>NC_082687.1:3672098-4300647 GCF_949987515.2 Delphinus delphis | reverse complement strand
ACAAGATATTGAAAGTCCTTGTATTCAACAATAGACAAATGATTTCTACCCTTTTCAAGAAAATGTTTAAAAATCTCAGAAAAGACATCTGTCTAATATTTGTCATTTATTCACTGGCTGTGTAAAACGGAATTTTATTTCATCTGTGTCGCTAATTTCCTTTTCTAAAAAAATTAATAATTGCAAAATAACAATGAAATACGTGGAAAGCACCTAAAGAAAAATGCCGTACAAATGCAAAGTGATATCAGCAACATTAAGAAATTATTAAATATTACTGGAATTCACCAAGTTGCATGTTTTCCAATTTCTTGTTTCCACCCACACAAATTGTCCTGAAGGAAAATGCACCAAATTAAAATTCAAGACATTTGGAAAACTATTCAGAACTTTGCAAAACTGTCATTATTTAAGCAGTTTAGAAAAAAAAATGTGCTTTAAAAAACAGCCGATGTACATAAAAAAGAATTAGGTTGGTGCCGAGCACCTCATCGGAATGCAGAGAGGGGGAAAAACACTAAACAAGTCAGATTAATGTAGAGAAATGGGTTGTTTTCCCAGAATCACTTGGTAATCAGGTAATGCATCACATTATCCAATCATCTCTGACAGGAAGTTTGCTTTATCCTACCTTGACTAAGAAGAGTGGTAAAACCGTATCGTATGAAATTATAGGTTTTCAAATTGAATTATATTATTTCACATCCTCCATGGCAGGGCTTTTACAAATTGTTAATCTCCTGGTAAACATTCCTACAACTAACACACAATTATTATTTACAAGCAAAGTGAAGGTGTTAGAGAAATGTAACAGATAGTTATCATGCATAAGTTGCCTGCTGTCTCTTGGAACTAGAAAAAGAGACATTGCATCTCCTACAGGCATCCTAAAAGGAATACTGATAGGTAAATAGAATAACTGAACATCTGGTAAATTACCATTTCAATGAATCATGTCCCTCCTAAATTCAGGAGATAGTATCTTTCAGGAAAGTAGGAAAGTTGGGAAATGTTTATGAAAGCATTCTAAAAATGAATTAAGAAAACGCTGATGACCTTTAATACTGAGAGTTCTTATTTAGAAGTGGAAAAGGGTATTTTTTTCCTTCATATGTAGCAAATGGTGTAGTTCTTATTATATGAGCATGGGTATCATAGAACACGGCACATAGCTAAGCTTCCTCTTTATCAAGTGTGGACATAAAGAAACACAATAGTTCTTCAAAGCAGATACCAGAACCTGGAAAGGCAACCAAGAGACTACCCAGTTGTGATTGTTACGTGAACATTTATACCAACAAACATGAAAAGCAAAATATCCCATATGCCAGAGAGTGAATACAATATATTCAGATTATTTTCAAACAAAATTCGTCATGGTTTTCATGTACCCATAATATATTATTTTTCTATTATCAATTGCATATATGATATTTAATAGTCGTGTACTTTTAAAAGCAATTATTTTGTTTATGAATTTTCATGGGCTGGTAATGTCCTTTTTATGCTCTCAATTTTTCATTAATAAAATGCTAATGAATGTTCTTGGACAATTTTTTAAGAGTTAAATACTTCACTTTGGGAAGTACATCACCTAAGTTTTTGTAAGAAAAACTTTGACCTTCCCTACAGTTCTGTAGAAATTTCATAGAGAAAATTGTGATCTGTATGATTTCTGATGCTAGATAGGAACCTTAAACATGTGTTTGGCAAAATCTCTGAATGTTTAGGTAACCCACATCAGGCACGTGTCACTATTTACTCTTCATCTTTTCATTTCCACATTGTATATATTATATGAGATCCTAGTAACTTAGGATCTAAGTAACTCACGTTTTAGCTTTTCAGTTAGGATGCAATAACCTTAAACAAGATTAAAATGTTTCAAGGCATTTTACTGGTTTTAGGTCACCTATATAGTTTTATATAAGGTAATCTAATGCAAAGACTCCTCAATTAATATGTTTAGTAGAATGAATTGTATTTTAATGGAAAATTTTCACCTTCTGGATAATGGGTTTTATTTTTTTCATTTTTATTTAAGTACAGTTGATTTACAATGTTGTGTTAATTTCTGGTGTACAACAAAGTGATTCTTTTTCATAGTCTTTTCCATTGTGGTTTATCACAGGATATTGAATATAGTTCCCTGTGCTATACAGTAGGACCTTGTTGTTTACCCATCCTATAAGTAATAGTTTACATCTGCTAGTCCCAAACTCCTAATCCAACCCCCGCCTCCAAGCCCCATTGGCAAGCACAAGTCTGTTCTCTGTGAGTCTGTTTCTGTTTTGTAGATAAGTTCACTTGTGTCATAATTTAGATTCCACATATATTCATTTTTATTAATAAATTAATTCATTCGATCAACAAAAATTTTAGTGCACTTCATCTGCCAATCACTGAATTCAGTGTTGGAGTTGTAGAGGTGAGGATTGTCCGTTGTTTTCAAGGAACTCACAAGAATCATTCGTCTCTAATCTTTTCAAACTACCCGTACTGAAGCATGGAGTATAGAACTGCTTAATTGCAGTGATCCCCTTGTCCTATTCCATTATACTTTATTATCCAACTAACCAATAGTCTGTGTTTCTCATACAGTAAATGGCAGGTCAGCCATCAAGCCAATTCTTTAGACCTCTGGTTTTTCACTTCCTTGCTTTGTCACTTGCCTGCTTTCTTGCAGCTTCACTGAGTCCTCCGAAATTCAGTGTCTTAAAGGGATATTCAATTAACTCTAGCCTGCTGTAATAATGCAGTTATGGTACACAAAGCAGGCACATAAGTATCACTGCTGTTAAGAATCATCTCTGGCATCTTTCTGACTAGTGTTTCAACCAGAGCAATTTGACACAGCAACACAATCCACTAAACCAATTTGTGGCAAATAAGGGATTACCTTCGGTGTGTAAAGACTAAGGAATAATTCTGGGGCTTTAAGGCAGGTGACAGGTACCTTCTTGGCTGGGGAATAGTTAGGCTTATCTGAGTATGAATCAATAAATGAATGGATGCAGTGTTATTCATCTTTCATTTCCCAGCACATGTTATTAGGCCTGGCCTATAGTAGGTTCTTTCCTATTTTCTTGATCTGAAGGCCATTTGAATATTAAACACTCAACTCCTATGAAATATCCCTGCAATATAATAAAATACCTTTCTTTGACACTAAAAACCTATTCTCATATTTCTTTTCCTGGTAGGTTTGCAATTTGACACGACCCATGCTTTACCCTTTTTTGAAATTGCCTCTAATAATTTTAAAATATTGTTTATAATATATAGCAGGGCTTCAAATAATATTCCGTTTCTAATTATAAAATCTAAAGAATACAAAAATATCGAAACCAAATTTTTTTTTTTAAGAAGATGTTGGGGGTAGGAGTTTATTAATTAATTTATTTTTGCTGTGTTGGGTCTTCGTTTGTGTGCGAGGGCTTTCTCTAGTTGTGGCAAGCAGGGGCCACACTTCCTCACGGTGCGCGGGCCTCTCACTATTGCGTCCTCTCTTGTTGCGGAGCACAGGCTCCAGACGCGCAGCCTCAGTAGTTGTGGCTCACGGGCCTAGTTGCTCCGCGACATGTGGGATCCTCCCAGGCCAGGGCTCGAACCCGTGTCCCCTGCATTAGCAGGCAGATTCTCAACCACTACGCCACCAGGGAAGCCCCTAGAGTCCAATATGAAAAGTCTTCAAGACAAACATTTTCTTGCAAACAGAACCATTTCTTCAGGGATAGTTCTATAACCAGGAGTGCATGAAACCCTGGGGATAATGAAACGATTTTATTTTCCATTTGTTTAGGAAAGGCCAGAAGGCTATTTATGTACAAATAGGTTTATTAACAAAACTGAAAAAGCAATAACCTCACCTGTACAGTGATCAGTGGAGCCAGAGATAATGGAAAACCAATTTTATATAAAAGGAAATTTTATGGCTCTCATGACTAACTTTGATTTTTTTTAATAATGATTCCATTTGATGTCTCTCTTTTTTTTCTGTTTACATATATCTTTCTGCATTTCTTTTTAAACTAAATGAAAAAATATTTAGATAAAGTATTTTTTCTTGCATGAGTATTGCCAAACATGAAAAAGCCTCTTGCAAATTAATAAAACTCTAGAACATTAATGCTGCTCACTATAATTCTCTTGTGAAGTATTAATTTGGTGACTTTACTAAGTTATATCCTTATCAGCATATGTCCTTAGCCAAGTTTGCAATGGCCATTGCAATCTATCCTTTCAAAGTAAGTTATGCATTTTAATGAAAGGTCTACAAGAAAGATGAACTGGCTATTTCCAGCACTTGTAACTCTGGGCATGGGCTATAAAAGGAAGAAGAAATTTAGGGAGGAAGAAATTTCTAAAATCAATTACTTTATGTTTGCAAAAGTGAAATGTAAACTCTACAGTTATGTCTATATGCATGAGATTGAACATTACAAAAAAACAATTTAAATGTGTTAATAACATTAAATTAATTTTCAGTAGAAATGCTATTATGTATTAAAAACTTCATTTTGCCAGACAGTTGATTCCTGTTTCATAGGAAATATAGTAAATAGGTTATTATTTGTCTTTTAAAATTAAATATAGATGGTTATCATCAAGTCTAGATCTCAGACTCTATCCATTTTTAGGCTGACCATGTCCAAATAAGACTCCACTTATACTGCCTAATAATTTAATTTGATTGTGTTTGACTAGTAAATATGACCAACCTGATGAAACATGCCACAAATGCCTTTCAGAGATCTGGTAATTGATAATTTGATGATTCTGTGTATAGTCTGAGACAATATAATTGTTAAAAATTGATAGAATACTGAATGTTTATATTAAAAATGGATAAAGAAATAAATTTGAGAAATTAAATATTGATAAAATTAGACATGTTACAATTAGCAAAAGAAGTAACTTAGAGATATAATGAGTTCAGGAGAGCAAAAAGACAAACTGGGTTGAAGTAGAGAAAGAGGGCAAATGATCAGTTGGCTTAGCAAAGGGATGGGTAAAGCAGGAGACTGAATGAACTGTCAGAAAAAAAGGTAGAAATGAGATCAGTTAAGATAAAAGTCCCATGAGATACTTCTGAGTAATTTTTGTTAGAATATGAAATGTGAATGTATCATATGACATGAAATTTGCATGAACTATTCAAAGAAATATTTTAAATAAATATGTATTAAATTTATTATTAAAATTACTTACTAAATAAAAAAATAAATAACAAATTTGGTCATCTTTTAAAGTTGGCAGTGAATATCTAAAAATATTTTTCTATAAATGATCTAATATCCACAGTATCCCTCACTTTAAAAAGTGCCAAAGGAGTGCAATGTGGATAATTAAAGGTAAGATGAAACTATTACAAAGAGTGGTAAAATACATGAATGAACTTCCTACAGAGAATAGAAATTTGTTAGTAGACTAAGCAATTCTTTCAGCACAGACAGTGTGAGAGACTTTTTTTTTCAAGGAAATTGAAGAATTCCATATGCTAGTCAGTGGAAGGGAAAATGCTGGGACTACAAGCAATACTGAATTAATTTATAAAGAAAGGTGCTTAGATTTAATTTCCAATACTTAAAGGAAAAATTATTATTCACTTTTTGGAACATTTGATTGCACAGTTTTTCTTGATGTCTTCCAGATCCTTAATTCCATGAGTTTATGAACAGAGAACCTTAAAAAAAAAAAAAAAAAAAAAAAAAGTAAGCAGGTAAACACAAGACGCTTTTAAATTCCTGAAGAAAAGTTCTCTTTTCTCATTTTTAAAGTGATTTATTTTTAGCTGCCAGTGGTTTTCAGCACTTTTTGGAGGATCATGGATGCTTTTCATTAATCTGATAAAAATATCCATTCTTAACCCCCAAAATCCTCTTCCTCAGAATATTTTGCAAATAACTTAGGGAATGTTCACACATCCTCTGAGGTCAATAGCCACTGATGTAAACTGTATGTCCTAGGGGCTAGAGTAGGAACAAATGCTATACTAGTTTTGCAGAAGCATCAAAGCGTCCATATTCATCTTCCCTACTGCACACTGGGATCCAAGGAAATCATTTAAGTTTGATTTACATGGCTGAGAAAATGGAAGACTTGAGAACTGACCAGAGATTTAGGGTTGTTTGCAGACCACCATTCTGTATCATCCATTTCAAGATATCTATTAGCCCCTCCCAGTCTTTTAATTTATTTCCCCCAACTTGTCTAAATTATTTACACAAGAAAAAGAACCACAAAGGTGTTTTTCAGATTTTTAAGCATATTCATTAGTTATCTAAACCATTGCAGCTAGGATATTTTTAAAGCCTATATTTTGGAAAATAAATTTAAATTGTTATTGCGTAGCAAAGTATCAAAAACCAAAAATTGGATATTTGTCAACTGTACAATCTTATGTTGCAGAAATGAAGATAAAACTTAAGTATATTCCTGGATGAAGTTTTGTCTGAATAATTTAGATTTTTTTCAGCATAATTTTATGTCCATTGGGTAATGCTTATGACTATATTGCATACAAAATAGCTACAATTCTGGTCAATTCAAAAATAACTAGTAAACAATCTTTTAAAACTGATGCCTTTTTTAGTATCATGAAAATTCTCTTACTGTTAAAACTTTACATTTTTTGTTTTGAGCTATACAGTGCAAAACATGTATGTCTTCAATTGGACCTATAATAAACTGACGATCTTGTTATTATTTCAATATTATCCAGTATGATTTTAATATAACAATGCAACACTTTACTTTCCTACTGGTCAAACAGTTAAACACAGTTAATACTCTAAAATTGGAAGGTTCTATGGGTTCCACTCAACGTTGGGAGGTATTATTCTTTTGAGTTTTTATACTGTGCTTTTTCTAAGTTTAAAAACACCTATTGGGCTTCCCTGGTGGCGCAGTGGTTGAGAGCCCGCCTGCCGATGCAGGGGACACGGTTTTGTGCCCCGGTCCGGGAAGATCTCACATGCCGCGGAGCAGCTGGGCCCGTGAGCCATGGCCGCTGAGCCTGTGCATCCGGAGCCTGTGCCCTGCAACGGGAGAGGCCACAACAGTGAGAGGCCCGCGTACCACAAAAATAAATAGATAAATAAATAAATAAATAAAACACCTATTCAACTACACATCTTTAGATAAACCCTTTCAAATAATTAAAAGACTCTTGGACAAATTACATTTGAGTTAAGCAGCTTCGGAGAAGGGTTAAGAGCATAGTAAAACTACTTCATTTAGCATCCTTTTCATTTTGCAGTTTCTATGGCACTAGTATTAGTATCGCACGAAAGAATGCTGGTAAGCGGTTTGGATGCTCTGTAATTTTAAAACAGTAAATGCAATTAAGCTTGGTTAAATATATCTCTCTTCAGCACTTGGCAACCTCTTTAAAGATATGCCAAAGTAGAGAAAAGTACTTAGGGACGCTTTCTCAGCAACATTGTAGTACAATCAGGGAAGGAAATATTTCGCCAAACAGAGGAGTCCTCACATGCAAATCTGTGCTTTTGTTACTTTCTCTTACCAAAAATATTCTGTAAAAAAATGCTTTTGGAGTAAAATAAAGTATTTTTTGTGACAAATTTGGCATAAAGATCACTTTCACAGGGCTTCACTGGTGGCGCAGTGGTTGAGAGTCCGCCTGCCGATGCAGGGGACACGGGTTCGTGCCCCGGTCCGGGAGGATCCCACATGCCGCGGAGCGGCTGGGCCCGTGAGCCATGGCCGCTGAGCCTGTGCGTCCGGAGTCCCTGCTCTGCAATGGGAGGCCCGCGTACCGCGAAAAACAACAACAAAAAAAGATCACTTTTACAAAAAAAGTGACTTTTCCAAAATATAACTATGTGAAATGTTTTATTCACATATTTGAGTATCCAAGACTATAAAGAAATCTATTTCTTTGGTGAAATCTATTTCCCATGGGTAAACTGACATTAGTAGGGAGAGTCTTCCTTTCCTTTTTCCTTTAATTAAGCTTGCTGAACTCTGCTTTTATGCTAACAATGGTTTTGGAGGATTTCATCCAAGTGGAACTCCTTCTTGTTCTCTGTGAATTTCACTGGGAATTGTAGTTTCCTCTACTATCCTCAGTATTTATTAACATCGTAAGATCTATTCTTGGAAACTTAATTTTAAATGTGTTCATCTAGAGAGAGTTAATATAGTGGAAACATGAGTAAGCTCATTAATGAAACTGATCAATCAATCTTTCATTGAAAAACAGAATTAAAAGTCCAGTGGTAAGCTAAGCCTACATGACCCACTGTTTTGGTGAGTAAGAAGCATATTGTAGCATCTTTTGGAACCATCCAAAACTGCCAGGTTTATATCAGAAATAATAGACAGATAATGACCCTTTAAAACTGGTGACACTTGTGTGACATCCTTGGAGGTCCAGTGGTTAAGACTTCACCTTCCAATGCAGAGGGTGCAGGTTCAACCCCTGGTCAGGGAGCTAAGATCCCACATGTCTTGTGGTCAAAAAACCAAAACATAAAACAGAAGCAATATTGTAACAAATTCAATGAAGACTTTAAAAATGGTCCACATCAAAAACATCTTTATAAAAAATAAAAATTGTGACACTTGCTGCAGAGTATCTGTTTGTTTCTTATCCATGCGATTCTAAGGGTCTGAGGACACATGTAGCCTACATACAGTGCAAGTAAATAATTACCCAACAGCACTTATTTAGCAAATACGCATTAGTAGCCTGTTATATGGCAAGTGTTAGATTTAGATTCTAGTGGAAGAAACATACAATAAACAAGTGAACGAAAAAATTAGTACATGAAAATTTGGGAGGTGCCAGGTGGCCAACTCATGCTGCCATTTCAGAAAATAACAGGGATGGTCTCAGCTCCTTAACCTAAAAGGGTAGGGAAAGGCCCAGCTAAGAAAGTAATTTTTAGGCTGGTTTCTGATTCCAGCTGAGAAGGTCCTAGGTACATACAAAGGTAGGTAAAAGCATTTCTATACAAAAGCAATCATCAAAAGAGCATGTAGTACTGACTCCATATAGTATGCCAGACACTATACAAGGTCAATGCAGAATTGCTTTTTATTGCACTTTGCTCACATTTTTTTTTCATTATCTTACACAGCAAGTCAAAAATGGAACATTGGATTTAAGTGATTCTGTCTTCACAGCTTTGTAAAGAATGTTTTCTCCTATTCAGGCCACAGATTCTCTCTTCTTAGCATCATAGACTATCAATTAAAACTAGGTGAGAAACAATAGAGGTTGAAAAAAGGCCCATTAATATCTCTGGCATTTCTGCTGATGGTAATTGCACTTCATTTTGCTCTGGTGTGGTGGTGAAAGCGTTTAGAGTCTCAAATCATTAATGCCTCAGTTCTGAAATTAATAAACCTGGTAAATGACACCAGATATAAGAATGTAAATTGTATACTCTGTAAAAGCTATAACTCACATCTATATATATTTTGTTGCATTTACATTAGAATCACTTTCTAGGAAAGAAAAACGTATATCCTTTATTTTAATAATTAAATGAGTATATGACTCAGGGTTAAAAAGTCTATTGTCCCTTCTACCGTTTAACTAAGTTATTATTTCTTGGATTGTATAGCTATATGAGAAGAGTAAGGGATAATTATTATGTAATCAGTCAAATAAAAATCTGATACCAGTTCTTCTACTGAGTTCTCTTACCATGTTCACAATGTTTCAAACCTCGTCCAACTTAGATAACAGATTTTTGAGCAAGAAATAAAATTGTGCTCCCAAAGGTAATAAGAACTCAATTTTGGGTCATATGTACCCTGATCTGGGTCATTGTTCTTTTTATATCTAACTCGTGCGAGAGTGATGAACAATGACATTTCAGACCTCCCAGTAAGACGGGGCTTCGAAGCCTGGCTTTGTGATCTACCATATGTATCAGCACAGGTGAGCTAGTTACCATCTGTTTGCAAATCTGTAAAATGGAGGTCCATTGTTTGTAAGACTGTTATCAGGGTTAAGCACAGTGTTGGCACATGGTAAATATTAAAAATTGAAAGTTATTAATTATCATTATTGTGAATTGAAAGTAAATTGTGTTTTGTATAAAGTAGTAAAGTTTTCTCGTATTTTCCAGCACTTTTCTCTATGCTGCCATCAACCAAATCCTATCCAACACTTAGGGTCCCTAAAATTGTACATTTGCGTGGTAACTTGAGCCAACTTGCTGTATTTCAACTCGATGTGAGGAAAGGAGCTGGAACTAGGACTAGGAAGACAATAATTGGTTCACACCAATCTAAGAATAAATTAAAAATAAGCAGTTGGTAAGGCTTTAACATTTTTTCAAAGGAGGTGTTAGAAATGTATTGTTCTCAAAAGTTCTAAGTTGCTCCTTTCAGTGAGTTTTCAAATGTCAGGGCAACTTATTCTTCTTTCATAGAAAATTCTAATATAACACATCATGGAAGTTAGTCAAGGAAACAAATGGGGACCACATAAAAAATACTTCTGGAAGAAACTCAACTCTGAGCTATCATCAGAAAAGGTTGTTAAATGTGCCTTCTCAAATGGCGTAAAATAATTTTAAAGCAGACAATCTATTGCTAAATCAAAATGCAACAGTTTTACTTTTATCAACTAGCTGAAACTTACTGCCATCATCATGTTCTCCCTCCTGCCATTCCACTCAGGACTTTTTCAATTTCTTTCTCCTGACTGTCACCCTGGTCCTAATTAGATATTTCTCACCTTCATAGCTCAGCATCAATGTCACCTCTTCAGAGAAGCCTTCCCAGAACCACCCTATCAAAAGGACCCAAACTAAGAAATGTGCCCTATCCAGCGACCTGGTCCTTCATCCCACATATAAAAAGTTGTAACGGGCTTCCCTGGTGGCGCAGTGGCTGAGAGTCCGCCTGCCGATGCAGGGGACACAGGTTCATGCCCCGGTCCGGGAAGATCCCACATGCCGCGGAGCGGCTGGTCCCGTGAGCCATGGCCGCTGAGCTTGCACGTCCGGAGCCTGTGCTCCGCAACCGGAGAGGCCGCAACAGTGAGAGGCCCGCGTACTGCAAAAAAAAAAAAAAAAGTTGTAAGGTGTATTTAACTTATTTTAATTTATGATTTAGCAATCTGGTCTTTTCCATGCAGACAGAGACCACAATCATCTCTCACGCTAATCTATTCCCCGTGCCGAGAAGAGTACTAGGCTTATAGTAAGTACTTAACAAAAACTTTCAAATTAATGAATGGAGAGATAAGTAGTTTTAGTCTTGCTTTGTTTTGTCAAGGGAGGATGCAGGGAAGAAATGTGAGTGAAATCTGACGCAAGAAAAGTTTGAGATTCTTACGTAACATCCAAAGGGAGACTACTACATACTGAGCTGGCTGTGTAGGTTTACAGCAACAAAATTATAGTTTAAATATATACATTCAGCTGGGATTCATTATCTGACAGGCATGAGTGGGGATGAAACGCTCGTGTTTCGAGAGTGTAGAATGATAAAGGCATAGAAAATATTATAAGTAACACCAACCTTCAGAGGTAGTGGAGAAGGTTGTGGGTAGAGGAGAAGCCTGTTTAGTAGACTGTAAAGGAACCGCGGGACTGGAGGAAGGCAAGGAAGGGAGTCCTGGACACTTAGAGAAAGAACATCTCAGGAAGCAGGGGATGATCAACTGAGTCCGATGGGGCTCACAGGTCAAGGAAGAAATAGAAAATGTCATTGGATTTGTCAACATGAAAATTACTAGTTACCTTAGCAAGGAGAGCGTCCATAGAGGAAGCTGGAGTGAGCCGAATGGTGAATTGCAGTCAATAAAGAGGGAACAGTGCGTGAAGCAGGAAATGACAGGTCCACAGTCCCTTAGGAGAAAATGCGGGGCTTAGGTGTGCTCGGAATTCTGAATATTTCACATTTTAAAAAGGTAGAGATGGGGCTTCCCTGGTGGTGCAGTGATTAAGAATCCACCTGCCAATGCAGGGAACACAGGTTTGAGCCCTGGTCCGGGAAGATCCCACATGCTCTGGAGCAACTAAGCCCGTGCACCACAACTACTGAGCCTGTGCTCTAGAGCCCGTGAGCCATGACTACTGAGCCCGCATGCCACAGCTACTGAGCCCACGTGCCTAGAGCCCGTGCTCTGCAACAAGATAAGCCACCACAATGAGAAGCCCGTGCACCAGAACAAACAGTAGCCCCTGCAACTAGAGAAAAGCCCATGAGCAGCAATAAAGACTCAAGGCAGCCAAAAATAAACAAATAAATAAATTTATTTAATAAATAAGTAAATTTAATAAATAAATAAATTTAATAAGTAAATAAGTTTGTTTAATAAATAAATAAAAAGGTAGAAAGACACCTATTGTATATAAGTGACACCCCGTGACTTCTTAACAACACCCCAAAATCAAGTATTATATTAAAATTTTCATTGACTTTTCTGGAGTCATTTGAATATGAATGTATGAGTATTCATGCTAAGTTGCATAAGACTATAAATAGCCTCTTGTAAGTTAAAGTCCGGTAAGGTTTTGACCAGTTAAGTGAAATGTAAAAAATAAAACTTTTGGTTTTCAAACTGTTTGGCTCTCTGGATTGTGGTTGAAGAATCATGTAGAAAAATTAGGTGCTAGCTAGAGAGGGATTTGCTATTAGAGATTTGTTTTCTCTCTTTTTGGTTTGCTTTTCTATTACTGAAGTTATGAAAATGTACCTAAAAATGATACTGTGGATCTTAATAAAGAAGCAGCTAAAGATTGAGTAGAGATAGATTTCCAATAGAATTCAGCTCCCTAAGAAATCAATTTGTAAGAAAATCTAGAAGACCCAGAGAGTAGCTGGCATTTCAGAGAGAGATGGCATACCTTTAAATTATACTCAGAGAAAAGGAAAGAAAGGGTATAGATGCAGAGAATTTGTTCATTTGGTAGAGGGAAGATAACAGGATTCACTTTTTTTTTTTTTTTTTTTTTTGCGGTACACAGGGCTCTCACTGCTGTGGCCTCTCGCGCCGCGGAGCACAGGCTCCGGACGCGCAGGCTCAGCGGCCATGGCTCATGGGCCCAGCCGCTCCGCGGCATGTGGGATCTTCCCGGACCGGGGCACGAACCCGTGTCCCCTGCATCGACAGGCGGGCTCTCAACCACTGTGCCACCAGGGAAGCCCAAGGATTCACTTTTAAAAGGTTTTATTTTCTCTGTGAAATGTGATAAAAAGATATTGCCAGAGAGTTTAGAAAGCAAAAGGAAAGTCCACTGCTTAAGTGAGGAATAGTCTTTGAAGAATGTGGGAGAGCAAACACAACTAGAAAAAATGCTGTAAGGTGTGTTATTTGCAATCAACATAGTTAAACTTGATAAATTAAAATTAATTTAATCATTCTCTCCATATTTATAAGGGTCTATGATGTTACTGCTCTATTCAAGGTTTTAAAACAGAAAAGAGGTGAGACACAGTAACCTTTCTGAAATTAAATCCTGGTGGGAGAGAAAATGAACTTGTAGTAAACATATTCAGAAATTAAACCCACGAAAATAAAGTAGGCATATTTCCTAACTCATTTAAGCTTATTGTGCAGAAGTATGTGAGAATTGTACTCTAGGGTTAGGATTTTCAGAACTAGATCTGAAATATCAACTTATTATAGCCAAATTAGAACAAGAGAAGTTGGTAAAATTACTCATAAAAATAAACTTTTTTGACCCCATATAATCACATGATGAATATTTCTGCAGAATTATATATATTAATTTCTTAGATGAAAACGAAATGAAATATCATAACAAGTAGTTTATTTTTCATAAAATACTCATCATATTTTAAAAGTTGCCATAACCTTCCATGGCTGTGTGCTGATCTGATAGAGCGTTTGAATCATGTGTTATAAAAAACTGGTTTTATTTCAAAGATTCATCTGGGGCAGCCACCTGAATAATATTAGTAATTACAAATCATGTAAAACACATTTCTTCACTAGCCGTGGCATTTTGTTTGTGAGAAGTATCTTTTATCTCCTCCTGAGGGAACCACAGAATATGAAAGAATCTCTTGTAAATGTGTATCGAGAATTGTTTCTTGATTACAGTGCCATGCATCATGGCACTGTGGTTTAAAGGTGCTGGGCCTCCCTTCCAAACACTGGTTTCTGAGCACTTCTATTTCAGCAACTCAAAATGTAATGTCCTGAAACCCGGCACTTGAATTGCAAACTGAGATGAATCTTTTTTTTTTTTATAAGTATTGGTGCAAGTGGTCAAGCCATTTCATTTTTTAATGTAGTTTCTGGGACTTTTCTCAGTACTTTTAAAGATTAATAGTTCAGCAATACATTGTGCAACAGCGAGATAAAAATTAAATAAAGGCTGATGTCAGGAGAAATTACTTTTTTAACCTGGGATACAATGTACAAAAAAGACTGAATATTGGTCTTGCTCTCAATTAACAATGGGATGGCAACTCTTCTTAACACACTGAATATAAATCCAATTTATCATCTCTGTTTCAGACTCTTAAGTTATTTAGGTTTTACTGTACTGAATGCATTAAGGCCTCTACAGCACGCGCGCACACACATACACACACACACATACACGCTCGGCAAAAGTAGATCTTTCTGGAAGACACAGAGGACCTATGGGTGGGTGAGGACACCTGTGTGAGGGCAGTGTTTTGGTTCTTCAGTGTTTTTACCACTACTGATACAGAAAATAAAAATAGACATAAGGAAATTTTTGAACTATCAATCATAGGCTTCTAAATCCTGACTATTTTATTTTAAAATCAAGACAGAGAAATTTCAACAGTGTGTAGTACTTCTAAGTTATAAGATCATCCTTCTAGATGTGATATGTTCAAAACTATAAGTCCGCCATTGATTCTACAGTCTTGTGTCCTCTCTTAGCAGAGATATATCTCCAAATTAGGAGACTGTCTGAGACATCACTTTTTCAACATAATGCATGGCCTGTCAACCCAGCTGGGGTTTAGACCTGCATAAGGAAGGTGAATTAAGCATTGAGTGAATTGTCTTATTTGCAGACCACAAGTCTGATAAGGATGGGTGATCTTAAAGAATCATTAAACACATCAAATGCCTTTCAAATCTAGGTTACTGACTTGTGTCTGTTTTACTTAATCAGGCTTCTAAATGCCCATCAATGATTGGTTTTAATAATTACATTGATGGCTTTTGCCCATTTCCTTCTATATTAGAAAAATTGGCATTCTCAAGAAAAAAACTACACGTTAAGTGACTTAAGCATAGATTGTGAAAAACTACAACTTTTAATACACTTCATGTGATCTCGGGGGGGAAATGCTTTAAAGTTTCACTTATTTATAGGCCCATGCATTAATTGATGCAGTGAATATCAAAAATTCTCTCCTGAGGAGACCTGGGGAAACATACCTATGGTTTAGTAAGGGGGAGGGGGTGATAGAAAATGGAAAACTGAAGTCTGGAGGGAATCACAGGCCAATGTCCCACCCCTGGAGCACACACTCACACACATTCACATTCACACACTCACACACTCATACACAGTAATTTGGGTTGTACAGGAAAATCCCATGGTAATTAAAACAGTAAGCACCTCCTCTGGTTGCCTACTGTATATAGGATGAACTATTCATTTTTTCTGGGTGGAAAATCTGAGCTACTTCATGTGTTTGAATCATCAGTATGTCTGGATTTCTGGATTTGAGCTTCTCAGTCTCTCCAGGCTATCAGTATTTCAAGAGTGTTTCTTAAATATGGGCTGATCATTGGGTCTTGAGCGGGCAGTAGCTCTCAAATGGACACTTTATCTGAAGCAGTGTGAACGTTTGGCTCTCAGCATACAAGCAGTGTTCTCTCATTATGAAAACTCAGTCTCATCCCAAACTCCCTTAGCAGATACTAGATCTTTGCTCGATTCACATCTCCCCCTTCCCCTGCTGTCTCCAACCACCAAGAGATAAGCCACAATATAGAGTGGAAAGATCTTTGTCTACCTCGTGGCCTGTCTTTATTTTCTTCCTCACAAACCTGTCCTAATACCCCCCCTTTCCACTCCTTACCTTTGTCAGTAAGGCCTGGGAGAAGGTCCTATGCTTCGCAGTTTAAAAACCAACGTGATGGACAAATACTGTCACTTATAAGTAGAATCTAAAAAATACAACAAACTAGTGAATATAACAAAAAAAGAAGCAGACTTACAGATATAGAGAACAACTAGTGGTTACCAGTGGTGAGGGGGGAATACAGGGGTGGGTGAGTGAGAGGCACAAGCTCTCACTTGTGAGCACAAGCTCACACTTGGGTGTGAGATAGGCTCAAGTGTGTATGGTACAACATGGGGAATAGAGCCAGTATTTTGTAATAACTGTAAATGGAAAGTAACCTTTAAAAATTGTATAAAAATATTTTTTAATTAAAAAATAAAAAGTAAGATCATTAATTAAAAAAAAAAGAAACAACTAGAATACAAACTTGAAATCCAGAGTCAGATATGTAGGATTTGGAGTTTCTCTTTCATCCTTACTAGCAGTCCTTGGGCAAGTCACTTCAACTCTCTAAGTCTTAGTTCGCACCTTTAAAATGATGATAAAAATACCCACCTCAGGTTTATTGTGAGTTATGTGACATGACGTCTGACTTAAATTCCTTAGGAGAGAGCCGGAAATAGGCAAAGCACATAATAAAAGGTAGCTGGTATCATTTTTAATGTGCTAAATTTATATTATTACTATTAGTTGCTTAAATATTAATTAACTGAATTAATCAGGTACAAATAAAGCCTACCAGAGCTTTTAAAAATCAGTGAAAATTAGATGTGGCTAAAAGTACAAGCATGATGTAAAAACACATTCAGTTGGAAACTCTAAGAACTATACCTAAGCATTTTGCAAGTGGATTAGTAGTAGTCAGCTTCCTTGAGCTGTTCCTCTATTTCAAGTTTATTCTATTGCAGCAATGTAACTGAGATTTTGAACTTTACAACTCATAGAAATTAAAATATGCAATGCTCAATATTGCATACTATTACATAAAAATTATAGCCATGATGACATTTGCCATATTGAAAATCCAATATTATATATATAGTTAATTGAATTTATTGGATTATTTTTTAGATCTTACTTTGTATATATAATAAACATTTATAAATCAAAAAACCCAACTTTTTGATGTATAATTTAAGTTTTAGTAAATAACACAGTGTTTATTTCGTGTAAAATTGAACCACATTTAGTATTTAGCAAACAATATAATTGTTCATGTTTTTACAATTATTATTGAAAAACATGGGCCCAAATTATCCGTGTGCTATACACCAGTAAAAGTGAAGGACAGTTTCACAAATACATTAAACCAAATGCAAAATGTGTCTTTCCGGATTTTGCTACAGCTAATTAGAAACACTGTATGTCCGAAGAGTCATTCAGCGATCAAGGAGAAGCTTTAGTTTTAGATGCCAAACTAGCTTAAATTTACGAATGTCTGGCCAAGCTAGCTGGATATTTAGAAAAGCAGCAGAGCGATAATTTCACTGCTGTCTTTATGAACGTCTTGCTTAAATTGGGTATTGATGGGTTCAGTCCCCATTTCTAAATGGAAAAAGAAATCTTTGCTCAGAGCAATTAAAAGTACTGAAGGGATGATAAATAATGAGGTGTCCATGAGAGAGGAAAGCAGGCCCGCCAACTAACCCTGCTCCACAAGAGCAGCCCTAACCGGAAGGTGTGATCATGGTAACAATGACAGTCCCTGAGGACTGAACTGCATACCAGCTTGTACCACCATTTAGGCGTTTTGTCACTGTTGATGTCTTGTGCAACACCATTTTCGGGAAAACTGTGTAGATCACCACAGGAGTTCAACACATTTTTCAACTGTTTGTTTTTATGTTATTATCTTTTAAACTCCTCCTTTTCCTTTTGAATTGGTGAAGTAGTTTAATGGTATTTAAGCAATTCTGGTTTTATGCAGTGTTTCCAGTTTCCCTGTAGTGCGGGAGTACGTCTGGTTACCAATTGCAGAAAATAGATGTGACCTGGTTTCCCTATAGGGATGCAGGAATGAATAATGTGATGATCAGGAGCCCTTGACGCTTCAATCCACACAGCCAAACAAACCAGGATACACTTTCTGCAACGTTGGTCCACGAGGACTGGCTTTTTGTCACCCTCCTACATCCCTTCTAGGAGAACATTACGGTGCTCTCCCATTTGTCTTCTCAACTCCTTGCAAACACATTACAGACCTGCAAGTTGAGTCAACCCACATGCAGTAGCAGCTCAATCCCAAGCTCTGTTAGTCACAGAAAAACTATCTCCAAGTTTTGTGATGTTATTGGCGTAGTGTTCCTAAAGCAGAGCAACAGTGGTATACATTTTTGTATGCCCTTGAAGAACTTCATCTAGGTGCTCTGCACAAACCCATCTCTCTTAAGTTTGCCGTAAGTGGTTTGGTCGTCTGGATGTTATCCATTCTCTTGACAACTGCAGTATAGCACAGTTGAGTTTTTAATACCAAACCTTTCCCTAGGAAAAAACTGAGTATATTCCAGTTTATTAGTTTTTGAGGATATTGCCCTCGTAACTCTTTCAGTATTAAACAGGATGTATAAGTCACTTGGTTGTCATTTGTTGAGTAAATGAACATAATACTTGTAATGTGAACTAGATTATCTATAAACTCATTGGAGCCTTGGACACTGGCTAACATAACCTGGTTCTAACTCAGCATTATATCTGGTTATTATCTCTTATCAGATAAACTCATTGGAGCCTTGGACACTGGCTAACATAACCTGGTTCTAACTCAGCATTATATCTGGTTATTATCTCTTATCAGATAAGAGCATTCTCCAAGGTTCTCTAATGGTCTCTGGTTGACCAATGGCAATCCAGGATATGAACCTAGTTAGAAAAATATGGAGGGAAGAGATATGGGGATATATGTATATGTATAGCTGATTCACTTTGTTATAAAGCAGAAACACACCATTGTAAAGCAATTATACTCCAATAAAGATGTTAGACTATATATATATAAAGTCTCCCACCTAGAGGGGTGGGATAGGGAGGGTGGGAGGGAGACGCAAGAAGGAGGAGATATGGGGATATATGTATATGTATAGCTGATTCACCTTGTTATAAAGCAGAAACTAACACACAATTGTAGAGCAATTATACTCCAATAAAGATGTTAAAAAACTTTTAAAAATTGAAAAAAATACAAAGAAAACTATGAAGTGTCTTAGGGAACAAAAAGTAGCTGAGGAGCATGGCAGCTGGAATCATTACAAAACACATTTGAATTTATGAGAAAATTTCCATAGAGGCTGGATAGACGGGCAACTCCTGTCCTCTTCATACCAGGCCTGAATGTCACCTGTTTGTATCATGAATAACAGGTTACCTTGGGGTTTCTTAGATTAGTAAATCTTAGAGTATTCTCTTAGGTAAATTTATATTCTTGATTACTTTTAAATTCTTAGAATAGAACCAAGGTGATTAGTAAATATCTGTGTTGAATATTACCAACAATAGAGATACCATTCACAATACACAGACTGCCTGGTAGAACCTGCAGGCGCCGTTATCTATAAAGCACACTGTCAAGATGCTTATAGTCTCATAGAAGACAATTAAGTGGAAACAGACACATCCAACAATTTATCAAAACTACTATTATTTTATTTAAATCTGCTACACTAATATTTTATCAAGAGATTGCTATATGGCAGGCACTCAGTGTTTTACATGTGTAAACTCAATGAAACTTCTCATCAACCTAGGAAATGTGCAATAGCATTTTCTAATTTGCAAAAGAGGAAACTGAGACACAAAGAAGTTAAGTAACTTAACTTGCTCTGTTTCCCCCAGCTAGTGTGTGGTAGATCATCTGACACTCTAATAAGAGTACAGCTTGTCCTCTTAGAGATTGGTTTATGATGTGCTGGGTGCAGCAAATAGGTCATCTGGGGATGCTTTCCAGGAGGTGACATTTCAGGAGAATTCTAAAGGTATTCAGCAAAATGTTCTACCCCCTCTCCTTACAGTCTATCACTGTAAAATATCTAAGTAAGCATGTCCTCTCTTTCATATCCCACACCCAAATTCACCATATCTTTATATCTAAGATTTCCAGTCTTTTAAGGCTGTTTTTGCTGGCTTACAACATGATCCCATTCCTGGATTCAAAAGTCAGAACTTGACACGAAGATGATCATTTTAGGAATTTTAGAATCTAATGTAATCTCATCACCTGCGAAGATTTGCTTCAATTTAAGCTAGTAGTTGCCCCTTATGTCAGAGTAGGAAAATTATCTTTTTATACAAATTTTCCATGTGGATCAGATTAAATGTAACTCTGAAAGACAACCTGACACCCTCATATCACATGACACCAGCATGATGATTCCTAACCTAGGGAAGAAAAAAAAGGATTTTCCCACTCATAATTGAGCAATAGAGACTTCTTTAAAAGTCTAGTGCTAAAATAATCAAACTCGAGGTTTTTAGCTTTATTAATGCACTTTATTTTCTAATAACCTGATTAGCGTCCAGAGTAACTATTTAACAAAATGCTGCATTTAGAAGAAATTGACCAGCTTCCAGCAATGTTCCAATATTTCCTTTCATAGGCAATTTGCTTGAGGACTCAAAGTACGGGTTCTGTTAAACTTGTAAAATGTTATTTTGCACTGTATAACCTCATATATGTTCTATAATATAGCTATAGATCAAAAATGTGGAATATGTATTCACTAAATAACTATAATTCAACATGTAATAGCCATGCTGAATTTTCTTATCTCTAAAATGGAAATACTTATGTTTATGTCAACTGTTATTCAAGGGAGGAAAAGTAACAAAAAAATTAAAATTGCAGGATAGTGATAGAAAAGTGATTAAAAGTCATATTAGGATGCTTAAGAAGTCAAAATAATTTTGGTCTTTCTCATCTATAAAAGAAGAATTTATATAAGAAATTTAAACATTTCAGGATTGGTTTCATTACACAATTATAGATATATTTATGTAGTGCTATACAAAAACTTGTTTTTCAACTAATAGAGAATATACATTACATTTAAACAAAACAATTAATTGAATTTTAACCATCCTCTGGTTATTAGATTCCTCCTGAAGATACAGAATGAAGAATTTTATTTCTCTGTACACATCACTGTTGACTTTTTAGAATGTATCTTCTAAGAGAATGATCTTCCCAAAGTAACATTAAGAAATCATAGTACCACTCTACAGAACCAGGATAAAAAAACCCCATACTCCAAATTTGGTTCCTACGGTGAGACTGATGACCCTGCATACTCACCGAGAGTGTATGAAAAGCTTTATTACTCACATAATGTGGCTTTCTGAGTAGCAAACAGTGGCTCTCCAACAGGTCCAAAAACAGAAAGGAGAAAAAATGGAAAAGAGACTAGCTTAGGGCTTTTATGGTGGCTAGGGGGTACGCAGCGGGGACGATTCCCACTTCTGAGCAGTGGTGTTAATCTCTCACTGGCACTACAGGGAGATTACCCTGACATTTTAATCAGCTTGCTCAGATTGAAATGGACCAGGACCCTATGGTCCTTGCCCCCCATGTCCTCGACCTGCCTTTTGTCTGTAGAAAAACTTTAGCCAAAGAATACGTTTAATCAGAGAAGCCAGTAAACGCAGAAGCAAAGGAAAACAGTCAAATAGGGCAAATAATAATAGTTGAGTCATTAAACAAAATCTAGGACCTTTAATTCCTCCTCAAGGGCTATAGATAATATTCTGAGCCGTATCTGTGAGCTGTCTTGTAGATACCGAAAACCCTGCCGGGAGGAAGAAGTTAACTACATGATGACCAGACTGTAGCCATCACATAGGCTGCCACAATTCCAAGAACTGGCCTCAAAGGAATGGGAACAAACTGACCCTGGAACTGAAGACTAACTGTATTTAAAACAATCAGGATAACACTAATCAGATCACTGCATGACCAATTTCAAGATGACAGTCAGAGCTGAATGTGCTGTTTCTGCATGTAGCCCCTTCCCTCCATCTGTACGCCTCTGAGACTCCCCTTTCAAAGCTCTTGCCCACTGATTGTCGGTGGGAGGAGTAGGCCTTTGGACACTAGCTCACCTCTCCTTCAGTTGCTGGCCTCTGTAACAAAGCAGACTTTCCTTTCTGCCAACCTTGCCTCTTGAGTACTGGCTTTCGAGGGGTGGGCAGCTGGACCCCACTTTTAGTAACAAGATGATGGGCCAAGGGGGAAGAAGAAAAGGTGAGGCTTGGAAGCTATCAGCATTCAAACATCAAAAAATGGAGTTAGATTCTTTACTACACAAATGCAAATCACTCTTGAAGTGAGGCAGTAGGAGCTAGAGGACATGGTGTCAGTCGGGGCAGATCACGGAGGCCCTTGGAGGCCATAGGAAGAGTCTGAAGTTATCCACAACTGGAATAAGAAGATATAAAATAGCTTTAAGCACAGAAATGATATACAGGCGTACCTCATTTTATTGTGCTTCACTTTCTTGTGCCCCACAGATTCTGCAGCTTTGACAAACTGAATTTTGCGGCAACCCTGCGTTGAGCAAGCCTATCGGCAGCATTTTTCCAACATTTGCTCATATCATGTCTGTGTCATAGTATTAGTATTTCTCACAATAATTCAAACTTTTTCATATCATTGTATTTCTGATGGCCATCTGTGATCAGTGATCTCTGCTGTTACTACTAGAACTCACTGAAGGCTCAGATGATGGTTAGCATTTTCCAGCAATAAAATATATTTAATTAAAGTGTGACTATTGCACACTTAACACATTACAGTATAATGTAAACATAACTTTTATATGCACTGGGAGACCAAAGAAATTCATGTGACTGACTTTATTGCGGTAGTCTGGAACTGAACAGGCGGTATCTCTGCCTGTAATGCGATTTACATTTAGGCTGCTGGGTACGGAACGGACCCTACAGAGGCCATGGGGAAATCAGGGAGGCAGTTAGGACTGCCATGGTCCAGACAAGAGGACACAGTGGCTTGCACCCGAGAGGTGACACCAGAGGCAGGGAGAAAACTAGCAATACATTTATAGTTAGAACCTAGCAAATTCATGAGAGGATAGAGGTGGAGGTGAGGTTAAGAGTGGAACTGAAAGAACCTTCCACTTTTGACTATAGCAACCATGCTGATGGTTATACAATTTATGGAGATGAAGCTTTCAGAGGAGTAAGTGTTCTGTGAACAAATAAAGGATTTTGCTCAAAGACTTGTTAAAATATGAAGGGGAAGGAAATATTTGTACACAGAGAGATTCTCTAAATGCCACTGCTGACATGTATGCATATATTAGGAACCAAATGTGTAAATTTGCAAATTATGTAAGGGAGTTCTGAGGTATATTAAACTGTTGATTTCTTCATAAGTGTAATACAATTCATTGTTTCATGGTAGTCCCCGCAAATTTCTCATCTCTAAAAATGAAAGAATTTGGTTCATTGTTTCTAAAGCAGTTTTCTACTCAAATCAAATGTCACTCTGATTGCAGGTGTGTAAATAATGATTGAAGCATGATCTTAAAAATATGTGTGTTGGACATATATACACTACCAAATGTAAAATAGATAGCTAGAGGGAAGAAGCCGCATAGCACAGGGACATCAGCTCGGTGCTTTGTGACCACCTAGAGGGGTGGGATAGGGAGGGTGGGAGGGATATGCAAGAAGGAGGAGATATGGGGATGTATGTATATGTATAGCTGATTCACTTTGTTATAAAGCAGAAACTAACACACTATTGTAAAGCAATTATACTCCAGTAAAGGTGTTAAATAAATAAATAAATTAAAATATGTGTGTTGCCAAGTTAGAAGGGGAAGTTCGTGTTTGAGGACGATGAATGAGTCCAAAACTCTTCCCTGAGTCTTGATTATTTAGGCCTTTGATGTTCCTGCATTGTCAGCTAAGAAGAAATTCTTGTTTTTTACAAACAGTCCTCTAATGATAACAAATGGTCAAATTCAACTAGGCAAAACCCCTGTTTTCAGAGAATTCTTTCTGGAGATTGATGACACAGC
Organism: Delphinus delphis; assembly: GCF_949987515.2. Classification (NCBI taxonomy): domain Eukaryota; kingdom Metazoa; phylum Chordata; class Mammalia; order Artiodactyla; family Delphinidae; genus Delphinus; species Delphinus delphis. The sequence continues at coordinate 4,276,600 of NC_082687.1, read as the reverse complement.
AGCTCCTTTATGCCCACCCATTCTACAAAAGATATAACAACATGTAGAATGATGAGTTAAAATGAACAGGAAAGCCATGTCTTAAATTCCTTTTCATTTAGTTTATTCACTTTCCAAAGGTCAGGACATTCTATGTTGCATTGTAGCTGGTTGGACTGCCTCATTTACAAGGAAATCAGAAGGATATTACTGAAGACTTCAGAAGTCAAATAGCTTGACCTTAAATCATGGTGATGACCTCCAAACCAGTTTGTCTCCTATTTGTCCTGGAAAGTTGCATGAATAATAAATAAAACTGTATCACCAGAGGTCTACACAGGTGCTGTGTAAGCCAAAGAATGTAACAACACAGCAAAGCCTGAGTCTGAAAGTTAATAAATCAAGAACTGGTCTATGTAGTAAAACTGCAACAGTAGCGTGGATGGTTGATAGCCATCATGGCTACATTGAATGAAATCAGAAAAAAAAAAAAAAGAAAAAAAAGCAACAACTGTGCTCCATCGTTTTATTCCTTTAAAATCTAATAAAAGCAGAAATACAAGTGTTTACCGTTCCTTTAGCAAAATAGACTTTTCAAAAGATGAATGTATACACCTGTGTTAGACAGAGAACATATATCATGTCAGCAAGCACTAGATTTCTCTCATGGTTAGAAGTTATGTGATTTAAAATTTACTCTCTAAATGCAGTAGTTACAGTACGTGAATCATTTTTCTGCCAAATATAGAGGAATAGAGGTTGTTTTATTGATGCATTCATTTAGTAAGCCCATGGTACCTCATTAACTAAAAGAGTCATATAAACCTGCAACAATTTGCAGACTATTATATCAGACTCATTAGGGGTTAAGTAAAAGTACTGCAGACCAATTCATGAGGATTGCTGGAAGGTAATCAGGTAAGGAAGGATCAGTGGCGTAATGCTATCAAACAATGCATTTATGTATCATTGATATTTGTCTGTGTGCTTCTTCTCACATCATGATTCATTGATAATCTGTTGTAACTGATTGAGATTTTGAACTGAGAATAGAAATTCTCATAGATTAAAAAATGCAAATCAAAATATACTGCTGTACAAATATAAGTAAACAAAATGTTATTTAAAATCTTATATTTTAAGAAATCATATTAAAATACTAGTAACATATCTGTAAGAAATGTTCTGACATCTTTTAAAATCCATTATATTTTTGTAATAGGGAAGAACAAATCTGATTCCATATTTTACTTTAGTCTTTGTATTCTATCACTTTTGCTACAGGTTAAGAATGTTGCCTACAGCCTGAAACATACAGGATAGCCCATTCTCAAGGCTCTGACCTTTAAGGGTATAACATTTTCCCATTCATATAGAGATGAAAAGTTGCAGAACTGAGAATAACATTTGTCTTGTTGGAGATTTACAGGAACATAGTGACCTGACCTTCGTGGACAGTTGCTAGAACGAAGGATTCCAACACCAAGAAGTTTGCAACAAATAACCACACCCCTCCCTCACCTCGCCTTTTAAAAGTGCTTTGCTGAAACCCTTCAGAGAGTTCAGTGTTTTGGGGGGCAAGAGCCACCCGTTCTCCTTACTTGGCCCTGCAATAAACCTTTCTCTGCTCCAAACTCCGACATATTGGTTTGTTTTGGCCTCACTGTGTGAAGGGTGCATGAACTTGCATTCAGTAACTTTTTTTTTTTTTTTTTTGCGGTACGCGGGCCTCTCACCGCCGGGGCCCCTCCCGCCGCGGAGCACAGGCTACAGACGCGCAGGCTCAGTGGCCACGGCTCAAGAGCCCAGCTGCTCCGCAGCATGTGGGATCCTCCCAGACCGGGGCACGAACCTGTGTCCCCTGCATCGGCAGGCGGACTCTCAACCACTGCGCCACCAGTACATTTTTTATTTTATCTTAAAAGCTGCTATTATATCTATATGCACTAAAATATTAAGATACAATCTCTGTAGCCAGAATTGCAGTTATGGCTGTGTGACTCTCAGTAAATTATTTAACCGCTCTGTGATCCAGTTACCTCTTCTGTAAAATGAAGTCTAATAATGATACCTACCTCCTGAGATTGTTGGATTTAATAAATGAACATAAGTAAAACTTTTTAAATAGTGGGTGTCACTTTGTCAGCAATGATAAAATATTAGCTATTTTTATTATATCCAATAAAGGTTTTTCACCTTTGGTGTGACATGGACACATTTGGAAGTTTAGTGAAATGTTTGTCATAATAATGTTTTTTTAAGTACTCCAAAAAGTAAATAATACTATAAAGGATATCATTATATTGAAATATACTTTTTTTTTTTTTTTTGGTGATTGACAATGTCTGGGCCAGACCCTCCCCGAATTTTTTTTTAACATCTTTATTAGAGTATAATTGCTTTACAATGGTGTGCTAGTTTCTGCTTTATAACAGAGTGAATCAGCTATATGTATACATATATCCCCATATCTCCTCCCTCTTGCATCTCCCTCCCATCCTCCCTACCCCACCCCTCTAGGTGGTCACAAAGCACTGAGCTTATCTCCCTGTGTTGAAATATACTTCTATCCACAATCTCCTAGGGATCAGAGAACAGAAGTTAAGACCCAAGCTTTATGATGTCGAATAGGTCCTGCTGTTACTCATCCCTTTAGTTGGTTTGTTTTTCCTATAATTCACTCTCCATTCGTGCAGTATCATTGGATAATTGATTGCATTTCGTGTGCAATTTCATTGTTCACCCAGAAAGACAAGTAAGAATTTTTTATTCATTTATACTAATTCTATTCTGAAAATGTAGATTATATAACACATATATGTATGTATGTTTCCAAGCATATATAAGATAAATCTACATTACATTAATTCTCCAAAATAGACTATTTTTAAGTCAGATATAGAGCCATTGGACAAATTTAAATTTCAACAACATTTTAAAATAATCAAATAAGGGGCTGAGTGATAATGCACAAAACCTCTGGAACAAATCTTTAAATGAATAGTAACATTACATATATACCAAGAAAAAGGGCTTTTTCAAAAATACCAAATAAAGAAAGAGAACTGTTTATACAAGTACTATGCAAATTGGATAAAAGTGTCCTAAATTTCTATAACTGGATATAGCAAAGGACACTTATAAAGAAGCCAGTAGTAGGTCAGATACAGAGTGGAAGGAAATAAAATTTGCAAACATATGAGGTTTATGAAGCTTTTTAAAAGAAAACTAATCTTACGGACCTTGCACCAATAAGCACTGAAAACTCCAGTCAATATTTTCTGCACATTCCACTATAAAACAGGTGCAAATTTAGTCAATACTTACACTTAACCCTTGTGCAATAATTCTGTTAAAAAGTACTTGCAGTGGAATTGTTTTACCCTTATCAATGATAAGACTTATAAAATAAATAATGCAGTACATTTTTAATTTTACAAATAAATGAATTGAAAACAAGTGAGCAATATGGAATAAACTAAGACTTTGAGATCTTTAATACATTAGTCAACATACTTTTAAAATTAGTTGCCAAATAATTATAAACAGGTATTAACATGTTCAAAAAGAGCAGTTATTTAGTAGTTTTAGTGTTGTTTTCTTCATACCAAAGAAGTACTGAAATTATAATCCAAACAATGGGAAAAGCTCAGACGATAGCATTTCATCAATACTAAATGCACTTCCCACTTGAGCAGAAAAATAAGAAAATCACTAGTGTGCACAATAGCTGTGTAATTGATACTAACAGTTATTCAGGGGAAACTTAATGTTAAACACAAGTTCCATTCATTTGTCTCTCATGGTTTGATCTGAAACCAAATAATGTATTATTAAAAAACATAAAATGCATATTTTTTCTTTAGAGTGTTTTTCCCATAAAAGATGGGAGGATCACTTTTAGCTTCAGCACTTCTTTTCCCTATGCCATTTAATTACTTACCAACAAAAAAAGGAAGTTTCTACTTAAGATCCAAATAAGAAGTTTGTGAGCAGATAGATTCTAACTGTAGCCGGTTCCTCTTCAATTATATTTGAAGTAGTTCAACAGAAATGCCACGGCCTGTAATTTACATAGCAAAGTCAATTTCAAACTCCCTCAAATCACACCACCCAGGATAAACTGGAGACAGCGGAATGTATCCAAAGTCAAGGGGACCTCAATCTAAATGTCTACTTTCACCCGTAATGCCATATTTCAAATCTTAGGTGGCCGTGATGTGTCCAAACCAGATATCACACGCACACGCACACACACACATATTCATGCACACACGCACTTTTGGAAAGAAATAATTTTACTCTCTCAGGAGGCCTGAGGAGTAAAGGATCTGTTACCTAATGAATGATATAGAATCTTCCATAGAAAAATGTCCATATCAGCGAACAATTTAGCAAATTTATTTATGTACAAACAACTTTGCTTTTAGCTTTAGAGCACTTGTGGTAGGGTCTATGAACCTTCAGTTTTATAGCTACTAGTGGAGATTTACTGTAAGCCTGTTCTAAAACAATACATCTTTGCTTGTCTGACTACGAGCAAATATAATTAAAATCGATCAGTCCCCCAAAGATTAAATACCTAGGGCTGTTTTTCCAAACCCAGCCAACATAAGAATATACAATAATCCAACAAGGTATTAAAAACACAATAAAATAACAAACACACATATATGTACAAACACACACACACACACACATACACATGCTGTAAGTTCACATCTAACTGTATAGAGTTTGCAATCTCCATGGAATTTAACATTAAAAAATAAACAAAGTCTTACCCAATGCTCTGTATTGTCATTACTATTTCTGGGCTATTTCCACATACATGGGATTTAACCATTATAGAAATCTTTTTCAATCAGGTCTTTGGGCTTTCTGCTCTGCATACCAAAGTGTATTAGGCAGAGATTTTCAAATGGTCTGTCTGTATTTTATCAGTCCAAACAAAAGGTGCTGTCATACTGGTTCTTTTATAGTTGTTTCACATGTCTTAAGAAATACATATACTGTTGCTATACCTAATCTTTGGTTTTCTGATCATCATTTTGTATCCTCACTTCCTTTCCATTTAGGAAAGGAAATTTCCTAAATTTCCTTTTATTATTAGTGGGCCGAATACATACCCTGAAGCTAAACTGCCAGGATCCAGAATTCTACCCCTTACCAGCCATGTGAGTATATGGGTAGTGACTTAATTTCCCTGTGCCTTAGTTTATTCATCTCAAATGCAGAGATCAGTGGCTAGTGGCTACCATACTGGACAGTGCAGGCCTAGACTTTGTGATGATGGGTATAAAAATGGGTTTTTTATGATGGAAACTTGCATGAAAGACTCTGTCATTGAAACTGCAATGAAAACAATTAAGAAATAAAATAAAATAAAATATAAACTAAAATACAGAGATCAATAATAGCACCCACATTTTGGGGTTGTATTGAGGACTGAATAGGCTAATATACATATAAGAACATTAAAGAGTGTCTGCTTTCCACAAAAAAGTGTGGGATATTATGATTATTCATTCATTCATAAGCTAAGGCACAGAGTAAATGAAGTTTACACAGCTGCAGTTCAGAATATACCAAAATATTAGCTCTGAGGAACGCTGATTCCCCAAGATGACACGAAATGTTGGAGAAACTGAGCTTATTAGAGCTGTCTCAGAGACTCACAAAGCCCATCAATTTATTAAAGACTCTGAGAGGTTAAGACCGATTTTACTGATGTTCCCCCAAGTGTATTTGATTATATAACCCAGTTTTGTCTCTTTGTTTATAGGACTTGAATACAAAGCTATTAATGTCCTGGAAACAATATTGCTCCAGTGGATCCCAGAAGAGTGAGCACAAGTAGCATTGAAGTAAGACCGGGGTGGCTACAAGAGTTTCCACAATGTGTCTGGGGGCCGCATCAGGGGGCAGCCTCACTCTGGGAAAAGAAGAGTAGCTAAAAGTAAATCATTAGCGTCATAAAGGTCTTCTCTATGGAAAAAAAGGAGTAGAAGATAATATATTATAAAGATAGCAGAGTACTATGGAAACTAGCAAAGAATACAATGGTTTGTTGCTAAGAGAGAGATTAAGAGCTCTGTCTTTAAATTTCATTTGGTCAGATGTTATCAACTCAGACTTGTTGCGGTAATCTACAGATGTCTAAACCAAAGTCATTTCTCGATGATTTTAGTTTATGAATTAATGAAATTCTATCTTACACTGTCTCTTTTATTACAAAATAATATAGTATATTGATTTCAATATCCACCTACTTGTATCTGAATCTCCTCTCTTTCGATGATCTTCTACCCCATTTTAACCTCTTCTTCTCCTTCCTTCAATCTTATGTCTGACCTGTAGTGACAAATGACCGTACCTTACACAATCTCAGTTTCAAGCATCTTAACTCTCTGAATGTCATGCTCTCTGGTACCCTTACACGAAAGTGCTTCAATTACACCAAGATACCTTTTCACTAACCTTCAACTGATCTTCATGTCCTCAGCTCCCTCCTATCCAGTGCGGATTACATGGCCCATCTCTAAAATCACTCCCTGAACAGACCCTCAGGTCTCCTGCCCTCTTTACTATACGCACTTGTTCTGTTCACAGGACAAAATTCGAATCCTACTAAAATCCAATGCAATTCATATTTTGTACTTCATCTACTCAGAAGAATATGGATAGAGAAAGACACACACCTATGTAAAAAAGATCTGATTTTAAAATCAAAGCCAGTAACTTCAAGTGGTCGCTACTTACTATCTGGTAATTGTACTACTTTCCTAAGTCCCTCTATCCTCCCAGATGCTCCATTTCCTCTCCCAAATTATTTTACAACTTCTCCTCTCTTCTAGGCTCTAAAATCTCCATCCACTTTCTCACTTTCAGTGTCTCTCTTTCCTTTTTCACTGAAAGAAATGTAAGTAGTTGGAAGAGAACTTTCACAAGTTTTCAACATCACACTCACCAACTCACCTGTGTCTCTACCCAGAGATCAATTGTCTTTGCTCATAGGTAAGCTAACATTCTACTTGTACCCTGAATCCTGAAATTTCTGACCTATACCTTCTTTCTCTTGCATCATCAAATATATCCAGTGTGTAACTACCTCTTTTCACCTCCCCAATGACACTAGAAACCCATTATCATTTCTCAGTTGACTTATTGCAAAAACTTCTACCTAATCATAGTCTCTGTGCCTGTCCTTGCCTCTCCTACAGTACACCCTCAACATAGACGCCAGGGTATGGCATTCCTCTGCTCAAATTCTTCTAACGTTTTCTGGCTCATACAGAGCAAATTCTAACATACTTTTAATTTCCACAAATACCTCATGACCCGGCCTCACTTTATCTCCTAATTCTCTCCCCCTTACTCTGAGTTCCTGGTTTCCCTTGAATACACCACCTCAGGGTCTTTGCACATGCTTTCTCTCTACTTACAGAGCTTCCTCCAGTACCCACATGGATTTCTCCCTCATTTCCTCAGGGCTTTCTTCAATGCCACCTTATTATTAAGTCTTCTCTGATTACCCTATTAGAAATTGCATCAAAACTAACCAGGGAATTTTATCCTCCTGCTTTGCTATATTTTTCCTCATAATATTGCAACTATCTGCTATTTGTCTGATGAATATTTGTTGAGTTATTCCTATGTATAACACAACATTGTAAATCAACTCTAGTTCAATTTTAAAAAAGAAATTAGCTTAAACAAAATAAATAGGAAGGTTAACATGCTGATGTGGGGGAAAGGGGGTGTGCAGGAGTGGAATGGGGTTGGCAGGGAGAGGAGGAAAGATTAGTAGCAAAACCAACCTTTTGGGTTAGGCATTCTCCGTTTCTATTACTGAGATCATTGAAAAGTCTTGAAAAAATAGACATGAATTTCTCTTGAAAAAAAAAAAAAAAAATCAGTGGAATACCAAGGCTCTGTGGAGTGCAACTCAACCTCTAAGCCTCTAAAATATAAGTAGAACTGCTGGAATAGACAGGTGCACATAAGGAAACAAAAACCCAAATGTGAGTAAACCTACTGGATTATTCTCACCACTGCATCCAAATTCTCCCACAGTGATTCTTTGTTCCAATGCTAATCCCATCTCAAATGACTCCCTCTAGCCCCATCTTTCACTTGTTTATATGTAACTTTAACAATGAAATGGGAGCCTTAACGATTTCCTTTTGTTCTAGTGTGTTACGGGATATAGCCACACCCACTTTTGTATTATTAGGCAATTACCCCAAACATTAAGAATCAGAAGCACAATCCTTTTACAGGCATGAGAACTTATAAAGAATAGTCACTTCATTTTTTTCCTAAAAACATGTAATTAAGATGAAATTCAGTAACATGTAAAAAACATTTTACACAACTGTTTTAAGGATATTCTGAAGCCCATATTAAGGTAGTGGACTAGAATTAAGCAATAGCCACTAAATTATATAGATATTTATATAAAATAGATAACCAACAAGGACATACTGTACAGCACAGGGAACTCTACTCAATATTCTGTCATAACCTATATGGGAAAAAAATCTGATAAAGAATGAATATATGTATATGTGTAACTGAATCCCCTTGCTATACACCTGAAACTAACACAATATTGTAAATCAGCTATACTCCAATAACATTTTTAGAAAGGAAAGGAAAAAGAAGTTAGGTGTTGTCATTCCAATGTTCAATCTCTTGTCAACTGAGAATCAGAAGAGGGAGGTGACTTAACCTCCACGTTGGCTAGTAAGGCTGCTCTGATGATTCAGAGGGAACACACATAAATCAACCGTGTGGCAGAGATTTCCACACCCACATTCATCACGTAACTTCCATTTTGACACATCAGACATCATTCAATCAAATGCTGAAGACAACCCTCCCCTAAATCATGACACAGGAGAATTCATGATGATATTGAAGATAATAAAAAAAACTTTTTTAGAAACACTACAGGAAGGATCTATTCACTATAGTAATATGAGCAACAATATTAACAACTACCAATTACGGAGCGTCTATTGCCTTAGCTTAGGACCTTTATGTATATCATTTTTAATACTCAAAACAGGTTTCCAAAAAGTCATTCTTACCCTATATTACAGAAGACAAAACTGAGATTCAGAGGCGTTACATACATGCCTTTAATCTAACAACGAATAAATAATAGAGCTGAAATTATATCCCAGGTCTGTCTCATCTCAAAGCCCTTATGCTTAAATTATGTCAAACTTCTTGCAGCTGTACTTAGTAAAGCCGTTGATAATAGTCAGTAAATAAATTTTACATCTAAAGCAAATAACTTTTAGTAACAATTATTAATCAAACTGATATAGGTACAACTCAAAGAAAAATTGTAAAGGGAACAGATACAGAATTGTTCATATCACAGACTCTATGGGAACCATAAAATTATTTTTATTTGTATAAATATGGTTAGAAAACTCCAACAAATTAAACCTTATGTCTTTAGTCATTATTAACAAATGGCCAAATACAAACATTCAGAGATACATATAAAGTTAGATAAATGTTTATATGACTTTAATTCTAATTCTTTGTGTCCTGTTACCATTATAATAATATTTCCAAATTTGCTAAACTTAATAAGCATAACAGAAGGAAATAAAATCCAAAGGAAAACATATATATTTCATACATTTTTATGTCCAATATATAGAAAACATTTTTGTTCCTTACCTCATATTGACCTTTTTGTATTCATATTCAGGATTAAAAGAGAAAACTGATTACAGCCAGTTTTTGTTTTTTTTTTTTCTTTTGCGGTACGCAGGCCTCTCACTGTTGTGGCCTCTCCCGTTGCGGAGCACAGGCTCCGGACGCGCAGGCTCAGCGGCCATGGCTCACGGGCCCAGCTGCTCCGTGGCATGTGGGATCTTCACGGACCGGGGCACGAACCCGTGTCCCCTGCATCGGCAGGCGGACTCTCAACCACTGCGCCACCAGGGAAGCCGTACAGCCAGTTTTTTAACTTTCAAGGGAGAATACAGCCATGCCGCAAAGCACAAAAAACAATAAAATATATTGTAATAATTTCTACAGTCAGGATGAGTACAAAGAGATTTGGAGCCCTAAGAAAGTAGTAATGGATTCTGTCCAAGGTGGAGGAGTTGCAGTTGGTAGCAGAAAGGCCTTAGAGAGAAGATGTAATTTGAGCTATGCCTTGAAGGATAAATGAACTCCACTGGGTTGAAAGGAAGGAAATAATATTTCAGACAGAGAACAGCATGAGTAAAGGCCCAGAGGAACAAAGAGCGTGACCAACTCATTACTGTGTTAGAAATATTTGGGGTCTAGAATATAGGTTTCTTGGAAGTGGAGTTGGGGAGAAAGCTATAAGAAGCAAGGCTAAAACAGAGACTGGAGCTATGAATATTTCCATTAAAATGTTGGAGTTTATTATGTACATAAGGGAAGCAAGGAAGGTTTTAAATAAAAGATAAATTCAAATCTATATTTCCACAGAAATAACTCTACCAGCATCATTGAGGTTGAATTTGAAGATAAAACTATGACAACAGTGTAGTTAAGAAAGGAACAGTGATCGTTTGGATTAGGGATAAGCAGTCATGTCAAGGATATTTCTGCAGTAGAACTGGAAGGATTCGAGGACCGCTACCTGCAGAGGGTGAAAAGGCTTAATAAAGACACTTGTGAGGTTTCTAGCTTAGACAGCTGAATGGTTGAGGCATCATTAAATGAGCAGGAAACATAGAGAAACTGTAACAAATGTTCACGTTCAAGAGTAAAACTTGATTTCTCTGTAAAGCATCTCAAATAGATATACTTAATAGACGGTTGGGATGTGGGTCAGGAGAAATCTGAGCATTGGAAAGATACAGTCTAAAATAATTAGAGAGTAATGTAATACAGGGTAGTAGACGCTCAGAATCTGGTCTGCAACCTGACTCCGACACAATTAACTACATCACCATAAGCATGCGATGTAATCTCTCATTTTCCTTATTTGTGATATGGGAACAGTATGAGAATCTATGTCATTGGGTCTGGTGAAAGAATGCAGATTAAGTTTCTAGAAGCTGGAAAGCATGTAATAAAAGTTACTCGTTATTATTCTTGTCAAGGAATAGCTAATAATTTAAGTAATGGAAGCAAGTAAGATTGGCCAGGATAAAACATAGAGAAAGAAAGCAAAGCAAAGCAGAAATTAAAAAATTGAGAGTACCCAAACCTAAGACATTTCTGGAGAAACATGAACAAAATTGCCTAGAAAATGATATGGTCAAATCCAGGGGACAAAAAGTACAAGATTACAGTATTGCTTAAATTGTCAAATACTGCAGAGAAGTAAAAAGATCACTGCAGAGAACTGAAAAGCAGGCAGTGGAATTAGGAATTAGGAGTGTTAGAGGGATGTAAAAACAGTATTAAACCTGTACCCATCTTTACAAGGTTTATAATCTATTCAGAAGCCGGTACATTCTGAAATATTTCAATTAATTCCATCAATACCTATTTGAAAGCTCACTACGTGCTGGGAAAGGTAAAAATATAAGGCCAAGGTTAATAAGGCAGACAAAAATTGTTGCAGTCCTGCAGAGCAAACCTAATGTTTGCCGCAGTAGCCAGAGATAACCCAATGTGAAAGAAGTGAAAACTAGGATTAGGGAGAGAGGAATGGAAAAGACATTCCATGAAGGAGGAATATCGGGTACAAATGCATAAAGTGGAAAAAATAATTGAGTTTTTGCCTGTATTTTAATGAAATAATTTAATTGCATTTCTTCCTTTTGATACAAATATATAGAAAAGCAAAAAGTGGGGAGAAGCCATATATAAAGAAATAAAATTGAATAAGCTTTACTGATATATTCAGAAACAATCCTCTTAGCTTATCCAATGTGATAATGTCAAGGAATCATTCAAAGAACAGAATGGCCGCTAATGTAGTTGGAATACAGTATAGCCTACTGTTAATATTTCAGTTTTTTAAATATATTATGGTTTATTGGAAAAAAGCATTTTGTGTCATTTTCAAATTTATTTTACAAATATAAATGATTCTATTAGTAAAGATAAGGTCCCAAACACTCATTTTCCAAAAAGAACTTGTTTAGCAGTGCTGTGGATGTGAAGGTCACCTTAGTGGTGAACTGTTTGCTTTTATTGCCTTGTTCAATGTAATCTGTACCATCATGTAATAAATCATAGTCCATATATCTTATAAGTAATACAGATAACCCTCGAAACTATGAAGTAAAAATGTTCCTGTAATTACATGATACATTTTTCCATATTATCACTGAAGCCATACCACACTTTTCTTTGGATACTAAATTCTAAATAAAATGTTTTCTTCTAAATATTCAATTAATTTTAGGCGGCTGGCTGTCAAATTCTATATTTTATCTTTCCATACAAGACTTGCATTATATACAACCAGAGAAATATCTGGTGCAAGACAGTCATGTGCCATTCATCCCTTGATGACTTTAAGTTGACAAGGTATCTCACAAATACCCATAATAATTAATATTAAGAGTAGATAACTGGAATGTTAATAAGATTTAATGCTCTTTAAAATAAATCAGGGACTAAGTAGCATCTTTAATGTGATTTATATGACTGATGTTTAAATGTCTGAACAATTTATATTTAACGGCACTTCGTGGGAATTAAAGTTTTAAAAGTCTGTACTAATTAGAGATTTTAATTCATCATTGTGCTAACTAAAACTGAAATAATTGATTGCAAGAAGTAGAAAAATTCTCTTGGTATTAAGCACAGAATTTCTTACATCCTTAAGAAAGAATTAAAAGCAATTTCCTTAGCCAGAAATTTAGGGCATGTTGTATAGATTATAGAGATGATTGCATGTGAAATGAAGGCAAATCGTATAGATTAAATGTACTTACAGTTTATGGTTATTCCAACAAGATATTTTTAAGGAAAAAATTTATTGTTTAAAAAATCAAACTTCCAGCCCAATAATTACAAAATCTGGATAGCATCACTTTGTCCCAACACCAAGTGAAAAACTGAACTGAAAAAGTACCAGTTCTTCTTGGGTCCACAGTAGAAGTAAGGTCCCAGGGCAGAGCGCTTATCTCAGCCCATTCCGACTGCTATAACAAATGCCATAGACTGAATGGCTTACAAATGACAGAAGCTTATTCCTCACCGTTCTGGAGCCTGAAAGTCCAAGATCAGGGTGCCAGTGTGGTTGGGTTCTGGTGAAGGACCCAGTTACAACTGCTGACTTCTCTCTGTGTCCTAAAAGGTGGAAGGGGACAAGGATCTCTCTTGGGCCTTTTATAAGGGCATTGATGCCATTCTTGAGGGTCCTCATAACCTAATCACCTCCCAAAGTCCTACTTTCTACGTCATTACCCTGGGCGTTAGACTTTCAACATATGAATTTGGGGGCACAAACATTCAGACTCTAACACCACACCATGCAAAATTGGAGAGCCCAAGACGCGAATAATGAGAATCACAACTTAGCTGAGTAGAAACCCACAAACGGAAACTGCTGAGGGACCCATTGCCAGTGTAAGGAAACCTGAACTGTAATTAACAAATGGCTGAAGGCTCAGTGTGGACAAAACTGAGTCAAAACTCCAGGGAGACCTTGTCATAGGGGGCCCCACTCATTTTTTCTTCCAGGAGCTTGAACTTGTTCTCACAGTGAATATAATAAAAAAGTTCCCTCATGCCTCCTACAGGAGGACAGTAAAAAGGCATTTTGAAACGTGCTAGAGCATTCCGTTCTTAACAAGCTCTGCCTTCAGAGAAACTAATTGGAGCTTAACCTGTTGGGGTTTTATCAGAGCCTAACGGACCCGGGGAAGGGATATATTCAACTCTAGTCAATTGTTGCCTTCCACGTGGGAGAAGGAAATACCAGCCCACTTTAGCCATCCTGCCCAATTGAAATGCATAATCCATGCTGAGACCTAATCATAGGACCTAATCATAGACTAATCATAGGATGCTTCCCAGGTCCCCATACCTCACCAACGTACTACTAAAAGTCCATTTACAGCACTTTCTTTCACCCAGTGCATCATGTCCAGCTGTCGAAAAAAATGTGGTGTATATACATTTAGAAAACAAGGAAATCCTGCCCTATGTGACAACATCTATTAACCCTGAGGATACTATGCTAAGTGAAATAAACCAGTCACAGAAGAAAAAATATTTCCTGATCCACTTATAGGAGGTTTCTAAAATAGTCAAACACGTAGAAGCCAAGAGCAGAATGGTGGTTGCCTGGGACTAGAGGAAGGAGAAATAGGATTTGCTATTTTCAACAAGTATAAAGTTTCAGTTATATAAGCTGATTAAGTTCTAGAGGTCTGCTGTAAAACATTGTGCCTCTAGTTAACATTACTGTATTACACACCGAAAGACATATTAAGAAGGTATATCTCATGTTAAATATTCTTACTGCAATAAAATAATAAAAATTAAAAAATAATAAACCTACTAATCCGACTTAAGGTAAAGACATGCAAGAAAATATAAATACATATTAAAACTGGATTTACTATGATTTAAAATTTGTTCCCAAAGCTAAATTTCTTGAACATGTTCAATTGTATTCGATTGATACAACCTACTTTTCAACACATATATCCAATTTATATTAATACTTTCTATTGTACTTTTCAAACTACAGAGAGGTTTTACACTCAGCAAAATGCAAATAAATTAAAATGATATCTGAAACATAATAGAGCTGAAGTAATATTTTGAAACTGTTGAAATGTATTGGCTAATTCAATGCCAAGAAGATGTTGTCAACATTGAATTCTGATGTTAAACCTCAAAAGTAAATCTGTAAATATTAGCAACATTCAAATTGAGAAACTGAAGAGTGGAACAGAGACAAAGATGAAGGAGAGAGATAAAGGAAAGTATACTGAGTATCACTCCCATCATTGTGATGTACGGTCGATGTTCTTGTCATAGGCACTGAGAGTGGGTCAAGTGTCTTTACTTCTTGTAAGATATACCACTCAAAACAAACTGTTAGGTCCATCCCTTTGGCAATATGAGCTAGTGATTAAGCAGGTGGGATATTGAACAGTTCTTTTCAGGGAATGATAAAGTAGCTTTGGAAGTTGCTCTTTCTTTGTTTTCTAGTGTTAGTATTTTATTATGTTATATAGGACAGCTTTTATCAGTGTTAATCCTACTTTGGAAACTATTTTTTATATACATGGATGATATAAAATAACCATTTAAGTACAAGCCTATTTTCCAAAGTCACAGTATATTCTTATGAAGCAGGTCATTAGTTAATGCATCATTAGGTTAGCTGGAAATTTATGACTTTTTTTCTTTAACAGTTTTTTTATAAACATTTGTACTGTAAATTGTCTTAACCTTTGGTTTGATGCTGATCTTTGTTAGAAATCATTATTGTGTCTCTGCTCTGGGGCTTTATTGCCCATAATCAACTTGACACACACTTTAGGAATCTCTCACTCCCTGTTCATATTATTCTATCTAATCTGTCCTTCTCGGTGAATAAAGTAAGCCCATGTATTGACTTATTAATTCTATGTAAAATGGAATCTTAGGAAGCAGCATTAAGTAATTCTGGTCACTAGCAAACCAATAGGGCTCTGAATTTACAATGTAAGAGATGTGAGATGATTCATTAGAAAGAAAAAAAAAAGTTTACGTAACTTTTGAAACTCAAACTTTTGGATTATACCCTGCATGTTGTCTGTGATAATGATAAATATGCCCAATGTTCCTTAGGGCTATAGGGGTCCAGGACATATATTCTATGGTTGTCAAGTGCTCTAATTTATTCCAACCAGACCTCTAATGATCTTAACAGATGATGCAGAGAAGATGTTAGATAATTTACTGGTGAGTTATTACCTAATAACTGAAACTCACACGTTAAATGAGTACAAAAACTCTTACATTTTTAAAATCAGTTGTTCTCAAATATGAATATGTGTTAGAATAATCTGGGGAACACAGAAAAAGAAAATGGATGAAGCCCACCACAAGAATCATTGATGGTGGAGATTCAAAAAAGTATATTTTTTAAAAACCTAACAGCTGGGGCTTCCCTGGTGGCGCAGTGGTTGAGAGTCCGCTTGCCGATGCAGGGGACACAGGTTCGTGCCCCAGTCCGGGAAGATCCCACATGCCACGGAGCGGCTGGGCCCATGAGCCATGGCCACTGAGCCTGCACGTCCGGAGCCTGTGCTCTGCAACGGGAGAGGCCACAACAGTGAGAGGCCCGCGTACCGCAAAAAAAAAAAAAAACAACACCTAACAGGTGATTCTGATGTGCAACTTAAAGTTCAACTTACAGCTTTTCATACAAAGAGTGTTGACAGAAAATATAACATTTTATTTTAATACAGAAAATATAATATTTTATTTTAATATAACATTTTATTTTACTTGGTATGTGTTTTTGACTTACATTCTTGCTATAACAGAGAAAGAAAGAATTATCCCTAATGTCAATTGGGGATTGTGAATAAGTGCAAAGAAACCAGAAAATTTGAAACATATTTCCAGAACTTTTTAAATGTGTAAATTAAAATACTACACTAAATATCCAGAATTCCCTATCACAAAACATGAAATATATAAATATATAGAGATGTAAAAGTTCATAGGAAAAATTTTTTTAATATCTACCTATATTATAAAATTAGATCTTGACAATCAAAAAAGGACATATTAATCTTAGATTTAATCTTTTTTCTTAGAACTTCACCTAGAATTATACTAGTATATTTATTTATTTATTTATTTTGATGACAATAGCGTTTTTTTTTTTTTACATATGTTCCCATATCTCTTCCCTCTTTCATCTCCCTCCCTCCCACCCTCCCTATCCCACCCCTCCAGGCGGTCACAAAGCACCGAGCTGATCTCCCTGTGCTATGCAGCTGCTTCCCACTAGCTATCTACCTTACGTTTGGTAGTGTATATATGTCCATGCCTCTCTCACTTTGTCACAGCTTACCCTTCCCCCTCCCCATATCCTCAAGTCCATTCTCTAGTAGGTCTGTGTCTTTATTCCTGTCTTACCCCTAGGTTCTTGATGACAGTTTTTTTCTTAAATTCCGTATATACGTGTTAGCATACGGTATTTGTCTTTCTCTTTCTGACATACTTCACTCTGTATGGCAGATTCTAGGTCTATCCACCTCATTACAAATAGCTCAATTTCATTTATTTTTATGGCTGAGTAATATTCCATTGTATATATGTGCCACATCTTCTTTATCCATTCATCCGATGATGGACACTTAGGTTGTTTCCATCGCTGGGCTATTGTAAATAGAGCTGCAATGAACATTTTGGTACATGACTCTTTTTGAATTATGTTTTTCTCAGTGTATATGCACAGTAGTGGGATTGCTGGGTCATATGGTAGTTCTATTTGTAGTTTTTTAAGGAACCTCCATATTGTTCTCCATAGTGGCTGTATCAATTTACATTTCCACCAACAGTGCAAGAGGGTTTCCTTTTCTCCACACCCTCTCCAGCATTTATTGTTTCTAGATTTTTTGATGATGGCCATTCTGACTGGTGTGAGATGATATCTCATTGTAGTTTTGATTTGCATTTCTCTAATGATTAATGATGTTGAGCATTCTTTCATGTGTTTGTTGGCAATCTGTATATCTTCTTTGTAGAAATGTCTATTTACGTCTTTTGTTAACCTTATGGGGATTCCCTTGTGTGTTGTTGTTTTTCCCTTGCTGCTTTTAATATGTTTTCTTTGTATTTAATTTTTGACAGTTTGATTAATATGTGTCTTGGCGTATTTCTCCTTGTATTTATCCTGTATGGGACTCTCTGTGCTCCCTGGACTTGATTAACTATTTCCTTTCCCATATTAGGGAAATTTTCAAATATAATCTCTTCAAATATTTTCTCAGTCCCTTTCTTTTTCTCTTCTTCTGGAACCCCTATAATTCGAATGTTGGTGTGTTTAATGTTTTCCCAGAGGTCTCTGAGACTGTCCTCAGTTCTTTTCATTCTTTTTGCTTTATTCTGCTCTGCAGTATTTATTTCCACCATTTTATCTTCCAGGTCACTTATCCGTTCTTCTGCCTCAGTTATTCTGCTATTGATCCCATCTAGAGTATTTTTAATTTCATTTATTGTGTTGTTCATCGTTGTTTGTTTCATCTTTAGTTCTTCTAGGTCCTTATTAAATGTTCCTTGCATTTTGTCTATTCTATTTCCAAGATTTTGGATCATCTTTACTATTCATTATTCTGAATTCTTTTTCAGGTAGACTGCCTATTTCCTCTCCATTTGTTAGGTCTGGTGGGTTTTTATCTTGCTCCTTCATCTGCTGTGTGTTTTTCTGTCTTCTCATTTTGCTTATCCTACTGTGCTTGGGGTCTCCTTTTTGCAGGGTGCAAAAAGGTTCGTAGTTCCTGTTGTTTTTGGTGTCTGTCCCCAGTGATTAAAGTTGGTTCAGTGGGTTGTGTAGGCTTCCTGGTGGAGGGGACTAGTGCCTGTGTCCTGGTGGATGAGGCTGGATCCTGTTTTTCTGGTGGGCAGGTCTGCGTCTGGTGGTGTGTTTTGGTGTGTCTGTGGACTTATTATGATTTTAGGCAGCCTCTCTGCTAATGGGTGGGGTTGTGTTCCTGTCTTGCTAGTTGTTTGGCATAGGATGTCCAGCCCTGTAGCTTGCTGGTCGTTGAGTGAAGCTGGGTGCTGGTGTTGAGATGGAGATCTCTGGGAGATTTTCTCCGTTTGATATTATGTGGAGCTGGGAGGTCTCTTGTGGACCAGTGTCCTGAAGTTGGCTCTCCCACCTCAGAGGCACAGCACTGACTCCTGGCTGCAGCACCAAGAGCCTTTCATCCACACGGATCAGTATAAAAGGGAGAAAAAGTAGAAAGAAAGAATTGGTAGAAGTACAAAGAAAGAAAGAGAGAAAGGAGGGAGGGAGGGAGGGAGGAAGGAAGGAAAGAAGGAGGGAAGGAAGGAAAAAAGGAAAGAAGATAAAGTAAAATAAAATAAAGTAAGATAAATATAATAGTTATTAAAATAAAAAATAATTATTAAGAAAAAAAAATTTTTTTAAAACAAAAAAAAACCGGACGGATAGAACCCTAGGACAAATGGTGGAAGCAAAGCTATACAGACAAAATCTCACACAGAAGCATACACATACACACTCACAAAAAGAGGAAAATGGGAAAAAATCATAAATCTTGCTCTCAAAGTCCACCTCCTCAGTTTGGGATGATTCTTTGTCTATTCATGTATTCCACAGATGCAGGTACATCACGTTGATTGTGGAGATTTAGTCCGCAGCTCCTGCGGCTGCTGGGAGAGATTTCCCTTTCTCTTGCTTGTTCGCACAGCTCCCGGGGCTCAGCTTTGGATTCGGCCTCGCC
This sequence comes from Delphinus delphis, assembly GCF_949987515.2. Classification (NCBI taxonomy): domain Eukaryota; kingdom Metazoa; phylum Chordata; class Mammalia; order Artiodactyla; family Delphinidae; genus Delphinus; species Delphinus delphis. The sequence goes on along the minus strand of NC_082687.1, from coordinate 4,257,227 downwards.
TCTGCGTGTAGGTCGCCTGAGGGCGTCTGTTCTTCGCTCAGACAGGACGGGCTTAAAGGAGCCGCTGATTCGGGCGCTCTGGCTCACTCAGGCCGGGGGCGGGGGTGGGGGAGGGCGGGGCATGGAGGGCGGGGCGGGCCTGCGGCGTCAGAGGCGGCGTGACGTTGCACCAGCGTGAGGCGCCGCCCGGCGTGACGTTGCACCAGCGTGAGGCGCGCCGTGCGTTCTCCCGGGGAAGTTGTCCCTGGATCCCGGGACCCTGGCAGTGGCGGGCTGCACAGGCTCCCGGGAGGGGGCTGTGGAGAGTGACCTGTGCTCGCACACAGGCCCCTTGGTGGCGGCAGCAGCAGCCTTAGCGTCTCATGCCCGTCTCTGGGGTCCGCGCTTTTAGCCGCTGCTCGCGCCCGCCTCTGGAGCTCCTTTAAGCAGCGCTCTGAATCCCCTCTCCTCGCGCACCAGGAAACAAAGAGGTAAGAAAAAGTCTCTTGCCTCTTCGGCAGGTCCAGACTCTTTCCCGGACTCCCTCCCGCCTAGCCGTGGTGCACTAGCTCCCTGCAGGCTCTGTTCACGCCGCCAACCCCAGTCCTCTCCCTGCGCTCCGACCGAAGCCCGAGCCTCAGCTCCCAGCCCCGCCCACCCCGGCGGGTGAGCAGACAAGCCTCTCGGGCTGGTGAGTGCCGGTCGGCACCGATCCTCTGTGCGGGAATCTCTCCGCTTTGCCCTCCGCACCCCTGTGGCTGCGCTCTCCTCCGCGGCTTCGAAGCTCCCCCCTCCGCCACCCGCCGTTTCCGCCCGCGAAGGGGCTCCTAGTGTGTGGAAAGCTCTCCTCCTTCACAGCTCCCTCCCACTGGTGCAGGCCCCGTCCCTATTCTTTTGTCTCTGTTTTTTCTTTTGCCCTACCCAGGTACGTGGGAGGTTTCTTGCCTTTTGGGAGGTCTGAGGTCTTCTGCCAGCATTCAGTAGGTGTTCTGTAGGAGTTGTTCCACGTGTAGATGTATTTCTGGTGTATCTGTGGGGAGGAAGGTGAGCTCCACGTCTTACTCTTCCGCCATCTTCCCGGAAGCCCCGACAATACCTTTTGTCATTCTGCGAGTGTTGGAGGGTCTCATGCAGAGGCGGGCAGTGGCTGTGGCTCACCGTGGGGACAAGGACACTGGCAGCAGAAGCTCTAGGAAGTACTCCTTGGCGTGAGCCCTCCCAGAGTCCTAAAACAATCTAAGAAAAGAACAAACAAAACCCAATGTTAGCAGAAGAAAGAAAGAATAAAGATCAGAGCAGAAATAAATGAAATAGAGACTGAAAAAAATAATAGAAGAGATCAATGAAACTAAGAGCTGGTTCTTTGAAAAGATAAACAAAATTGATATATTGATACATGCAGTGGAATATAATTGATATAAATTGCATATAATTGACTAATTGATATATACATACAGTGGAATATTATTCTGCCTTAGAAAGGAAGGAAAATTTTATATTTCCTACAACAAGGATGAACCCTTAGGACATTATGCTAAGTGAAATGAGCCAGTCACAAAAAGACAAATACTGTACGATTTCACTTATATCACATATTTAGAGAAGTCAAAAATCATAGAAACAGCAAGGTGTTTGCCAAGGGCTGGAGGGCGGAGGAATGGGGAGTTTAACAAATTCAGAGCTTCAGTTTTACAAGATGAAAAGAGTTATGGAGATTGATGGTTGTGATGGTTACACACGACTCTGATTCTATTTATTACCGTAAATTTTTAAATGACTGAGATGATACATTTTGTTACATGTATTTTACCACAACAGAATATTGGGAAAGAAGTAAATAAATGCTAGATAAACTTCTTTTTGCCATCGTTGCTTATGTTAGAATTAGTTTTAAGTGGATACATTTTCTTCATCATTTGGATCCATGGAGGACTAAAATTGATTAATTAATCTGAGTTATAGCAGGAGTTTTGTCATCAGCTGTTCTCCAGAAACTACAGGTAATGCTCAAAATACCTCATTGGAAATACAGAATATTATTAGAGGCTGAAACAATGTTAGCAGGTATTTCTTAATGTAACTAATCATACTAGAGTTAGAATACATGCATACACAAGTTATAAAATTTGATCTAAGAATATTGATTTCTCTTTATTTTCTCTTTCTTTTCAAAGCCAGTTCTTTCATTTTCTTTGTATTGAGATAAAGAATTCCCAAATTTAGTGTAGTCCCAAATCTAGTATGGCATTTAATGAAAGCATATATAGAAGGAAAGTCTCACTTTATTTCAATACAACTTTTTGGCTAGAAAAGTCAAATCATTTCTTTGTCCAAATATGTGGAGGGAAGAAGTTAAATCTGAAAAGGGTGACCAGGGGTGTTCTATTTGCCTTCAAATATTTCTCCAATTTCTCTGCATTTAAATATCTGATTTAAATATCTCAAAAGTGGTATAGAATAGGGGTACATGGTACTAGTTCACAATTAAGAGAGTATATAAGAGTGTTGTGCATAGTATTTTATATGCCAAGCAATGGGCCACTTGAATATTTAAATGCAATACACTTTCCATTCATACTCAATAGAGCAATCATATCCCCTTTATTCAATTCAACTGCATTCAGCAAACATTTAATATTATTAGTAGTATTAGAAAAATAATGCTTAATTGCTTCAATAGTGAATACATGAAAAAGTATAACAAAATCACAAAGATATGATATAGCCCCACCTTCAGTGAACATATAATATTCCTGGAGAGGAGAGTTTAATACATAAAAACAGTTGTGGAAAGATTAATATTAAATTCCAAATTATGTGGTCTAAGAACTCTGATGGGAGGTAAGATTTCATAGTTAAAGGACTTTAGATTTTCTTGGAAAAGAATTATTATAATAGTCTCTTTTTATGAGAACATATGAGAATTGAATGAAGAAGTACTGGGAATTAGGCTTTCAAAGCAGAATGGCACAGCTAATGAGAACTTCAAGACTCTATACCACTACAATGCTGGAGTTGTTGCCAATGAGTCTGATACCCATTATTCTTCCTTCAGCTAACAATAAATCATGAATCTTGGCTTTTTCCTTTATTCCCTAAAGCAGATGATCTATTTTAAAAGAATCTTATTAAAACCAAGGGCTAGCAAAATAGGAGATAAAACGTAGTATTAAAAATGTCATTTACAAAGTAGAGTTTTTGGTTTGACTTGACTAGAAAACATTATGAGAAATATATTTCTTTTAGATTTTTTCAATAAATAAAGGCAAAAAACCTAATTCATTTTCATCTTACTTAATATATTTAAGTAACACATCATTTACAAAGTGTGTTGGGCTTCCCTGGTGGCGCAGTGGTTGAGAGTCCGCCTGCCGATGCAGGGGACACGGGTTCGTGCCCAGGTCCGGGAGGGTCCCACATGCTTTAGAGCGGCTGGGCCCGTGAGCCATGGCCGCTGAGCCTGCGCGTCCAGAGCCTGTGCTCTGCAACGGGAGAGGCCACAACAGTGAGAGGCCCGCGTACCGCAAAAAAAAAAAAAAAAGTGTGTAACTCTCTTTAGCAAAGACCAACTAAGATAATGTGAATCTTTTAAAAGAAGTGTAATTTTTTAATTATTATAAAGTTTATAGAAAATTATTAGTCATTAGTGTGTAGCCTATACTTCTCAAGAACTTGTAAAAGATTAACCCATATTTTATCATTTAACACTGGCTAGGAAACTGTAGGAATTTTTGAAAAGTTTATACTTATATATTCACTAAATCTATTTAGGTCAAATAAATCTATGCTAAGAAAATAATTAAAACAAATTATATATGTATTAAATATTTAAGTTTTATGAATATTAATGGATGATAAAGTCCATTATTTATATAATTATCTCTCTAATCAGGGACCTAAGGAGCCTTTCAGCTGTCTGTGTGCCAGGCACATAATTGGTTTTTAGGATGAAAAAATTTTAGAAGAGATGGTAAATGCCTTTAGTAAATTTCAAATACAGAGGATCACATTGTCTCTATGGTTTAACAGTAAGCTGCTTCTCTGAACCAAAGGCAAACACCTGTTGAAAAATCTAATAGCTTTCTTGTTCAAAATCTATCACAGGATTTTTCCTTCCAGCCAAACTGGTGTTAACAGGTATCTTCCAACCTAAATTAATTTTAAAATCTGAACAAAATATATAAAACCATGGTTTTCATGGCATTGACCACAAGCAACAGGAGACAGTGATGCCAAAGATACAGGAAGCAGATGAAGGAGCCCTATGATTGCCCACTTTACTCTCTGGAGACAGTTTCCAGGCAATGACAGGGGGAACTCAATTGAAGCCCACTATTCTCCCTGAATTGAGTTACATCTGGCAAAAGATATGCAAAACCTCTACATGGCAAACTACAAAACACTGCTGACAGAAATAAATTTAGAAATATACCTTTGCTATTAGTGAGAAGACTGAATAACAATAGGATAACAATTGATACTACAGGCAAAGAACTTAAATCAGTGAAAAATAAAAAAGAGAAAAACATTTAGAAAGAAAAAGCAAAGATGAAGAGATTATACTGCGTGATGTCTAGACTTCTTATAAAGCCACAATAATCAAGACAGTGTGGGCATAAAGAAAGACAAAGGAATATTGGCACAGAATAAAGACTCCAGATATAGACCTACATATATCTGTTCAGTTGATTATCAAATAAGATATACAGATAATTCAGTGGAGAATAGATTGCCTTTTAAACAATTGATGCTGGGAAAATTGAATATATATATGCAAAAAAATAAATTTCAATGCATACTTTACAGCATCTACAAAAATTAATTCAAAGTGTGTTGTAGACTAAATTGAAAATCTAAATCTAGAAAATATGTGGAAGAACATATAGAGAAAATCTTTACGTTGGCAAATCTAAATTAGTAAATTGGTAAGTGGATACATTTTACATAAAAATTAAAAGCTTCTAGGCTTTGAAAGATAAAAAGTCAAATCATTGAGTGGAGAAAAATAAAGGAAAACCATTTATCTGATAAAAGACTTTTACACTGGTTGTAGGAAGGTAAAATGAAACGACCACTTGGGAAAAAATTGAGCAATTTCTTACCAAATGGCAAAGCATTTTCACTCTTAGATATTTAAGCAAGAATAAAAGTGTATGTCCCACACAGAGATTTGTACACAAATTTTCACATAGCAGATCTACATGTAACACCCCAAAACTCTGAACAGCTCAATGTTTCCTGACTGGTGAATGGAAAAACCAACTGTGTTATAGCCACAGAATGGAATAGCATTCTGCAATAAGAAACCACAGACTGTTGACACATGCAACAATATGGATGAAATAAAAAATGATTATGCTAAGTGAAAGAAGTCAGACAAAAAAGTGTTCATACTGTATTATTTAATTTTCATAAAGTTCCACAAAATGCAAACAAATATATAGTGACAGAAAGCAGATCTGTAGTTCCCCAAAATGGGGCAAGATAGAAGAAAAAGGGAAGGTTAGGAAAGAAGTAAAGCAAAGAGGCAGAATGAAATTTTTGTGGGAGATAAATAAGTTCATTTTCTTGGTTGAGGTGGTGGTTTCATGAGTGTATACATACGTCAAAACAGAAAATTGTCTGTGGGATTTTTCCTGGCAGAAATAATATAGCAAACTAAATATAATTCCTTCAGCTTTTCTTTATATTTGCAATTTTTCATAATACATGTTGAGAAAAACTAGTGAGCAATTCTAGGAAAAAGCACATCTTTTTCAATATCACTATTAATAGAGTTTGGTGAATTTTCCACTAACTTTTAAACATAATTTTCCAATTTGTACTTTTACCTGTAAAGTTTGAAACAGAAACATAATCTCAGTCTGTATTTATTTTTCACAGAAAAAGAATAAGAATGTTTGAACATTTAGTATTCTTCAATATTGTACATATTTTCATAATTAGCAAGATAAAAATATTGGCCTAGATGGTACTTAAAGCAATACATCTTCATCTTTATCTTTATAGCAGTTAATTATCTTGCTACAAAGTCTCAAAACAGATGAATATCTAGGAATGTATCCAAAACGAAATTCAGAATATTTCCTTGCAGGAGATAGGAAGGTCCATGAGAAGACTAGCAGTGGAATCTGTCATTTTGGCTAATAAGACTTCCAGCTGGGAATCTGTATCACATTTCTTTAATTAATAGACTTTTTAGAACAGTTTTATGTTTTAAAAAATTGAACTGAAAGTATGGAGAGTGCCCATGTACCCTCTGTCCCACATCTCCTCTCTTCCCCAGCAGACAGTTTCCCTTATCATTAACATCCAGCATTAATATGGTACATTTCAAGGTGGATGAGACAATATTGATACACTATTATGAACTGAAGTCAATAGTTTACGTTAGGGCCCAAGATTTGTGTTGTACGTTTTACAGATTTTGACAAATGTGATGACATATATCCACCATTATGGTGTCATGCAGAAGTTTCACCGTCATAAAAATCCCATTCCCCACATATTCATCCCTCTTTCCTGTCCTTAAAACCTTGGCAATCATTGATCTCTTTTCACTGTCTCCATAGTTGTGCTTTTTCAGAATGTCTTATAGTTGTAATCCTACCTATGTAGCCTTTTCACATTGGCTTATTTCGCTTAGAAATTTGCATTTGGATTTATCCATGTTTTCTTGGGACTTAATAGCTCATTTCCTTTTATCACTGAGTACTATTTTATTGCATAGATGTCACACATATTATTTATCCATTTATCTATTGAAGGACGTCTAGATTCCTTCCAAGTTAAACAATTGTGAATAAAGTTGCTATGAAGATATGTGTGAAGGTGGTGTGTTTTGGGGTGTCTGTGGCCTTATTATGATTTTTAGGCAGCCTCTCTGCTAATGGGTGGGGTTGTGTTCCTCTCTTGCTAGTTGTTTGGCCTAGGGTGTCCAGCACTGTAACTTGTTCGTCGATGAGTGGAGTTGGGTCTTAGCATTAAGATGGAGATCTCTCGGTGAGCTTTTGCTGTTTGATATTATGTGGAGCCAGGAGGTCTCTGGTGGACCAATGTCCTGAACTCGGCTCTCCCACGTCAGAGGCACAGGCCTGACACCCAGACGGAGCACAAAGACTCTGTCAGCCACACGTCTTTTGGGAGGTCTGAAGTCTTCTGCCAGCGTTCAGTAGGTGTTCTGTATGAGTTGTTCCACATGTAGATGTATTTCTACTGTATTTGTCGGGAGGAAGGTGATCTCCACGTCTTACTCCTTCGCCATCTTGAAGGTCTCCCGTTACTAATTCTTTTAAATGTAACTGAAATGTTTTATTAGAAAATAAAAATTCTTAGGATAGAATAAGTAAACCCCAAGGATAAAACATTTATGTAATTTTTTAAAATTTATATGTTATTCAAGAAAACAGTGAAAATTTATTTTAACAATTAGTACTATGAAGTAATTAGTCTAATTAGAGTCACTCCTAATATTATTTCATCTTTTAAAGTATTTAATAATTTACAATTTCTGTCAACAAAAAGTAAAATAATAGACCTGTCAGGATTCATTTTATTAAGAGATTCACTTCCAATAAAATTTTACTTTTTATTTTTTAATATTTTATTTTATTTTATTTTTTATACAGCATGTTCTTATTAGTTATCCATTTTATACATATTAGTGTATATATGTCAATCCCAATCTCCCAATTCATCCCACCACCACCACCCCTGCCCCACTTTCCTGCCTTGGTGTCCATACATTTGTTCTCTACATCTGCATCTCTATTTCTGCCTTGCAAACCGGTTCATCTGTGCCAGTTTTCTAGATTTAATAATTGTTTATCAAGCATTTTAAATCACTTATTTTGATTAATTTTGTAATCATTATAATATAATATTATCTAAATCTGGAAAAGAAATGTAGTGCCTCATAGGTTCTTTTCACAGGAAACAAACTTACTTTAAAATTGCAATATAAATACACATTAATATATGTACATTAATTTATATACATATAAGTTCTATATAAGAATTTATGTAAGATCAGTTAAAGGCATTAGATAGTTAAGATTAAGATTATACTAACATTTAAAACTTACTATGTTTTATTATATGAGGAGATCCCAAGAAGATAAATTGATTGAAAATTACTTAAGTTATTAGCATGTAAATCTTTACAGAGAGAAGAATATAAATAAAGTTTAGGGTAAAAGAAAAATGTAAACTTTAAGCTGTCATGTTTAAATCTGAGTAATGGTAGATATCAAATTAAACTGATATTTAGATTCCATTGGTTATATTTTTAAAAGTAATGTAACAGTTTTATTTTTTAATGCCAACATTTACAATATTCCAAAAATTACATCCCTAGGAACTATTTAAATCGGTAATGGAAAATTTTAGATGAAGACTTCTGTAGGTTTGTAAGCTTACAAATATATAAGAGAGAGCACAGGTTTCAAAATTATTTCAAATGGAATACAAGCCAAAATGATTGAAGACCTTAAATGATCTCTGAACATATACATTTCTTTCCATTCAGGATTTTATCTATGTAATTGCATAGAAAATACTAACTTCCAAGGGAAGCTGTTTCATAACTTTCCCAATGTATTTAATATCTGTCAACAAATTATTTCCTGTATACAGTGACATGTTAGAAATTAAATCAAATTCTTCTATCTCTTATAAAGATGTATAGCTACTATCAAAATTTTTCTATTACATAACCCAACATACACACACAAAATTCATTCCTGCACTTCCTTTTTCAACTCTTTTGAAATTCACTTATCTAGTTAAACCAACTCTTCAAGCATCACTAGGCAATCTATTTAGCAAAATTGAAATTCCATTACTTTCTACTTGAAAGCAGTATATAGGATTTTGAGCTTTTGTAATGCCAGATAAAGCTTAAATGAGGTTTTAAAACCAGATTACTTTTTGTAGGTGAAATCCTGAGCCTCTTTGAACTGGAGCTTGCTATCCTCTCTACCCACATGAAAGTGTATTTAATTCACAAAGGAAAACAGTGGATTTATTAATTAAAATGGTTTATAAACTCTATGTTAATGATCAATTTACAGAAGAAAGCATTTTCAGAGAATACAGAATAAGCTATTGGAACATAAAGCATTGGTGACCTTCTAACACACTAGCAAAATGAAGTTAGGTATCCTAATTGGCTGAGATCAAACAATAACTGAAAAAACCAAAGAACTAACATATCAGAAACAGGAGATAAGTAAAACAACTTCTGCAAATAATTTCTTAGTGAACCTAAGAGTTAAAATAATACTAAGTAACACTTTAAAATTCATTTAAAATGAGGATATAAAGAGATTCAAAGATTTAATATATGAAGAGATTCAAAGTACAAAAGGAGATTTAAAGATTCTGGAATAGTTTAGCTTGGAAACATAATAGCACCCCAAATAACACCCACCCCTTACTATAAGACTTTATTCTCCAAAGTACTCAGGAAGAAAGATGTATTCAATATATGAGCTGATTTTTTAACATGTAAGATGACAAATTAGTTCCACCTGACCTGGATCCCCAGATATGATCAACAACCATGCCAAAACCATTTTTACTAACTTCTATAATTACCTGATATTCTACCATCAAAGGCCCCTGATACAAAGAAGAATGATACTTTATTAGAAGATAAAATGAATTGTTGGTATAACTGAACTGTTGGCAAAGAATAATAATAGCATGTTTTGCTGTTAAAGCATATCTAAATTGAGCTCAAGTCATATATCTAGATTTCTAGTTCCAACTACTGCATAACAACTCGAAATCTTAGTAGCTTAAAACAACAATGGTTATTTCATTGCTATTTCTCATGGTTCTGTTGGTTGACTGGGCTTGGCTAGGTGGTTCTTGACTTAGAGTCTACGCAGTTATAGTAGGTGGTGGCACTGGTGCCACTACAGAGGCTTCTTCCCCCATGTCTGGTGGTTGATACTGTCAGCTTGGATCTTTTCTGTGGTCATCAGCTACAACACCCCCATGCAACTAGCAACCACTTCATAGGTTGCTTGGCTTCCTTAGACCATGATCAATACGTGTGTGCCGAAAGAACCAGAAAGAAACGGTACAGTGTTCCTCCTGCCATAGTCAAAATCCACCCAGATTCAAGGGTAAAGAACAAAGATCCCCACCTCTTGCTGGGATCAGTATTAAAGAATGCAGGGGCTACATTATAGATCAGTCATGATTTACACACCGGCAACGAGTTATTCACATTTTTCCTACCTAAAACATTGAGAAATTCGGATGATATAAAAGTTAATTGTCATCTTATATGATGCAAAATCAGTTAATATATTTGATGATCCTTCCTTCCACAGCAAGCATTTTGGCCCTCAGAAAAAGGAGGTGCTTAGTCAATTAAATTCCTATAATACTACCAGACTGAATTATCTCATAAGACTCAAAATAAAGTTCACTTTTTAACCCCTTTCTAAGACTTGTCAAATGTCTCATCAGACAGGGCTCTAGGTTCAAAATCGTGCATCTAGGTCAAATCAAGTTGAGATGAGGTTCTTGTTTGTTTTGGGGGGGAAACAGCTTCTCTGATAAGATTTTTTTCCACTTGAAAGTCTCCACTAAAAAAAACCAAGTTAGCCCTCCCTACATAAACCCAATAAGCAAGTGTTAAGGCATTAGAGCAATAAACACTCTGTTCAAAAAGAGGAAACCAGACTGCATGGGATAGTCCCATGGACTGGGCACACACTGAAACCTGGCTGGGCACACGTTGTCAGGTCTTGGGTACAGCCTGGTTCTGCTTCCTGGGAGTGATTCTCCATGGATCGTGGCTCCATTTTCTGAGTTCTTGATGCAAAACTCTGAGTCATGCATCCTTTCTCCATGAGAAAACACATTGAACTGAATACTCAGCCTACTCTCTGTCTGAAACATCGAGGGTCCAAAGACATTTTAATTTTCTATTCTCTCTTTTGGTGCTTCCAAGAGAAGCAATATCCTAACAACTTTGTGGGTTTTCTATAAATCCTACAGCAGTTCATTCCTTTAAACAAAATGTACAACCATAAATAACTACCAGACAGGCCCTTCTGGACCTTTAGCTCCCAATGAAACCGCTATTGGACACGAGCCTTGAGATTCTTAGAAGCCCTGTTGTTTACTAAGAGGATTTGCGCATGCCTTTAAGATTCATAAAAGGTCTTTTATCTTTCTAAAGGTTTCATTGAGGCACCATTCCATATTTCTTTGAAGTCTTCACAGGTCTTGCTCTAGATGTGATCTTGGCATGGAAGCTTTTTACTCCTTTTTTTCTTGGAGAATTTTTGCCATCTGGAAAGGAATGAGAAAAAGAATTGTATTTTTAATTTAGGAGGTTCTATCTCTTTTTTAGATTTTTTTTCAAATTTTACTATGCAGTTCCTTTTATTCTCGCCTCTCTATTCTCACATTTAATGTGTTCAACTAGAAAAAGCCGTGTGGTATGTTTAATATTCTGCCTGGATAACATTTTTGTTAGACTTTCAAGGTCCTTAGGTACATTTCCTATTTTCCATGTTATCATACATGACAGTGTCCACCAAACTTTCTTCCAAATGAAGTCCTCTTCCTTCTGGCTTCTCAAAACATTTCATCACTTTCCTTTGAGCCCCCATGCCCTCCTGATCCCTTTAGATTTCTGCTTATCCTCTCCTCACGGCCCTTTAAGCTTTCACTAAAACACTCTGTAACACCCTTCCAGCTGTTCTCTTGTTCCAAAGCCAGTTACACATGTTGCAAGTTTTTGTTACAGCACTTTCAAGTACAAAAATTGGTTCAGTTACTATTGCTGTGTAACAGGTTACCCTAAGAAGTAATGATATAAAAGACATTTACCATTTTATTATAACTATTTGTTTCTAAGTACTGACTGTGCTCAGCTAGGTGACCCTCACCCAGGGTCTCGCACGCTTTTATGGTGAGATGGAGGCTGAGGTTGGCATTATCACAAAGGCTTCTTCCTTTACTTATCCTGCAGGTGGTGATGGCTGTCATCTGGAACTGCATCTGGTGCTGTTGACTGTAACATCTCCACGTGGCTTCTTCATGTGGCTACTTGGCTTTCTCAGAGGCTGGTGACTGTAGGTTAGTGTAAACCCCCCAAGACAATTAAATAGAAGCTCTATTCTATATGGCCTCAGAGGTACTTAGTATCTCCTCCTCCATAGTCAAAAGTCATTCAGATTCAAAAGGGGGAAACACAGATTCTGTCTTTTGATGGGAGGAGTGCAGAAGAATTTGGTGCATTTTAAAAAATAACACCACAATGGGAAAATAATAAAGTAAAATGTACTAGCAAACCCTAACATACTCCCTCAGTCCCTTTCCGTAAAATAAAGAGATTCTTTGCTTGCTGGAAAAGTAAACTTCAGAAAATTTGATTTTTGAAATGATTTTCAAAAAAAAAAAGTACTTCTGGGGAATTTCCTGGCAGTACAGTGGTTAGGACTTGGCACACTCACTGCTGGGGCCCTGGATTCCATACCTGGTAGGGAATTAAAATCCCTCAAGCCACCCAGAGAGGGAAAAAAAAAAAAAAAAAGAAGTACTCTGTTAATAGTGGTTACTCTCAGTGAAGATGTAGTTACTGAGTTACTGGAAAGGTACATGCAAGGAGTTTCTGGGATGCTAGTAATGTTTTGTTTCTTGACCTAGATGCTGATTAAAGAGGTACATTCACTTTATGTATATATCTGTGACCATTTATATACAGATATAATATTTCAGTGTAATATTGCATTTGAAGAGTATGTAAACAGGGTTCCATATGGAAAGAGCTTGGAAGTTGCCACTCCATCATAATAACAAGTAAAAGCTAAACAGACTGAAAAATCAACAACTCTTCTTGGATCTGTTAGAGAGGGGAGGGTGAAGGGAAAAACAGTGCCTGTAAGATTGGGGAGACAGACAGGCCAAGACAGGGAATCCCAGTTTACTAGAGCAGAGAGGCACAAGCAGAAACTGTCATGGGAACCAGTGCCGGGGTAGGAAAACCTGTACATGTCATCATACATTTGTGCAAACTCCTAGGATGTACAACCCCAAGAACGAACCTGAAGGTAAACTTTGACCTTGGGATAATAATGATGTGTCAGTGTACGTTCATCAGTTGTAACAAATGTAGCATATGGTGGGGATGTCAATAATGGGGGAGGCTGTGTATGTGTGAGGGTAGGGGGTACATATATGGGAAATCTCTGTCACTTCCACTTTATTTTGCTGTGATCCTACCACTACTCTAAAAAAATTGTCTTTAAAAAATGTAGGAAAACATTTTTTTTGAATTTTTGAATTTTATTTATTTTTTTATATAGCAGGTTCTTATTAGTTATCCATTTTATACGTATTAGTGTATATATGTCAATCGCAATCTCCCAGTTCATCCCACCACCACCCCCCGAGGAAAACAATTTTTAAAAAGACTGTAAATATCTTACTTTTCTATAAACATTCATTAAATGTTAACCATTAATTTCTTAGAGAAACAAAAGATCCCAAACAAAATCATAATTGTGTTTAGTTAGAGCTTAAAGTAATGACTGGTTCTATAACACGCATGGCCCTAAGGTGATCCATGTTTCTCTGCATTCTCAAAGTAACTGCCCATGTTCAATTTACTGTTTTTAAATATACTATATAATGATTTTAGAAACTGCCTCTGATGATTAAAAATGTGCAAACACACAAAGTTCATATAGTGGAATTATTGAAATATACCTATATTTGATTGAAATTATTTAAAGTTATACCGCAAAGTAAAGTTGTATAGTTATATATCATGTTTTGTTAAAGAAAAGCTCTGTGTAAAGTGAAATAAATTTGTAGTGTTTTCAGATTCTTGCTGCCGGGATTTCCCCTGACAAGAATCAAAAATCTGTAAACAAGCCAGCTTTCACGACAGGACTACAGCTCAAATGTGTTTGGATAGCCTTCTGCTTTTCCGTTTGCTCACGTTACACATCTTAGAGTGATTCTCACAATAAAATCCCACATAAACCCATGAGTTAGTCATGAGGTGTACCATAGTAAATCTGGAAGGCAGATGGCAAGCATTGCTCGTCCGACTTTGATCACTTTAGTCCCTTTTTTCTCTTCTTGGATCCACTTTATCTACACTTCTTCCAATGTTAAAATTATCAGGTTATTTTAGCAGTTTTATTGTTTAATCATCCTAGAGCCACCTTTATGACTTATAAACATTTGAACTATATAACATCTTAGATTGTATACTAAGACCTAGACCAGAAATGTCTTATAAGCAACAGATTATCCACTGCGGTATGTATGATGAGATCTGGATAAAATGAAAAGAAATATAGATGTTCAAAAATCACCAGGTGATGTGGCCAGATATCCACCTGATAATTTGAAGGGTTTCAATTTTAAGGAATGTAAGAAATTATAGTACTAGTACTAGACCTATATGGTGCCTTTATGTCATAGCAGGGCAATGGGCAAATTCAAGTTTAGCTAGTATCTAGTAATATAAGACTAAAGGAATGAGATGGGTGTCTTAAGTCAAAGGACAGGTAATGAAATCCATATATTTCAAAAGTTTATGGGAGTTTTTTAAAGTCCTATTAGGCACTTTAAAAAGTTGGAGAAGATTTGCAGGGTCTCAAGTATCAAGGCAGAAAAGAAAAGAGCAAAAATAATAAAAAAACATGACCTTTTAAAATAGTGCCCTCTAGGTTCATACATGAAAATACAGTACTAAGAAATGATAGTAAATTCTCTGACATCTTAGGAATTTCCAACTTATCCCAGATAAGTGGTCCAGTGCTAATTTCTTAAAAACTGTGGCATCCCTGAATTTATCAAGCATTGATTATTGCAATAATGCTGCATGACAAAACGACCCTACCAGTCCGTGGCTTAAAACAATGCAACACTTATTCTCCTGGGTAGACTGGCTGGCTCTGTGCCAGCTGTCACAACTGGGCACTGAACACTGCAGATCTGAGAGTTTGCATCTGTTCTGCATGCCTCTCTCCCTCCTTAGACCAGCGGCCCAGGAAAGACATGGTTTTTCTCCAAGTGACTGAAGAGGCACAAAAGGAAGTACCCCCTCATGGCGATACATTTAAAACCCCTGCTTGTGTCCCATACACTAGTTTGCCATTGACGGAAGCAGGTTATGTGGAAGAATCCTAATTCAAAGTATAGAGAAATATAATCTACTGTTT
Source organism: Delphinus delphis (assembly GCF_949987515.2). NCBI lineage: Eukaryota > Metazoa > Chordata > Mammalia > Artiodactyla > Delphinidae > Delphinus > Delphinus delphis. The sequence continues at coordinate 4,242,042 of NC_082687.1, read as the reverse complement.
GTGGAGTCAACTGCAAATTTACATAGCAAAGGACATGGATACGGGGAGGAGTAAAGAATTGAGACCAATAATTCATTCTACAACAGTGCTTCCATCTTAGAAGTGAGCACTTTTTTAGTGGAGAGGAGTGTAAGGCTAGCTTTAAATCCTTTTCGTATTTCATCAACCCAAGACAGTTCCAGGCTGAAGATGGAATCTCTAGAACATTATTAAAAGGCAGAAGATTAGTTTTCATAAGGTCTGTGTCCAGATCTTGTTTGGGGAAGAAAGATGTTCACAGGATTCTGTAAAATGTTATTTTCTTAGTCCATTCAGACTGCTGTAATGAAATAGCATAGACTAGGTAGCTCCTAAACAACAGAAGTTTATTTCTCACAGTTCTGGTGGCGAGAAGTCTGAGGTCAAGGCATCAGCCTGGTCATGTTCTGGTGAAGATCTTCCTCCTGGCTCACAGCTGGCACCTGCTCACTGTGTCCTCAGTGGTGGAAGGGATTAGGGAGTTTTGCGGGGTCTCTTCTAGATGAACACTGATCCATTCATGAGGATTCACTCGCAAGACCTAAGCATCTCCAAAAGTTTCCACCTCTTAACACCATCCTCTTTGGGGTTTAGGATTTTAACATATGGATTTTGGGGAACACAAACATTCAGCAATTTTTTTTTACAAATGTGTCTCAATTTAAAGAATATGTACCCACTTTTTAAGCATATTTAGCGTGTTCCAAGTGTCCTTTCATTCATTTATCTACATAACACACATGTATAGTACACTGAAGAAATATATAAAAATATATTCACTAATTAAAATAACATACAAGTCATCTTGTCTATTTTTTCAAACACGGGTAGCACCACATTTTAATTATATTGTTTCCCCAGAGAAAAACAGTCAGTTAAAAGTAAAGTTACTTGAGATGATTGGCATGCAAATCCATTCAAGAGGCATGAACATGTTGTGAATATACCACAGATAGGTTCCAGTTATCTCGAGCTAGCAATCTTATAAAACTTTGAAATACTTTTTAAAATGCAAATCTCAGTTATTTAGTTTGTCTAACTTTGTAGTCAATAGTCATCTTCTGCCAGAGACACAATTTCAAGGAAAACAGCTCTTTAATAATCTGTGTTCCCACAACCGAGGCAAATTAAAGCCAATATATTTTGACCAAGGTCACAACATGACAATAGTTTTCTGTGTTATCAAACTATTCTTAAATTAATTATGTTTATGTATGTATGTACGTATAGTTCAGTTTGCTATACATAGAAGCACTTTCAAACTAAAAATCTATACCTCTGTACATTTAAATTATTTTACAGAGAGCCATAAAATTCTCGAAGAGCCAATGATTGATTCTTTAATCACTGTGCTAGTCCACAGGCATCATTTGATTATCCTGCATTACCTTGTTACACTGCTGCTGATCTGTGACTATCATGACTAATAGCATTTCCCCAGAATAAAGCAGATCCTCTTCTCTCATTGACAGCGTTCCGCAGACAGAAAAATCTTGTCAAATGTACTTTGCTAAAATTGAAAAGAAAAGGAGAGACTCCGCATAGAGCAGGTGGTATCTACTCAAGGAGAGATTTCTATTTTTATGCCTCTAATATGCATTTCTCCTTTCCTAAATGTGACATTGGAGTTGCAGGAGAAGATGAAGTAAATCTAAAAGGCAATAAAAAGTATTTCATGTCAAAGCAGAGGTACCAGGCCCCACGGAGCACGCCTTCAATTTATAATAATTTTTCCCCAGTTTGCAAGACTGTCTATTTGCATCCGGCTTTAAGTCAGTGCTTTGATTTTTATAAATCCCCATGACTCCAGCAGTCACAAAGATATGGCTTTCCCTTTGCATCTTTAAGTACCTGAATTAGTTGGGATAGAATAGGCTTTTCCTTGGGTAGCGAACAACCCCAAATCTCAGTGGCTTAATACAACCAAAGTTTTTTCTCACTCACCAAAGCATAAAAAAGCTTCACTCAAGCAGCAGGAATGCAGATTGCTTCAATCTTGTGGCCCTGTCAGCTCAAAAAGTGGATTCTTTCAAGACACTGCTGCAAAGGAAGAGAAAGTCTGAATAAGCGCACAGCCAGTTCCCATTGCTCCAGACCAGGAGTGACAAATGTCCTGTATGCTCATGACTCATTTGTCAAAAATAGTCATATGATCTGCTTAACAAACTAGGAAGTGTGGTTTTCCATGTGCCCAAGCAAAAGTCATATGAAATAGAATCAGATGAACATACTCTTTTGTCTGTCACACTACTCAAAGTATGTAGTAGATCAGCCATAGAAAAGAATGAAATAATGCCATTTGCAGCAACACGGATGGATCTAGCGATTATCATACTGAGTGACGTAAGTCAGACAAAGACAAATATCATGCGATATCACTTATATGTGGAATCTAACTTTAAAAAAGATACAAATGAACTTATTTACAAAACAGAAGCAAACTTACAGATATCAAAAACAAACTTATGGTTACCAAAGGGGAAACGTGGTGTGGGAGGATAGATCAGGAGCTTGGGTTGAACACACGCACACTACTCTATATAAGATAAATAACCAACAAGGACCTGCTGTAGAGCACAGGGAACTCTACCCAATATTCTGTGATAACCTATGTGAGAAAAGAATCTAAAAAAGAATGAATATTTGTGTACGTATAACTGAGTTACTTTGCTGTACACCTGAAACTAACACAACATTGTAAATCAACTGTACTCCCATAAAATTAAAATATTTTTTTAAAAGTATGTAGTAAAAACAAGAGTCAGAATGCCTGGGTTTAGTGAGTAGCTTGACTCTATTTAAATTTCCTCACAGGCCAAATTAAGATATCGGACTCAGTGATCTTTGGCTTTTCTGCAAGTAAATGTTCATCATTCCCTCCTTCTAGGACGGAAGCTCTCTCACCTTATACTATAATCGTTAGCCTTTAGAGAGTGCCATATATTGACTAGTAGATTGACTCATGTTGTATATTATAAAAGCAGGATCAGCAGTATTTGAGGAATGATTATATCTCCTCAGGTTAGCAAGACAGTGGTGATGGTAAGAAAATTGCTCAGTTGAGTATTTTCCCATATGAGCTGCATAAGAAATGGAGCATAGCCTCATAATCATAGGATTAGGGAAAATCATCTTTGAGCACTTATACTTTCACAAGAGTAGCCATGTAAGTCGATGAATTTTGACTGAAATCACCACCACTTGGGTGTATTGAGTGAATTTGTTTGTCTCTCTCCTAGCTGCCCCCTGGCCCAGCTGTGGGCAGGTAGAAGCATGCTGGAGTCATCCTGTGGCAGCAGGAAGGACGTGGACTTTGATATAAGGCAAGTCTTGGATTATGGTGTTGCATTCACCAGTTTGATATTCTGGTGTTTCCTCTGTGATATCAACAATGATGTGTTTGAAAACTCTAAACTCACTGAACTTACAAACAGGGAGTAAATTTAACTTTGCAATGTAGGAAATATATTAGCAAATTTCTGCCCAATGAAAGAAATTACAACTTAGCTCACATTCCAATCAGAAATTTACTTTTTAGCCAAAGAAGGTCAAAATTCCTCCCTGGCACTGACCAGCAGAATGTAGAAGCATATATGAAAGAAATAAAAACAAAAAACAAGGTTATATGGTTGTGCTACAATAGGAAGAAACCAAGGTATTACCAGTTGCAATCCAGACGCATCAGCCAGTATCTGGTAGATCCCATTGGAGGGAGAAAAATCTCTATATCAATTAAGGGATACAAATTTTTCGATGCAGATTAATGAATATGTTAAGTGAGAGGAAGAGGCCCTTAAAAAGAAAAAAATCAACCTCATTACTGAAAAATGTAGAATAGTTTTCACTAGTTGCTAGTGAAAAGGCACTGAATATTGATACAAAGCCTCATGGTATAGTGACAGTTACTGAGGTCATCTAAGTATAATGTATACAGTTATAAATAATATGCATTCAATCTTTCTCAACGAACGCCTGTCTGTTCTTATTCATATTCATCAAATCCAAATTTGAAGAACTCAATCAGTTATTGTTATGAACAGATGTGTCACCTTAAGATTGAGTATATAATCTTAGGCAACAAGAGTAGGAAAATGAGATGTACAGAAATTTTTACAGAATATCATTTTAGCTAGGCTATTTTCTCATAGGCTTATTATATGTTACTTTCTCCTGGACTTTCTGTAACCTTTCACATGTGGTTACTGTTTCTCATCTCCTTTTGGATTTCTCTTATTACTTAACTCTAAACCTTTGCGTAACCCTCAACCTCAGTTGTTGAATCTCTTCTTTATTTTTTTCCATTTGACCATTCTCAACCTACAATCTCTCCTGTTTCATGGCTTTAAAAGCAATCTGTATGATAACTCTCAAATTTATGTCTCCTTCCTACATCTCTTCTTTTAGTTTTGGACTCAAATATCTAATGGCTTACCAAAGAACGATTTTATAACTATTTAATGTTTTCAAAATTGCAATACAGATTTCCACTCCATCCCCAAATTGTTCTTCTCCCTGTCTTGTCTACTCTTGGGCAAATGGCAACCCAATCCTTCCAGTTTATAATGCAAAACAAAACTTGTAGTCATACTAGAGTCACCTCTTTTTTCTGACAATCCACATCCAGTTCAATTTCACCTTTCAAAATAGATTCAGATTCTCACTCCTTTTCAGGACCATCAGGGCTACTAGCCTAGTCTAAGCCATCCATATTCTTATTCTAATCTAAACGACTGTAATTGCCTTTTAATGTGTACACCCAACACCATGTCTGGTATATAGTTAGTACCTTTTTCCTACCTATTATCCAGAGCTTCTTTTTTGTTTTTCTATTTTCTCCATTGATTTCATCTTTGAGCCCTTAGTTCTTTGGACTCTTAACTACAACTACGAATAGTAATACTGTAGACCACTGGTCCTTTTCATTATAACTAAGGCATTATGGTAGTTTTATACATCACTGATTTCACCTGAACAAAAAAAGTATGTCAATAAAGCTAAAATTACGCCTTCAGCATCTGTCTCACTATAGATTATATCATATTTGTTTCCCAACAAAAGGTAATGTTACAAAACATCCAACTGTGTTTTTCATAGCTTATAAACAAACCTGCCGCTAAATCTTTGACAATCAGTGACTCACCTCAGCTGCTCAGGCTTTAGCATCCCAGAGCAAAAGCAGGCATTTGTTACAAATCACATTGTTAGCATAGACTATCTAATCCAACTGGTACCTCAAGCCCCATAGCCTCATACAAAACATACAAAAACAAGTGTTTACCCCAAATCACAATGTTAGCATAGACTATCTGATCAAACAGTTATCTCATGCTCTAAGACCTCAGACATAAGAAAATAATCTTATCAGGCAGAATATTCCAAGTGCTCAGAACCCATCTCTGGAGGTAGCCAAGGGCCAGGACCAAAGACAGGACCTTCCTGTGAATGTGCAGGGTTTGAGCACTCCAGGCCTGCTGAGTTAATCTTTTTCTGCACGTGAGATACCCCAGATGGAGTGATTACAGGAGGCAGCAACTTCTACCTGCAAGACTGGAGACTTTCCCTCTACATAGCTGGGGCTTAGACAGATTGGTAGGAGGGCTGGGGGTGGGAACGTGAAATGAGAGCTTGGAACCATTGAAGGTGATCGAATGGTTTGGTCCTCGTCTCTCTGAGGGGCTGCAGCACAGCTGGTGCTGGAAGTGCTGGAAGTGCCCAAAGAAAGTGGAGCATGAAGCAGCAGTGTCCATGCTCTGGAAAAACACTTATTAAAAACTGAGAATAGGTAGTCTCTTCTTTCCTCTTCCCACCTCCTCATTCCCCTCTAGTGAGTCCCTTAGGCTTTTCTCTCTATTGCGTTCCTGCCCAAAGTCTGAAATTTAGTGTGCGATCTCCTCTAGCAGGAAGTAGATAGTAAATAACCATCACGCTAACCTTTAGAAAACTATGAGTCAGCAACAGAATCCCCACAACTTAAACATTTTTCTACACCGATGGTCTTTCTACCATATCTTGACAACAAAGCTGGTGAGAAGAGTGTTTAGGCAGACAGTGGGGTTTGGACCACCAAAAAAGTATGACCTTCAATTTTTATAGGAAAGGACCTTTGAAATTAGATTTCCTCATAAAATTAAAAATTAAGACAAAATACTAGAAACCTTGGATTCTTGTCACCTTTCCCTCTGAGCTTTATCCCTGGTTTCAGTATCCTTATCTGTAAAACAAAAGATAAGAAATAGGAGCTCATTTTCAAATGAACATCCGAAATAACCCAATCAGGACTAGGAAGCTCAATGCGGTAAATCGGCGATGCGTTGAATTTACATTCTTTTTAACCGTTCGGTTTTAGTTGACCAGTGTTCATTTTGCCGTCATAAGAGCATTCTAAGGAAAATTCCATTCGTTTTTGCTCTGCAGGTGGCAACCAGGGGGCAGAGATATCAGGAAAGTGCTACCTGCTCAGTATAACTGATGAATGCTTTCTTTTCCTTAAGATTAATGTCTTTAGGTGAAAAGAGCATCTGTTGTCATAACCTACCCACAGGTCTGTCTATTTGGAGGCAATATATAATTGCTTGCACCGCGTGTTAAACACGTGTGTTTCCAAATTCCACCTGTAAAAGATCTTCACGACATATTTGCATCCATGTCAATCCTTTGCTTGTGGAAAATAACTTCAGTTCTTGAGTTTAGGTGAAATATAACAGTATCCAAAGAGACATAAGGCTTGTTAAGGTTTCATAGTTTTTATACATTTGTCACAGTATGGAGTCAGAATCTCTGAGTCTGGGCCTGGAGCATCAGGTTTCCTGAGTACTCAGGTTACCACTTAGGTGATATCTAATACAAATCCCCAGTTTCCTCTCACCAAGAAATGAATGACAACACCTTACCCAAATGGTTCAGTGTTCTTTCATCTCTAGATTTTTTTGTGTGCGTGTGTTTTAGAGGCTGGAGTTCTTTGCTGTGTTAAATTATTCCTGGCAGAAAGAATTACTCCATGATTGACTTGAAAGGTAAATGGATTGCACATCACGCAGGAATTTAACTCTGCTTCTTGTACAGTATCAAGTGTTCAACCCCTCTTTCCACTCCAGTAGTAACTTTGAGCCTCTTTGTTTAAAGATCACCTCATGTTTAACAGGTTACACATGCAGAATTGATTTCTGAATCAATGATGATAAAGGAAATCAAATTGAAAAATACTGTTTATGTCTCCAAAGGAAGTTTACAATCAACCATAAGCTTCTTCTTTTTGTTTAAGTGGTATAAAATACTATCCTTCCAAAGGGCTGGTTTAAATTCTTGTCACTATAGCATTTTCAAGATTTATTTCATAGTTTAAAAATGATTTGCATAAATAATTTTGAAGAATGCGGAGCACAGTCTCCGGACGCGCAGGCTCAGCGGCGAGGGCTCACGGGCTCAGCCACTCCGTGGCATGTGGGATCCTCCCGGACCGGGGCATGAACCCGTGTCCCCTGCATCGGCAGGCGGACTCTCAACCACTGCGCCACCAGGGAAACCCCTATGACACATCTTTTTTTAAACTAAAGGGATCATTTCTAGGACACTTTGGTATTTGCAGCCATAAGACGTGTTACTTTATCTTTACTTATCAGATTTTGGACTTTAAATAGAAACATGTTAAAACATGGTTATATTCAGTAGTCAATTCTTTCTTAACTTCAGCAAAGGCAAATCAGATTGACATGTGATAGTCTTGGTCTCTTCTCTTAGTTACTGGATAGAACGAATGTGCTTGACAGATATGGGACCTGGATGGAATCTGGCTTCTCTCTTGGTTTTGTAGTTTGGAGTCTTCCTTGATGAAATAGAGTATAACGTTAGAAGAGATGCTGTATGCTTTTAAGAGAAGAATGATCTGCTTGTAGTTTTGAAGCTAATTTAATTCTTCATTCTCCACTGGAAACAGCTCTTGGATGCTTTTCCACTGTAAGCGTGCATCCTTTTATCATGTCAAGGTTCAACTTTTATGTAGGTACTTGAAAAATATGTTTTTGTATCCCTAACCTGGCTGGACCGTCTCTTTGTCATCCAGGCCTTTCTTGTTTGCTATGAAGCACTGTGAATTTTTCTTTTTTCTAAAAAACTTTGAGATAAAATTTAAAATTGCTAGTAGATAAATATGACTTTTAGATATAAATAACATACGATACTTAAATTATGCTGTCTTTGCTCTTTACCTATTTGACTATTTTAACCATTTAACTTCTATTTTCTTTTTAGTTGGTTGTATCTTTTGGATAATTTCCTTCTTCTTTGTATGTACACCTAATTCTTTCCAGCTCTTCAAGCTTTAAAGAATCATAAGGCAATTCTTCATCACAAATAAAAAATGTTTTATGAAAAAATAACAAATATTATCTTTCTGCAATTTTTAATCATGTTTTTTTCACTCTTTCTTTTTCAGTGTACTCAGAACTTCTTAGCTTTATTTTCCTAATTGCCAAGTGATTTTTTTTGGTTATTAACTTTTCCCTTACTACTCATCAAAGTAATTTTTGTATTAAAAAGACTTAAAAAGCATATCTTTACGTCCTTTCTTTCTTCCTTTTCTGTCCTTTTTACTACATTTAGGGTTTGAAGCTTACAGTTAGTTTTTAAGTTGTGCTTTTAAGAATTAAGATAAAATGAGAAAGAGACAGGCAGACAGACAGAGAATATTCCCTCAGCATTTCAGATTCTGTAGTTTGGAGAGAGAATTCAACTTGTTTCTCAAAATTCAGTGATGTCATTGAAGGGACACAGTTATTTTATTTCCATCAAAGAAAATAATCCATAAATACATTATTTTGTATATAAATTTAGGTGACGTCATCTGTGCTTCCTCCTCTCAGTGGATTAATAACATATTTTATACACAGTATTTGCAACAGTTTTACAAAAGTGAACAGATCCAATTCTCATTCACCGTGTGGCCCTCTTATGTACTTGCAAACAAATTGTTTCCGATTTTCTTCTTTGCTGCAACTACATTAAAGCTCTCCTCTATCATTTGTATGGACTTTTCAAAGCGTGAATCTTTACCTTATATTGTATCAGTTAAATATGAATTTCTCATTTATGATACAGTGTATAAGTTTTTATAGAGATCCTTTGGTTTTATTTCTGATTCACTCACCCCCTGACTGAAGATTTCTTACTTAAGGTCAATATTGACTTATATCAAGCAAATTGTTAGATGGAAAAAATCTAATAATCATAAACTCTAGAGTGAATCTGTCCTAAATATAAGTCAGAGGATAGCAATATTAAATAATAAAATAAAATTTTTGGAAGTAATAACTTCAAAATTAATGTAGTTGGACCCAACTTCTTATCTGATGCTTCAATGTCCACTACCACATGCCCATAAAGGGTTTGGCAAGCTCCAAGCTTGAAGACATGTAGAAAAGGAAAGTCTCCAGGGAATGAAATATGTTTTCTTTCACGTTGACTGAAAGATTTGCCACACTGCAATTTGTGCTTACTGTGCAGTTTCTAGCTCTTTGCCTTTAACAGAACAATAGTCCTTCCTTCATTGGACAGACATCCTTATAAATATTTGAGGAAAGGCATTGTATCCTCTTTTTGTTCACAAACCTTTTCAAATTTTAACAACCGTATATCTTTTTCTTAGGTCCACTCATCATTCTAGCCCCAGTCTTCTGTAAGAAGCTCTGTGATCAGCAGAGCTGGGCTGGATTACTTCTTCCATTAAAAACATTTGTCTTGGGCTTCCCTGGTGGCGCAGTGGTTAGGCTCGTGAGCCATGGCCGCTGAGCCTGCGCGTCCGGAGCCTGTGCTCCGCAGCGGGAGAGGCCACAGCAGTGAGAGGCCCGCGTACCACAAAAAAAGAACATTTGTTTTTCTGTCACTGAAAGCCTGATGTCATATTGACTTTACTTATACTCAATTCCATGGTAGTTTTGTATTGTACTTATCCCCCCAAACCCCTTGTGGTAGGCGGAATAACACCCCTTCCCTAAAGATGTCACTTCCTAATCCCCTGACCCTGTGAATGTGTTACTTTACATGGCAAAGAGACTCCGCAGTGGGATGAGACTAAGGAACTTGAGATGAGGAGATTATCCTGGATCAGCTGCTTGGGCCCAATGTAATCACAGGATCCTTATTAGAGGGAGGCAGTAGGATCAGAGTCAGAGAAGGAGATGTGACCACAAAGGCAGAAGTCAGGGTGATGCTATTGCTGGAAGGGAGCCAACAGCCAAGGGATGTAGGCAGCCCCTGGAAACTGGAAAAGGGCAGGAAGGGATGCTCCCCCAGTGTCTCCAGAGAACCAGCTCTGCCGGTACCTTGATTTTTTTTTTTTTTTGGTTTCATTTTGGACTTTATTGGGCAAAGTTAGTGTAAAACACATTCAAATTCATAAAATTTAAATAAGAAAGTAAAATTATACCTTGTAGCTATAGTAATCGCTATAGTAATCACAAATAAGATAAGTCTAAATTACTGCCTAAGCAAACACTATTTTGTCAGGCTTCTCTCATAAGCCCAAGGCAGGAAACACTGCAATTATTAGAAGTCAGCCCAATGACGAATTTGCATTTGAAGCTGAAGAAAGGGAAAAAAGCATGTTCTGATTACAGCATCACGACACTCTAGCCTGAAAAAAGCAACTTTATTAATGTCCTGCAGCAGAGTACATTAGTTATTGTAAACATGCATTAAAATTCTCGTGTCATAAAGAGAGTAATCAGTTTTCTTCATGATACATTTATCTCTGGCTCAGTTTCGTGTGGTTTGTCCCTCTGAAGGTAAGAGAAAGTTGGGGGCTTCTAACCTTTGGGCTGTAAGGTAAAAAACCTGTGTTTTTAAAGCTACCAAGTTTATGATAATTTCTTATAGCAGTGACAGAAAACTAGTATGATTCCTAAATCATCTTCATACATAGCACTTCTAAGTCATGTGGTACTTATGCCATTTATTCTTAGGAGCCCCATAAAGCAAGTTATATTCATTCTTTTAAAATTTTAGATTGTTGGATTGATCTCATTTCTCCATTTTAAATGCTGATTTGACTTCAATTACCAGCCTTATCACTTTTGTTCCTTCTGGAACTTGGTAAACAGACCTTATGTTATGTAACTGTGATGCTGGAATGAATGTTCGTTTTACATCATCTACCACCTGCATTGATTGGTCTTTACCTTTGAAGCAGGACATGGCTATAAGCTACTGCTACACTCTCCTTCCTCTCTTTATAGCATAGAGCTGAGTTCTAGCTCCTTTCATTCTAACAATTTTGGGAAAAAGAAGAAGAAAAGAGAAGGATGGACTGTTTTCCATTAGGAATCTAGGAATCTAGAACTACATCAAAAATACAAAGTTACCACCCAGTTTACCAAAATCCCAACCGCAAAATAAGATGGCTTACAGGAAAGTGTTCTGTAAATAAAACAACTTACCATATCGGAAGTGAAACAGAAGAATTGATGTACAACTTGAACTAATCATATGCCATCTGTCAGGCACTGTAAGAGGCATTTTCCCATGTGTTACCATGTTTAATCCCCATGACCTCCATTCTCTTCGGTATGTGTGATCTTCATATATGAAATTACTAACCTATGGTTAGACGACCATTTGCCTAACAATCACATAGCTATCTACAATTGTTGGAGGTGGGAATCAAACCTTTTGATGTTTTATTTTTATTATTATTACTATAATCCTGTGAATAAGAAGACCTGAAATATGTTACTATCCAGATTTGTCCAGAATGAAAATTCATATAATTATTCCAAATAAATTCCCGGATTTTTAATTTGGAATATGCAATAGAATAGAAAATATTTTTCAAAACACCAGAACATCAGCAGAGCAAAATAGAATCACCATTGCCTATCATTTTATAATCTTGTTAGCAAGTTATTGGTCAATTGGTGAGCTCTCAATCAATTTTTTTTTTTTTATATTGCTCCTTGACCATCTGCTTAATTTCTTTCTTTTTTTTTTTTTTTGCGGTACGCGGGCCTCTCACTGTTGTGGCCTCTCCCGCTGCGGAGCACAGGCTCCAGACGCACAGGCTCAGCAGCCATGGCTCACGGGCCCAGCCGCTCCGCGGCATGTGGGATCCTCCCGGACCGGGGCACGAACCCGTGTCCCCCGCATCGGCAGGCGGACCCCCAACCACTGCGCCACCAGGGAAGCCCCTTTTTTTTTTTTAAACATCTTTATTGGGGTATAATTGCTTTACAATGGTGTGTTAGTTTCTGCTTTATAACAAAGTGAATCAGTCATACATAAACATATGTTCCCATATGTCTTCCCTCTTGCGTCTCCCTCCCTCCCACCCTCCCTATCCCACCCCTCCAGGCTGTCACAAAGCACCGAGCCAATATCCCTGTGCCATGCGGCTGCTTCCCACTAGCTATCTACCTTACTACGTTTGTTAGTGTGTATATGCCCATGACTCTCTCTCGCCCTGTCACAGCTCACCCTTCCCCCTCCCCATAACCTCAAGTCCGTTCTCTAGGAGGTCTGCGTCTTTATTCCTGCTTTACCCCTAAGTTCTTCATGACATTTTTTTTCTTAAATTCCATATATATGTGTTAGCATACGGTATTTGTCTTTTTCTTTCTGACTTACTTCACTCCGTATGACAGACTCTAGGTCTATCCACCTCATTACAAATAGCTCAATTTCATTTCTTTTTATGGCTGAGTAATATTCCATTGTATATATGTGCCACATCTTCTTTGTCCATTCATCCGCTGATGGGCACTTAGTTTGTTTCCATCTCCGGGCTATTGTAAATAGAGCTGCAATGAACATTTTGGTACATGACTCTTTTTGGATTTTGGTTTTCTCAGTGTATATGCCCAGTAGTGGGATTGCTGGGTCATATGGTAGTTCTATTTGTAGTTTTTTAAGAAACCTCCATACTGTTCTCCATAGTGGCTGAACCAATTCACATTCCCACCAGCAGTGCAAGAGTGTTCCCTTTTCTCCACACCCTCTCCAGCATTTATTGTTTCTAGATTTTTTGATGATGGCCATTCTGACTGGTGTGAGATGATATCTCATTGTAGTTTTGATTTGCAGTTCTCTAATGATTAATGATGTTGAGCATTCTTTCATGTGTTTGTTGGCAGTCTGTATATCTTCTTTGGAGAAATGTCTATTTAGGTCTTCTGCCCATTTTTGGATTGGGTTGTTTGTTTTCTTGTTATTGAGCTGCATGAGCTGCTTGTAAATTTTGGAGATTAATCCTTTGTCGGTTGCTTCATTTGCAAATATTTTCTCCCATTCTGAGGGGTGTCTTTTGGTCTTCTTTATGGTTTCCTTTGCTGCGCAAAAGCTTTGAAGTTTCCTTAGGTCCCATTTGTTTATTTTTGTTTTTATTTCCATTACTCTAGGAGGTGGGTCAAAAAGGATCAGGCTGTGATTTATGTCATAGAGTGTTCTGCCTATGTTTTCCTCTAAGAGTTTGATAGTTTCTGGCCTTATATTTAGGTCTTTAATCCATTTTGAGCTTATTTTTGTGTATGGTGTTAGGGAGTGATCTAATCTCATACTTTTACATGTACCTGTCCAGTTTTCCCAGTACCACTTATTGAAGAGGCTGTCCTTTCTCCACTGTACATTCCTGCCACCTTTATCAAAGATAAGGTGTCCATATGTGCATGGGTTTATCTCTGGGCTTTCTATCCTGTTCCATTGATCTATCTTTCTGTTTTTGTGCCAGTACCATACCGTCTTGATAACTGTAGCTTTGTAGTATAGTCTGAAGTCAGGGAGCCTGATTCCTCCAGTTCCGTTTTTCGTTCTCAAGATTGCTTTGGCTATTCGGGGTCTTTTGTGTTTACATACAAATTGCAAAATTTTTTGTTCTAGTTCTGTGAAAAATGCCAGTGGTAGTTTGATAGGGATTGCATTGAATCTATAGATTGCTTTGGGTAGTAGAGTCATTTTCACAATGTTGATTCTTCCAATCCAAGAACATGGTATATCTCTCCATCTATTTGTATCATCTTTAATTTCTTTCATCAGTGTCTTATAATTTTCTGCATACAGGTCTTTTGTCTCCTTAGGTAGGTTTATTCCTAGATATTTTATTCTTTTTGTTGCAATAGTAAATGGGAGTGTTTTCTTGATTTCACTTTCAGATTTTTCATCATTAGTATATAGGAATGCCAGAGATTTCTGTGCATTAATTTTGTATCCTGCCACTTTACCAAATTCATTGATTAGCTCTAGTAGTTTTCTGGTAGCATCTTTAGGGTTCTGTATGTATAGGATCATGTCATCTGCAAACAGTGACAGCTTTACTTCTTCTTTTCCGATTTGGATTCCTTTTATTTCCTTTTCTTCTCTGATTGCTGTGGCTAAAACTTCCAAAACTATGTTGAATAAGAGTGGTGAGAGTGGGCAACCTTGTCTTGTTCCTGATCTTAGTGGAAATGCTTTCAGTTTTTCACCATTGAGGATGATGTTTGCTATGGGCTTGTCATATATGGCCTTTATTATGTTGAGGAACGTTCCCTCTGTGCCTACTTTCTGCAGGGTTTTTATCATAAATGGGTGTTGAATTTTGTCAAAAGCTTTCTCTGCATCTATTGAGATGATCATATGGTTTTTCTCCTTCAATTTGTTAATATGGTTTATCACATTGATAGATTTGCGTATATTGAAGAATCCTTGCATTCCTGGAATAAACCCCACTTGATCATGGTGTATGATCCTTTTAATGTGCTGTTGGATTCTGTTTGCTAGTATTTTGTTGAGGATTTTTGCATCTATGTTCATCAGTGATATTGGCCTGTAGTTTTCTTTCTTTGTGACATCCTTGTCTGGTTTTGGTATCAAGGTGATGGTGGCCTCGTAGAAGGAGTTTGGGAGTGTTCCTCCCTCTGCTATATTTTGGAAGAGTTTGAGAAGGATAGGTGTTAGCTCTTCTCTAAATGTTTGATAGAATTCGCCTGTGAAGCCATCTGGTCCTGGGCTTTTCTTTGTTGGAAGATTTTTAATCACAGTTTCAATTTCAGTGCTTGTGATTGGTCTGTTCATATTTTCTATTTCTTCCTGATTCAGTCTTGGCAGGTTGTGCATTTCTAAGAATTTGTCCATTTCTTCCAGATTGTCCATTTTATTGGCATAGGGTTGCTTGTAGTAATCTCTCATGATCTCTTTTATTTCTGCAGTGTCAGTTGTTACCTCTCCTTTTTCATTTCTAATTCTATTGATTTGAGTCTTCTCCCTTTTTTTCTTGATGAGTCTGGCTAGTGGTTTATCTATTTTGTTTATCTTCTCAAAGAACCAGCTTTTAGTTTTATTGATCTTTGCTATTGTTTCCTTCATTTCTTTTTCATTTATTTCTGATCTGATTTTTATGATTTCTTTCCTTCTGCTAGCTTTGGGGTTTTTTTCTTCTTCTTTCTCTAATTGCTTGAGGTGCAAGGTTAGGTTGTTTATTCGAGATGTTTCCTGCTTCTTAAGGTGGGCTTGTATTGCTATAAACTTCCCCGTTAGAACTGCTTTTGCTGCATCCCACAGGTTTTGGGTCGTTGTGTCTCCATTGTCATTTGTTTCTAGGTATTTTTTGGTTTCCTCTTTGATTTCTTCAGTGATCACTTCATTATTAAGTAGAGTATTGTTTAGCCTCCATGTGTTTGTATTTTTTACAGATCTTTTCCTGTAATTGATATCTAGTCTCATGGCGTTGTGGTCAGAAAAGATACTTGATACAATTTCAATTTTCTTAAATTTACCAAGGCTTGATTTGTGACCTAAGATATGATCTATCCTGGAGAATGTTCCATGAGCACTTGAGAAAAATGTGTATTCTGTTGTTTTTGGATGGAGTGTCCTATAAATATCAATTAAGTCCATCTTGTTTAATGTATCATTTAAAGCTTGTGGTTCCTTATTTATTTTCATTTTGGATGATCTGTCCATGGGTGAAAGTGGGGTGTTTAAGTCCCCTACTATGAATGTGTTACTGTCGATTTCCCCTTTTATGGCTGTTAGTATTTGCCTTATGTATTGAGGTGCTCCTATGTTGGGTGCATATATATTGACAATTGTTATATCTTCTTCTTGGATCGATCCCTTGATCATTATGTAGTGTCCTTCTTTGTCTCTTTTAATAGTCCTTATTTTAAAGTCTATTTTGTCTGATATGAGAATTGCTACTCCAGCTTTCTTTTGGTTTCCATTTGCATGGAATATCTTTTTCCATCCCCTTACTTTCAGTCTGTATGTGTCTCTAGGTCTGAAGTGGGTCTCTTGTAGACAGCATATATAAGGGTCTTGTTTTTGTATCCATTCAGCTAATCTGTGTCTTTTGGTGGGAGCATTTAGTCCATTTACATTTAAGGTAATTATCGATATGTATGTTCCTATTCCCATTTTCTAAATTGTTTTGGGTTCGTTATTATAGGTCTTTTCCTTCTCTTGTGTTTCTTGCCTAGAGAAGATCCTTTAGCATTTGTTGTAAAGCTGGTTTGGTGGTGCTGAACTCTCTCAGCTTTTGCTTGTCTGTAAAGGTTTTAATTTCTCCATCAAATCTGAATGAGATCCTTGCTGGGTAGAGTAGTCTTGGCTGCAGGTTTTTCTCCTTCATCACTTTCAGTATGTCCTGCCACTCCCTTCTGGCTTGTAGGGATTCTGCTGAGAGATCAGCTGTTAACCTTATGGGGATTCCCTTATGTGTTATTTGTTGTTTTTCCCTTGCTGCTTTTAATATGCTTTCTTTGTATTTAATTTTTGACAGTTTGATTAATATGTGTCTTGGCGTATTTCTCCTTGTATTTATCCTGTATGGGACTCTCTGTGCTTCCTGAACTTGATTAACTATTTCCTTTCCCATATTAGGGAAGTTTTCAACTATAATCTCTTCAAATATTTCTCAGTCCCTTTCTTTTTCTCTTCTTCTTCTGGAACCCCTATAATTCGAATGTTGGTGCATTTAATGTTGTCCCAGAGGTCTCTGAGACTGTCCTCAGTTCTTTTCATTCTTTTTTCTTTATTCTGCTCTGCAGTAGTTATTTCCACTATTTTATCTTCCAGGTCACTTATCCGTTCTTCTGCCTCAGTTATTCTGCTATTGATCCCATCTAGAGTACTTTTAATTTCATTTATTGTGTTGTTCGTCGTTGCTTGCTTCATCTTTAGTTCTTCTAGGTCCTTGTTAACTGATTCTTGCATTTTGTCCATTCTATTGTCCATTCTATCTCCAAGATTTCGGATCAAGCTTACTATCATTATTCTGAATTCTTTTTCAGGTAGACTGCCTATTTCCTCTTCATTTGTTAGGTCTGGTTCAATCAATTCTTAATTCCTTTGGTTGACTTAAATATCTCGGCTGAAAAACAAATTTTTTTAGTCTCATTGTGGATTAAAACAGTTTTAAACTGACATGCACATCTAAGAAAAAATACATTTCCTGAAGAGAACCTTCATCATTATCAATTTAAAAGGAATAACTTTTATCTTTAAAATGTTCAGTTCACTCTAATTATCTACCTTGATTTTTTGGAATAGAATTGAAATTTTGAAAAATAAATGTAATGTTACATGGGGTCAGGTATTATTAGGTAGTACTCCGTGAACAATTAGTTGCTACGCAACAGCCTTCAACCAGTAACTGAAAATATTTTTTTAATAAAATAATGTTCTTTTAGATTCTGTCTGGACTCAAGCTATGCATATATAAACAAGAAGTATTCAGTCTTACTGACTCTGATCTTACTTGTGTGTACCTTTAGTGATACCTTGGGCACATGAAGACAGACTGCCCTGACTATGAATCCTGTCTAAGCTTTAAATGTGTTTGTCTATACAAAGATAGAAGATGACAGTTGGAATAGCAGTATTTGGTATTTGTTTATCATCTATCTCTGAGAAACTCAATACACTACAAAATTATCTTTCCTATAAGGCAAAACATCTTTATTTGAACAAAATATGAACCACATAAACTGGTTAATATTATCACCAACTCAGAATATCAATTTGCTAATGAAGGAAGTAGAAATATGTGGTTAACGTTCAGCATTATTGAAATAAGCAACAATTTACTTCACAGGAATATGAGCAAATACACTTAAGGGTCAATTCAAGATTTGGTGAAAAATGAGGTATTAATTCTCAGTATGAGGACATCTGTAAGGTACTTCAGCTTCTGCTCTGAAATCGGATGCCCTGTTACTCTAACCTGAAGGCATGTTCTAGACATACCTCCACAACCATAATAATCAGTTTCACACCTAACTATTGCATCTGCATGATGATAACTTCAGAAATGATTACAAAGGTAGTTCTCTCCTTTTTTCTTATCGACAGTGACTTTTATTTCCAGGGAAAAAAATGAACAAATCATACAATGTTATATGACTTTATTTCTTCTAAAAAATCCACATATTTCTGAAATATATAAGAATGGTTCCGATTTGCTTCACTGTCCTTATACATGGACTGATAGGATTGAAATACACATAAAAATACACATAGGGGCTTCCCTGGTGGCACAGTGGTTGAGAGTCCGCCTGCCAATGCAGGGGACACGGGTTCGTACCCTGGTCTGGGAAGATCCCACATGCCGCGGAGCGGCTGGGCCCGTGAGCCATGGCCGCTGGGCCTGCGCATCCAGAGCCTGTGCTCCACAACGGGAGAGGCCACAACAGTGCGAGGCCCGCGTACCGCAAAAAAAAAAAAAATACATATAGGATTGAAATACACATAAAAATACATATATTAAACTATAGATATTTCCCCTTAAGGTTTCTATAATTTATTGGTTTGTGATTTTAAAATATTATGTTTATAACACATATAAAATGCAGTTGCATGGTTTAAAGCACCATGTTTGAAGTCAGGAAAAATAGTTTTTGTTTCAGCTCTGCCCCTACAAGCTGTATGATTTTGGTAAAACATTTATCTTAAGCTTGTTTGATCATCTGTAGGGTGAGCACATTAATATCTATCATGTTTGATTTCTACAGTGATTAGTTTGAAGCAGATAAAGTGATATAAAATTATTTTATATATAAATTACATTTGATGAATCAAATAATGATACAAGTCAGATTACGTTAGAATTTTAGGGTATATAATCATAGAATTTCAAAAAGAACAGACATCTTTTTGGCTGGTTGGTTGTTTCGTCAAGATGGCCTTAGAAGGATTACTAGCTTATTCTAAAAGATTCGAATGGACAGAACGTTCCTATTATGAGGAACCACACAACAAAAATGTTGGATCAGAAAAGAGAAACCATGCTTGGGAGCCGTGGATAAATTATCCTTCTTAGAATGAAATGTTTATGTTAACAGGGGGTGACACGGTTGAAAAGACTGGAAAAAAAGAGACTGGACTTTGTAGGACTTTTTGATGTAAAGTAAGAGCTTCATGAATATTCAGTAGAAAAAGAAAGAGAAAGAGGGAAGGTTGAAAGGAAGGAAGGAAGGGCAGGAGAGAAGGAGGGAGGAAGGAAGGAAGGAAGAGAGGGAGGGAAGGAAGAGACGAGGGAGAAAAGAGACAAGAGAACGTAAACGTTGTGCATTAAAGTCTTGCTCTGTGTCAGGCACTATGACAGGTATTTTAATATAGTCTAATATAATGCACATGATCGCCATAGATAATTTCATCCACACTCCATTCTTTTTTTTAATTAAGAGAAATTATCTAGTGTGCCTAAGCCACAGTATGGAAAAAATAATGCTTTGAGTTCAGTTCTGTGCCCTTTTGCTGTGACACACCAGCTCTCCCTGTAATGCACAGGTCAGGAAGGGTTCTGGTGAGTGTGAGATAGTAGAAATACCACGCAGCTATATTAACAACATCTTGTCCGACTGTCCTGTCATATCAGCATATAACATGCTTCATTTTCCTAAACTGCGAACAGATATTTTGGGAAAAATGCATTAAGTCAAAAAGCGAAACCTGTTACAAATCAGCATAGCTGATAGCGACTTTAGAGAATCTTACTCAAAAGGATATTTAGCATAAGGGCCGGCATCCTCAGAGATTTCACAGAACTGATAAGTGACAATTTTTCTTAACATAACCATCTGTTCAGGTAAATGGAAAGAATAATATCCTGAACTGTACCGAGATGCCCTGGTTATCTATCTATTTTGTCAGTTCAAGACCATTGGGATTTTCTCAAAGTTTCTTCTAAATTAAGAGACCAGACCACTCTCCTTTGATTTTATTGTCCCCATGTCACCACTTTCTTAAAAAGTTGTATTCAGAAATGAAAATCAGAGGCAATAGATACAATAGAGAAGATAAAGAGATGTATTATAAAATGTGAATAATTTCCCCAATTTATACCAAGATAGGAGGCAAAGTTCTTCCTACATAACTCGGCCAAGGTGAGCAATGATCATGGCACTCTGACAGAGGCCTCTGATGCGAGAATTTGGGGTCACACACAGCCAAGGCCCAGAGGGTTCTTGCACTTTTTAGGGGACACCAGAGCCTGGTCCACAAAATCATGTGTTACCACAACCTCTTCCCCATTTCCTATTACCAGCAGCTCAGCCCTGAGATGACTAGAACTTATAAAACACCCTCTCTCCTTGTCCAAATAGATTTGGTTAAAAGAATACTTATTTTCAAAGGAATTACCAATCAAGATTGAACTCTATGTTATTTCTATTTGCAATAAACTGCCTGATGTCTGTTTTCTCAGTAAGTATCTTTACTTCACTCTAGATCAATACTGGTTAGTACATCAGAATATGAATGAGTACTCCACAGATAATCATAATAAAGTTGCAGGAGACATTTTCACTTTCCTTCTGAATGAAGGGAAAAAAACCAAATGATATGAAGCTAATAGTATATTTCTTTTTTTATATCATATCTGCCTTTCTAAAGGCAAATAATCAAATAATCGTCTCAGTCAATCAAGCAGAACTCCTTTGATTTGTAACTCAACATTTATATAAAATATTGAACATCATTGACCAGTTGCTTTCTGAAACTCTCTCTTGCTTTGATTTTAAGACGTCACGTGTCTCTCTCTGATTACTCATGCTCAGGGGACTTTGGAAATTTTCTTTATGCACATTCTCTAAATACGTTTCTGTTCCCCATAACCTATCTTAGACCCTGATCTCTTCTTTCTAGACATATACTCCTTGAACGACAAACCAGCCGCGTAGCTTCACCTATAGCCAACATGCTATTGAATTCAAATTAATATCTCTATTCTAAATCTCTCCCCTGAACTCCCTTCATGTATTTCCGTCTTGTCTTGGATATCCCACAGATATGCTCAGTCGGGGAATGTTGACATAGCTTCTATGAAGAAATCAAATGTATCACTTGACATAATAGCTGTTTGCTTATTTTTCCTCCTGCCCATTAGAATATCAACTCTCAAGGAGCAAAGGCATGATTCTCAGCTGACATTTACAATCAGAATAATTCTGACATAACAGAAAGGAAGAGAGGAGACATATACAATAAGAAGAAAGTGGTAGAGGGTACCCAACGGCATTTAGGAATATCAGCTGAGGTTACAACTAGCACATTTACCTCCAGTACCAGGTGACGTCTGATGACTTATTCCACTGTGTCTTTCAACCACCAAAAATAACAAGACAGTGTGATTACCAGGGAGATGAAAGTAATCTCTTCATTTTCATTTTAACCCACACCTCATTAAATATGAGAGCTGGAATAAAGGAAAATAATTTAAAATGCAGAGGAAGACAGAGGAAAATGCAGTAAGACACAAAGGAAAAGTTTGTGAAAAGGTTTATGTTTATTCAGCATTATATAATGACTGGCAGATGTTCTTATTTATAGCCTTGTATCTAGAGGCTATGGTCTAGCACTTGAATCAGAGGGGAAAATAGTTGTATTTTAAGAAGCTAAATATTTAAGTAGAAAACGAGAAACTTCCTGTTATCTCTGAATAACAGAGAAGCATTAAGGCAGCTATAATGAAACAATAGTCCTGGTGTGTCACAGGTGAATGAATTGCTGGTCTAGATAGTTCAATCAAAGTAGGCCAATATTGATGTGCCTTTAGAAAGACAGATGGGGTATTTCATGTACCATTCAATGTAACGAATCGTCAGGGAGAAAAAAAATCTCCAGGATGTGCAGTGAAGGAGGAAACTAAATTCTAAGGTGTATTTCAATTCAGCTGGGAAAGAAGCAAAGACATTTTTGAGTGTACCAAAGAAAGGTATTTTTTAATAATCTGTTATTTTACAGAGATTAGCTATTTTCCAAAGTGACTCATGTGTTGAATCTGAATACATGAATACAGTCTGACGATCTCATTACAACATCACAAAGCAAAAAAAAAGAGTTTCAAGTCACTAATTATAAAAAGGTGTGGGTGTCGGGTTTGGATTTCAGGTACTATAGGCAGAACGAGGACTAAATCTGAACTACCCAGGGGTAAAACAGAGACATACAAGACTATGTCTGATTCATCTTTGCATCTCGAATGCCTAGCACAGAACATAGCTAATATGTGTTTGAATAAATGAATGAGGACAAATCAGAATTCTAAAAATATTAAGGCTTTTTAGCAAAACTGTGTGCCAAAGATTTTTACATGTACAGTTACATTGGTATTTCCCATTTATGTTAATCCTTGCCAGCCCTGCAAGGTAGGTGTTGTTATGCCCATGTTCAAAAGAGAAAAGTGAGGTTTGGGCAGTTAGTAGTATCTTCCCAAAGTCAAAATCAGTGCAGCTTGTATGTGGCAGAACTGTGTAGGAGCACATCCCGTGTTACCTAATTGTCTAACTGATTTAAATTCTCTCTCTCTCTGTCTCTCTCTTTCTCTCTCATTAAATTGTTATAAAGCTCATGGCAAACTAACATGTTGGAAAGTGCTTTACAGCAGCCATTCCCAAATCTCCAAGTAAGCCAGTTTCCTTGGTGACATCATCAGATGAAATAAAATGAGAAATAAGTACTAAATATATGACTAGAAGTTTAATGCTTCTCTTTAGTTGGAGGTCAGGGTAAGAGTAAGGAAGAGATTACCTGGCAGTTTTATTGCAAATATTTCTTTCCTCCTCCTCTACCCAATCCTCGGTGGAAATTATATACTCAACTCGATTTCAACATTCAGTAAAACAGCTGTGAAATAGCATTCCATTTCACAGTAGTGTAATGAAAAGAGATGTCCATTGCAGAAAAAACAAAGTATGCAGTAACCAAGGAAGCTGCTAGGACTGACCAAAAAACATGTGACCAAAGATTTGATCAAAGTCAGATATGTTCCAAGGTTTGATTTCAGCAGGAAAATCCAGTACCTTTCAATCCTTACTCTTACATTTTCCCAAACTTCAGCCCAGAGTGTATGACCTTTTACTCACAATCCCCAACATACTACCCCTTCAGGAGTTTTAACTGTGCTTTCTTTGCCCAACAGAGGGTAGAGTTATGATTGGGCTCTAGGACGTAGGAAGTGAATTTTCCCACTTAAAAAAAAAAATACTGTTAATTATGGCATGTCATTCATTTGAAAGCATTTATTAAGTATCGTGTGCAGGGCACTGTTCTGGGTTTGGGGTATATAGAGTTAAAAAAAACACAAAAATTAGACAAAAGCTCTGACTTCAGGGAGCTTACATTCCAATTGGAGGAGACAATAAATATACCAAATAAATAGGATAGGAATAGATCAAAACAGGGCTATAAATGGGTACAATTTGCAATAGGTTCATCAGGGAAGGCCTTAGCGATAAGCTAACCTTTGGATAAAGGCTTACCAGAAAGGAGGCTTGAGCCCTGTGATTAGCTAATGGAAAAGCATTTCAGCCAGTAGAAACAATATATGCAAATTTGATGTGAATTACATTGACTGTATTTGATTAACTGCAAGGAGGAGAGTGTGTCTGCCTAGAATGACCCAGGACATGGTGAGAGACGAAACCATCACAGAAAAGTAAGGGCAGGGCTACGGTCTGAAAGTTTGTGTCCCCCAACATTCACACAGTGAAAACCTGATGCCCAAGATGGTGGTGTGGGGAGGTGGCACCATGGGAGGGGATTAGGTCATGAAGATGGAGCCCTCGTGAATGAGATTAGGCTGCTTACAAAAGAGACCTCCAGGATCCCTCACTCTTTCTGCCATGTGAGGACACCGTGAGAAGTCTGCAGGCTGGAAGAGGACCTTCACCCGACTGTGCCGGCACCCTGATCTCAGATTTCCAGTCTCCAGGACCATAAGAAACAAATCTCTGTTGTTTATAAGCTACCCAGTGTGTGGAAGTTGAGTAGCACATCCAGACTGAGGCGAACGCTTTAGACCATGTATGTATCCATTGGCCCTTATATAGATGTTGACTTTTACTGTGAGGGACACGGGGCATTGGTAGATTCCTCTGAGGAAAGGTGATATAATCTAACCTCAGTTTTAAAGGATCATCTGGATGCAGTGCAGAAATTAGTCTATTCAAGGGCAAGGGTGGAATCAGATTGAGAGTATTGTATACTCTTCTGGAGAAGAGGCAATGGGGATAGAGCTGGGAGAAATGGTAGCATGCTGAGTATTTTTTGAAAGGAGATACAAAGGATTTGCTGGGAAAAAAAATGAGTAGTCAATGTGGATGTTGAGTTTTGTGTCTCTCTAGCACTGATCAGGATTTAATCGGAAGCTTGGAGTTGATTCTTATTTTTGCTGCCAATCCAAAGAGGTGAACCTTCTCCCTGTTCTGAGTGTGTCAGGTTTTGGCAGTATCCCAGAAGGTGGTTACTTGGTGTTCATTTTTTGAAAAAACAGCAACAATAACAAAAAGTGATCTACCTCTAAGAAACCAGTTGTTTGTTTATTTTTGTTTTTTTTTTAAAGACCACTGAGTTAGCAATTAGTTTAAGCAAGCAGTAAGGGAAAAAAGTTTGCTTCGGATCATGACCACAGCTGAGAGATACACCAGGCAAAGAAAGGTGAACTAGCTAAAGGACGCAGAAGATGAAATTGAACTGGAATGTCTTAGGGACAGGGCGGTACTTCGTTAAACACCACACACAGTGTAATAACAGAAAGAAAAGCCACAAGAGCAAATGAACTCATGAAAAGTCTTTATGGAGAGTCAAGAGCACGATCCACAGTGGCCGATAAGCACATGAAAAGATGCTCAACATCACTAATGATTAGAGAAATGCAAAGCAAAACTACAATGAGATACCACCTCACACCACTTAGAATGGCCATCATCAAAAAGTCTACAAATAACAAATGCTCGAGAGGGTGTGGAGAAAAGGGAACCCTCCTGCACTGTTGATAGGAATCTAAATTGGTGCAGCCACTATGGAGAACAGTATGGAGGTTCCTTAAGAAACTAAAAATAGAGCTACCATATGATGCCACAATCCCACTACTGGGCATATATCCAGAGAAAACCATAATTCAAAAAGACATATGCACTCAAGTGTTCACTGCAGCACTGTTTACAACAGCCAGGACATAGAAGCAACCTAAATGTCCATCGACAGATGAATGGGTAAAGAAGATGTGGTACATATAGACGATGGAATACTACTCAGCCATAAAAAAGAATGAAATAATGCCATTTGCAGCAACATGGATGGACCTAGGGATAATCCTACTAAGTGAAATAAGTCAGAGAAAGACAAATATCATATATCATTTATATGCAGAATCTAAAATATTATACAAATGAACTTATTTACAAAACAGAAACAGATTCACAGATACAGAAAACAAACTGAAGGTTACCAAAGGGGACTTGAGGGGGGAGGGATAAATTAGGAGTTTGGGATTAACATATACAACTACTATATATAAAATAATCAACAAGGACCTACTGTATAGCACAGGGAACTGTATTGAATATCTTGTAATAACCTATAATGGAAAAGAGTCTGAAAAAGGATATAACTGAATCACATTGCTATACACCAGCTACTAACACACACTGTAAATCAACTGTACTCCAATAAAATAAATAAATTTACAAAAGAACACCATCCACGGGCCTACTGTCCCTTCACTCACTCTCTTCATGTCTGCCTTCCACCAGCACAGGACAACTCAGATGGGAGCCCTGGCTTTGGAAACAGGAGTAACTTGTCAGGTGCTGGTACCTGTGGACAGAAAGTATTGTCTTCCTGGGGACAGAAAGTATTCAATGACTTGTTACTATGCTAACAAGACATAAAGCAAATAAAATAACCAACATGGCTATTGTAACGTTCAGATTTTTAGAGAAGTGTTTCAGGAGCCTTTAAAAACTCACAGCTTCTGCTTGCTGTTTTCTCATACCATTTTAAACTGCTTTTACAATTTTTCCAGGAATATAACCAAAAGATGAAGTTAAAGAATAAGCTGAAAAAAAAATCTATTTGTTCCTTTCCAAAGGAAAAAATCACACATTAACCTGTGATGAATAAAGTTCCCATTTCTGCAGGTTGCTTTGTGTAGGAAATGGCATGGTGCCCCACTGACTTACTAAGAGCCAGTTGTAACCAAGAAACTTGTCATAAAGTAATGCAGCACCTGAGAGAGATCAATGTATGAGTGTTCATTAAACTAAGACAAGAAGTATTGATCTGCAGAAGGGGAGAGGAGCCCAGGGGACTTTCCAGCAGTGTGGAAGCAGGAGAAAGAAAGAGATGAGTGAACTAAACTGAGTTTTGATTCTGTTTCCTTTATCTAAAGTAGAATTTGCAGTGTAACTACTGGAACACATTAAAAAAGAAATGAAATAGCAGAAAAACAGCAGTACTCAAGTGGTCCACATAGTAAGGAGCGATGGGCGAAGTGACCATTAAAACACCCATGCAGCTGAAGAAGATGTGTTTATAAGAGTTTGGTCTAAAATGGGAGCATATTTCCACCAGTGTTTTGGAAGATTTCATTTGGACAGTGTTGATACTTAAAGTATATTTTAATTGCAGCACCGAGGCATTTAGAAACTAGACCGACATCGTTTATGAATCTCTGAAATTGATAGGGGGGGCTTCAGCACAACCAGTAAAAGACAACTTCATTTTTACGATGGGAATAGTCGGTAGCCTAGGAAATTGCTCCTACTAGCGTTCATTAGTATTCACCTACCAGTAAAAGAAAAGTTGATTTGTTACTTACCAACCACTTCCTACTCTTTAATAATACTCATTATAAGCACCTCTGAATTCTACTACCTAGCAGAAAACTGAAATGAATTAGCTGATGGAGAAAAGATATAATATTCATCCCAGGACCATGGAGATCTATCTATTCATTCACTCCTCATTCATCCAATAAATATATATTGCCTACTTTATTCTAAGCAGTCTGCTAAGTTTGGTTTTGAACTCAAATTCAAACCTCACAAACAAATATAGGTCCAGTCTACGTGCAAGTTACGCTTCAATATAGAAAAAAAATTAATCAAATAATCACAAATAAATATATAATTACAAAAATGTGCATATAAAATAAAGACAAGATATCATTAAATTCTGTAACAAGAGAGCATCAGCTATTCTGTTATTTTATCCTGAAAATGACTACTGAATTAGTATTGGAAAAATCTGTACTTTGTTACGCACGTGGGGAGTGGGTTCGGGAAAGGAGAGGGGAAGAGCTTTGTACACTTGGGGAGCAGCACATAAAGATCCTGAATGAGAAAGAGCAGAATGGTTTAAGCCACTGAAAGAAGGGCTGCATGGCTGAAGCACACAAAAATGGTGCCAGATGAGGCTGGCGTAGGAGGTGGGACTCAGCTCGGAATTATGAACACCCTGTTAAGGTTTTATCCTAATTGTGATGGGGAGCAACTGAAAGGTTTTAAGGAATAGGAAGTGTCACTGTCCAATTTATATTTGTAAAGGATGCTGCCACACATGGACAAAATTGAAGAGGGGCAAGGGTTTGGCAAAGAGGCCAGTTTAAAGCCTATTTCTGTAAAACAAGTGTGAGATGATGGTGACTTGAATGAGCAGAGTGACAGGGGGTTATTGAGAGTAGCTGGAGTAGGAAGTCAGGACTGAAAGAGATTTTTGGGATCATGACAATCTTAGTCAGTTTGGGCTTCTGTAACGTAAAGACGATCCATCCCGAGGCAAAACTCCTCTCCAGCTATGAGTCTGCGAAACCAACAAGTCATGTGCTTCCAAAGTACAATGGTCAGGCAGGCACAGGACAGACATTTCTAATTCAAAAAGGAGAAATAGGAAAGTAGCTTGGGATTGACCTACACACACTACCAGATATAAAATGGATAACCAACAAGGACCTACTGTATAGCACAGGGAACTCTACTCAATATTCTGTGATTTTAAAAAACTGAAAAAGAATGAATATATGTATAACTGAATCACCTTGCTGTACACCTGAAACTAACACAACATTGTAAATAAACTATACTCCAATAAAATATAAAAAATTAAATAACAAGCAACTTTTCTTCCAAAAAAAAGAATAAAAGGGGTAATATGTCCCAAGTGAGCCTAAAACCTAACAGGGCAGAAAACACTAAACCTTAAGATTCAAGAAGAATCCTCTTTGGCTTGAGGGCAGCCTGATGATCTCGGAATCACCTTGGAGGAGTCATTTTCCCCTTGTCTTGAGCAGTGCCTGACCTCTATTGAGATGGCTAGCTAGGAGCTTGGTCTTTATCAAATGGTCACTTGGCTATACCCTGAGCATACTTTTTCATTTTTTACAAAATGGATAGGCTGAGAGAATTGCAAATTTTAAAATTCTGTTCCTTTTTGCTTAACCATTCCATCTCAAAGTTATTTCTGTGTTCTCACATTTTACCATAAGCTGTCGGGAGGATCCAAGCCACTCCGTCAGCACTCTGTGTACAAATCTCCTCAGCTGAACATCCACTTCCATCACTGGCAAGTTCTGTCTTCCACAAAACACTAGAACACAAACACAATTCACCAAGCTCTCTGCCAGTTTATAACAAAGGTCACCTTTCTTTTCCTCATTGTCCAATAACATCTTTCTCATTTTCATCCGAGACCTCCATAGAATGGCCTCTACTGACTATATTTCCATCCACATTCTCTTCATGCTTACTTAAGTGTTCTCTAAGAATATGGAAGATTTCTCTATAGCTCTCCTCTTTTCTTTGTGAGCCCTCACCAGAACCTATCTTTAAAAGTCCATCCACAGCAATTTAGGTTTTTTCCTAGCACACATCTCAAAACTCATCCCGCCTCTGTCCACTACTCAGTTCCAAAGAGGCTTCTATATTTTTAGATATTATTACCACAGGACCCCGCTTCTTGGTATCAATTGCTGCGTTAGTCCATTCAGGCTGATATAAGAAACGTACAAAAGACCAGGTGGCTTAAACAATGAACGTTTCTTTCTCACAGTTACGGAAGTTGGGAAGTCCAAGGCTAAGGCTGTCTGATGGCTGCTCACTCCTGGTTCACAGATTGCTGTTTTCTCATCCCCTCACATGATGGAGAGGGATGACGAGCTTTCTGGGGTCTCTTTTGTAAGGACACTGATCCCATTCATGAGGGATCCACTCTTACAACTTCATCACATCCCAAAGGCCCCCCCCTCCTAATACCATTAAGGTTTAGGTAGGATTTCAATGTGTAAACTAGGGGGACAAACATTCAGTCCATAATAATCACCATACTCATATAACTTATTTGATAGTGGTAGGTGCCAAATAAACACCTGTTAAAACAATAGCAAGTAGGAAAAGAAGGAAGGAAGGAGGGAAGTTAGGATGTAGAACTTTCTTAATAAATATTCAGAATGAAGGAAGGAAAGAAAGAAGACAGGAAGGAAGAAGTTCTGGAGAAAGAAGCAATGGAAGAAGAGGAAAAAAACATCTTGGCAATCTGGCAGAAAATTGATGGAATCAGGTGCATTAAATTTCAGATCAAATTTAAAACTCGTGGGACCAGAGTCTCCCAAATAGTTGTGAAATTTACTTATACATACAGATGTTACGTTCCATTTTTTAAGCTGTTTCTTAATTTTGTCAGTAACAAAATTAAATCCGTAAGATTGGCATGCATGTAGTATTCTGTTAAGGTTGATAGAATAAACCATGTTGCTGGGAAAGGATTGTGTAAGTCTAAACTGACGATGTAAGATGACAGGTAGTTGCTGGCTGACTTCTGGTGGACAGCAGCACACAGATCACCTTTGAATATTCCAACCAGAAATGGATTATTTAAACAATTGATTTTGAATAAGAAGATTTTGTCATAAAAAACTGCTACTTGAAATCAAGCAAAGAAAGATCTTGGTCCTTTTTCAAGCAACTCCATCACATACTTTGGTGAAAATCAAGTCACTCTGGAAAAGGCAAAACTATGGAGACAGTAAAAAGATCAGTGGTTGCCAGAGGTTTGGGGAGAGGAAGGGATAAAAAGATTGAACATAGGAGATTTTTAGGGCAATGAAAATATTCTACATGATGATGTATATATGTCATTATACATTTGTGCAAACCCGTAGAATGTACAACACAAAGAGTGAACCTTAATGTAAACTAAGGACTTTAGTTAATAATAATGTATCAATATTGGCTCATCACTTGTAACAAACACTGATACAAGATGTTAATAATAAAAACTTTGGGAGGGGGAAGGAATATAAGGAAACTCTCTCTACTTTCCAGTCAGTATTTTTGTAAACTTGAAAATGAGGTTTATTAATTAAAAACAAATCAAAGTCATTACTATCTTTCCATTCTTGCTAACACCATAGTCACTATATTTTGTCAGATAATGGTGAGCCCCAACTTCTTGAGGAAAGAATATAAAGAAATACAAATATTAAAGGTAGATGAAGAATGCCTGTGGCAGGCTAATCTGTTGCCATCTTGCACAGGATTAAAGATGTAGTACTCTGTTTGTATACCTAGAAAACTTCAATCATGAAAAAGCTGTCAACTTTGGGAAGATGGCCCACAGAAACATAAATGGTTGCTCTCCTTATTTTTAGGTTTGTACAACAAGATATATCCCTGCAAATAGTTTTCTGGCCTCTTCCACTGTAAAAATAATACTTTTTTATTATTTTAATAAGAATAATTAATATTTATAAACAATGTCACTTCCTCCCAATTAAAATAAGTCGTTAGAAGAGAGCTGAACCGAACAAAGCCTAAAATTTTTATTCAAAACAATTTGTTCATTCATCAAAAGGCACTTAAGTTTTAACTATATGTGTTGCTATCTATGGCCATCTTGAGAGAGAAGAGGCAGAGCTTTTTAGATGGCCATGCTCTCGAATCGACTCTAAAACCACAGAGATGGGAAATTTGTGTCCATTACTTCCTTGTGCATGCCATCTAAATATATATATAAAATATTAAATAAATATATAAATAATTAGTCTATTTTGGCCAGCTGTAACTCCATTTATAAGTTGTGTTTCCTTGTATAAACTGTTGCTCCTTTATTTCTGGATAAATCTTCAATCATGCCAAAAATTAAGTGAGGGCCTATCAGAGGGGAATATATAAGTAGGGTCAACTCTGCATCTGGGTTATCAAATAAAAAGTATTGGCTGTCCACGAACAAGATATTGTGACCCTCACATTTGAGTTATATGAGTTATCTCGCCACAACTACAGTCTTTGTGGTGGATCTGTATGAGAAATGATAATGAGGCATCTAGAGTTAGTAAAATATTTAGCAGTAGTGAGAAGCATTCAATAGCCACTTTTAAGTATTTGCTATGTTCCAGATCCTGCCATATGGGTTAAGGTGCTCTTTATTTATCTGGTAGTTTTTGTGCACCTACACTTAGCTAAGAACACTTCTGGACATGAGGGATATAATAGTAAATCAAAAATCCTGCCCTAATGAGACAAAATTCAAGGGGGGAGACGGAAGCACAGATGAGAGAACTGGTAACTGCACACAGAATAAGTGAAGGGAGACTGTTATATATATATAACTGATTCACTTTGCTGTATAGCAAAAATTAACACATTGTAAATCAACTATACCTCAATAAAAAATTCTTAAAAATAAATAAAATAAAATAAAATTTATCATAATGGCACTACTGTCCATTGCATGTTTTTAAGCCAGCAAGAAACATAATTAGTTTTAAAATAGCATGTTTGGGATTAACAGATACACACTACTATATATAAAATAGATAACGAACAAGAACCTACAGTATAGTACAGTGAACTTGACTCAGTGTTTTGTAATAACCTATAAGGGAAAAGAATGTGAAAAAATATATATATATGTATATATATATGAATCACTTTGCTGTACCCCTGAAACTAATACAACATTGTAAATAAACTATACTTCAATTAAAAAAACATAGCATGTAGACTGAATTTCAGAATGCAGAAATGAGAAGCAGTGAACATTTTCACAAAGAAAATACCATAGTCCACGTGAAAGATAATGAGGGCACAAAGTAAGCTTCAGGCAACGAGGATCTAGAGAAAAGAATCATCTAAAAACAAAATAATAATCAGAAATAAAGTGTGTGTGTGCCATACAGCTACATAAACAACAAAAAGAAAAGTCCCCAGAAGTGGTCACTGAATTCTTTTTAAGAATTAGGAGGTTGTCAGAGTATAGAGTCACTCAGAATATTGCTTAAACACTGTTATTTTATAATCTGACATATCCTTTGCATCTGTCAAGCTAGTCTGGGATGGTATAATGACATGTCATACCTGTTTTGTAATGGCAGGAGAAAAAGGAAAAAGGAAAGGGAAGGAAAGGAAAAGAAAAGAAAAAAGAAAGGAAAAGAAAAAGAAAAGAAAAGAGAAACTGAAGGAAAAAGAACATGGAGATTTGGAGGCGATTCTCAAAGCCATCCTCCACTTTCATCCTCTCATAACTGGGACATTAGCTTCCATTACGCTCAGCATCATTCTGGATGGTCCATATGTTTTCCTAGCTGATTTACTTTCTAACTCTCCACTCCTCAGACGTCCAACATGCCTTCCCTGTATTTACTGCAAGATGGTAACTTTGGTTCTTATTTCATTAAGAAGCATGCAGAATAGCAAGTACACAAGCACCTAGAAGTATTCTATTAACTCTTGTTAAAGAGCCTCTTCTTGACTTCACATCTCCTTGTAACTACTTCCCCCTTTTCTGGCTCCTCTTTACAGAACAAAACTTCTCAGAGGAGCTGCCTGTGCTGTCACCCATTCCTCTCCTCCCTTTCAATCTTGAATCCACGTGAGTCAGGTTTCTTTCCCATGACAGCTCCAAAACTGCTATTGTCACCGATGGTAACAACCCTGCATTTCTATGTCCCAAGGTCAGTTCCCAGTACCCAGCCCACCTGGCCTGTCAGCAACTTCTAACAAAATAGATCATCACTCCCTCTTTCTTGAAATACCTTCTTCTCTTTGTTTCTGGGAACCATTCTTGTGGATTTCCCTTTGCCTCACTGGCTAATATTTTCCAGACTCACAGGCTTTTCCTCATCTGCCTGGTCTCTTTCTGTTGAAGAGCTTCAGGACTTAAGCCTTGGTCCTTTTTTTTTTTTTGGTCTACACTTACTCCTTTGGTGATCTGATCCAGTTCCTTGGCTTTAAATAACATTACTCTGCTTATGATTGCCAAATCTATATCTCCAGATTGGACCTCTCCTTAACTCCAGATTAGAATACTGTATACAACCCGATGATAAGATATATTTCAAACCCAATGTACTTAAAATGACTCTCCTGATTTCCCCTCTCACTACAGTCTTTTACATCTCAATGAATGTCAAGTTCAGTCTTCTGGGTGCTCAGGCCAAACTCCTTGGAGATGTATTCTCTCCCACACCAAAATTTCAATCTAAAAGCAAATCATCTTGGTTCTAGATGCAAAACATATCAGGAATCTGACCATCTCTCTGCATTGTTACTGCTACCACTCTAGTCAAAGGCGCCATCATCTCTCCTGTAGATTATTGCAACAGCCTCCATACTGGTTTCCCTACTTTCATCTTTGTCCCTTCAATATCTGTTCTCAAAACAAGAGGCAGAGTGATTATCTCAATATGTATGTAATTCATACCATATCACACGCAGCTTAAAACCTCCCCATGCCTTTCCACCCAACTCAGAGTAAATGCCGAAGCCCTCTCACCAGCTACCTATGAGACCACTTCCCCTCCTACTAGCCCCTCGCTCATTCTACAACACTTCACTGGCCTCGTTGTTGTTCTTACACAAGTACGTTGCTGTACTCCCCCAACTCAAGGAATTGCCCTTGCTCCAACCTCTGCCTAGAATTCTCTTCCCCCAGGTATTTCCCTACTTCTTTCTCGAGAGAGTCTTTACTCAGCCATCACCGTTTCGGAAAACCTTCCTGACAATTCTGCTTAAAACTGCAACACATCCTATTAGCATGCTCTGTCTCCTTCACTGCCTCATTTTACTCATAATATTTTTCTTCTGATGTACTACACAATTTATTGGTCTCATGTATTGTCTCTGATCACCCACCAGAATGTCAGCTTACTGAGGGCAGGGGTTGTTGACTCTATAACACAAAGATTCATTGCCAACTCTTGAAAGGTGTTTAATATATAGCTGTTGAATACAGTAGGAATATTTTAGGATGATAAAAGGTTATCAAGCTGAATGCTATATAAAGAGTAGTAGGGAGGAGAAAGGGTGAAAAGGGGATTGACTATCTCAAAGCAACAGTATAAAAGAGGAAGCCCCAAACCATCCTGTAGTTGCAGGTTCTGGAAGGGAAT
Organism: Delphinus delphis; assembly: GCF_949987515.2. Classification (NCBI taxonomy): domain Eukaryota; kingdom Metazoa; phylum Chordata; class Mammalia; order Artiodactyla; family Delphinidae; genus Delphinus; species Delphinus delphis. Next base: position 4,207,400 of record NC_082687.1, on the reverse strand, counting down.
CTACGGTGCCACCTCAAGTGTGTGCCCCACATGTGAAGAGTAGAAATATTTCCAGCAAAGTTCCTTTTGGGTAACCTAATTATATTTTAAATTTATTTCCTCATCAGGTTACTACAGAGCATGATGGCTGCTTTGTACAAATTTTACAGCTTCATAAGCTGAAGCACGTATAAAGGCTGCATATCTCATCTAGAATCCCAAAGCAAGTCAATGAGGGAGCCAGAAAAATAAATTATGGCTTCCACATTCCTCGACACTATTTGAAATTACTAAATGTTACTTTATAAGACAAAAAGATTTTTAAAATATGTAGCATTTTGTAGTCATATAGTATTTTCCTTAAAGAATAATGGCATAAGGATTTTTGATATTATTACTTCTACACTGTGACTCACAGGCAGAAAGAAAATTATTCTTAGCTAGGCCAAGAGAAAATCTGTGTTCATGCCAAATTGCAGCCGTTTACAAGGATGGATTCACATGTAACATATGGCCCAAGTCCTATTGATTTTGCTTATGACTATTAAGTTTCCAAAGTGTTAGATGTTAAAACATCTTGTTCCCATTTGTGCTAGCTTAGTTATTCCAATTAACATTAATAGGAGTTCTAGGATGCATTCAGAGAATACGTGGTATTTCATAGAATTTTATTACCAATTACTTTATGGCCACTTATGATATTTCCAGTCATATTTACTAAGATGTAACACAAGCATATTTCTCAGAAAAATTTCAAGTGATCATCAAAGGGCTGTGGCATATTTTAAATAGAATTACTATTGTGACATGATTAACTTTTCATTCGTGAGGGTTAAAAGCATCGTCAGTCATTTCTATCACGTTTAGACCAGGATATCATTACAATATATCACCTAAATGAAGGCTAAGGAGCAGAACAATAAGATGTAAATACCCCACCTTTTATGGCTCGCCGTCTTTGAAATGTATACCCAAAAGGGAGGTCCGGCTTCTGGGCTTTAAATTAATTTATTCAACTATTTCAGAGGCTGTCAATGGAGATAATTTCTCCTATGTTAACCAGTTCATTGTTAAGGTTTTTATAAAGTGCATCTATGTAGTCTGAAAATTAGGTCTTCAGTAGCTGAGGTGGTCTTTGCACTTTGCATGTACGTAATATACAAATGCTGCAGTTCTGCAGCCCTGGCAGTTAGGAAAACATTGCAAATATAAAATAACGAGGCTAGAGGAAAGCTAGTCAGCTGCCTCTTTGTCTGACTTTCCTTCCTGCAGAGTGTGAAAAATGGGGCTCACAGGTACCTGTAGGTCGTGAAAGTAGTTTCCTCTTATTTCCTGGAAAGTCCAAATTATTTTCTATCCATTCTGCCTTCTCTAGTGTCAAAGCAGGGGAACAAACCTTTATTTTCTCTCTATTTTTTTTTTCACTCTGACTCACACTCTCCACTTTCTTTTGGAGTCATAATTCACTAGGTTAGGATGTATAGTAAGTATGTTACCTTTTGACTTTTACATCTTCTCTTTGACTTGTTTCTTAATATTTTCTTTTGTTTTCACTGAGGTCAAAAGGGAAGGATCAATAAAACCTGCAACAAATAAGCCATAAAGAAGCAAACCGCACTATTTATTGGACTAGACTTATTCTAACACAGCGTATCAGCTGAATGTTAAAAATGTTAAATTGTCTGTAACGAAGTGAATTACTAACAGACTCATTTATCCTGCAAAGAAACTTGAAACCCTCATGTGTATGTCTATTCCCATTTATATGTGTATACCTCTGTGTGTGTTTATGTTTGGTGTGGGGGGTGTGTGTGTGTGTGTGTAGACAATGGGCTATCAATTTTAAACATTTTAGGTTTTATAAACATTTATTATTTTAACTGAAATGCATCAGAACCACGTCTCATTCATCTTTGATCCTGTATTCTGACAAAAGTTCACCAAAATTACCAATTAACTAGAAACAGTATATAGCTTTCCATCTTTTCCCATTCTCTTTCATTAAATTCAGCTGAGATTAGATAAAATCTTCTATATTTTCCTTCAAGTTCTCTGAACACAGGTTTGTGTTTACATAGTGTGGCTCTTTCTGCTTGAGTTTCTCCATTCTCCGTAATGAAGACAAAAAAAACAAAGATGTTATCTTGTGTTTCTAATCTATTAAAAGTTGTAATTTACCTTGACACCTAAAATGAACTATTTCCTACTTCATTAATTTATTCATTTCCATATTCATTGTTTCATTCAACATTTATTGAGTGCCAACTAAAGGCATTAGCTTCGAGTTTATAGTTTAGTGAGAAAAAGTAACACATAAATAAAATACATTGTGATAAATGCCATAAGAAAGGTATGAATAGGTGCTATGTGAATACAAAGGAATGAAATAATTCTGCCTGGGGAATTAAGGAAAGCTGTACATGTGGTAATATAAATTGAATTTTAAGATATAGAGATTTCATAGGCTGCTTTCCCTGTCTCAAATAGGGTGCTGGAATGCCTTTATACGTCAAAATTACCTGGAGGCGTTCAAGAGCACAACTCCTAAGAAAATTGCAAATTGATCTATATGAGTGGAATGTATAAGGTAGACAGAAGGGTATGGCAGGAGATAAACCTACTAAGAACTAAGGAAATTTTATTAAGGAAGTTTTATATTAAAGGTTTTAACTTTACTATGTTGGTAATTAGGAATTTATGAATGAAAGTGGCCTGATTAAACAGGAATTGTTCAAAAGAGTAACCTTGTGGTATTAAGTCAGATGAACCAGTTAGGAGGGCCTCCAGACACCATTTTTTCAGGATGAAAGTGAGTCTTAACAAAAAAAATGGGTTCTGGGCTTCCCCGGTGGCACAGTGGTTGAGAGTCCGCATACCTTTGCAGGGGATGCGGGTTCGTGCCCCGGTCTGGGAAGATCCCACATGCCGCGGAGCCGCTAGGCCCGTGAGCCATGGCTGCTGAGCCTGCGCGTCCGGAGCCTGTGCTCTGCGACGGGAGAGGCCACAACAGTGAGAGGCCCGCGTACCACAAAAATAAATAAATAAATAAAATAAAATGGGTTCTAACGGTGGCACCAGTTGGAGTTTTAGAAAATGGCATTCCTGGCAATCTAGAAACATGACTTAAATTGGAGAGTCCAGAGAGTGTTAGAGTTGAGGGGGACCATATCAATTATTTATTTACACTCTACTTTACTTTATATCCCAAAAGGTTTTTATAATGGCTTAGAGAAATATAAACACTTCAGTAAGATTATAAAAGATAAAAAATTCAGTGTCAAGAATAAAGGAAGATCAAAATGTGGGGTAAGATCAGAGAGAATAAATCATGTATATCCAGGCAATGAGACTATGCATCCTTTCCAGCACATTCTATTTAAACAGTAATCCACATTTTATTGTTCATCTTTGGAGAAAACAATTCTAATAAAAATAAATGTGTTTAAACTCTGTAGATTTAAAAACAAACATAGGAAGGACTGGGTAGTAAGATAAATAACTGGAGAATAGAAGTTCAGGATAGATAACAATGACGTGAAACTTAAGAAGAGGAAGTTGATGCAGGCATCATGATAAGAACATGCACGTGAGCATTACAGTCCTCAGGTGCCTTGGATCATTCTCTATGTTTCTTTCCATGGCCGTATTACAGTGGGGTAAGTGTGGATACGTGGAATCTAAAAAAAAGATAGAAATGAAATTATTTACAAAACAAAAGTAGACCCACAGGCATAGAAAACACACTTTTGGTTACCAAAGAAAGAGGTCAGGGGTGTGGGGAGGGATAAACTGGGAGACTGGGATTAACATACACACACTATTATATGTAAAATAGATAACCAGCAAGGACCGACTGTATAGCACAGGGAACTCTACTCAGTGTCTTGTAATAGCTTATAAGGGAAAAGAATCTAAACAAGAATAGATACAACATTGTAAATCAACTATATTTCCATGATTTTTTTTAAAAAGAGCAAAGGAAGGGCTTCCCTGGTGGCACAGTGGTTGAGAGTCCGCCTGCCGATGCAGGGGACACGGGTTCGTGCCCCGGTCCGGGAAGATCCCACATGCTGTGGAGCGGCTGGGCCCGTGAGCCATGGCCGCTGAGCCTGCGCGTCCAGAGCCTGTGCTCCGCAACGGGAGAGGCCACAACAGTGAGAGGCCCGCGTACTGCAAAAAAAAAAAAGCAAAGGAAGTGTGGGTAATTTTTATCTTCTAAGTTGTCTGTGTTTATGTTAAATATACTAAGCCCATTTTAAATCCATATTATTTTTAATGAAACAGTAAACCATAAAATGCTAAATTTGAAAGGAATCAGAATCATAGTCTCACATACCTGTTTTACATCTGGGGAATCAGAATCTCAAAGATGAGAAATGATGTGTGCAAAGTCTTCCTGCTTGTCAGTGCTGAGCTTACCAAACCTGAAACCTCAATCTCAGCATTAAGCTAAGTACTATGAGCTGATCACACTTGGATTCCTCTGGCTTTGGTAGAAGGAGTTATATAGTAATTTTTGCCTAGCATGGTTTTCCACTTGAAATTCAAACATATAGGAACAGATGACTGTCTACTTCTCCATCAATACACAGTTTGCGAATACAGTGCTCATACGGAGCACAGTGTGAAAGAGTAGTAATACTCTTCCAGGAATATAAGGTGAAATAAGGTAGAAAAGAGCAAGAATAAAGGATTTTTCAACAGAACGTGGGAGAGATAAGGGAAACTAAGGAAACATAAACTTAGGCCTACTTTCCCATTTAAGTTAGAAAAGAGACCGTTGGAATATGTGTCAGTCACTTTGTCATATGTACTATAACATAATTTATTTTACATGAACAAGATGAAGGCTGTTATTGTATATCAGGGAGAGATGCCAGTGCAGCTCTGAACAGTAGATTAGAGAGAGTTTATTCAGCATTTTCCAACGAAAAAGCTCATCCTACTCTGAGACCACAGTGAACAAGGGTCAAACACCAGGAAGGCATTGGACATTTGAATACAGAAAGTCGCCTTACCCGAAAAGCCTGGTATTAAACATCTTCAGTAATTCACAGCAAAGTCAGACCCATTTTCTAGCAACTTATTAAAGCAATAATATGGATCGTGTGAAATTTCTATCACAGAGGAGATGATGATAAACTATACAATATCTACTAGTATGATTATAAGATACAGACATAGAATTGATATATTTTATGAACTGTGTTTATTGCTTTATGTTTTGTGAAAGCGAAACAATTGCTTTCAGGATTTCATAGGTGCTCTAAAACCTATTCTTCCTCTCTTTCCCAGTCCACCCAAGCCCTCCCCCATGCTAAAATTGAACCAAAAATTGTCCTGACCCTGCACGATGAGCCGCATGAAATGAGAACTCAAAATGAATCCCCCAATTTTGGATGGAATGCTAAGGACATTATGGTTATATCACCTTTCATTCAACTCTCACTTATTTCAGATTTTGATCTTCATTTAAAATATGCATCTCCTGAATCCTTCTTATGCCTTCTGAATAAATGAATATGTGATCAGAACAAACAAATGCATATTTTCCTCTCCTGTCAAATAATAACTGACCATCAGAATGGGGTGAATTCAGGTCCCTGTTAAGATACTATCCTATGTTCACAACATCAGCTGAATTTGGGTTTTTGATACAGAGTTCTACATTTATGTTAGAAATATCTACTAGAAAGCCAACCAAGAAATCAGGAGGGACCAGCATAAATGAATGACAGCTTACAATGCATAGACCCCAAAGCAGTTCAGAATAGGACTAAGGAGCATTGAGAAAATGGTAATAAAAGTAACAAGAGAAATGACTCCCGCTTCAAGCATATTACTATTTTATTCTAAAAGTTAGTAGTTTGTTCTGCCTTCTTGAGATTTTCCTGATCCTCAAATTTTCAGCCACCAGAGAGCAAGTCTACAAATCAATCAGGACGTTCAAACTCTGAAATCAGTAAGATCACACTTCTAAAGCATGTTTCAACTTTGCAAAGGAGGTAGTGACATAGCCTATGTCCCTATGGCTAGCCTAAAGTGAAAAAAAAAATGGCGTTTTCTTTATTCTGAGAATTTCCACCTTTATGATGGCTGTGGAAACCTTAGCAAAGCATATGACCATTAAATTTAAGTTTCTCTGCAGACTTACTAAATTTCAAAACTGAATGGGACTTAAAAAGTCATCCCATGGCTAATTCATTTTCTTTTTACACAAAAGAAGGTTATACATTTGAATTTCTATTTCCATTTCTCTGAGTATAAAATAAAAGGAAATGGACACTCTTACTGAGTGATATCTTAATTCAAATGACACCTCTTTAGTTTCAAAAGCAGGGCTAATATCCATTTGTTCATCTTTAGAAAAGTTGTAACTATAGAGCATTAAGGAGCACTTTGTTTGGGTTTTTTTTTTTTTTGGTAAATTATTTATTTATTTATTTTTGGCTGTGTTGGGTCTTTGTTGCTGAACGTGGGCTTCCTCTAGTTGCAGCGAACGGGGGCTACTCACCCGTTGCGGTGCGCGGGCTTCTCATTGTGGTGGCTTCTCTTGTGGCAGAGCATGGGCTCTAGGTGTGCGGGCTTCAGTAGTTGTGGCTCATGTGCTCTAGAGCACAGGCTCAGTAGTTGTGGTGCATGAGTGTAGTTGCTCCGCTGCATGTGGGATCTTCCCGGACCAGGGCTCTAATCTGTGTCCCCTGCATTGGCAGGCGGATTCGTAACCACTGCACCAACAGGGAAGTCCCTTAAGGAGCAGTTTGAATAAGACAAAAAATAAATAAGACAAAGTAAATAAATAAGTGATGCTTATCTCTCTCCTCTTACAATAGGAAACAGAACCAATGTAAGAAAAAGGCACTTTTGCAAATAGATTCTGTAAATCAGCAGTAAATAAGCTTTGTACTTAAAATATATATATATCTCATGAAAGCAGAAAAAGTTCCGTACACTCTTCCTATGGGTGGGTGATTTCTTGTCCTAAACTTCTACATTTCATATCTTCATTTTATTTCTTTACCTTATTACTAGTTTGTGTAATCAAAGATACTGCCATGGAATCTCAGAAAAGAGTGTATTTTCTATTGTATAGAACAAATACCTAAAAATGCTTTTCAAGTAAGGAAAATATTGATGTGCGTCATAAAAATGCACATCCTCTTAAGGATTTTACCTGCAGTGATTCTTATCTGCCTGGTTCACTTATGGTGTGTTAACAATCCTTTCAAAGTGAACAAGATTTTATCTCACAGAAAAGATCTCTTAGTTTTATTATCTAACCAAACTTTGAGCAAAATATATTTATAGTAGAATTTTAGTAAGTTTATGAAACTAAGATGAACCTAATTATTGGAAATAATTTGTTAATTGATATAGTTTTAATATCAATATTCTGAAATATCTTTTAGTGTAAAAAGCACTGTGAACCCAGTGCCTAATCTTGGTTTTTTTAATGTTCCCTCAAAAATTAGAGGGAAGTAGTGAAAATTAAATATATTTTAAAATAATAAAGTTCGGGTAAACATAAATTTGCATCACACATCTGGCACTGCTCTGATGGCATTGTCCAATAAAAGAAATCAGCGTTCCTTGGAGAAATGACTGATTCTAGGACTAAGACAAGGTAAGCCTCAAGCATCTTGTAGTGCCAGAAAGACAGTGGTCAAAAAGCAAAGGATGGAGGTATGTCAAAGGGATATAGGAGCCAATAAAGAGCCTCCAAATGGTCAAAGACAGAACAATCCAATCAGGAAAAATAATTAACATATTACTATATATTACTCCAAAGTACATGTTTAAGAGTATAAAGGTATGAAGTTAATATCATGCTGACACAAGTAAATGATTGAATAAATAATTAAATGAAGAGGAGAAAAATCTGTGTAGAAAAATGCCAAATAACTTACATGTACCTCCTCCTTCAAGGAGGTGAGGCATCCTCTCCACTTTTTCTTTTTAACCATTAATGATTTTATTATATTAATATTGTATTCTTCCTTACACCAACATAGATGTAAAATACAATTATTAATCTATTACCTTTTTAAATTTTTATTTTACATTGGCGCATAGTTGATTAACAATGTTACTTTGCTGTACACTCTCCACTTCTTAAATGTGGGCCACAGAGTGACTTGCTTCCAAAGAACACAGTATGGAAGAGGAGGAAAAGTAACTTAACAGTGGAGAAACCTGGTAATCATTACCTTCACCAGGTAATAATGGTTAACATTAATGGTGAAAATTCACAGTGGCAGTGTGTACCCTTGAGGTGACGTGATGAAAATCGCACTTCATCTCCGTGATCTATTTCCTAAAAACCCATAACCTCCCTCTAACCAAGAAAAAAAATCAAACAACCCAATTTGAGGGATAGTCTGCAAAATATCTGATCAGTAATCCTCAAAACTGTCAAGGTCATCAAAAGCAAGGAATCCTGAGACACCACCTTAGCCAAGAAGCACCTTAGGAGATACAATGGATTACATGGTTACATGTAACCATGGTAACCTGGATGGGATGCTGAAACAGAAACTATGATTAATGCAAAACTAATGAAATCCGAATAAACTATGGGTTTCAGTTAATAATAACTTAGTAAATATTAGTTCTTTAGTTGTGACACGTTTCAGAGTCATGTTAAATGTTAACAACACGGGAAATTGGTTGTGTAAGGTATATGTGGTATCTTTCTTTGCAGCTAAAACTACTGTAAATAAAACGTGTAGTTTTTTTTTTTTTTTTTTTAGTTTCAGCTTCACAACAAAATGAATCAGTTATATATATACATATGTTCCCATATCTCTTCCCGCTTGCGTCTCCCTCCCTCCCACCCTCCCTATCCCACCCCTCCAGGCGGTCCCAAAGCACCGAGCTGATCTCCCTGTGCTATGCGGCTGCTTCCCACTAGCTATCTACCTTACGTTTGGTAGTGTATATATGTCCATGCCTCTTTATCGCTTTGTCACCGTTTACCCTTCCCCCTCCCCATAGCCTCAAGTCCATTCTCTAGTAAGTCTGTGTCTTTATTCCTGTTTCACCCCTAGGTTTTTCATGACATTTTTTTTTCTTAGATTCCATATATATGTGTTAGCATACGGTATTTGTCTCTCTCTTTCTGACTTACTTCACTCTGTATGACAGACTCTAGGTCTATCCACCTCATTACAAATAGCTCAATTTCGTCTCTTTTTATGGCTGAGTAATATTCCATTGTATATATGTGCCACATCTTCTTTATCCATTCATCCGATGATGGACACTTAGCTTGTTTCCATCTCTGGGCTATTGTAAATAGAGCTGCAATGAACATTTTGGTACATGACTCTTTTTGAATTATGGTTTTCTCAGGGTATATGCCCAGTAGTGGGATTGCTGGGTCATATGGTAGTTCTATTTGTAGCTTTTTAAGGAACCTCCATACTGTTCTCCACAGTGGCTGTATCAATTTACATTCCCACCAACAGTGTAAGAGGGTTCCCTTTTCTCCACACCCTCTCCAGCATTTATTGTTTCTAGATTTCTTGATGATGGCCATTCTGACTGGTGTGAGATGATATCTCATTGTAGTTTTGATTTGCCTTTCTCTCATGATTAGTGATGTTGAGCATTCTTTCATGTGTTTGTTGGCACTCTGTATATCTTCTTTGGAGAAATGTCTATGTAGGTCTTCTGCCCATTTTTGGATTGGGTTGTTTGTTTTTTTGTTATTAAGCTGCATGAGCTGCTTATAAATTTTGGAGATCAATCCTTTGTCAGTTGCTTCATTTGCAAATATTTTCTCCCATTCTGAGGGGTGTCTTTTGGTCTTCTTTATAGTTTCCTTTGCTGCACAAAAGCTTTTAAGTTTCATTAGGTCCCATTTGTTTACTCTTGTTTTTATTTCCATTTCTCTAGGAGGTGGGTCAAAAAGGACCTTGCTGTGATTTATGTCATAGAGTGTTCTGCCTATGTTTTCCTCTAAGAGTTTGATAGTTTCTGGTCTTACATTTAGGTCTTTAATCCATTTTGAGCTTATTTTTGTGTATGGTGTTAGGGAGTGATCTAATTTCATACTTTTACATGTAGCTGTCCAGTTTTCCCAGTACCACTTATTGAAGAGGCTGTCCTTTCTCCACTGTACATTTCTGCCTCCTTTGTCAAAGATAAGGTGACCATATGTGCGTGGGTTTATCTCTAGGCTTTCTATCCTGTTCCATTGATCTATCTTTCTGTTTTTGTGCCAGTACCATACCGTCTTGATAACTGTAGCTTTGTAGTATAGTCTGAAGTCTGGGAGCCTGATTCCTCCAGTTCCTTCTTTCGTTCTCAAGATTGCTTTGGCTATTCGGGGTCTTTTGTGTTTCCATACAAATTGCAAAATTTTTTGTTCTAGTTCTGTGAAAAATGCCAGTGGTAGTTTGATAGGGATTGCATTGAATCTATAGATTGCTTTCGGTAGTAGAGTCATTTTCACAATGTTGATTCTTCCAATCCAAGAACATGGTATATCTCTCCATCTATTTGTATCATCTTTAATTTCTTTCATCAGTGTCTTATAATTTTCTGCATACAGATCTTTTGTCTCCTTAGGTAGGTTTATTCCTAGATATTTTATTCTTTTTGTTGCAATGGTAAATGGGAGTGTTTTCTTGATTTCACTTTCAGATTTTTCATCATTAGTATATAGGAATGCCAGAGATTTCTGTGCATTAATTTTGTATCCTGCCACTTTACCAAATTCATTGATTAGCTCTAGTAGTTTTCTGGTAGCATCTTTAGGGTTCTCTATGTATAGGATCATGTCATCTGCAAACAGTGACAGCTTTACTTCTTCTTTTCCGATTTGGATTCCTTTTATTTCCTTTTCTTCTCTGATTGCTGTGGCTAAAACTTCCAAAACTATGTTGAATAAGAGTGGTGAGAGTGGGCAACCTTGTCTTGTTCCTGATCTTAGTGGAAATGCTTTCAGTTTTTCACCATTGAGGATGATGTTTGCTGTGGGCTTGTCATATATGGCCTTTATTATGTTGAGGAACGTTCCCTCTATGCCTACTTTCTGCAGGGTTTTTATCATAAATGGGTGTTGAATTTTGTCAAAAGCTTTCTCTGCATCTATTGAGATGATCATATGGTTTTTCTCCTTCAGTTTGTTAATATGGTTTATCACATTGATAGATTTGCGTGTATTGAAGAATCCTTGCATTCCTGGAATAAACCCCACTTGATCATGGTGTATGATCCTTTTAATGTGCTGTTGGATTCTGTTTGCTAGTATTTTGTTGAGGATTTTTGCATCTATGTTCATCAGTGATATTGGCCTGTAGTTTTCTTTCTTTGTGACATCCTTGTCTGGTTTTGGTATCAAGGTGATGGTGGCCTCGTAGAAGGAGTTTGGGAGTGTTCCTCCCTCTGCTATATTTTGGAAGAGTTTGAGAAGGATAGGTGTTAGCTCTTCTCTAAATGTTTGATAGAATTCGCCTGTGAAGCCATCTGGTCCTGGGCTTTTCTTTGTTGGAAGATTTTTAATCACAGTTTCAATTTCAGTGCTTGTGATTGGTCTGTTCATATTTTCTATTTCTTCCTGATTCAGTCTTGGCAGGTTGTGCATTTCTAAGAATTTGTCCATTTCTTCCAGATTGTCCATTTTATTGGCATAGAGTTGCTTGTAGTAATCTCTCATGATCTCTTTTATTTCTGCAGTGTCAGTTGTTACCTCTCCTTTTCCATTTCTAATTCTATTGATTTGAGTCTTCTCCCTTTTTTTCTTGATGAGTCTGGCTAGTGGTTTATCTATTTTGTTTATCTTCTCAAAGAACCAGCTTTTAGTTTTATTGATCTTTGCTATTGTTTCCTTCATTTCTTTTTCATTTATTTCTGATCTGATTTTTATGATTTCTTTCCTTCTGCTAGCTTTGGGGGTTTTTTGTTCTTCTTTCTCTAATTGCTTGAGGTGCAAGGTTAGGTTGTTTATTCGAGATGTTTCCTGCTTCTTAAGGTGGGCTTGTATTGCTATAAACTTCCCCCTTAGAACTGCTTTTGCTGCATCCCACAGGTTTTGGGTCGTTGTGTCTCCATTGTCATTTGTCTCTAGGTATTTTTTGGTTTCCTCTTTGATTTCTTCAGTGATCACTTCATTATTAAGTAGTGTATTGTTTAGCCTCCATGTGTTTGTATTTTTTACAGATCTTTTACTGTAATTGATGTCTAGTCTCATGGTGTTGTGGTCAGAAAAGATACTTGATACAATTTCAATTTTCTTAAATTTACCAAGGCTTGATTTGTGACCCAAGATATGATCTATCCTGGATAATGTTCCATGAGCACTTGAGAAAAATGTGTATTCTGTTGTTTTTGGATGGAATGTCCTATAAATATCAATTAACTCCATCTCGTTTAATGTATCATTTAAAGCTTGTGTTTCCTTATTTATTTTCATTTTGGATGATCTGTCTATTGGTGAAAGTGGGGTGTTAAAGTCCCCTACTATGAATGTGTTACTGTCGATTTCCCCTTTTATGGTTGTCAGTATTTGCCTTATGTATTGAGGTGCACCTATGTTGGGTGCATAAATATTTACAATTGTTATATCTTCCTCTTGGATCGATCCCTTGATCATTATGTAGTGTCCTTCTTTGTCTCTTCTAATAGTCTTTGTTTTAAAGTCTATTTTGTCTGATATGAGAATTGCTACTCCAGCTTTCTTTTGGTTTCCATTTGCATGAAATACCTTTTTCCATCCCCTTACTTTCAGTCTGTATGTGTCTCTAGGTCTGAAGTGGGTCTCTTGTAGACAGCAAATATATGGGTTTTGTTTTTGTATCCATTCAGCCAATCTGTGTCTTTTGGTGGGAGCATTTAGTCCATTTACATTTAAGGTAATTATCGATATGTGTGTTCCTATTCCCATTTTCTTAATTGTTTTGGGTTCGTCATTGTAGGACCTTTCCTTCTTTTGTGTTTCTTGCCTAGAGAAGTTCCTTTAGCAGTTGTTGTAGAGCTGGTTTGGTGGTGCTGAACTCTCTCAGCTTTTGCTTGTCTGTAAAGGTTTTAATTTCTCCATCAAATCTGAATGAGATCCTTGCTGGGTAGAGTAATCTTGGTTGCAGGTTTTTCTCCTTCAACACTTTCAATATGTCCTGCCACTCCCTTCTGGCTTGCAGAGTTTCTGCTGAAAGATCAGCTGTTAACCTTATGGGGATTCCCTTGTATGTTATTTGTTGTTTTTCCCTTGCTGCTTTTAATATGTTTTCTTTGTATTTAATTTTTGACAGTTTGATTAATATGTGTCTTGGCGTATTTCTCCTTGGATTTATCCTGTATGGGACTCTCTGTGCTTCCTGGACTTGATTAACTATTTCCTTTCCCATATTAGGGAAGTTTTCAACTATAATCTCTTCAAATATTTTCTCAGTCCCTTTCTTTTTCTCTTCTTCTTCTGGAACCCCTATAATTCGAATGTTGGTGCATTTAATGTTGTCCCAGAGGTCTCTGAGACTGTCCTCAGTTCTTTTCATTCTTTTTTCTTTATTCTGCTCTGCAGTAGTTATTTCCACTATTTTATCTTCCAGGTCACTTATCCGTTCTTCTGCCTCAGTTAGTTATTCTGCTATTGATCCCATCTAGAGTACTTTTAATTTCATTTATTGTGTTGTTCATCGTTGCTTGTTTCATCTTTAGTTCTTCTAGGTCCTTGTTAACTGATTCTTGCAATTTGTCCATTCTATTGTCCATTCTATCTCCAAGATTTCGGATCAACCTTACTATCATTATTCTGAATTCTTTTTCAGGTAGACTGCCTATTTCCTCTCCATTTGTTAGGTCTGGTGGGTTTTTATCTTGCTCCTTCATCTGCTGTGTGTTTTTCTGTCTTTTCATTGTGCTTATCTTACTGTGTTTGGGGTCTCCTTTTTCTTTTTTTGCAGGCTGAAGGTTCGTAGTTCCTGTTGTTTTTTGTGTCTGTCCCCAGTGGCTAAGGTTGGTTCAGTGGGTTGTGTAGGCTTCCTGGTGGAGGGTACTAGTGCCTGTGTTCTGGTGTATGAGGCTGGATCTTGTCTTTCTGGTGGGCAGGTCCACGTCTGGTGGTGTGTTTTGGGGTGTCTGTAGACTTATTATGATTTTGGGCAGCCTCTCTGCTAATGGGTGGGGTTGTGTTCCTGTCTTGCTAGTTGTTTGGCATAGGATGTCCAGCACTGTAGCTTGCTGGTCGTTGAGTGAAGCTGGGTGCTGGCGTTGAGATGGAGATCTCTCGGAGATTTTTGCTCTTTGATATTATGTGCAGCTGGGAGGCCTCTTGTGGACCAGTGTCCTGAAGTTGGCTCTCCCACCTCAGAGGCACAGCACTGAGTCCTGGCTGCAGCACCAAGAGCCTTTCATCCACAGGGCTCCTTAATTTGGGATGATTCGTTGTCTATTCAGGTATTCCACAGATGCAGGGTATATCAAGTTGATTGTAGAGCTTTAATCCGCTGCTTCTGAGGCTGCTGGGAGAGATTTCCCTTTCTCTTCTTTGTTCTCACAGTTCCCAGGGGCTCAGCTTTGGATTTGGCCCCGCCTGTGCGTGTAGGTCGCCGGAGGGCGTCTGTTCTTTGCTCAGACAGGACGGGGTTAAAGGAGCCGCCGATTCGGAGGCTCTGGCTCACCCAGGCCGGGGGGTAGGGAGGGTCACGGAGTGCGGGGCGGGCCTGCAGCGGCAGAGGCCGGCGTGACGCTGCAGCCTGAGGCGCGCCGTGCGCTCTCCCGGGGGAGCCGTCCCTGGATCCCGGGACCCTGGCAGTGGCGGGCTGCACAGGCTCCCCGGAAGGGCGTGTGGCTAGTGACCTGTGTTCGCACACAGGCCTCCTGGCGGCGGCAGCAGCGGCCTTAGCGTCCCATGTCCGTCTCTGGGCTCCGCACACTTAGCCGCGGCTCGCGCCCGTCCCTGGAGCTCTCTCAAGCAGCGTTCTTAATCCCCTCTCCTCGTGCACCAGGAAACAAAGAGGGACGTAAAAGTCTCTTGCCTCTTCGGCAGGTCCAGACCCCTCCCCGGACTCTCTCCCGGCCAGCCGCGGCGCACCAACGCCCTGCAGGCTGTGTTCACGCCGCCAACCTCAGTCCTCTCCCGGCGCTCCGACAAAAGCCGGAGCCTCAGCTCCCAGTCCCGCCCGCCCCGGCGGGCGAGCAGACAAGCCTCTCGGCTGGTGAGTGCCGGTCGGCCCGATCCTCTGCGCTGGAATCTGTCCGCTTTGCCCTCCGCACCCCTGTTGCTGTGCTCTCCTCCGCGGCTCCCAAGCTCCCCCACTCCGCCTCCCGAAGTCTCCACCCGCGAAGGGGCTTCCTAGTGTGTGGACACTTTTCCTCCTTCACAGCTCTCTTCCGCTGGTGCAGGACCCGTCCCTATCCTTTTGTCTCTGTTTAGTTTTTTCTTTTGCCCTAACCAGGTACGTGGGGGGTTCCTTGCCTTTTGGGAGGTCTGAGGTCTTCTGCCAGCGTTCAGTAGGTGCTCCGTAGGAGTTGTTCCACGCGTAGATGTATTTCTGGTGTCAAAACGTGTAGTTTTTAGAAGAGTAATGTGAAATGTTTCTGAAATCAGAAAAATGGGAAAAATCCATTTTTATACAGAAGCAATCACTATAAAATTGTTTAGAATACATTTCCTAGACCAGCCATATCTCTCGCTCCTTACAGATAATCCTAGAGGATATTTTAGAGCAATTTATAATGACTCTTTCATTCACCATGCATTTATCAAGCACCTAATATCTTATCTATCTTGTCTATTTCCACTGATGAAAATAATAATAAAAATAATAACATCACCTGACATTTAGTAAGTAGTAAAGATGAGGTAAGTACTATTTTTCATGCATTATCTTAGTTAGTCATACCACAAAACAAGGAAATTCCATGGCGGTTCAGTGGTCTGGACTCTGCACTTACGCAGCATGTGCAAGGGTTCAATGCCTGGTCGGGGAACTAAGGTCCCACAAGCTACGCAGTAAAAATAAATAAATAAATAAGTAAGTAAGTAAATAAATAAATAAATAAACAAAATACTGCCCATAACAACAAAACAAGGGTTTTGCCTTTGGAAAGTACAGAGAGTTACTGTGAGTCTTAATTTTAAATAGGGCTGATAGGTTTAATAGATTCAGCAACTGAGGCAAGATAAAGCTGGAACTGTAATTCCAAGCATGTGGTTTAAGTTTGGGTCTTTTTGCTTCAGTGATTACAGCTACGGATGCTTTCATTTTAACTGCAGGGGCAGACAAAGAAGTGGGACAGAATCAAGGCATAAGTCATGTGAATTCAAGCTTTTATTTCTTGGTGAAAACTACATGATCCATCTTTATATCAATAGGAGAGGTTGCTTTTTAAAGTTTAATTAGATAGGAGTATATCCAGAATGTTTATGAAAATACCTAATTTGAGTTAATGTTATCAGCACATATGAATAAATATAAAGATGATTTCTCCAAATATGCTCTGTTCATTCATTCTAAGGCCTAGAAAACTTTTTAAAATTCACAATTACAAATAGTGAAAAATAACGCTAGCCTCACTCAAAGGGACCTAAAAATATTGCCAATAATTATCAGAGCAAACCTTGGAAAGATCATACAAACTTGAGCACCAATACCTCTACCAATTGTAATAAAATTTATCAAATTTTTATGTTAAAGATGTTTCTATGATTTTAAATTATACAATGGAAATAGCAGCTTCATGAAGAAATATTACTTTTAGGCAGGGGCCATAGATTTCCTAGAATAAAAGTTCTTTTGTTCCCAAGATTGGAATAGTCTCTATGTAGCCTAAAGAGTACAGGAGTGAGGATAAACTAAAATGATGTATCTGAAACCCCTCTATGACCTGGAAAATACCACACATGTATATTGGTATTATACTTCTTTTTTTCTAGATTTATACAAGAAAATATGATCCCTTTTTATTTCCACTGTTGACAAAGGCAGATTCACTTCCTACGTGTTGAAACGAGTGAATTATGCCAATTGCAGGAAAGTAGCCCCAATAACTAGATTGTAAACGTACAAATCTGATTTTCCAGCTGATTGATTGACAGCACTGTTAGAACTTTTATGGAATTAAAATATATGTACAGAACAATACACACAAGTCCATATGCTTACTTATTTTCTGTAACAGAGCACACGCAAGTGAAGAATGCCCTTACTGAGCATGGTTACGTTACCAGAAATCAGAACTCTCTCTGATGTCCCCTCCAGTCACCACCCGCCAAGGGTAACCTCTATCTTTATTTCTAACAGCATAGGTTAGTTTTACCCGTTTCGTATTTTATTTGATTGATTTCATACAGTGTGCAGTGTTTTGTATCTCACTCCTTTCACTGGGTGTTGGTTTGTGTGATTCATTTATATCATTAATTACAGTGAAGTTTGGTCATTCTCATCACTGTACAGTATTCCATTGTGTGAGAATATTACTATATATTTACCTATTACTCTCTTGATAGGTATTTGGGTAGCTTACAGTTTGGGACTAACACAAATACTGCTATGATGTGGAGAATCCTAAAGATGCTACCAGAAAACTATTAGAGCTAATCAATCAATTTTGTAAAGTTGCAGAATAGAAAATTAATGCACAGAAATCTCTTGCATTCCTATACACTAACGACAAAAAATCTGAAAGAGAAATTAAGGAAACACTCCCATTTACCATTGCAACAAAAAGAATAAAATGCCTAGGAATAAACCTACCTAAGGAGACAAAAGATCTGTATGCAGAAAACTCTAAGACACTGATGAAAGAAATTAAAAATGATACAAACAGATGGAGAGATATACCATGTTCTTGGATTCGAAGAATCAACATTGTGAAAATGACTATACTACCCAAAGCAATCCACAGATTCATTGCAATCTCTATCAAACTACCAATGGCAATTTTCAGAGAACTAGAACAAAAAAATTCATAATTTGTATGGAAACACAAAAGACCCCAAAGAGCCAAAGCAATCTTGAGAAAGAAAAACAGAGCTGGAAGAATTAAGCTTTCTGACTTCAGACTAAACTACAAAGCTACAGTAATCAAGAGAGTATGGTATTGGCACAAAAACAGAAATAAAGATCAATGAAACAGGATAGAAAGTCCAGAGATAAACCCACATACATATGGTCACCTTATCTTTGACAAAGGAGGCAAGAATATACAATGGAGAAAAGACAGCCTCTTCAATAAGTGGTGCTGGGAATACTGAACAGCTACATGTAAAAGAATGAAATTAGAACACTCCCTAGCACCATACACAGAAATAAACTCAGAATGGATTAAAGACCCAAAGGTGAGGCCAGACACTATAAAACTCCTTGGGGAAAACATAGGCAGAACACTCTATGACATAAGTCACAGCAAGATCCTTTTTGACCCACCTCCTAGAGAAATGGAAATAAGAACATAAATAAACAAATGGGACCTAATGAAACTTAAAAGTTTTTGCACAACAAAGGAAACCATAAACAAGACAATAATACAACCCTCAGAATGGGAGAAAATATTTGCCAACGAAGCAACTGACAAAGGATTAATCTCCAAAATATACAAACAGCTCATGCAGCTCAATATCAAAAAAACAAACAACCCAATCCAAAAATCAGCAGAAGACCTAAATAGACATTTCTCCAAAGAAGATATACAGATTGCCAACAAATACATGAAAGGATGCTCAACATCACTAGTCATTAGAGAAATGCAAATCAAAACCACAATGAGGTATTACCTCACACTGGTCAGAATGTCCATCATCAAAAAACCCACAAACAATAAATGCTGGAGAGGGTATGGAGAAAAGGGAACCCTCTTGCACTGTTGGTGGGAATGTAAATTGATATAGCCATTATGGATAACAGTATGGACGTTCCTTAAAAAACTAAAAGTAGGGCTTCCCTGGTGGCGCAGTGGTTGAGAGTCCGCCTGCTGATGCAGGGGACACGGGTTCTTGCCCCGGTCCGGGAAGATCCCACGTGCCGCGGAGCGGCTGGGCCCGTGAGCCATGGCCGCTGAGCCTGCGCGTCCAGAGCCTGTGCTCTGCAACGGGAGAGGCCACAACAGTGAGAGGCCCACGTACCGCAAAAAAAAACAGCTAAAAGTAGAACTACCATATGACCCAGCAATACCACTACTGGGCATATACCCTGAGAAAACCATAATTCAAAAAGAGACATGTACCATAATGTTCATTGCAGCACTATTTACAATAGTCAGGACATGGAAGCAACCTAAGTGTCCATCAACAGATGAATGGATAAAGAAGATGTGGCACATATACACAATGGAATATTAGCCATAAAAAGAAACGAAATTGAGTTATTTGTAGTGAGGTGGATGAACCTAGAGTCTGTCATACAGAGTGAAGTTAGTCAGAAAGAGAAAAACAAATACTGTATGCTAACACATATATATGGAATCTAAAAAAAAAAAAAGATTCTGATGAACCTAGTTGCAGGGCAGGAATAAAGACACAGACATAGAGAATGGACTTGGGGACATGGTGAGGGATAAGGGTAAGCTGGGACGAAGTGAGAGAGTGGCATGGACATATATACACTACCAAACGTAAAATAGATAGCTAGTGGGAAGCAGCCACATAGCACAGGGAGATCAGCTCAGTGCTTTGTGTCCATCTAGAGGGGTGAGATAGGGAGGGTGGGAGGGAGACACAAGAGAGAGGAGATATGGGTATATATGTATACATATAGCTGATTCATTTTGTTATACAGCAGAAACTAACACACCCTTGTAAAGCAATTATACTCCAATAAAGATGTTAAAAAAATACTGCTATGATGAACATTCTCTTACATGATTTTTGGTGACTATTCGTGTACATTCCTGTTGGGTTTTTGGTGTTTAGATTATGCATATGATCTGCTCTAACAGATATTACGGTCAGCTTTTGACAAATAGAAATTCACTTGAAAGTCAAAAATAAAACACAAATTTTATTCCAAAAACAAGCAATCAAGCTTGCTTGGTTAGCCTCTTAACTGTAGAATCTTGAATATCAAGTATGAAATATATCTGTGGAAAAAAAGTATCCAAATAAATAGAATAGACTATTTTCCAGTGTTTTTTTCCAGTTTTTACCCTTATTATGTACTCTATTTTCTTACAACTATTCCATTTAGGACATTTCCAAGTGCTGCTTCTTTGTCCTAAAAATAGATGAATAAATTTAAAATGTGCTGTTTTCTAAACATTTTGTTCACCTTATACAATTTTACGTTGTCTGATGAACAGTTACAGATACTAAAAATTTCAATGCTTCTCCCTGCAGTAATAGATCTACAAAAAGAAACATTCATCTACATCATTTTAATTACCATTTCACATGCTAAGGTCAATAGATTCTGACCTTCAAAACACTTAATATGCCTTTCTCATCAGAGACATTATATAAGAACATCTCCACTGATGAATTAAATACATGGAATGTTACTAACATCAGAATTTATATCTGTACATGTATGTAGATGTGTGTATAATCCTGCATATTTACATTTCGATTCTAGTGCAGATGTGCACATAATGGCTCAATAAATATGAATATTAGTCATTAACCCAAGAAATATTTTCACTTCTCTATTATGTTCAATGTTCTGTGCTAAGCACTTGAAGGAGGACGAGGCTGAGTACCACAAATAATATATGGCCCAGGAAGGGTTGCAATACCTGCGCGCACGTGAACGTAAGTTACAAATGCTATGAGCTGTGAGAAAGGTACACATCGATACTTGGTTTTTGAGGATAGTGTTGCATTTTATGGAGAATGAGAGTCATGGGAGGATGATTTTAAATGACATGAGTTTTTTAAATGATGGGTAGAAACTGGACTTGTGGACACGTGAGGTTAGCATTATATGCAGAGACAGTAACCAGGCAAAGGTGTGGAGGCAGGACAAGCAAACAGCTTAGTTTGATTGGGACACAAAGTACACTAAGGGGGGAAATAAGAGGGGAAAATATACTGTGTCAGTGCCATTCTCACCTGGGTGACTTGGTCATCCTAATTCTGGGTCCTACCTGAGCGGTAGATTTCCCTTGAGTCATTTCATTTCTCTGAATCTCTCTTCTCTCATCTGTAACATACGCAGGTTGAACTAGATCGATTAGCTTCCAAACACAAAATTTATGGAACTCCAGTTGTAAATTCATTCTGGATAGTACGTGGTATCTATTTATATGTGCATGTACAAGCTCTCCACTTAAGGACGATGTGGGCTTCCACTCCAGTAGACAAATGTACTTGAGAAAATAGTCATACATTGTCTTTTAAAAAGTATACTTTCAGAGATAAAATTACTATCAGTTTGGTTAACATAATTTTTTTACTCAAAAAAGTAAAAGAAACTGAGAAATAGATAAATGAATAGAGAAATCAGAAAAATGGCTGGGAAAATATACATACGATGATAAATTAGATGATATGATTAGAAAGATACTTACATTTACAATAACTAGGATAAAAAGAATTCCTAGGAATATCTTTAAAAAAAGCATGTATAATACCTATGTGAAAGAAAATTTACAAGACTAATAAAGAAGTAAGTAGCATTCCTTCCACCTCATTCTTTTGGTCAAAACGGTCTCTGGCCAGGAAAATAGTTTAAATTCACACTGTCTTCTTGATAGGTACACTCAACATCATAAAAATGTAAATATTTCCTCTAAAAAAAACCAACAGAATTGTTTTTGAACCAAACTAATTCTGATATTCTAATGGAAAAAAGTAAACAAGCAAGATGATATAAAACCACAATTATTAAAACCATTTTTCACTTGAACATTGATAAACAGATCAAAAGAACAGAAGAAAATGTCCTAAAGAAATAGTTGTAAGAAAATAGAGTACATAATAAGGGTAAAAAACTAGAGGGGTAAAGATAAACTTTTCAATAAATGGTATTAGAAACAGGGCAGCCAGAAAGAAAAAAATGGATTTATAAAATAAACTTTAAACAATAAATTACATGCAGTGATTTCAACCCACACACAAAAAGAATAGTACTAGGAGAAAACATGAGAATTTTAAAAACTAATTTTAAATGAGAAAGGTATTGCTAAATACAAAACAAAGAACTATGAAGATACATCCGACTTGAAGACAAGGTTGTTTTTTTTTAATTTGTTGAGTACAGAAGCATCATGACAAAAACAAGCTGGGAACATCGTTTACAGCTTGTATAACAGGGAAAGGACTATTTCCTTTACGTATATGGCAGATTAAAGATGGCTGTACATTTAACCCTCTTTCCTTCCAGGGATATAGTTTATTTCTCCTCTCCTTGGCTCTGAACTTAACCTGTGACTGCTTTGATCCTGGAGTTAAGCAAAAGTGATGCTATGTCTGTCCCAGGCCTTTCCTTTAAAACCGTCAGCAGTCTCTGCCTTGATCATTTGGAGCCCTGAGGCCATGAAAGTGATGAGGAAGACCAAGCTGGCCACATTGAGAGATGATGGAGAGAAAGATGCTTGACCAGTCCCCAGCTGTTATGTGAATAAAGAAGCATTCACATGACTCAAGTCCCATTATTGTCTGACTGCCGGCATATAAGAGACACCAAACAAAAACCACCCATTTGATGACCTCAGAACCATAAAAGGTAATAAGAAGTTATTGTTTTTGTCACTGAGCTTCCAGGAAGGTTTATGAAACAATAGATAACCAGAAAAATATGAAAAGAGCTCCTATGAAGCAAATAGAATAATCCAATAACAAAACAGAAAAATGAGAAAAATATGTATGGTAATTCTCTCCCTCTTCAATCTAAGCTGACCTAATTGACTTGCTTAACACATGGAATACAAATGAAACGATTCTCTGGAACATCTAAGGCAAAGTCATAAACAGCCTTATAGTTTTCAATGGGCTTCTTGGAACACTCGCTGTCAGGGTGTTGCTCAGAACCCAGCTGGCATGTCGTGAGAACACAAATCACGTGGACTGGCCAAGTGTAGGTGTGTGAGTGGTCCAAGCTGAGCTCCCAGCAAACAACCAGCATCAACTCTCAGTCATGCGAGTGTTTGAACTTGGACGTCTAGACTAGTCGAGAACTCAGAACACTGAAGTCCCATATACCATCTAACCATGAATGCCTAAAAGGCCCCAAGAAAGAACAACCTGCCCTCATCAAATCATGAGACTGGTTTTGGAGCTACTAAGTTTTAGGCTCAGTTTTTATACAGCAAGAGAAAATGAGGATTGTGGCTTGGTATATTTTGCTGCAATTTGCTGCAATTTGACTCCACCAAGAAAAACGTCCTTGTTGACTTTTTTGTCTTCCTTTGATTAAATATGGATAAGCCCTGTGGCTGCCTGGAACAACCCAGTAGAAGGTATGTGTTGCTGTGCCCTTTGCTGATATGGTCCTTCAGTGATCTGAGAGCTGCTATTTTCTGCCCCTTTAGAACACTGGTTCTTCAGGAATTCCCTCTTGGAAGGAAGCTACTATGTAAAAAGTGTGACAGTCATGCCCTGAGAAGGACAAACCATGCCCTGGAAAATGCAATGCCATCTAGAGAAAGAGGAGAATTCTAGGTGAGCAGAATAATGACCCCCCAAAATGTCCATTTCGAATCCTCAGAACCTATGAAAATGTTACTTTATGTGAGGAAAAAGACTTTGCAGATGTATCTCATGTTACAAATCTTAAATAGGGAGATTATACTGGATTATCTGGGCAGGCCCCATGTAATCAATAGGCCCTTAATAGTGGAAAAGGAAGGCAGAAAAGTAAGTCAGGTAAATGCAACAGAGTAAAAAAGAGGATATATTTAAAGCAAGAGACATATCCAACCTGCTGTGGCCGGCTTTGAAGATGGAAGAAAGTCACCCTAAACCAAGGCATGCAAGCAGCCTCTAAAGCTGGGAGTTGTCCTCACTGACAGTCAACAAGGAGACAGGACCTCAGTCCTCCAACAGAGGTAAAATTCCAAATCTCCTAGGGCTGAGTTCTGCCAACAACTTGGTTCTAGCCCAAGGAGACCCGTGTCCAAATTTTGACCTGCAGAACTGTAAGTTAACAAAATTGTGTTGTTTAAGCCACTAGGTTTGTGGTAATTTGCTAAGAAAGCAATAGAAGACTAATGTAAGTACCAAGCTAGTACCAAGCCACCAGGCATTGAATGTCTTGGACATCCAGCCCAGTTGAGTCTTCAGATGACTCCACCTCTAGCTCCCTAACCGCCATCGCTCTGCAACTGCATAAAATATCTAGCAAGAACCATTGAGCTGAGCCCCAACCACAGAAACCTGAGATAGATAACACATTCTTGTTTTAAGCCACTAATCTAAGGAGTTATTTTCATAGAGCAATAGAGAACTAGAAGAGAAATAACATATGAACAGAATTGCATGAAAAAGAAACACACAATGCTCTTAAACATGGGAAAAGTTGCTCAACCTCATTCAAACTGAGGAAAATGCAAATTTCAAGTATCCTAGAAAAAGAGACTTCCTATTTCAGCTCTGACAGGTAAAGAGCTCCGAAGCCTTCACACCCATTTTTACAACAAGAAAAAGCTGAACAAACGGGAAATCGATTATTTTATTAGACCCATTAGAGAACTGAAGTCACAAGGAAAAACACCCCAAACTCTGGAAAAACAGACTCCTCCAGACACAGCCAAGATCTGCTTAATTGGAGTAAAAGCCACTGGAGTGATAAACTGGTAAGAACATTATAAAAATTATAAATAATAATTATAAATAATAATTTTGAAGTATTGCTGAAGGCGTGAGAGTGAGAAATTCCGGGGGACTACAGCATTTGTGGACTTTACTCCAGAAGTTCCACCAGGGCCTCACAGTGACAATCCGAGAAGGATCTCTTTATGGCTCTGCCAAAGCGAGGGGAAGAGCAATCAATATGAAATACAATTAAAAACTCCTCCATAACAAACTCCCACATTCCAAGTGTGGGAAAGCCTCTGCCAGAGCTTTATCCCTGTGGAGCGAAGGGCATTCTTCTCCATCCAGGTCCCCTCTAGACTTCTTTCTCAGATAAAAGGAGGAGGAACCTGGTCCAGAATGATCAGGACTTCAGTGAAATACACTGGGAACACTGCAGGCAGGGAAGAGAGTAGGGAACAACGGGGGAAAGCTACGCTACCGGAGAAGCCTTATAAACGTCCCAACTCGCTCCAAGACACAGGTGCACTACGCACTGAGATTCAGTTGGAAAATTATAGAACTTCCTCTGTCCTTCATATTCTATGACCACATCAACAGGGCTCCAGTATAATACATGGATTAAAGCTGAAAGAGTTGCAGGACAGAGACCATCTCTGAGGGGAAGTACATAAGAAAACACTAAGTCAAGAGGGGAGACATAAACAAAGATACTAGCAGGATGTAAAATCTCATTCTACAGCAAACGTCAAACAGAGCACAGCACCTATAGCTAGAGAGACCTAAATCTTCATGCTGAAGGCCTATTTACTGCAGTCCCTGCTGCCTCATACATGTCTAGCTTTCGACTTAACGTTACAGGGTGCGCTAAAACACGAGAGAAAACGCAGTCTAAAGAGGGAAGCAAGTGCCAGAATTTGACTCGGATATGACACAAATGCAGTAAGACCTCTACATACAAACGAGTTCCATTTGGAGAGCACGTCTGTAAGTCCAATCTGTATGGAAGTCCAACAAAGTTAGCCTAGCTACCCAATGTACACAATCGGCTCTATAGTACTGTAATAAGTTTATAATACTTTTCACACAAGTCTATTATGTCTGCTGAAACAAATATAGGTATTAGGGATCCAAAGAAATCATAGAGACCACACACACTATTGATCTCAGGTTTTTTTTGTTTGTTTTTGTTTTGTTTTGTTTTTTTGCGGTACGCGGGCCTCTCACTGTTGTGGCCTCTCCCATTGCGGAGCACAGGCTCCGGACATGCAAGCTCAGTGGCCATGGCTCACGGGCCCAGCACTCTGCGGCATGTGGGATCTTCCCGGACCGGGGCACGAACCCGTGTCCCCTGCATCGGCAGGCGGACTCTCAAACACTGCGCCACCAGGGAAGCCCTGATCTCAGTTTTAACAAATGTGGTCACATTGAAGTTATTGGATTCAAAAGACAATTTCTGATTTTTATCTATCAATCCAATATCTATAATAACTAATGTACATTCCTATTCAAAATTCTTCAGAGTTAAATTATTTTATGGGCTTGAAATATAATTTTTAAAGAAATATTTTACTCTAAGGTTGCATATTCTAAGAAGTTCTGCGTTAGTACCAAAGAAATGAACACTTCTATTATTTATTAGTACTATACTACTGTACTCTATACAGTACTGTACAGTAAAGTACATAAAAGCACAAACACATAGAGGATGCACACACGTGACAGTGTACGCCAGACACGTGAACTAACTTACACGATGGGAAATGCGTATGTACGTTCGCATCTTTAAAAGTTCACGGCAAGAAGGTTCATATGTAGGGGACTTACTGTGTTGGAATTATCAGAGAATTGAATTTAAATTAACTGTGATTAACATATTAATGACTCTAAAGGTGAAAGTAGGTAACATGCAATAAAAGATTGGTAATATAAGAAGATAAACTCTAGGAAAGAATCAAGAGGAAATGCTAGAAATCAAAAGCACTGTAACAGAAATGAAGAATGATTTAGGGGCTCATCAATAGGAAGATTAGACTTAGCCAAAAGGAGAACCAGTGAGATTGAAGATAGATCAATAGAAACGTTCAAAATATAATGCAAAGAAAAAAAATTTTTAAACAGAAGTGTGGAGAATTTCAAATTCTATAACATACACTTAATTGGAATACCAGAGAAGAAAAGAGATGTAATATTTGATGCAATAATGATTGAGAAATTTTCAAAATGAATGACAGGTGCCAAATCACAGATTCAGGAATCTCAGAGAACACTGAACAGGATAACTATACGGAAAAAAAAATTTAAAAGCATTGGACATAGCAACATATCATATTCAAACTTAAGATAATCGAAGACAAAAAGAAAATCTTTAAAGAAATCAGAGAAAGAACTCCATGTCTACAGGGGAACATAGATAAAAATTACAGGAGGCTTCTCATCAGAAACCATTCAAGCAAGAAGACAATAAAGTGTCATTTAAAGTTTGAAATAAAGAAATAACACTAACCTAGAGTTGTATACACAGCAAAATTATTCTTCAAAAGTGAAGAAGGAATAAACACTTTCTCAGACAAACAAAAACAAAGGAAGTTCATCACCAGGAGCTTATGCTAAAGAAAATGTTAAAATAATTAGTTCAGGCAAAAGAAAAAATAACATAGGTCAGAAACTTAGATTTATGTAAAGGAAAAAAAAGGGGCATCAGAGAAGAAATTAATTAAGAACAAATAAAATATTTTATTTTCATTCTTAATTGATTTAAAAAATAACTCTTTTAGGGCTTTCCTGGTGGCACAGCTGTTAAGAATCTGCCCGCCAATGCAGGGGACACAGGTTCAAGCCCTGGTCTTGGAAGATCCCACATGTCGCGGAGCAATGAAGCCCATGCGCCACAACTACTGAGCCTGTGCTCTGAAGCCTGTGCGTCTAGAGCCCATGCTTTGCAACAAGAGAAGCCACCTCAATGAGAAGCCCACGCACTGCAACGAAGAGTAGCCCCCGCTCGCCGCAACTAGAGAAAGCCTGCACGCAGCAATGAAGACCCAACACAGCCAAAAAAAATAAATTAAATTAATTTTTTAAAATAACTCTTTTAAAAGTAATAATAGTAACAATGTATTGGGTGATCATTGCCTATGTTTAAGTAAAATTAATGACAGCAATATCACAAGGAAAAGGAGTGAAGAGTTCAGAATATTCTGCGTTAAGACACCTGTACTACTCTTGAAGTGGTATAGCATTATTTGAAGGTGAACTTAGGTTAAAAGTGTATATTATAAAGCTTAGGTCAATCACTAAGTTTTTTTTTAAAGAAGTATAGTTGATATGCTAAGAGAGGAGACAAAGTTGAATTATGTAAAATGTTCAATTAAAACGAAAGAAAGCAGAAAATGAGGGAAGGAAACAAAGAATGAATGAAAAAAATAGAAAACAGTTATAAACATGGTAATTATTAATCATACTACATTAAAAATGTACTTTAAATGTGAATGGTCTATCCCAATTAAAAGACTCAGTTTGTAAGAGGAGATAAAAAAAAGAACCAAGTATATGTTGTCTATAAGAAAGCTACTTTAAATGTAAAGACTTACATAGGTTAAAAATAAAGGGATGGAGAAAGATATACCATGCAAACACAAGTTTAAAAAAAGTCTGGAGTAGTTATAGTTCTATCAGGCAAAACCAACATCAGAGCAAGGAAAATTATCAGGGATAAAGAGGAACATTATATAGGGATAAAGTAGTTAATTCTCCAAGAAGACATCACAATCCTAAAACCATATATACCCAAGAACAGAGCACTAAAATACATGAAGCAAAAACTGGTAGAAATGAAAGGAGAAATAGAAAAATCCACAGTTATAGTTGGAGACTTCAACATTTCTTTGTCAGCAATAAATCAAGCAGGCATAAAATCAGTAAAGGTACCCTTGACCTGTACAGCACCAGCAATCACGCTGATTTCATTGACATTTACTGGATACTCCAACAATAGTAGAACACACATTCTTCTCAATTTCATAGAACATTCACCCAACTAGACCACACTCCGGGTGATGAAATGCATATTAACAACTTTAAAGAACAGTAATTATACAAAGTATTTTCTCAGATCATAACATAATTAAATTCTGAAACACTAACAGAATGATAGCTAGAAGACTCACAAGTATTTGGAAATTAAACACGACGTTTCTTAACCATAGTGAAAGTATAAAGCAATCTATTGAAAAATGTTCGGCTGGTTCCTGTTTCTGCTAAAAAGAAAATGATCTCATGTTGAATTTCAGCTATAAATAAGAAGTTCTTGATGATAAATTGTATCACCATAAAACTGTATAATCTCCATCAAGAGAAGTACTAGAAATGTTATAGTTCTTCTTAGTGCAGAGGTATGTTTCTAGGGATTAGAGATTAAAATATTATGTTATAATATTATTTGCTAATGTCTCTCCATAGAAGTTGTCTACTATGGTGAAATCCCTAAAATACCTTTTTCTTCAAATTAGACACAGTTTTTATCAACCAAAAGGATAACCGAAATCTATTACCTGTTAAGAACCAAAGCATCTTCTACTATTTTGAATATTAATAACAGCATAAGTAGAGCCCCGGATTTCCATTTCACATCTAAGAGCAATTTCAGAGGAGGTGATTCCCGCAAAGGAAGATCACAATAATCTCCTTCAGTGAATAGTGAAATCTGGGAAGAAGAACTTAATTTCCAGGCTAAATCTCAAATTGCTTGAAATTAGGACGTTTCATTGGGGGTAAAAAATGTTATGCTAAAACTTTTTAAAAACCTTCCTCCAAAGTTAAAAAAACAAACAAAAACGTACACCATAGTTTCAGCAATCAGTATGGATATAGAATAGAATACAGTATAAAATAGAAAAATGCTTATAATCTATATTCTAATAAACATATAAATGAAAAAAAATTTTTCATTGCACTAAAGTTTAATTAGACTGCAGATACGTCCCTCAATTTCAAATGGGATACTTAAATTTACTAACAAAATTAAAAGTATTTAATAATTATATGACTTTGACTGTGGTTATTACATGTTATACCCATGCTTGTATCAAAATACTGTACAAGCAATAAGAGGGAAAAATCTATCAATGAGAATAAGCTTTGTTTCTTTTCTGAGAATGCATAACAACGTAGTTAAATGAAACTGAAAACTGCAAGCTGTTCGGCAGCTCCCCCTGGGTAGCAACAAGATGGCTGGATTTGTGGAAGAGTATTTGGACATATAAGGATGTATTTAGAGGTACCATAGCCATGGGAATCAAAATATCCCTGAACATGGAGGGACAGTGTAGCCTGATAAAGTCAAATGGCCCCAAGTTTACAAAACAAAAACTTTTGTTAGGGCACTATTTAGATCAGATCATTGTAATTTAGGAAACAGTTTATTCCATTTGGTTTTATTAACATTTCCTATCCACATAATCTTCATTCTGTGATTCCCGGGGAGCACATTCTAACAATGGAAATTATTGAACAACCCTGAAGTTAATAGCATCTCTTACAGATATTAAATAAGTCTTTGCATGTTGTCATTGTCTATTTTTTAAAAAATAGAACCATACTTTATTTTCTCTTGAGTATTATTATAGGTGATTAAAAATGAAAGTTTTATGAGATCATCACAGAAGTAATTTTAGGTAGATGGGGGTAATCTGTGAATTATTCAATGAACAGTAATCAACACCTGGTCATCAGAAGATAGATTCAGGAAATAGTAGTCAATATCACTTAGTAAGTCCATTATCAACTTCATAAGACCATACTGGGCTTTTTTTTAAGGAAACAAAAACAATTAAAAGTGAATTTTAACAACTGAATAAATGAAGGGGCTAATCTATAGTGACAGAAACTAAATTAGTCACCACTTCTGTTGTAACAAAAAGAAACTTTGCAAATCATTGTTAAGCATATTAACTAATCATTTATTAAACTGTATACATAGACGTAGGTAACACCGTGTTCAGTTGTCTAAAATAAACCCCCTTTCAAGGGAAACATATAGTTGTAAAACACGCTTTTATGTCAAATTAACTATTAAAATGTATAAAACTGGGGCTTCCCTGGTGGTGCAGTGGTTGAGAATCTGCCTGCCAATGCAGGGGACACGGGTTCGAGCCCTGGTCTGGGAGGATACCATATGCCGCGGAGCAACTGGGCCCGTGAGCCACAACTACTGAGCCTGAGTGTCTGGAGCCTGTGCTCCACAACAAGGGAGGCCGCGACAGTGAGAGGCCCGCGCACCACGATGAAGAGTGGCTCCCGCTCGCCGCAACTGGAGAAAGCCCTCACACAGCAACGAAGACCCAACACAGCCAAAAATAAATAAATAAATTAATTAATTAATTAATATTTTTTAAAAGTATAAAACTAAATATCTTCTAATAATTTTAGATAAAAATAAGAGTAATGACTTAAATTGTACATTTTTTGAACCAGAGACAAATTATACCTACTGGAATTCAATAATAACTGTGATTACAATAATGAACACTTAGTTCCAAGAGTTAATAAATGCTCTGACTACGCTATGTGGAATGAGCACAGAACTCCAATGAAGGACTTGGATTTTTGCACACACTGGCTAAGTATCTTTGTACAAATCATTTAACCTTGTGAGATTTAGTAAAGTTTTTCATTATTTCTTTAAAAAATTTGCATCTCGAAAATGCAACATGAAAGTCAAAGGAAACTTTCTGAATTGGAAAGGCTGAAACTTGTCTTGATGGGTAAGGCATTCTGTTTATTGTACTAGCCTGTTCAATACACTCAAGGTCATCAGAGAGGCCACGATTCTAGCAGCATTATGATTTCTACTTTAAATTACCTGTGTAAACATGGTATTGCTTTATGGGTCCCTGTGACAAATAACCCCTTCCCCTTTCAAAAAATGTTCATCTTTGGTCTCTGTATGATAAACTGTGGCCAGGCTGGAGGTTACTGAACATTTTCCTTACTTTAATGTAGAAAATAGCACCATGCTGACATAGCGGGAACTCCCCTAGTGTGTCACTGGTGTTTCCTCAAAGGTATACTTGAAGACCCCCAATGTAAGCTAAATGGTTTTGTGGAAGGGATGGGAAGGAAGCCCAGCAGACAAAACAATATCCTGCAGGGACCTCGCCGACCACTCTGTGAGACCCCAGAGACTCAGAAATATTGGGAAAGACTTCCTGCCCAAAACTGGTAGTTACTGGGGTTCTAATCCTGTCTGAGCTGCCTAAGCTGATAGAAGCACTACTCACTGAAATTTAAATGGGGTGGTTTCAGGGCTTCCCTGGTGGTGCAGCGGTTGGGAGTCCGCCTGCCGATGCGGGGGACGCGGGTTCGTGCCGCGGTCCGGGAGGATCCCACATGCCGCGGAGCGGCTGGGCCCGTGAGCCATAGCCGCTGGGCCTGCGCGCCCGGAGCCTGTGCTCCGCAACGGGGGCGGGCCACGGCAGTGGGAGGCCCGCTTACCGAAAAGAGGGAAAAAAAAAAAAAAAGAATCTTAAATGGGGTTGTTTCAGAGTCCCACAAAATAACCATCAAGTTTCCTTAAGGGTACCACGTAACAGAAAGTTGAGTGGGGATCCTTGTCCACTTGTATAGCCCGTGTTATTAGGCTGGATGCTTGGATGGAGAGAAAAATATAGAATGGGAATCCTAACGACAAATATGACTCATAGAGCCCTTTTCTGCCTCGAATAAAGGACAGGCTTATTTAGGCAATGTCTGTAGGAGAATCTACCTAAGAATCTCTACTGAAGAAGACATTACAGTGAGAATTATAGCATCAGTAATCCGTGCAATAAGGCTGCCCATGGCCTGCATATTTTATTGTGTTTGAATTCCTGGCCTTTAAATCAAGACACTTTGCCTCTTGCCCCTTTGCTTTTAGGGTACGTGATAAATTCGTCTTCAAAGCTTACAATTAGTGTGATTAGGAAATGGCTTTTTGAAAAAGTGACTGAATTACATTGCGCTGTTTAAAAATTCACTCTAAAATGTTAACATCTATTTTTTGTTCAACAAAAATTAATTTGAATTAGCAGACTTTCTCAACCTATAAATACCCTAGATAACTTAAGCCTGTTGTACTAGACTGATTTATACCTTAATGTGAATTATTCACATCTCCTCATCAGGTTGTCTAAAACTGGTGTTCTGTAACCACGCATGTTCCTTCCCCCAAATTTAAGTTATTTGAAGGAAGAGTCCATGTCTTATCTACCGTTGTCTCCCTGGTGTCTAGCAGAGTTCCTGGCACATCCTTATTTCTTGAATTACACAGAGAAATAGGAATGTTATTTAGGAATGGAAGTGGAGGTTTTTTTTGGTTTTTTTTTTTTTTTTTTTTTGCGGTACGCGGGCCTCTCACTGTTGTGGCCTCTCCCGTTGCGGAGCACAGGCTCCGGACGCGCAGGCTCAGCGGCCATGGCTCACGGGCCCAGCTGCTCCGCGGCATGTGGGATCTTCCCAGACCGGGGCACGAACCCGTGTACCCTGCATCGGCAGGCAGACTCTCAACCACTGCACCACCAGGGAAGCCCAGAAGTGGGTTTTGAGTAGAGGTCATCTGCACTGTGGGACAAGTTAAAGACAGGAATATCTATGTAAACATTGGATGCCTATGAAGGCTGGTGAAAGGATGTGGTGAGGGAAAGAGCAAAGAATCAAGGGTATTATTTACTCACTGGTAATTTTTCTGAGAGCTCTGATAGTAGCAGATCCTCCATACTGTTAAATTAGTTTCTTACTATTTCTACCTATTGCTGGTACTTAATAAGTTCTTGTTAACACATGACAGAAGTATTCACTTTTCCAGGAATGAGTCTCAGCAAAGTGGTCTTCTAGAGAGACGTCAGTCCTCTTGCAAAACTCAGAGACCAGCTACAGTTGTGTTGGGACAATCGATATTGGTAAGATGGTGAAGTGTGGGATCAGCCCTGGAAACCTCTGGTCCCTCCTACAACCACAAGCTTGGACCTCAATTCCTGGCCACACCAGGGTAAGGACTGGGGCTTCCCAGTCATGTAGCCTATAGACCCTTAGCACAAAGACTCGCGTTTCCTTCCTGAAGTCTTAATGTATGGACCTTTCAGATCTCTGTGAATAATGAGCTAACCATGTAACAGCTACTGCTTCCTTCTCTATGTTTCCCCAGGAAACTCTGTAAATACTGCTCCAGGCTTAGTATGTGTCTTGAATTGTCTCCTGCCTTGTTTGTTTGCCGAGAATAAAGCTCAATATTGTGAGAATTGATATATATGTTTTAATTAAGTAGTGTGCCGACTGGATCACTCTAAGCTAAATCTATCAATATTTGATAAGATTTGGGCAGTAAATGGTATATTGTTTGAAAAGTCTCCTTAAAAATATTTTTGCTTAAAATTGGCAATATCCCTAAGCAAAATTAGATAGAAGTCAACTTATATTTCAAATAAGTATTTAAGTGCCTGTTACGTATAAGTTTGCCCTTTTCCTTTTATACCCCTTAACAGTAACTACTTCAAATCAAATAAAGTAAAGAAGAAGAGCCTGTTGTATTTGCATACGTTTGAATGTTTGATCTGAATTTTACATGACCCTTTATAGGAATTCTGATTCAGAAATTTGGATTCATGAGTTTTGGGTTTTAGCTGCAAGCAGTACTGAGCAGATTTAACAAGCTGCTAGTAACAGTCAAAGCTACGAGCCATAAATAAACCCATTGATGTTTTCTTTTCAATTTAATCAAAAGAACTGAAAGAAAATTGAAAAAGGAAAATTTTTGGAGAGTGAATAATAGGCAATTATCTGAAGCACTGTACACCAAGAACCAAAGATCTACTAACGGGTTGTTTTTTTAATCTCTAAAACTTATTTTCTGAGGAAAAAAAGGAAAGGGTGAAAGAAAATGCGGTATTTTTACTACTAATTACACATCCTGGTAGCAAAATCCCATAATTGAATTGTCATCATACATTAATATCAATATATTACATACATCCTATACTGACCATAATGTTAAAGTTCAAAGCAAAATTACAAATGCTCACTGTGGCTTTATGTAGTTGTGACAGTAACAGAAAGTGAAGCATTATGTAGTTTGCATCATGACCCATCTTAATTAGGGAAGGTGTCTCATTTAAATTATGATTAATAGAATCTAAATTAATCATTTTTAGGAGTCACTGTTTATTCAGCTTTATTTTAATGACTTATTCATGAACATTATAATAATCTAAGTAAAGAAGTGTCTGCGAGAAAAGCAAATAATCCCATGGTTCTCACTTCTAGCTATTTAATATTTAGGTGGGTCCAAACAAACGCATTTTTTTTAATTTAAATAAATATTACCCAATTATTTTCTTTTGAAAGTAGAGGGAATTGCCTAGAGATCTAAGATTCTGTACACACAGGTAGGAGAGCTAAAATCATGAGAATTTAAGTAATACAGTAAATGGGACTTGTGTAGACTCCAACAGACAAACAAGGAGTTTCCTGAAAATATCGTGTAACTAGAAGGT
This sequence comes from Delphinus delphis, assembly GCF_949987515.2. Taxonomy (NCBI): domain Eukaryota; kingdom Metazoa; phylum Chordata; class Mammalia; order Artiodactyla; family Delphinidae; genus Delphinus; species Delphinus delphis. Next base: position 4,172,270 of record NC_082687.1, on the reverse strand, counting down.
TGATCTGGGGCCCTTTAAAGCCACTCACATAACAGCTATTACAAGACTGGATGCTTAGAAGGAGAAAAAGGCAGAAGGGGTGGTCTAAATATAAAGATGATTATTGGTGCTTCCCTTTCCCAGTTTGAAGCAAGTGCAAGTTTGTTGGGCAGTATCTGTTTGTGAGTGCTGATTTTACCACATACATGCCAGCACTGAATGTTATCAAACATCTGATGAACAAAAATGGGGGCCTCATGTTTTCATCTTTCCTTCCTTGATGATTACCAGCTTAAGCCTCTGTATTTTATTTTTGGACTAACCATTTGAAGTTTCTCTTTCTGCCATGCTTATGCACACCTTTGGTCACTTTTTTATTCCAATGTTTACCTTTTTCTTGTAAATATAGAAGGATATTCAGAAATATTGGACCTTTAATAACCATTTATGCTGCAAATTTTTTCTTTTGTAAAGAATAATATTAGCATAGTTATATAGTCAAAAAACAAACCTTAAACTTATGAAATATGGGTAAACAAGTGGGACATAGCATGCCATCATAACCTGCTTTTTTCTTTCTAAACCATGGCATTGTTCTTCATACCTCAACATATGCCTTTCTTGTTCCTTGTTTTTGTTTTGTAGTGGAGATTAAATTATTTTTTAGAAATACCATTTTATAAAACAGGTTCTTCTAGAGGACATAAACAAATTCTGTGTAACACCATGCATGGAGGCCAAGCCAGATGTAGCTATTTTTTAAATGATTAGTTTTAATCCACCTGAGACACAGAAAATAAATGAATATTCTGGGAATCCTGTGAAGCCATTCATTCTCTTGGTCTCTGTCTATGTCTCCCTGTCTCCCTCTCAATGTGCATGTGTGTATGTGTGTGTGTGTGTGTGTGTGTGTGTGTGTATGTATGTACTGTCTTTCCTCATACTGTTCAATCCTTTCAGTAACAATTTAATATTTTGAAAAATCACTTAGCTTGTTACTTACTGAAGATAATTTTTTAAAACAATACTGCCAGTGGACTGATTCCTAAATATTCAGACAGTAACAAGGTGATAAATTTTACTGTTTTATGTCTTAGAGCCAGTATTCATGTATTCAAAATTACAAAACAACAAAACATCTTAAAACAAATACGTAAAAGTTATACTGTAAATTAGGCATGTCTTTCAAGGTGGTTATTTGGAATGCCTATGCTGTATGTCAGTGGTGCCTCTATCACACCTTTGAATATTGGGGAACTATTTTTAGAGACACTAAAACACCCACACAGTAGTCACAATTCACATGTTAACACACACCAAAGTATATGTTAGAGCTTATCATCTTCCTACTCAACAGAATGAGTTACTTTTTTACTATTGCCGAAATGCATTTCTCCACTGCAGACAGTTTTGCTAATAGGTGCATATTAGCCCTGTTCTGCAAGCTCACTAAGGATAGAAACTGCTCTTTCTTAAGTCCCAACATCCTATGCAATATCTTAGTGCAGTGCACGTGGCAAATGCTAAATAAATACTTCCTAAATCCTACGTTGTTCAAGCTGTGAAAGCAATTCTCACAGACTAATTCCAGAATGTTTAAAGTCATGGCAGCATTACTGGAACAAATGCAAAGCTTCCAACCTGACTATTTTGGCCTGGGCAACATTCATTTGGACGTCTAAATCCTGACATGTTTTTTGGAACCAGAAAGAAGTTTCATTACTCTGACATAGTTTTGGCAAAAATCGGGGCAAAAGGAGTCCAATTCAGAGGATGAGTGACGGGAACCATAGGCAGGGATGCAGTAACATCCCAATTCAAGCAAATATCATTGTGAATCAGGATCCTTAACAGTAATCAGGGGTATGATACTGTCTAGTCTCTGAAAAAAAAAAAAAGACCTAGAAGAGCTAAAAATAATGTCTGACCAAGCACACTGAGAAGATTTCATTGTCATTAAGACCTTCATATTGGCTTAAGAACTAAAGAAAACACTCAGGCACATGGCTAGAGATGTAAAAAGATTATTCTTCTAAAGCCATAGATTTATTGAGAATTCATTTCCTAAATACTGAGTTAATGGCAGCAACTTTAATTGAAGGCCCCACATGATGGCCAACCAAGGCCGTGGGTAAGGTTTTGTGCTGGGGTCAGGATTAGCTTAGGAATTGAATGCATAGCATAAGTCCTGCCCAGTGATCTCAACTAAGTTGGTCTAGACCACAGAGCATCCCCATGTCTTACTCTTCCACCATCTTGAAGGTCTCCACGTGTGTCTTTTTGAATTATGGTTTTCTCTGGGTATATCCCCAGTAGTGGGATTGCGGGGTCATATGATAATTCTATTTTTAGTTTTTTAAGGAACCTCCATACTGTTCTCCATAGTGGCTGTATCAATTTACATTCCCACCAACAGTGCAAGAGGGTTCCCTTTTCTCCACACCCTCTGCAGCATTTGTTGTTTGTAGGTTTTCTGATGATACCCATTCTAACTGGTGTGAAGTGATACCTCATTGTAGTTTTGATTTGCATTTCTCTAATAATTAGTGATGTTGAGCAGCTTTTCATGTGCTTCTTGGCCTTCTGTATGTCTTCTTTGGAGAAATGTCTATTTAGGTTCTGCCCATTTTTTGATTGGGTTGTTTGTTTTTTTAATATTGAGCTGCATGAGCTGTTTATATATTTTGGAAATTAATCCTTTGTTCATTGATTTGTTTGCAAATATTTTCTCCCATTCTGAGGGTTGTCTTTTCGTGTTGTTTGTAGTTTCCTTTGCTTTGCAAAAGCTTTTAAGTTTCATTAGGTCCCATTTATTTATTTTTGTTTTTATTTCCATTACTCCAGAAGGCCTTTTATCCACTACTCTGTAGTTTTGCAAGCGGCAGACAAAACAGCTAGGGTCAGTAAAAATGTAACAATATTTATTAAGGGGAGCATTAGCCAGAACTGTGAGAATTACTGTCAGTACTGCCCACTAAGTGGAGTGGCCATGACCATTTTTAATTTTGCAATTGGTGCTGTTGTTGAATACTGCCCAATCCAAGGACACCATCAACTTCCAGCTTAGCTAAACCATCAGTGAATCAGGTCCAGACAGTCAGCAGAACCTTTGTGAATCTGAGACAGCAGCTTTGCTTCAGAAAGCAAAGTGGGGGATCAAGTTTCCACTAAAGGATTAGCTGCCACTTTTTCATATAAAGCATATATATATATATATAATGGAATATTATTCAGCCATGAGGAAAAAAAGGAACTCCTGCTATTTGTAACGACATGGATACATCTTGAGGGCATTATGTTAAGCAATGATTTAATATGTGTATTGGTGTCCCTTTTTTGGTGTCTTGTAATAACTTTATCTTTTTATAATTTCTGTATTTTTTGAGTGCAGGCTATGTATTACATATTGTAAAACACAATCCGACAATGATGACAATGAATAAAAAACTCTTTTCCTGAAGATAAGGCACACGTACAATAATTGCAAAATAGTAATAAAAAGCTATCAGGGCAAATTATTTGCAAAAGCAAGAGAAGAATAAGTAGAATCATTGATAAGAGCATATACACTGATCAGGGCATATACATTCCATACATATTCTGCAGCTTTCTAAGTGTATATTTTCAATGACATATTATTCTTTTATGCCTTTTTTCAAAAACAATAGTGTAAAATAGGCAGATACCCAGAACCAAAATATTTTTCTTTGGCATCCCGTTTTAGTCAATAATTCGTATATGAATAAGTATTATCTTTGGCCACATATCCATTAACAAAAGGAAATGCAATGTTGACAGACTCTTTGTAGCATGATTTCTTCTATCTGTGTTTGGGAGCATCATCCCTTACTCCCTTGTGCTTATAAGAAAAATTCAAATGAATAATAGAATGAAAGTCAACTACTGTTCTTTGGGGAGTCACAAAACTAACTTATAGCATGAGTATTTCTCTCTCCAATAAAGGACTGGAGTCCTAATGTCATTACTGAAATGGAACTTCCTTTCTCCAGCTGGCTGCGAAGATACATTACAGGAAAACAGTGAAGCCTGTTTCTGTTCTTGCTGTTGCCATTTGACAGTAATGAGGATGAATATAAAATTGCAAATATGGTATAAATATTAGATGGGAAATAATGATGTTACCATAATTCAAATTATCTTTCATTATTTTCAGTTCACTAATTTTTTATATTCCATGCTTGAAATAGCATTATGCAATCTACAATAGACACTAATGGAAACTGTGTCAGCAGTTAGCATTCTATTAAGTAGTCTAACTTTCAGAGGTTTCATTTTAGCTACCACAATCCTTTTGTATCAGTACTTTTCCTATGAGCTCTCAACTGTGTGCTCAGTGTGGTTTATGAGTTCTATTACTCTTATTTTGGGGGGGGGGTCATAGGGCAGACAAAAGAGGAAGATTGTGCTTTTTGATATGTTTGTTTTCTGTTACCAGCATTGGACATCATTACACTAGTCTGCAGTGTGTAGAAGCTAAGGATAAGAAGTTATTTTAACATAATTTAAAAATTAATTTCTTTTACTTTTTTGATAACAGAGTATTTAATTCTCAGTGGTCCTGAATTTACTATAACTCTCAATATAAGGTAAGGCGAGACTTGCTTTCCATAAATCTTTGCTTTTCTTGCTTTCTCTTCTGTCATTGCTTTAAGAATAAAAATTAAACACAGATCAACTTAATGCTATTCAATGAGATACCTAGTCACCTAAGTAACGTTACGCAAGTCAAAGACAAAGGTATTTCTAAGATCACTCAAAACACATATGTTTTCTTAGGAAAACATACTTTGCCAGAGTCTCTTTTTATTTGTACCTCAAAATAGCTTATATATAAAAAAATGTAAATCACAATATTGATAAAGTTTCCCCAACATGTTGAACCCTTTTGTGTCACACTACAAAGTTAAAAAAAAAAAAAGACAAACAAAAAACCACCAAAACAATGTCCTATTCAAAATAATAGCACATGTTATTGTCCAATCTTCACAAGGTATGGGAGAATCCAACCTATTCCGTAATCAAGATGTCAACCCTTTTTCAAATGATCCACAAACCCTACCTCTGCTCAGGACATATTTTAGGATACATAAACTAATAATTTCATTATTCCGCATCTGATCAGTGTTACCTGTGATTATACCAAGACTCAATTTCTAGTTACTATGTCCCCTTATTCTTACCCCTGTGACCCCATCCTTTCAGATATTAGCTTTACAGATATTATTTAGATTGTTGCTTTTTAACGACCAGATCTTTCATTTATTTATTAATCCTGTTATTTCTTCTATTTCTTAAATCATGTATTCTTTTTGTTCCTTTTATTTCACAAGCTCCTTCACTTTGGCTCATATGTTCCACTATAGAAGGAATTGACAAGTAATATATTCAACCAAATGGTCATTACCCATATGATATGTGACATGCCAGTCTAACAAGAGAATCTTTGTGGCTGAATCAGAATCAAGTTTGAATTCACTAGTCCCTCTCGTGGCCAGGTTTCCACGCAGAAGATGTACCAACCAGGCCATCCTGGGGTTGCCGTTAGGGGTAAAAGAGAAGTATCATATCCAGGAATGGTCACAGAGAATTCGCAGACTCTCAGAGTAGGTCTATATGACCCTACGCCTTTCATTCTGATCATTGCCAGGAAGTAGCTGAGAGGAGGGAATTTCTTTTTGAGGACAGTCACACTGAGTGACCAAATAGCCTTATTAAGAAGGAAGTAGAGTTAGACATCTTTCCGTTAGAAGATAATACAAAGAGATTTAGCAATACAAGGTTTATTCCACTACTGTATAATGGTACACTGGGGATTCTGGCATAGAGTAGATTCTAGAGTCAAAGAACAAGTAAATAAATAACAGATAATTAAATTATCTCACATGCATCATCTATATGACATGAAAAATATGTAGTTCTCTAGTAGAATTCAATTTTTACTTTTACTTATTTTAAAGTAGAAAGTTACTACATGTTTTTGACTAACTACACAGCTGCTTTAAGGCATGCAAATTTAAGCATTAATTTACACCTAGCTATTTCTTTACTAGAGCAACTACTTAAAAAATAAAATTAAAGACCTTGCCAGCATTAGAACCCACTTAAACAATCTACAGATAGCTCATGAAAGTCCCGAAATAAATGTTTCCCCTAACCAAAAACAAAAGAGAGAGAGAGAAGGGGAAGGACAGAAGGGGGGGGGGGGGGGAGAAGGAAGGGAAGAAAGAGAAGAGAGGAAGAAAGTTTATGGAAATTCTTTAATTTGAAACATTCTCTTCTGCAATCATTTATTCATATCAACTCCAAAAGATAAGCAAACTAAGTGAAGATTAAAATATAAAGAGAAATATGGATTGATTGATGGATCTATTTATTTATAATACCTGATTTAGCGTAGGAGAAAAACATGAATGTAAAAGATAGTAAAATCCTCTCGTTATTTCTCCTACTTTGGCAAAATTGGTATGACAGAAAAGAACAAAGAAAAAATTGTGTGCATAGCATGAATTTTGGCTTTATGAAATAAAAGTCTATTAGCTTATAGGTGTTATGTCAGAAATAGCTGTCTAGGTATATTCAAGAGAACTGACCTATGTTCACATAAAAAGAAATGGTGAATGGTGTTTTTCTAAATGTGAAACCATGCAGAACCCTGCTTTTCAATACCGGGAAATCTGCAAGGGGAGTGCTGAGATCAATGTCATTATCCAGAAGGCATTACTGAAATAGATTTTAAATCCTTTGATGTAATTGCTTGCTGAGTTTGCCGTTACAGCAGCTCTATCCTTTTGACTGATTGAGGGCCTTTAACAGCTCAAGTTTTACCGAGACTGCCAACATACTCATGTTGGGATCTTAAAATCAGACAGATGTTTGATGTTTAATTTAACTAATATGACACACCATGAGTCAACAAAGCACATTTTGTGTTAATGCCAAAAAAAAAAGAAAGAAAGATAAAGGTGAGGGACAGAAATACATGCAGAGTTAATCTTCCTGTTTCAGCAGACAAGCCTTTGCTCTTAGACTGATTGACATGAATTCTGATTTGAAAACCCTGTGGCATTTTTCCTGCCCCTTGATAGAAGTAGTCTTGATTCTGTCAGAGCATTTAGAACCAGAGCTCAATGAATAAATTAACAGTGCAAAAATCCTCAAGTGTAAGGAGCAATGAGGTGAATTGTTTTTTTCTCATAGACAGTCCCTATTTTCCATGATTTCTTGAATAATTCCTATTCTTTATGACAATTTTCTCTTTTTCCACAGTTCTCTAAGACATACAATAATATACCTTATTAGCTTGTCTTTAAATTTACTGTCCTCCTGAAGAAAGACAGATTTGACCAAAAACAAATATTCATGATATTTTCAGTATTGTATCTAATATAAAAAAAATCTATTTAACACCACCTAGTAGAAGATATTTCTCTTTCTCAAAAAAAAAATGGTGGCTATATATACATTTTGTTCAAGAAATATGACTAACAGTATTAGCTTCTCCAATGAATATCATTCCCTTAACATCATTTTGAGGGAAAAAGCTGGAGATTATTTTTTCAGAGTGGTTTTGCTAAAGCAACTATCTCAATGTCTTAGGCCTTTTAAGTTGTATAGTTAATAGTAATAATAGGGGTTAATAATAGTAGGATAGTGGTTGTAATGGTGGGTAAATAATTAGAAGAAGGAGAATGTATTTGGAAGCCATGATAGAGTCATACACTGTAACTTTCAGTGCACTTTTACTAATATCATATTTTTACTTTCATGACTATGACAAAGATAGAAGAATTATCATTATTTTCATTTCATGAATAAGGAAACTTAAGGCCCAGAAAATTTTGGTGACTTTTTTAAACAATATTTGACTATTAAGTTATTCAAATCTAGGTCATCAGACTCCAAATCTAGTCATATGCACACTAGGGTCATGAATTTTCACTGGTCAGAAATATTAATTAACCATTCCTAATGATACTTTGATTTTATCAAGAACATTTTCATACCAATATTAATAAGCTGGTTATGCTGTTTTAAATTTCTCCGTTTACTTTTTTTTTTTTTTTTTTTGCGGTACGCGGGCCTCTCACTGCTGTGGCCTCTCCCGTTGTGGAGCACAGGCTCCAGACGTGCAGGCTCAGCGGCCATGGCTCATGGGCCCAGCCGCTCCGCGGCATGTGGGATCTTCCCAGACCGGGACACGAACCCACGTCCCCTGCATCGGCAGGCAGACTCTCAACCACTGTGCCACCAGGGAAGCCCTCCGTTTACATTTTTTAAACTTTATTTCCTATTCCTAAGATTCACCATGTTTAGATTAGCTGCTTTGTATGCTCATTCATTCATTCATTCAAACCTGTAAGTAAAGCACATATTACCTGAGATTCAATAAATAAGCATTCTCCCATCTTCATTTACGTAACTCTGACTCATTACTCATATCTCAGTCATTTCATGTCTGTGGCCTCCCTAACTGTAGTCAGGGACCCCCAAGACCACCTTTAGGTCAGTGTTTCTCTAGAAGAATTCACAGAATTCAGAAAAGATGTTATACCCACGGTTATGGTTTACTACTGTGAAAGGACAAAGCAGCAAAGACAGAAAGCACGTAGGGCAGAGCCTAAAAAAGCCCAGTCACAGCTTCACTTGTGTTCTCCCAGTGGAGTCTTATGGACAACACTTAATTCTCCCAGCAACAATGTGTGACAACACTCATGAAATGTTACCATCCACGGAAGCTCTCTAGAGCCTTAGTGCCCAGGCACTTTATTGGGTATTGGTCATGTTGGCCCAGAGAGTCCCCATGGCTGACCTTTATGTCTCAGTCTTAAGCTCCTCCAGTGGACAAATTAGTACTATATGGCCCAAGGCCTGCAGCGTAAATCACATTGTTAGCGTAAGCCATCTGGCATGGCCCAAAGACCCAGGTAAATAGAAACACTCTTATCAGGCAGGAAATTCCAAGAGGTTATCTCCCAGGAGATGGTCAAGGGTCAAAACATTTTTTGGAATGTTCAGGGTTTGGATAACCCAGACCTGCCCAAGTAACTCCTACTCTAAATTAGCACTCGTTACAATTCCAAGTATTTTTTCAAGATCTAGCTTCGATTCTAATTATAAATACCACATGTCAGAGATTATAAAAATTTCTCCATCTTTGCTTGGCAGAAGTGCATAGTAGTTTAGAGTACTGGCAAGTTAATGATTGAAGAAATGGAACACGAAATACAATTTGAACAGGATAAGGGAAGTATAGAATGGGGTCATTTCTTAGTTTAAGCAACTTTTTGTTGGGATTCTTTGGAGATAATAAATATTTTGATTTTTGAACCTAGCATTTCCTAACTCTATTTACATTTTTCTAAATTCTGCTTGAATCTTGAATATTTCCTTTTTGATCATTTCTCTATTTCCATATCTTATCATAAATGGCTAAAGAAACCATTTGACATTTTCAACATTCTGCCTAGTAATTTCTTTAGACAAATCTACCATTTTAATAGGTATGTCTTATTTTTTTCAACATTACAACAGTTTTGCCAAACTTTCAGCCACTACATAATATGGACCCTCTTTTCTCCAGGGTCCAGTTACAAGATCTCACTGTCTTCCATCCTTTGCTAAACGTCTCCTTCAGATACTCACAGCCTCAAACCTGTCCCCAGACAGTGCCGAACGTTACGGTTTTTGTTATCGCAGCACTTAAACCTTGGGTGCTAATTTCTGTTTGGATTAGCTTTTGCAGCATAACAAGCCAGCAGAAGATTTAGCAGACTAAAATAACAATTTATTATTTCTCATGGTTCTGTGAGTTGACTGCAGTTGGTTGAGTGGTTCAAACTTGGAATTTCTTATGAGCTTGTAGTAAGACAGCAACTGAAGCTGCATTCCTCTGAAGTCTGACTGGGCTCAGTGTCTAAGATTGCCCACTCACATGACTGGAGGTGCAGAAATGCTGGCGATAAGCTGGAAGGTAACTTAGGGCTAAGTCACAAACTTGAAGCCCTTTAACTCCATATTTTGAGTCATTGACTTTAAGCTCCTATATTTTAGAATTGTCTGTTACACAGAAATAGGTAATGGAACAATAAGATTGGCCTATGATTGACTGTGCCTAAGCACCATTTCTGCAGACAGATTCCAGTTGTTATTTTCAAATTTAAAAGCAAAGCATTTTTTTCACGTTTTCTTTGTGGAATTCTGACCCTTCATGATGGGAGAAAGGACCTATCTTCTTAACTGGCCCCAAGGGTAGAATTTGGAAGCTAGTTAATTTTTAGAGAAATCGTGTTTTTAAAGTAAGCAATTACTTATTATTTAAGTTAACAGATGCTTTATTTTTAACATGTATAGCTAATTATATAGTTTTAAATTATGGCCTTGGGTAATAGCTGCTTTATGGAATCAGAGTTGGAATCTCTGCCAGGTCACTTACAGTCTGCATGAACTAGAGAATTAACGTTTAGCCTTGTTTTCTCATCTCTGAAATGAGTATTATGATGGCCCATTACTCACAGGATTTTAGTGAATCTTAAATAAGAGCATATATGTAAAGCATGTAGCATGTTGCTTAGCACATGATAAGTACTGATTAAATGTTAGTTATTGTTCATCTCTAACATATTAATAACTAAGGAAATTTCAAAAACATGTAATTAAAATATCTTCCAATATATAAATACGAGGTATAAGAACAGGGTTCACTATTGTCTATCTGTTAGAATATTTGTCAGTGATTTCCGGGAGCTGGTAAATTATTGTAAGTTACTGAGTGTGTGTGTGTGAAAGGAAGATTGTGTCTCTGATGCACAAAGTTTTACCAAAGCCCTTTTATCAAATGTAGAGTGTTTGATAACAAACATACAGTGCGTCATGTCATAGAGTGTTAAGGCTCTCCAACGTTATCGACACAGGAAAGAACTGTTGGCATTCACGTTGCAGTCACAGTCAAGTTTATGACTACTTGCCATTTATTTCATTGAAATGGAGATTTAAGATCAAATTATTTGAGTTGATCTTAAATTAGGGGTAAACAAATTTCCTAGAGTAATTCTTTTATGACTAAATTATTTAGTGTAAGAAATGTATTGACTGAATGTAAGAGCCTCATTTTTAAATTTAACTGTCCAGAAAACATTTATTTTGTATCAGTACTAGGAAATATTTTACTGTCATTCAAACATAATTGAAGGGACTTTTTCCCAAATACAAAAATATGTATTTAAAAAATTCTCATGCCAGATGTGTTTTGTATTAAAGTGTGCCTTCCATTCACATTTACATTCACTGAAATTTTACTTTTTTGAATTATTAAGAATAATTAATATTAGGTATAAATGGTTTACTTCCATGTACATGATTTAAGCCAAGTCATGTAGTTTTCAGTGCCTTTCTCTGTCCACCTTAATTTATATATAATGACACTTTATATTTGCTTTTATTTTTTCCTGCTCTGAACCGAGTGGAAGAAACAGTACTCTGGACAGTAAGGTGGTTACACTTACAGGTATTGGGCAATAGCAAATATTGAGAAGAGGCCGTTATTGCAACAATCTCCTAACTTGTCTCTCTGCTTTCCTTCTTGGCTCTTCAGTCAATTCTCCACACAACAGTCAGTGTGAACTTGTGAAAACAAAAGTGAGGTCTTGCCACTGATATGACCCATCCAAACAGCTTTCCATCTGACTCAGAGTAGAAGCCAAAGTCATGACGGTGGCCTAAGGCCCTACACTAGCTGCCACCCACCTCCTGCACCATTACTTTTCTATTTTCATCTCCTACTATTGTTTCGCAGACTCACCGCACTCTAGCTACACTGGCCTCTTAGTTTTTCATTTAATTCACCAGACACACTCTCTCTTCACTGCCTTTGCACTTGCTAGTCTCTCTACCTGAAATGCTTTTCTTCATTCACTCATTCAGTTTCTCATTTAATTATGTTTATCACTTTTTTATGAGATAAGAACTTTCTAGGAGCTGGGAATATAACAGTGAACAAAACATTAAAAAATCACTGTCTTTGTGGAGCTTATATTTAATGGGGTCAGTAAAAAAGATAAATATATATTTATATTTAGGGAAATGTAAATACTAAGGAGAAAAAATAAAGAAGGAATGGAGAGCAGAAAATACAGGAGATGAGAAGAACATGGAGAAATGTGAGGCAGAGTGATCAACTTCTACAAGTGACTTAAATGTTAGAATTTCAGTAAAACCTTCTCCAACTACATTATTTAATATTGCAAAAGTGCCTCCCTGACAAAAACTTTTAATACCTGTTCCCTGAATTATTTTTTGCTATAGCTGCTCTTACTATCTAACATAGTGTATATTTTAGTTATTTATTTTGTTCATTTTCTGACTCCAAATACTAGAATAGAACCTCTATATTAAGGCATTTTTTTACTATTTTGTTCGCCTTTGTATACCCACAATCTAGAACCATGCCTAGCATAGTAAGCACTCAATAAATACTTGCTGTATAGATGAATGACCAAAGTAAAGAAATACTATGATAATAATTGAAAAGCGGAATGACAACATCAGACCACCTAGGCCGACAGAGTTGAGGGCAGTAAGTGAGAACAATAACAGTAAGTCCCCTACACAGGAACGAGTTCCATTCTGAGAGTGAGTTCGTAAGTCCAATTTGTTCATAAGTCCAACAAAGTTAGCCTAGGTACCCAACTGACCAATCAGCTATATAGTACTGTACTGAAATAGGTTTATAATACTTTTCACACAAATAATACACAAAAAACAAACAAGCACAAAAAATAAAGAAAACATTTTTAATCTTACAGTATAGTACCTTGAAAAGTACAGTAGTACCAGCTACATCACCACTGCTTTAATGCTTGCTTCCAGACATCCCTGGGCTTGAAATAAAGATACTGTACTACTGTACTCTATACAGTACTGCACAGTAAAGTACACAAAAGCACAACTACTTGTCAAGGATGCACACATGTGACAAAGTCCGCCAGACATATGAACTGACTTACATGATTGGACATGCAAATGCACGATCACACCTTTGAAAGTTCACAACTTGAAGGTTCTTATGTAGGGGACATACTGTAATACGGAAAGTTGACACAATGGAAAAAGTGAAGCTAAGAGCAGAGTATCCTGGGTATAGTTCAGCCCATGGAAAGCCAAACCCAGACCATCAGAGAAGGGATCCATGGCTCACTGTGCATGAACTGCCCTCTCTCCCTCTCTTTTTACCCACCATGCTCTGAAGTTCTTTTTCCCCATTGTATTCCGGGAATACCCATAGTAAACAAACACTGCAGTGATTTAAAATATTAAAGAGCTATTTGCATCTCTTACCTTTGACACACCTGCAATAGGCATAATTAACACACAGCCATAACAATTAGAATGCATGTAGAACAGTATGCATGGTCTTTCCCGAGGTCCTCCTAGTTTATATTGCAGAGGTAGTGTTCCACGAAAGGTGACAGAGATATCGAGTTACTTTTTAATGGAGATTGAGTTTCGTATGTCTTGAAATGAAGACATATGTCAAATCAGGGACCAAAATTTATATTTCTGTGCCCTGTAAGTACTTGCTTTTTATTTCATTGGTTCCTTAAAATTTATGTAAAGTGCTGTACAACCAGGACATTTTCACATATATAAGTAAGTCTAGAAACATTTTAGATTAACATTTAAAGTTATAGATATATGGAGAGTTGAATTTTAAATATTTAGTATCTTAAGACTATCACAGTTATTCTAAAACTTGATTGAAAATATTATTATTTTTCCATATGTAAAATAACTTAAACATTCTCAAACATATCTGAATAACATTTGTGTAGCAGTGTTCACTCAGGAAAGATTTATTAAGCATTTAATATGTTTAAAGAACCAAAATATATTAGGAGTTTGGGATTAGCATATACACACTACTATATATAAAATAGATAACCAACAAGGACCTGCTGTATAGTATAGGGAACTTTACTCAATATTCTGTAATAATCTATATGGGAAAAGAATCTGAAAAAGAATGGATATATGTATATGTGTAACTGAATCACTTTGCTGTGCACCTGAAACTAACATGACATTGTAAAACAACTATACTCCAATATAAAATAAAAATTAAATTAAATTGAAAGAAACAAAATACATTCAGAATTCTCTGACAACAAAAATAATTTTCAAAATTTTTTTCATTTTAGAAAAATACATATATGTGAAATGTTGAGGCAAACCACACTGTGCTTCACTGTTTGTCATCAACTCAACATCACAACTACTTTTTTACGTGGTTCCCCTCTACACAGCCCAGAGGAGACACCAGGAGTTACATTCCCCAGAATTTTTTTCTCTGTGTGGTTCCAGGTTGGAGCCTATCAAAAAGAGACATGAGATTTGGAAAAAAATAAGAGTAGAAGAAGTCAGTCTGTATTCAAACCCTTCATGCTTAAATACAGAGTGACTTTTGTTTCCCTGACTGAATCCTAACTAAAATATTAATTAATTAATTAATTTATAAACCTACAGGTATTTCTAAGGGAAGAAAATCTTTTAGCACTAAATTCTATGTTTACCTGTTGTGATGTTACATTCTAATCACAATTTATATAGCAATAGAATATTAAATAAAATATTAACAAAAATGCCATTAATTCTTAAGCTCCAATCAGAGCTTAAGCTCCAAAGTCCTCACAAATGAAATTGGGAGAGCCATGATTAAACTTTCCCTCCCGCCCCCAATAAGAATAAAACTGGACGAAATACATGTGACAGGTGTTTCTGGCACTAGAAACCAAGCAATGCATAAATGTTATTCTTGAGAGAAAGGAAATTCAGGAGATTAGGGTTGTTAGGCCTGTTTTCTGGAGTTTTCTGCCGCAGGTACTTTCTATAGCCCAAAGAAGTGGAACTCAAATAAAACAAGTCAACTCACTGAGCTGAAAAGACAGATATTAGTACTCAGACAACTAAGGAGGCTGAACTTCACAAAGAAGCATGCCAATAAAAGGGTAGAATAAGGAGAGGCCAGGACTCTGGGAGGTCTTCCTCACAGAGAGTTTTTGACCAAAGGCTGGGCTGTGCAAGTTCTTTGTCAAGACTAATATGTAACTATGTGAGGTGATGTATATTAACTAAATTTATTGTGGTGATCACTTCACTATATATATATAAATCATTATGTTGTACACCTTAAACTTACACAATTTTATATTCCAATTATACCTCAATAAAACTGAGGAAAACATTAAAAAATAAAGACTATTTGAATGGCAAGACTTGACAAGATTATAGAACTGCTAGCTAATAAGAGGTAGCAAAAGACAGACTATACAATGCAGGGTATTTAGAAACTTTGCAGTGAATCTCAAGCCCTTGGTTGAGACCCCAAAAATGACCATGCCTTGGGAGTAACCTAGAGTAATAGCCATACCCTGTTACTAGAGACAAAACTGAAAAAAAAATAAAAATAAAATAAAGTTCAGGCACACAAATAAAGAAGAAGAGGAAGAAGAAGAAGAAAAAGAAGTGCCCAAGACTGACAAGATTAAATAGATCCACCAGTAATTTAACTGCTTTCCAGGAAAAAAATTTTTTTTAAAAAACCATCACTTAGAGGACCACCGTTTAATCCAGACTCATTCCAATAAGTCATTCATAATATCCATCATATAATTTAAGATCACTAGGTATATAAACAAGCAGGGCAGTGTGACGTGTAATCAAGGAAATGAGCAGCAATCGGTAGAAACAGATGACGCAGCACAATTAACAGACAAGGACTATAAAAGAGCTTGTATAAATATGTTCAAGGATTTAAAGTAAAAGATGGTTGTAATGATTGAATAAAAGAAGAATCTCAGAAGAGAAATGTAATCCATCAAAAAGAATCAAATAGAAATTATAGAGCTGAAAAGTACCTTAGCTGAAGTAATACGTTGATTTTGTAGTCTTAAGAACAGATTGGAGATAGAGAAGGAAGCGCTGATAAACTTGAAGACAGGATTACTAGAAATTTTCCAACCTGAAAATCAGAAAGAAAAGAGAATGGATAAGAATGAACATAGACTTAATGTCATGTGAGAAATATCAAGCCGTCTAATATATGTATAACTAGTTCCCAGAATGACTGGAGAAAGTTACTATAGCAGAAAAACAATTTTTAAAGAAATAATGGTTGAGAATTTTTGCAAATTTTATGAAAACCATTGTCTCTTAGATTCTAAAAGCTCAGCAAACTCCAAACAGAATAAGTAAAAAGATGTTCTTTTCAGCAATGAATACTTTGACATATTTGTCAAAAATCAATTCACTGTGTATGTATATGTTTATTTCTGGATTCCTTGCTCTACTTGTCTTTCCTTATGTCAGTATCACCCTTCGTTGACTACAATAGCTTTATAATAAGTTGTGAAACTACAGGGTGTAAGTCTTCAACTTTGTGTTACATTTTTAAGACTGCCTTGGCTGTTTTTGTCCCCAGCATTTCTATATACATTTTAGAATCAGCTTGTCAATTTCAAAGTTATTTTTAAAGCCTAATGAGATTCTGATTGGGCTTCTTTTGAATCTACAGATCAGTGTGGGAAAAACTGACATCTTAAAAATATTGGGCTTTCTAATCCATGAATATGGTATATTTACCCATTTATTTAAGTCTTCTTCATTTTTCTCTCAGCAATGTTTTGTAGTTTTCAGTAAATATACTGAAGGGCTTACACAACCTTTGTTAAATTCATTGCCAAGTATTTTATGTTTTATGGTGATATTGTAAATTTTTATTTGTAACCATTAGCTACTAGTATCCAAAAATACAAATAATTTTAAATAAGCCCAATTGTATTCTGTAAGAAAAATATAATTGACCTAAAGATATAAATTGATAATTTAAATAATAGGATGAATATAGACAAATAATTAATTAACTAGAACATCAGGTTAAAAACTCCCCTTGAAAAAATATGCCAATTATATATTTTTAAATACCAAAGTGATATAAATATAGAATTAAACATGACAACATTTATATATAACTATATAATCAAGAAAGAAAAATAAATAGATGAAAATAAGTGGTGAAAATTAAAGAAAGATGAAATGTCATTAAGTTAGAGAAGGCTAAACAGCTATTTTTGTACTTACACTTAAATAAAATGCTTATTTTAAGAAAATTAAAGACATTGAGAAATTCCTACAAGCTTCCAGAAGAACAAGCAAAGGAAAAATATTAAGATTTTTATAAAACTTTCAATACTATCTCTGGATATATAAAAATAAAGGCATATTTACATAGTTGAAAATCATTATTTTCAATCTGTAATTTATCTCAACAAACTAACATGTGATTGCAAAGACAAATCTAAATTTTTCTATGTGAGTACACTCTTGAAATATTTATGACAGCAAGAAAGAAAAGTAAATCATGAGAGATTACATAAGATTGAGAAGCAAAATATTACCATAAATATGATCTTAATCATTAGAATTTGCCACCAGAAAAAAAAAAAGTACAACTTTTGAAGTAGGAGGAAGCTGGGATAAAAAAAAAATTTTAATAAATAAATAATAGTGAAGATAACATATGAAATAAGGTGGCAAAGAATAGTTCTAACTTAATTGAAATTATGGAAATTATAAATTAAATTCTCCAGTCCAAAGCACAAAGACTCTAAAATGGAATTTATAAAAATAAACTTAGCAATGTACCGTGTATAGTAGATGTTCTTGAAAGAAACAGAGCAAGAGGACTGAAAGTAAAGGGATGAATAAGGATATACTGGCAAAAATTAAGCAAAAATAAACCTGTAGCAATTTTATAAACAAGAAAATTCCATCTTAATGAAAAATACCCTGAGAGACAAATAAAGGCATTATATCATGATAAAAAGCTACACTAGATCCAGAAGATATTGCAATTATGAACATGCATACCGCTAACAATATAGATTTAAAATATATTTTAAAAAGATTTTTTAGGATGATGTAAAAAACTGAGTCAACAAATTTAATAGATGATTTTATCACTATGCTCAGAAAATGACATCTGAGACATACAAAGCATAAGCAAAGATACACAATATTTGAAAGCGACAGTTGATATAAACTTGGCAGCTTGGAAGCAAAAATATGATGATTATTTTGATATAAATAACATTTATTTAAAAAGAAAGTAAAAGTGGCTTACAAAGGATGCCTTAGTAAGTTCCAGAAAAGGAACATTCTATATTCTTTAATCATAATGCAATAGTAATGTAAGTAACAAATAAATAGGAAGTAAAATCAAAAACCAAAATAAAAATATATGTACCAACCCTAACATAAGTGACCCATGAATTTAAAATGGTATCAAATAAAATTCTAAAATACTTACAACAAACAAAAATCTGTTAGGTAACTAAAAATAACTAAACAAAATCTGCTGCTAACTAAAAATAAACTGAAAACAAATTCATTGAAATTTATACATTAGAATAAATCTCAACAAATAGTTATCTTTAAAAACTTAATGCAGATATAAATTGACACTATCAAATACTAAAACTATGCTGAAGATCAGTATAATAAATACAATATGATACTAAGCAAAAGAAAAACTCAAGTTCAACTCTCAGAAACAGCCCTGTTTATAAGCAAGCTTGATAGATTTTTACAATGATACACACCTCAGTAGGGAAAGATGAGCTATGTAGTAAACGAAGCTGCAAAATCTTACCAACACTGAAAAAGTTAAGTTGCATTGCTCCCATCAAAACGCAGATTAATACAAGAAAGCCTTATCTCTACATGAGTGAATTTTGCAGAAATTAGGATTGCATATAATACCACACTTGACTGTAAAGGGTGGAGGACTTTTATAGACTAATGGCGGAAACTGTTGCAGCCACTTTGAAAGTAATCTGGCAGTAAACAAACAAACAAATAAGCAAAAAACCCAAACCAGAATGAGAACCATGTGTAGATTAAAGTACGATGTCACAATATCACTTGTGCAAATTAAAGTACAGTGAAACAACACAAACATTACTGTATGTCTGATAAGTTCACACACATGCACACATACACACAGGTAATAAATCAAATCATACATGTGAGAACCTGTGGGGAATGGAGAAAAGAAGTGAGAGCAGACGACTAAGGGAAAATAAAACTAAAATAGTACTTGCAATGAAAATGATAAAATTATATCATAAACTGAGTATTATAATGCTACTTAGTAATATGAAGCCTCTGACATTTAAAAAAAGAGGAAATGAGAGAAGAAAGTTCAAGTTATATCCTATTCAAACACACAAGAACACTTTAATCAGCTCTTATCTGTTGGCTCTGCATAAGTCAGTTTCAATTTTTTATCATTTTAAAAATATTATCAATTTATCAGATTTACATAGGTCTGGAGAGTTTTGGATAGTATGTATTCTACAGTGTCTAGAAGGTCTGTGATGCTTACGGGAAATTTCAGTATGATTTTGCCACCAGTTCTTCTCTCCTCTTTGTGAAAATAATAAAATAATTACCTCTATGGTTATCAAACTATTTAAGAACACCAAAACTCCTATTGAATTCCCAATCAATAATAAAAATATTTTAAATTTCTACTAAACACAGCAGCTATACAGTGTTTTTAAGTTGAATCATACAAATCAGCTGCAACATTTAAAATTATTCACACATTGACGGTAATAACGTTTATGGTGTTAACTGTCTTGACTTTGAACTGCCATCTGCAGAAATTTATAACCTAAACTGGAGGCAATAGTCCATACAGGAAGGGCCTTTTGTTATGTTATAGAGCCCTTCACTTCCAAAGAGCAAAGAACATCAACAATGTCAAATACAGTCTAGAAGCAATTGGAATATATATCTTATAGAAGCTGAGTACCTCATAGTGGTTTCCTGTTTGTCTCTGACAAGTAGCTGTTATAAATGAACTCCTTGATCACGCTGTGGTAGCTGTTTTCCTCTAAAAATATTAGATTTCTTATAACTCTTTTCATTTTGACCAATTGTATTCTTTTTACTCTTAGTCTTGAAAACAGTTACTATATGACATCAGACATCAGAAAGGTTTCAGGCTATTTAGAAGATTAGATTTACCCAAAGCTACAGAATATTTAGTAACAATGGAACTTTGTTGGATACTAAATTGACGATTCCCAGTACAGTCTAAATTTCTTAAATTATTGATGGAGAAATAACCATAACGGAGTGTGTCATCACAGCTATCTTTAAATCTCCCTTCACTTTTATTCCATCTTAGCTGGGCACTTCATAAATATCTGTTATCAATAATGATGATTAAGCACTTTCAAAAACTGTTAGCTTTCTCCCTTTCTTACACTGTGAATTTTCTTTTCTTTTTCTTATTTTCACTTTCCACTTTGGTGCTTAGATTTCTATAGTCCTATATCATCATATTCACCACTCACTTTTCTAATTTTTTCCTGTTTTCCAGAATTATGTTTTATTAAAATCATACTTCATATTAGAGAATGAAAACCTCATCAATTTAACTCATCTGTAATTAACTACCTAACTTAGGATGCCAAGAGCTTGATTTATAAAGAACTCTTTACTCTGTATTGCAGGAAAAGGTCTGACCAGTTCACAATAATAGTCTTACAGCAAGAAGTTATAAACCTTTATTAATTTACAAAACATCTGGACCCACTCTTTTACTAAGCAGCACTCCATCAAAGCAAAACAAGATATAGTCTGAGTCATGAACTATATAGTGTATCTCCAAGAGAGCAGATGGCATATTCGGGGCTGTACTGCTTGAACTCAGCTATTCCAAGACCACTTATAGCCAAGGTCTGTGTGACAAGGTCAAGCTCTTGAAGATGTGGGAACTTGGGGAAGCAGAGGGGATAGGAAGTGGAATTTTTGATAAAAGACTGACATTTCACTAATAGATCATCAATCCTTACAAGAATCAAATTAAAAAGGAGAAGGGTTAGCAGATCAGAGCTTGAGTGTAGATCAGAAGCCATATACAACTATCTTTTTTTCATCTTTCCATGGAAATACTTTTAGAATTTAATACTATTGTTATTGAATAAAAATTTCTGTACATCATAACAATAAGGAATACTAGATAATAGGATTTGTTTTGCTGATACGTGACAAATTCATGATTGAATATTCACTTAAAATCATTTTACATGAATTTCTGTACCTATCTTATCCTCAGTAGATCTTTTATGAATTCATTTCTGAAATACACATATCAACGCAAATGGCAGTTATTAACAATTCAAAAATAGTAATAACATGGACTTTGTGTCACATACTGTATGTATTCCAACACAGTGTGTGTTCATCTGAAGATACTGATTTAACTGTTTACTAGAACAAGGATACAGCCAAATGAGTCTTATCATTTTAATTTCATATAATATGCCTCTCCCAATCACGTATAATAATTCTAAATAAACATTATTTTTATTCTTTATTTATACCTAACATGTTTTATGTTTAAAAAATTAAATTACACTAATTTATTTGACATCGACCCTTTCAAAAGTGCAGTGAATATAAATGAGGAGACTTGAGGCTTCCATATGACGTGATAGATTAAATAACGTGTTTGTTTCTGTTGCATCTCAAAACTGCACTGATAATACCGTAAAGGAATAAAAGAAATATAAATCAGCAAAACCAAAGATGAGAGTCCAAAATAGGACAGTGGAAAAGATATATCAACAAAACTTGAAGTCTCAAAAGTGGGTGTAAGAGTGGAGAAGGACATAGTCGACTAAGGAAAGCAGACCCCTAAATATCTCTGAACTTAGTCTTCTAGATGCTAATAAGAAAGAGTTGGAGGACTGTTTGAAAGTCTCCCTAGGTAGTGGTTAGATGCCTGAGAAACCTTCACCCCTCCAGTGCAGCCAGGCAGTTCTCATCCTTCACCACCATGACAGAAGACTAGAGCTTTACTCTCTAGAGACCTTGAAGTAGACAGACTTAACAAGTTGAAAGATGGAGTTAGTTAGATGGAACGCTGTACTCAGAGGTGTGGGATTAAGTGGAAATGGACCTCCTGAACATTGAAAACCACAGTCTACCTTAATAAGTTGGCACCAGGGATGCTGGGAGCCTCACTTACAACTGCACAGGCAGGAAATTGGGTGAATTCTCTCTAAGAAAACTGACTTGCCTCAAAGAAAAGATCCACAGAGGCTGCCATCTGGGATTACTCCATCAAACTGGCAGGCTCTCTACAGCTATTGCTGTAATAAAGTCTGTAGGACTACAAATCACAAATAACCTCATAAACAGAATTTCCAAAAAGCATTTTAGTGCTTCAGGTTTAAGATAAACAGAAAAGAGGATAACACATATTTGGAAAAAAAGGTTTGTCATTCTGGAAAGAGAGCAAAATAAAATAAAGGAACTCAGAGGAAACAGAAATAATCTAGGAAGTGATAGAAAAGTAACTAAGTAAGATTTTCAAATAAGAGAAGATAAGTTATGCATAAGATGAAGACATTGGTTGCTTTTTTGTTTGTTTGCTTTCAATAAGAATATTCAAGACCGAAAAGTGAGTTGTTGGAATATATTGGACTCATAAAATAAATACAAATTCAATCAAAGTTATGGAATTTAAAAGTTGAGGAAATTTCCCAGACATTAGAAACGAAAAAGACAAAGAGGTGGGAAATTGGAGAGAAAAGACTGTTAAAAAAAAAATAGAGGACCTGTCAAGGATATTCAAGTAATAAATTAGGTGTTCCAGAAAAGGAAAGAGAAATTGGGAACAGGGAAGAGGAAATGGGAGGGGCGATTGTCCAAGAAGTTATAACTTCCCGGAACTGAAGACATGAGCTGCCAGGATAGAAAGGCAGGGCCACTCAGTAATCATCATGTTCAGTGAGAAAAGAGGGAGGAACACACAAAGGATCAACAATTAGAAAGTCATCAAATGCATCATAGCACACTGTAACCAGAAAACAGTGGGTCAAAGCCTTTACAGTTCTACTGTCAATCACACATGAAGATTGACTAAAGGCATTTCCAGCTCTCCCCTATAAACTTCCCCTTTACTCTCACAAAATCAGTGAGTAAACCAAGAAAAAGTAAAGTCAAGCTGCAGGTGGGACCTTTGCCCCAGTGGGCCTGGAGAGCAGACCATCAAATCAAAGAGGATTATTATGCAACCTCAATGTCTAACAGAATTTGCTTAGGACCTGTTGCTCCTTTCTTCTTTCCTCTTTTTCCCATGGGGAACGTGAATATCCATCCTATGCCTATCCTAGCATTGTATTTTGGAAGCACATAATGTATTTGACTTCACTGGTTCACAGCTGGAGGGAAATTTGCCTCAAGACCAATCACACCTAAAGTCTCACCAATATCTGATGTAGATGACATCTCAATAAGACATTGGACTTCACACTTTAAATTGATGCTGGAATGAGTTAAGACTTTGGGGCTATTGGGATGAAATGGATATAGTTTGCACGTGAGAAGGACATGGATTTTGGGTGGTCAACGGGTTGGATGCCATAAACTGAACGTTCGTGGTCCCCTAAATTCACATGCTAAATCCTAACGCCCAATGTGATAGCAGTAGGAGGTGGGGCCTCTGGGAGGTGACTAGCTTTTGAAGGTGAAGCCCTCATGAACAAGATGAGTGTCCTTATAAGAGAGGCCCCAGAGAGAGCCCTTGTGCCTTCTCCCTCATGAAGACACAAAGAAAAGACAGCCATCCATGTACCAGGAGGCTGCTTCTCACCAGACACTGAATCTGCAGTGCCTTGGTCTTGACTGCCCAGCCTGCAGAACTCCAGAAATAAATGTTTAGTGCTTATAAGCCACCTGGTCTCTGGTATTGTGTTACAGAAGCCAAAGCAGACTAAGACAGAAATCAAGGAAAATACTAGTTCTACTAAATAAACTTAAAGAAGCCAGAGGAGAGATTTTTTATTCCTGTTGTTGTAACATGCCAGGAACCGTGCCAGTTCAATGAGACTAGTTAAGTGCAAAAGCCGGAAACCCAAGAAATAGAAGTGTGAGCATATTCTTTAGATATATGGAGGTACATTCCATAGGAGACGTACGGAAAATTGGAAAGGGATTACCTTTAGGAATGCGAGACAGGCACTGGGAGACATGGGGATAGATACTGTTGCTTTTCATTATTTTTTTTAGTATAAATATTATTGAAATCCAATATATGATACTATATTAATATATAGCATCATTTGTCTTTTAAAACTATGTACAATATTAATTTGATAAAAATGAGAGAAATTTAGCAAATACATTTTTAAAAAGCGTGGGAAGAGTTTTGATCCCAAGAAACTAGATGAAGCTCTAGGGCTCCATGTAAATTTATAGTGAAGTAGCAAATTATTAGGTAGAATCTGTGACTGACATTCTACTCGACAAGGGAACTCAAATCCTAGCAAAGACACCAAAAAGCTACAGAACCTTAAGCAAGTCACAATCTCTGTGGAATTCAGAATCAACATTTGCAAAAAAAAGGAGTTTAACTAAACAATGTCTTGATTTTTTTCTGTTCTAGTATGTAAAAGTTTTATAATTACTCTGCAGTGGTTGGTGCTTGTAGTAGACTTAGCACTTAACTTGACATTCTACCTCCTTATCCACCTTTGTTTTTCCTGATAAAACTTAGCATTATCTGAAGTATTTTATGTGTATGTGTGTGTATGTATATTTAGTATGTTTACTGTCTGCCTCTTTCCCAATGAAGATCTATAAGGGCACAGAGTATCATTTATCACTGTACTGTATATCTTATCTATCACTGCACTGTATTGTAAGGAACTAGAATAACGCCTAACACATAGTAGGCATTCAATAAATTTTTTTGAATAAATAAACGTCAACAGTTTCAAAACTGTGTGACAATACCACTGCATAGCATTCAATCTTCTTTGCTTGAAACATTGATAACAATGCAAGAAGATATGAGATCCTTTGTAACCAGATCTTTGTAAGTAAACAGACTAGAAAAGGCAATGTATGCATGCTTACATCCCATTCATTGTACTTTCTAACATAATGTTAATAACTGAATTTGATGGCAAAATAGTTTTCTTCCCTTGACGTGACTCAGTCCTGTGTGCAATATTCTTACAAAACAGTGTTCAATTTACGCTCTGTTTTTTTGTTTCAGTTTCTCTTTCTTTGCTTTCAACTCCTCTGTGTCATAGAAGAATTTGGTAAGCAGCCCTGCTGAATGGTCAAAGGTTGAGCACTTGAGCTATTAAGTTTTAATTCCATTTCATGCCACTTATTAAGCAACAGGGAAGACAACTTTTATTTCATTATGTTCTATCAGTTAATCATCAAATAATGCTCTGGATATCTTTGATGTTCTGTAAAAGAAACTCATATTCCTGAGTGAATACAGCTCCAAAAATCTGTATTCTTGATGGTTAACATTAATGCTTGAATATCATTTCAACAAAATTGACCACGTCAGAATGAATTAAGGATAATCCTAGGTACGCCAGCTACGTATCCCTGGAGTTTTATGCAGCTCTGATCAAATTGTAAAGGGAAGAATCATGACTTGGAGATAAATTGCATGAATTCTCAGATCATTTCACATGACCTTGGCCTTCGTTATTAATCAAAGACCTGAATCTCGCTCTTTGGGGGGCTTTTTTTTTTCCTTCAAATGTCATATATCTAGTTTGATTGAAATAAAACCACTCAAAGAAAAGCTGAAAGTAAGGGGTTTTTTCCCAAAAAATTATTTATCCATTAAATAAAGATAACCTTTCCTTCCTTCCTCTCTTGCTTTCTTTCTTCCTTCATTCTTTGGGTAATTTAGTCCAGAAGCTGTTAGAGAGCTTTCGTTTCCTTTCTTCTTTTTGTCATACCCCTTCTCCAGTACTTGTTGGAGGTGGCCACAGGTGTTAGGCTCCCTTGCAAAATGACGGCTGGGGGAGGTTAGGGGCAGCAGCTCTAAGGGGTCATTTAAAGGGATTCATTTCACAGGGATTGGAAATCAACAAATGGAAGTCAGGTTTCTTACTGTCAGAAAAGGGAACTACAAACACGAGAAAAGCTGGAATGTATACTGTGGATGTGGGTTGGAATTGGAGGCATTGTGGTGAACTTAGGCATTGGTGTGAATTTAAAGAGAGGGAGAGAAAACATGGATATAAATGTGTTTATACATGTGTCTGAATGTATGCATGTACATATACATATACCACGTACACATTATTTATTTTCCTAGTTCTTTCAATTAGCCAACTGAGTGGGACTGGAAAAAGTGAACTCAGTGTCAGTAAACACACCTAGCTTATTATGTCTTGGTTTCTAAATATCATTCTGCACTAACAGAAATTAGGCTCAATAGAGGAATGGCTTATTCAGGGACCAGAGCAAGAAAAATACAAATAAACCTAGAAAATACTGATGTGCTAGAAAACAAGGGAGTCCTCAAAGAATGACAGGAAAATGTTAAAAATGACACTGAAACCAGCTTAAAGCTACTCCACTGGCCAGATTTGAGCATGAGAATAAAGAATGGTGACGCAAGAGGGAAGACATATGGGAACATATGTTTATGTATGACTGATTCACTTTGTTATAAAGCAGAAACTAACACACCATTGTAAAGCAATTGTACCCCAATAAAGATGTTAAAAAAAAAAAAAAGAATGGTAGTGTTAGTTGGCATTTTATGTAAAGAATGATGGAATTAGAAAACCACCATTTGGCAAAAATCATAGTAACAACTGTTTCAAGCAGGAATGCTCAATGGATGCTAAAACTAGTGGGCAAAAGTGTGATGAGGAAAACTAAATTTACATACTCTCATAGTGTCTTCCCACAAAATGAGAAGTAATTATTCATTACGAAGGGAGAACAGTAACTTTACCTAGGAGACATCACTTTAATCAAGTGACCAGAGCTAAAGTCACCAGGAATAAGAACGAGAGTATTGATATTATGACCACCTATTGAATAAAGTATAGTAAGAAAACAGCATCACTTAGGTGATAGTCCTACCAGATATAGGTATAAATAGGTACCTAGAGAATTCCATAAAACAAGTGTGGTTAAATGTCATCAACTGTGGAATCTGGGCTATGGGTATCCACCCTTCACCTATCCTTCAACTTTCCTCTAAGTTTTAACTTATTTTCAAATAAAAAGTTAGAGAAAAAAGCAGAGCTAAAAATTCTCCTTTAGAAAATAACCAAATAGTTTCATAAGGAAATCAGCTAATGACAGTTGCTTGGTAATATTGCGTTGGTGAACACAGTACAACTTTTGTCATTATTTCGTTGCATTTCTAGAGAAAGTAAGTTTATGGGAGCTTTGCTACAAATGGGATTTTGGCTGAAGTTATGGACAAATAGAGAAAATTAGTAAAATGCTTACTGTCGGTAGGCCTACTGAGAGTGGCATCTTTACATTAATTCTCTTTACTCACTGCTATAATAAACCCTGCCTTGATACGGCTTACAAATGTAGCTGTGTTGGGCGGATTATTTTGTGTTTAGGTTCTCCACAGAAATTAGGAGTTCAAATACCTTAGAAAGTATAGATAGACATAATCTTTCTATATTTCTGCCAACTGTTTGAAAAGCACAACTGAACAAACACTTTACCTGCCGCTGTTGTTTCCATCATGCTGTGTCAATGGAAGAATAAGAGCGCTGTACGAGGTTTCCCTTTTTACATATTAAAACACAGTAATGAGGGCTTCCCTGGTGGCGCAGTGGTTGAGAGTCCGCCTGCCAATGCAGGGGACACGGGCTCGTGCCCCGGTCCAGGAAGATCCCACATGCCGTGGAGCGGCTGGGCCCGTGAGCCATGGCCGCTGAGCCTGCGCATCCGGAGCCTGTGCTCCGCAACGGGAGAGGCCACAACAGTGAGAGGCCCGCGTACCACACACACAAAAAATATATATATATATATATTTGACTGACATTTAGCTCTTCTGTCCATTTACCAGTTTCTATCTGACCTTAGAGTCAAAAGAAAGACCTTTGATTAAAATGACTTAAGTCTATGAATCTCTTTTTCAAGTACCTGAATCAATGGGGAACATAGTGGTCCCTTGGATTTTAAATTATTATTTCAGTAGCCCTAAATCCATCTTAAATATGGAATACCACATCTAATATTATTTAAAACATAGTTGTCCCTTGAAGTTATATGATAATTCAATAAATTAAAATTTGGATACTAATAAGACAAACAAATGAAATTGCCCTGATTCCATAATATAAAATGTAATCATGGTATCTTGAATCTTTCATTTATATAATAAGCTCTTATTGAATGGCTACTTTATGCATTCTATTCTCTGCCAGGGAGTACAAAGTATTTGGGAAAATTGAATTTCTTCTCTTTTGCTGGTTATAATAGGTGAAAGCCAAAACAGTGAAATGACTGCTTCTAAATTAAAGTGAAATAAATCGTTCTTTTGAAGTAAAGATAAACATTAAGTTGCACAATAGTGGAATCATACTCAGGTTTTCGGAGGCAACGCTAATCATTTTTCAGGGTTGATCCTCATTCCTCCAGAATCAGGAGGACCTGCAGATTATCACAGAGTTAATCTTGATGGGGAACTGATAAGGTGGAAAGAAAACTTATTGTGTGTGGTTGTTATAGTGGCAGCAGTTTCTATACCCACGCCAAATACAATCACACTTTTCACAGCCTCCTAAGTCCTAGAAGCATTCTGTGGTCTGCAATCCAAACAGATGGAGTTAATGAGTTGTGTGTTGGACCAATACATAGGGAAAGAAAGAAAGGAAGAATTGTTAGTATGTCACCATGATGAACCTATTACTATTAGTGGAGAGTCTGAATTAACTGTAAGGTGACCTTGGCAATATATCCATTTCCCTCCTGGAACATAATATAATGATTACACTTGCATGTCATTATCGTAATGTTGCTTTGTCATTATTACAAAGAATCTGGAGCATTTTTCAATCATCAGTAAGAGGTGGGGTTAAACATGAGAGGAAAAAGACTGAGAAATTTTCAAGGAAAATTTTTTTCCATTCAAGAAAAGCAAATGTTTGCAAGAGCTCTGTTAATAACGCAAGAGGTTTCATGGCCCCATCTAGTGGTCAGGAGCTAATTTACTGCGCAGATCGCCTAGATGGGAAGCTCTCGTTTTAAGACACGTAGGATGAAGACACATATCACTGTGTTCCTAGCTAGTAGGATACAAGATAAGCGTGGTATGTTAGGTAGAAGTGGAATATTAAGCGAGTGCTTGCACATTTAGTAATTCTTAAAATAAGAGAAACATTCATCTGCAGAACTAAACTCTTTTTTGGAGTTACTTTGTCTATTTTAGAGTTGACCTCTTGTTTTGCAATTATTTCTAGTATTTACATAAACCTTAAGTGGCACTTGTAAAAAGTTTGATAATAGGATCATATAAATAGCTCTTGATATTTCACATAATATTAGCAATGCCTCAGTCTTATAAGTGAAATAAAATTTCAGAGAATCTTTATAACTAATTGTGTATCTTGGTCATATTGGAATATGTATGGTTATAATCCTTCCAGAGTTTTGCAATACAAATAAAATAGACGACATAAGTCCAAGCTTAGTTCGCACATATCCATCCTCACCCCAGCCTGAATATTCAAGGATTCCAATTTTTAATTTACTCATATACCATCTTTCAACTATGAAAATATTGTTCAAAAACTTGTTTGTAGTCAGGGAAGACTGAAAAAAAAAACACATTGTATTACAGAAAGAAGAAATACCGGTGAGTACACAAAGTTTCTGTGAGTTTCTACTTAGGTAGCAATGTGGGCTGAAACATCTCGAGACCAGAAAGTAAATCCGTCAAGAGCTACACGTCCTTCAGGAAGTTACTGGGCACCGTGTCACTGATACAGCACCATGGAGTATAGAAAGCAGAATCGCCGCACAATGTACTAACCAGCTGTGAGGCTTCCACTGCTCAGGGATGCTACATGTGGCCTGTTAAGCAGTTTTGTAGCCATCATCAATAAACTGTAATCAGCATGTAATGGTCCGACAAGATCACCAACAAGAAGGGCCTGGAAGCCAGGCAGTCCATCAGCACTGACAGTCTGCTGCAGTTTAGTCCTCCTGAGCTGCACCTGTTTAGAAAAATGGATGACAACAGGAGTACAAAGAGCCACCGTCGGGGGCTTCCCTGGTGGCGCAGTGGTTGAGAGTACGCCTGCCGATGCCGGGGACACGGGTTCGTGCCCCGGTCCGGGAAGATCCCACATGCCGTGGAGCGGCTGGGCCCGTGAGCCATGGCCGCTGAGCCTGCGCGTCCGGAGCCTGTGCTCCGCAACGGGAGAGGCCACAGCAGTGAGAGGCCTGCGTACCGCAAAAAAAAAAAAACAAAAAAAAACGCTGGAGAGAGGCCAGCAGGAAATGGAGGAAATCTGCCCTGGCGGTGAGCTGAACCCCTTAACCAGGGCTGGAGGAGCCAGACAGACTGTGGGTTTAGGCAGTTCAGTAAATAGTTGTTTCTAATTCATGCAAAGCAGGTATATATCCATATGTAAAAAAGTCTTATGATTCACAAACTGAGAAACATAATCGTTTGCAGGATTTAAGCATACAGCTAGAAATGACAGCTAAAGTAGTCGTAGATTAGTCTATTTAGGATTTGAAGATGTAAAGCATTCCCTAACTTTTCAATATTGATAATCATTTGTAATTTGGGCCTTATGCACACTCCCGGAATATTTCCACGAGTTTTAGTCAAACACGGATTGAAACTCTCGACTCTCTAGTTACCAAGGCACAAATGTGAATTTATGAGGAACTAAAAAGGCTGTACCAGTTACGCTGAAAAGTGTAACTCTAAAGCTTAAAAGCAGGAAAACAACCAACCCAATTATTCCTGCATTCTGTCCCTGTGTAGAAGACTATCCCTGGGTGAAACGGGGGCTCATCCCGTGATCTCTTGTCTGTCTGTGACAATAAAATTTCTTTGATCACTCTTAGTCACAGAATAGTCATCGTTGTCTAATAGAAATATCTAGTATTTGTCAATCATCATCAGAACCGAAATGCTTCTCTTTACTCAGCCTGTGAATCCACTGGAGGAGGGGGCGTTGTGTTAAGAGGGGAGCAGAGCTGGCCTGACTGTGTTTGGGGCCCCTCCGGGGTTTTAGCGGGGGTTAGGTAGGGAATAAAGTTCAGAAACGTCCTCTCTTCCTCGGTGGCACGGATCTAATCTTGCAGTACTTTCTACTGGCCCTGCCATACTTAGATCTGATTCTTCCTTTCCAGTCAACTTGGGAACTTTGAAGACCACTCCTGCCCCCCACTTTCTGTCCTCTCCCTCCCCACCCCTCTGCATCTTCGGGCCTCTGTAACATGCAGTTCCCTTAAAGCAGGGAAATCTTTTGTCTCGTCGTCAATTTATGATTCCTCCCTTGCCCTCTTCTGCCGTGTGACCTGAAGCCTCCTTAAATTTGCTGTATTCACCAGTATCCTTTCAGGCAGAGTTTCTTACCATAGCTCCAGGCCAGCTCACTCTTCCAAGTGACCTCTGAGCCATGGAAAATGAACAGCCTTTGCCTCCAGAAACTCTGGGAGTGTGTACAGTCCATTCTCAAGGCAGACCCGTCTCCTAATCCATCAGAGCAGCTAACAAGCCACAGTTCATCCTCTGTGCCCAGACTCCATGGAAACATAGACAGCTCCTTAGATATCTCTTTGGAACCCTAATCTCTAGATTTGAGCCAGGAGGCAATACAAACTGTCCCTTCACCGTGATGGGGTCTGACTCACAACTCTGTCCAAAGAAATTCCACTCAAGTCCACTCTTGGTCCCCTAGTGCTTTTTATAGTCTGGTAACTAAGGATTGCAAACTGTTCCTAGCCACGTCCTTTGCAAGTTGTTCTTAAGTGTTCTAGCAAACTTCCATTTGGAACATGTGGATGGTGGTACGTCTTATCTTGGGGCCTCTCTCAGTTGGCTTTACCCGTGACAAGGATCTGAGGGCACACAGAGCATGTGTAACTTAGGAGGTGATCCCAGTGAGGAGTGGAGAAGGGAGGCTGAGAAAAAAAGGCAGCCAGTAAGCAAGTTTCTGCTGTGGGTACCTGGAGTCTACCGTGCAGGGCGACTCCAGGAGTTAGTGCAGAAAGGAGGCTAAGATCCACCCCCACCAAGCATCAGGAAACCAGGACCCTCACGCTTGGCAAGAGGATGTCATACGTGAGGGCAGAGCAGGCTCTGAGCACAGAAAAACTGCTCCAAGAGATACCAGTGCCGTCATGTGGAATTTGGACCGTGTGGTCCGGAAACAATAGGAGAGCTGAAGACATATGGCCCAAACAGCGGCTGCTACGGGGCCCAGTGACCTAAGACAACGAGTCTTGCTTTAGCATACAGTTAAACGGACAAATGATGACGCTAAAACAGACATCAGGCTCTTCCAGGAAGACTGTCAAACTCCATTTTGTTCCTTTCACGCTGTAAGTGGTGTCTATGGAGACCTCTAAGCTGATAAGTAACACAAACGTTCTCTAGCAGAGTTCCTGATCTGGAATCCTTGCAGGCTTCTGACCAGGATCTGCTCCAGGACGGACACATCTCTCTTCAGAGTTCCGCTGGGAGCCTTGAGGCCAGAAAGCCAAAATGAAAATCTCTTTTCCTTCTCTCTCTCACATTCTGGTCTAACCAGTCTCTGAAGACCCGCCTCTGGGGTTTACAGCTTCTCCAGTTATGTCATCCACCCTTTCTTCAGAGCTCTCTTTCTGTCTCCTTGCTGTGACTGAAACCTGGCCCTGCCCCAGGGACAGGACACCCTCTCCCACCCTGGTCTACAGTGTGCTCCTAACTGCTTCCTGCAGATCCCTCAAACCCGACCCCTTTTACTTAAAAGTCCTTCTTCTCCCTCATCCTCTACCAGTTGGGTCATCTCCCCAGTCTCTCAGGGAATGTTGGCGCACAGTTTGCATTCTGTGTAAGTAACACGTGTGACGCCTGTTTCTCACAGCTCTCGGATACCACTTCACTTCCCTTCACACCCATAGCTGTCAGCCCAAGACTGCCATCGCCCAGAACCACTCCACTCTGAGATCTTACCTTATAATACCTTTCTCTCGAATTATAATCCCTATTATTCCAGTTTTTTTTTTTTAGTCCTCATAGCCTATAATGTCCTGTCCTTCAAGGGTCCTTTAACTTGTCATTTTCTCCTAATCTGAAAACTCCTTGAGTTCTCACTTTCTTCCCACCTAAGCTAACCTTTTGTCAATACCCTCAATCCCCTTGTCCTAGTGTAACACTCAGCAAGTAACTCCCTGACCTTCACGGACCTGCCTTTTTTGCTTCTGTATCAGAGCTGCTTAAAATTGCTAAAATAAGAAGAAAGAGGAGGAGAGGGGGGAGGAGGAAGATAAGAAACAGGAGGGGAGAAAAGAAACAAACTTTACTTCACACTTTACTTCACACTTCATACACTCACATTTTCTCCACTATTTGTTCTTCCTTGATGTTATCTGCCATCTTCTACAAAACTCTCTCAGATCTCGGCTATTCTCTTCAAACTCCCTAATCCAACACATTCTCAGTCATTCTCAATCCGTGATCATGAAGAGAAACTGGCAAATTCTGATGAACCTGTACCCAGGTTCACGGGATCCAACCCTCTATCACCCAAAGGTGATGCCTATCTTAACAAATGAAATTGTAAGAAATTTAAAGCCTACAGTGTAATGATTTGATATATGTTTCAAAAGAATATACATATATATATATTTAAGATGTTGGGGGTAGGAGTTTATTAATTAATGTATTTATTTTTGCTGTGTTGCGTCTTTGTTTCTGTGCGAGGGCTTTCCCTAGTTGCAGCGAGTGGGGGCCACTCTTCATCGCGGTGCGCGGGCCTCTCACTATCGCGGCCTCTCTTGTTGCGGAGCACAGGCTCCAGACGCACAGGCCCAGCAGTTGTGGCTCACGGGCCTAGTTGCTCCGCGGCATGTGGGATTCTCCCAGACCAGGGCTCGAACCCATGTCCCCTGCATTAGCAGGCAGATTCTCAACCACTGCGCCACCAGGGAAGCCCTCAAAAGAATATTTTTAAAAATAACTCTAGTTTTACAACTTCATCCTTCCAATGCTCTAGGATTACACTGGATTCATGTGACGCACATCTCTCTGTTGGACATTGTATAGGATGCTTCATGATTCACCCAGCATAACATTTCTGCAAGAACTAGGACTTCCACTTATTGGTCCTTAATTATTTACTATCTTACATTTTAATTGGCTGCTTTGGATATGCACGTGTTTTCTCAGGAACTGGGCTGAAAGTAAGGAGGACATCTTGTATTTGCATATCCTTGTTAGAGCCTAATGTGGTCCAAATGTCCTACTCTGATATAGGGTATTTTTTCTCAACATACACTTTCTTACTGATCTGAAAGAAAAAATTCTAATTTTTCTCCTACTCCATATTCTGTTACAGTTATGAGTTTCTTATATTTGAAAAAAAAAGGTCGCAAGATAATTTTCTTGCATAAATGAATATATGCAACCATGAAACACTAAGCTAACATGTACACCTTATTTTGTTAGTGGGAGACACACTATGCATTATAATTCACTTTGTGGAGTTGTCAGACTGCAGTACTTTTAAAAGCATAGTGACTATTTCAGGCTCTATATATCAGCCAAATTTAAATAAACTTAAGTTCTTGAATTTTCGAATGAGTCTTTTGTATTTTGTTTTCATTTGTTATTAACTTATCAGTAGAAAAGTGACACAATTTAGGAAGGCTCTTGTTTTTCTTGAATCAGAAATGAAATTTCAGAGGCAAATGGCAAAAGCAAGAGTAGAAATTTGAAATATAAATTTAAATTGGAAATCTAAGTAGTCGTGGGAAACTTAGTAATAGGTTGAATATGAAATGTGAAGGAAAAGGACTTCAAAGTTAACTTAAAAATTTTTGAGGCAAATATTAATATCATTAATATAAACAGGAATGATGCAAATCAGAATCTTTGGGGAAGAATAAGTGTAGTTTTAAATTCACTAAGCTCAAACAGTGATTCATCATGTTACGGAGATCTATGAGGAGAGAAATGGGACCCGAGCTTTCCTGGCAAATCAAAGCCAAAATATCAAATGAATATCTTCTTCATTAAAGCAAAGGTTGCAACCATGGACGGAGAGACGGAAGATATTAATACACTGTTATAAAAAAATTATCAGGGCTTCCCTGGTGGCATAGTGGTTGAGAGTCCGCCTGCCCATGCAGGGGACGCGGGTTCGTGCCCCGGTCCGGGAAGATCCCACATGCCGCGGAGCGGCTGGGCCCGTGAGCCATGGCCGCTGAGCCTGCGCGTCCGGAGCCTGTGCTCCACAGCGGGAGAAGCCGCAACAGTGAGACGCCCGCGTACCGCAAAAAAAAAAAAAAAAGGTTAAAAAAAATTATCATATTTTTATTAAGCCAAAATCTCTTTGAATGGGATATAGTAGAGTGCTTTATAGTCAGTATAAACAGCAAGAAGGGCCTCAATTCTTCAGTAAAGTTCCTCAAAACATCAAATGAACGAATCTTTCTTAAAGACCCTTTCAAGTATGAGTTCAGTGAAAGGTAGAAATATTCAATCGTTCACAGTCAAATTTTTTTTCTCTCCTGCACTGGTAACAGTTTGCATTTCTGCCAATGTCCGTCTGCAGCTTAAGGATGCTCTATTCTGCTATTGACCCAATCACTCTATACCCACTTAACTAACTCCACTCTTCCTTCCTTCTCCTCAGTGGGTTAAAGTGTAACTTGCCCAAAACGCTCAATGTCACAATAATGTGAAAAGACGGGAGGACCTGTTAATGCACAGGCAGAGGGAGCAAAGTACAGCTAACACCATGAGTGCCACAAGGGAGCATATCAGACATGGAACAAGAAACCAACATCTTCAGCACCTGTCACACGCTGCACTACATCGTCTTTTCTACTTACGATGCTGTGTACCTGACAGCCCCTGAGAGCTCTTTGGGAGCCACTGGGATTTCTCAAATGAATACGTATTTCAGTTGGTGTGCTTATCTTGAGAACTCATTTTAATTACCCAGTAGACATGAACAGTGTCTTCCCAGCCCTTACTTTCTATTATGTCCTGTAAGTGAGGCTTTTGGTTCTTTTTAAAAATGCATCTTTGACCTACAGATGATGAGGCTGTTCAAGCAGTTGTGGCAATAGGCAGGATAGATTCTCCGCAGTGGGGAAGTGAAATAGGCAGGTTTTCTAAAAATTACCCGTCTATGGCTTCCAAACGTGAGTGCACAATGGGTTTAAGATCTTCATGAACTATATTTGTAACATATTCCAAACAAAACCCTTATAGGCTTGATGAGAATCCCTCTGGATACCACTTTGTACGTTTATAGGAAAATGCTTAGTACTTAAAATAGTCCTTTAGGTCACTAAAAGGGACAAGAATGAAAGAAAAAAGATTTAATTGCAAACTACTTTTCTGTTTCATGCTTCACATCATGGTATTATGCCCCTCTGGCTATGGGTAGCACATTCTTTTTTTTTTTTCTCCTCTCTTTTTATTTTTCCTCTTTTGTTTTTTTTTTTTTTGGCCAGGTCACAAGGCATGTGGGATCTTGGTTCCCCAACCAGGAATCGAACCCGTGCCCCTTGCAGTAGAAGCGCAGAGTCTTAACCACTGGACCGCCAGGGAAGTCCTGGGTAGCACATTCTTATTGAATAAAACAAATTGTGTTCCTCTTTGATTTCAAAGATCTGATGATTTATCTGGCCCATCAAATTTGAAAAGCTTTCTGTCAATATAGGAATAAATGCAAGTATATAACAAATTACATTATGATATAGCCATAAGTTTAACTGAAAAGATGACTTTCTTCTAATTCAATTGCTGTTACAAATCCTTTTTCCTCCTACAACTGAAAAGAAATTTGGAATTGGTTATAGTTCCTTTCTTCCAAGCCATTTTGTCTTGAGAAACCTCAAAAAAAATTCTAAGAAAACTTTGATTATTCTCTTAGACTTCTTTTTCCTTTCCAAGATTGTATTTCTGGAACACAGAAGTCCATCCGAGAACACTTCTCTTTTTTCATTTTGTAGCAAATAGAAATGTATCCTGCAACTCCCTACAGAAACCCGAGAGAAAAATCAATGATCACTGTGACAAGAACAATGCTACTTTCTTCTGAATGGGTCACCTCGCTCCTAGTAACCTATTCTCCCAGGACAGTTTACTTAGAAAATCAGGCCAATCATCGCTGAGATTGCTCAGTACTATGGTACCAGTCATGCACAATATACAAAAAACTCTAAACTTCGCAACTACTGGGAAGCCATTTCTTAGTGCACCTGTTTCGTGAATGAGAATCGTTACATTCGTCGTACAAAGAGCAGCAACTGCTGTGACCATTTCCCAGTTAGGCTTGTCTGTGAAGACTGGATCGGTAAATGGATGAGGCACATTGTCCTTTCTTAGGAGACGAGTCTCTCTGGGGGATTGTTTGAGAACATGGTCTTTTAAGCCAGACTAATGGAGCTTTGAATCCTGCTTCCACCACTTACTGACTTTGTATCTTTGTATTCTTGGACATTTTACTTAAATCTCTGAACTTCAATTTCACCATTTGAAAAGTGCAGATAACAATACCAAAAAGGATGGTTCTGTTCATTTATTTAGATGACACTTATAAAGCCTTTAGTATCAGGCCTGATACATGGTTAGTCCTCAGGAACGGTGAATTACTTTCGTTGCTATTGTTATAGTTACCCACTTCATTTAGAGAAAGGACCTATATATTTGTACTTTAAAAGTCTTCAAGGATACGGTTGAAACCTGAATGCATAACGGCCTCAATGCTATGATTATCTTTTAAAATTTTGAAACATTTACAGCCTCAATCTATAGCTCTAAAAGATCTTTGAAGTTCTTTATTGATTTAAAGGGGAAAAAAGAGACAATATGTGAGAACTGGGTTAAGAGCTCAGAGTATCAGGGCTGGGTAAAGCAGAGGTCGGCATTACCTTCTCCAGGTATATTGATTCTGTGATCGTTCGTTACAGCACCAAACTGCCTCCTTAAGGACCCATCATGTACTTAAGCCTCAGCAGATGCTCTTTCTGACAGAGGGGAATAGTATGCATGGATAGAGTCCTCTCCCTTTGGAGTTCTTTTTTCCTCTCTCTCTCGAAGTCATTTCCAGCTATGATAAGAGACTTGTGAACTGGCTGTTTCTTAGTAAATCTATGTCATTACAGCGATAGATAATAGGCAGGTAGGTACAAGAGAGGAAGAGGAATTACCCCATGATAGGACTGCTCTAAGTGCTTTTCCTGTAATGACTCCATAATCCTCATGACAACCCTATGAGATAGATACTATTGTTACCTCTGTTTTACAGAGGAGGGAACGTAGGCACAGGGAACTTACGTCACTCGCCCAAGGTAATGGCTCATAAATGACAAACTCAGGCAGCATAGCTCCAGGGCATTCAAACAGGACACTGCGCTGTCTCAGTGAGAAGGATAAAGATGACAACTAATTTAGTGTAACATTGATTTTTTTAAAATTTTGCCTTGTAAATCCATTTAATAGATGAGATCATTGAAAACAGATAAGTCAAATGAGCTATCTAAAATCTCAGAGCTCTTTAGAGATGAGGGCTGGATGACAACCCAGGTTTCCTTTCTATGAATGCTTGTTTCGTTCTTCTGAACCAGAGCCTAACAGTTGCAAGATGGAATGGTAACGAGTCTGTAAACTGCTTTGGTAACTACATTTTACCTGAAATGAGCATATTTGTTTATTTCTATAAATGAAGACTTTTGAAAGGCTGGAGTTAAAACCGCACCAAAAGGCACAAATTTAAAAAACAAATATAGATATTATAGTTGCTTAAGTAATATTTAAACAACTTCATTGCATTTCGATAAGGAATATCAAGATAAAAAACAGGAATATACATTTTGAAATAACCACTTACAAGGGCATCTCTTCAAGAAACAAACAGTCTAATTTGCTCTAGTCTTACAGAAAGATGGCTATTGTAACTTTAAACTGTGCCATGAAATAGATATTTTCAAGCCTAGAACAACCTGATAAAATAATCTGAACGATGGATTATTAGTGGTTGATTAAATTCTGTTTCATAGATTCAAAACTGATAAAGCAATTTTACCACAACATGTTATTAGATAAAAGAAAAACTAGCAATAATAAACTATTAGTGGGTTGAATATTAGGCAGGGTTTATTAAAAAGCATAAATCTAATTTCCCTGATGGGGCTCAAGTGAGAGGTGTGATCAATATAATACATAAAAGTTGGCCCTTCCCTGTTTACAGCAAAGCATCAACTGTAGCGTCATTAAAACAAGTATAGTGCTTAAAGAGCATTACAAATACCGTCGACAATCAGCTGTGAGATACGGGTCAGGTTACTCGATTTGGGGGTCATGGTTTCCTCATCATTCAGATTAAAGAGTTGTACAAGAGGATATCTTAGATTTCTTCCTGCTTCTAATAGTCTAGCCTCTGCAGAAAGCTGGTTGATGTCGCTGCAGCAATATTAATCAATAGTGAATAATAGGAAGGTCCAACCAGGTGAACTATATTATTTATGCCATGGTTCTAGTTTATAAGTTACATAGATAAAGAACCTCAGTCTACTCAGGAATTTGTTATTTCTTTATCTAGTCGACAAATAGTGTTGCAAACCTACTATTACTTACCTGCCCGTGTTCAAAGGTCCAGGGACACAATGAGTGAGACACAGTGCCTCTCCTAAAGAAACACACAGACTTACGGGGATGGCACACGTTGGATTGAAAAAGGCCTGTTTCTCCACCTAAAGGCTATCGTAGTGCTCTTGCTATAGAAACAACAGCTCCTTCAGAGTTGATCCTAAGTGAGGAATATAAGGAAGCCTTGACAATGAAGACAAGATTCCAGCTAGGATTTTTCAGGCTAAACGTGAGTTTACTAAGGGAGAAAGAGAACTAATGAGAGAGTAAAGAGTCTGTACAATGACACTAAATAAAAAATGGGGCTTACCTGGTGGCGCAGTGGTTGAGAGTCCGCCTGCCGATGCAGGGGACACGCGTTCGTGCTGGGAAGATCCCACGTGCCGCGGAGCAGCTGGGCCCGTGAGCCGTGGCCGCTGAACCTGCGCGTCCAGAGCCTGTGCTCCGCAACGGGAGAGTACACGGCAGTGAGAGGCCCACGTACTGCAAAAAAAAAAAAAAAAAATAGTCATGTCCTCTTGGCCTGTCTGGGGAGCAGACACATGGGGAACAAAACAACTTTAAGAGCGGAACTGGTTCTCATTCAAATGTCTTGTCCTTACAGAGTGGGTGTTTTACATGTCACTCTGAGGCTGCCCAATGGTCCAATCACACGGCCAGGCCACAACCTATAGCCCGTGAGTCTAGCAGGCTCACAGCCTTCCATATGCCCATACCAAAGTGTCCCCGACTGCAGCAAGCCCTGTCCCAGCACGACGACAAAGGCAAGCAGGAGTGTGTATAGGTAATGCATCGATACCAGTAACACCGCAGCAGTCGTGGGCGCCGTAACAGTGGAGGCTCAGAGGGGCCCACAGGGACCCGCCCATAGTCAGACTTGGGCAAGGGTCCCAGTGGTGATGGCCTCAGACCCCAAACCAGACAAAATTATCTGTTTTCCCCTCATCCTGGTGCAGGGGTTGCAGGGACCACACACAGTCACTTGTCTGCCAGTATCTAGTAAGCCCAAGAAATGCATTCTCCCGCACCTACCCTCTGAACTCTAACCTTGGCATAGGGCCTCTGGTCACTCCTGGGGACTGAGAGCCATCAGCTTAATGTTTATTATTAAGGGTTTATTTTCGAAAGCCAAGAGGTCTGGACAGAAGTGAGTGAAGTCCTCAGACTTATTCCCAGGCCCCCAGAGAAGGGTGGAGAGAACACCCATTTCAGTTACAGGGGCCACCTGTCAGGATGTGGCCACCAGTTCTGTGGGCAAGGGAGCCAGTGGCCCAGCCACTGGCCCACAGAGGCAGACAGCTTCTTCAGTCTGATGTCGCAGGGCAAGTTGGTTTAGAGGAGCCCCTGCTTCCCCAGTGGGGGTGCTGCCCAGGAGGCAGTGGCCGCTGCTTGCATGCTGTTGTCTTGGAGTGGCTGCTGTCAGGGTGTTCTGAAGAGAGAAGGTCTGTAGTACTGTGACCCTCTCCTTCACTAACTGGCAAAATTACCTCCAGAGGGGATCTGATTAAGTCTTTAAGGTCTCTTAGGGACCACCGTGCAAAGCAATCACAAAGAGTTCTGCACTTTTGTTCCCTTATGAAGTTCCAACAACTTTCTGAACTGCAGAGAGTGCACCAGTGCCCGGGATGTGCTTAGGGTTACTCAGCTCATGGGAACCCACTGACCGTCTCCAGCCCCGCTGGAGGAGGCTTCAGGCAGTAGATGAGGAACTGCTTCCGTAGCTTTTTCTGAGCCCTTCTCTTGTATGCCTGATCTGACTCACTGGGCACGTTCAGCCAGGATCGAGACTAAAGAGAAGACCAAACGTTCCCCCCAGCACCAAAAACACATGTGCAAGTGCCCTAGCATCCTCCAAGAATGGCACACAGCTTCTGCAAGCACTTCCCAGGACCCTCTGGCAACACGTCCACAGAACCCTCAAAGTCTTGCAGGCAAACCACAAGCGTCCCTCTAGAATGCCCCGTGGACTCCTCTAGCAGCCCACAAAGGTGCCCGCTGGGACTGTCAGCCTTTTTGGTCTTTCTGAACGGCCTTATGCTTAATCCCTTCACAAAGTCAATTCATCGGGCGAGGTGATCTGGAAAGAGCTGAGCTTTGCCGTGTCAGAGTAGCCAATCAGAAACAACGAGCGAAAACGCAAGTATCAGTAAAGCCTTTCATCGTTTTGAGAGTGTAAGAGGCTAAAACCAGAGAAAGGGCCAACTGTCCCCCTGCTCCGTTTCCTCCCATGAAATAGCGTCAATCAAGGGTCAGGTGGCTCAGCACAGAAGTACAGGTTGTCCCCCTGTTGAGGGAGCCTTAAACAAAAGGCTCCTGCGTATTTCTGGACCCAGAAGGGAAGCGGGAGGGGGAAAGGCAGCAATGGAAAAGTACTGAGTATTGAGTGAGAGCGGGGAAAATATCTTCTAGTTTCCCCAATAAGGTGAGGTCCAAATGTAGGCACCTGGGATAGGAATGCAGACAGCATAAGGATGTGGCCCGCCAGGGGAGGCCTGTGTCCTCAACGGCAATGCATTGATTATAAACCAAGCTTCCTCTCCGAGGCCTGCCGGATCAGGACTGAAAAATCACACACATAGGTTTTCTGGTTAGGAACCAGACTCTTCAATATGGTTTGCTAAGAAATTAAATTTTTATCCTATAGGTAATAGCAAGCCAAGAGTTTTCAAGGTGAGAAATGCCATGGGCTGCTTTGATTTTGCTTGTCTTAATTGGAATTATGAAGCATAAGATGAAGTGGAGAAAAACAGTTAAGCAAAGAGAGACATTTGCAATAATCCAAATTCAATTCTGAACCATGACTGTGATAAGACGATATATAGAAGTATTTAGGTAAACAATTCAAGAATGATTTCAAGGACCTCCCTGGTGGCGCAATGGTTAAGAATCCTCCTGCTAATGCAGGGGACACGGGTTCGAGCCCTGGTCTGGGAAGATCCTACATCCTGTGGAGCAACTAGGCCCGTGTGCCACAACTACTGAGCCTGCGCTCCAGAGTCTGCAAGCCACCACTACTGAAGCCCGTGTGCCTAGAGCCCGTGCTCCGCTACAAGAGAAGCCACCGCAATGAGAAAAGCCCACTTACTGCAACGAAGAGTAGCCCCCCGCTTGCTGCAACTAGAGAAAGCACGTGCAGCAACGAAGACCCGATGCAGCCAAAAATAAATAAATAAATAGAATGAATTCAATAAGAATGAATCCAACAATTGGATATGGGAGATAAAAAAGGAGTGAATAAATAGGTGCTGATACCAAGCATCTCAGCTTAGGCGATGGGGTGCTGGGGCTCTTTAGTAAAGATGGAGAGCATCAGACCAGCAGGTTGGGAGAGAAATATATGATTGGGTGAAAGCTAGTGCAATGATTTCTAATCGTTTTGACAGCCAAATAAATATTCCGCCTAAGGCCTGGAGTTCATATGAGAGTCGGAACCTATAAATTGATCTGGGAATCTACAGAAAGATGTTCACTGGTTATATGCCAATTATCCACATAACTGAGTGAGAGACAAGCGTATGCCATTCTTATCTGAATATTTAGAAAAATCTAATTTTCAGCTTGAATTTTACGAATAGTCACATATTTCTTCATTTTAGCTATTGGGGTTCAGGGTGGGCCTCCTCCAAATATGCCACAAAATCATACTGATTACTTTGAATTAAAGTCAATTAAGAAATGGCCAA
This sequence comes from Delphinus delphis, assembly GCF_949987515.2. Lineage (NCBI taxonomy): Eukaryota > Metazoa > Chordata > Mammalia > Artiodactyla > Delphinidae > Delphinus > Delphinus delphis. Next base: position 4,128,890 of record NC_082687.1, on the reverse strand, counting down.
CACAAGAGGGACACTCTGACCCTCCTTTCTTCCTCCCTGAAAGCAGGAAATAAACCTCCCCTGTGAAAGGTGATCTCCCTGCGTCTAGAGGTGGAAGGACATCCTTACTGTCAGAGACAGGGAAATTGGGTGGAGAAGCCTGTATAAACAAACCATATTTGTTTTTAAATTTATTATCCCAAACCCAAACACTGTTCAGGTTCTTCACTAATTGAGCACACGAAGCCTAAGTTTCTTTGTCCTGTCAGTTCCTCACAAATGTATTGTTTCTTTGCTTAAAAAGTATGAAAGCTGCCTGCTTTGACCACTTCTTAGGTTCCATTTTTATAACACCTCCATGAGCATGAATTAAAATTTATTTCTTTTTCTCCCATTAATCTGGCTTGTGTCAATTTTATTATTATTCCAGCCATAAGAACTCAAGAAGCGTAGAGAGGGGAATTCCCCCCTTCCCATACTATGTTCACAACAACTTTAGAGAGAATGACCATCTAACTATGAAAATGGCTCTCGACCAGAACTGTGAATCATTATTATAACATATCTGTAAAGTAATGGAACAGATTTACTGGCCAGTGGTGATAAATAGATGATACATAGATAGATGTATAGATAGATGCATGCAATGTGTGTATATACACACAGTAAATACTACATTCAGTACGCATTGCATACCATGGCATCAGCCTAACCACTTACCAAAGACATAAAATTGATTCAAGAAAAAATTTAAGGGAGAGAAGAATTGTTTCCATGATTTACTTACATTTTACATTGCTTTAACACAGAACTGTACTTTCCAGAATTAGCCAATTACTCTGAACAACCAGCAATGACTTACTTGGGTGGCCCGGTTCTAGGCTTATATACCCTTCCTCCTAATGCCAAAGTTGTCTTTGCTTCTTACTTGGCTTACATTCATCAGAATGTTCTTTTCTAACAATTGTAACTATAACTTAATAATCCCCATCTTAATTTGCTCAGTTTTCTTCTTTCTCAGTCATCAGTTTTTCTGTAAACCATGCTTTCCTCTTGTGGCATCTTTAGTCTTGTCAACCTTTGAACTTGTATATATCAGCACTTATACTTAGTGTCATGTGCTACCTGAGGGCAGAGATCTTGCCTTATTTACTTTGTATTTCCAAAAGCTGGGTCAAATAAGTGTGAATAAATGAATGCAGGATCAACAAATTAAAACTAAACCAGGAGTTTTAGATTCTTAGCTCAAGATACTGCTTCTTTATTTAAAAGTTGAATTATTTTTATTCAAATAAAATCCATGTGCTGTCTTGCATTTGGTAACTTGGTCATACTTTTGGAGGATGGAATCCGAAAATTATTCCTTAATTCTGAAATTAATATACAGATACCAGATTTAGATTAACCTATATCTGAAAAATGTTATCAAATAAAAATAATTAAAGAGATGCTTTGTATGTTTTTCTTTAAAAGAAAAAAAAGAGAAATGGCCGTTATATTTTTAAGAGTGAATAGTACTGAGATAAACTAAGAAGAGGAAGGCAATATGTGCTTTAGACTGTTGTTTCCGATTTCTGAAATAAATTTTATTCTCATAATCCAGGAATTAAAACTGTAACAAACTGGGCTTCCCTGGTGGCGCAGTGGTTGAGAGTCCGCCTGCCGATGCAGGGGACCCAGGTTCGTGCCCCGGTCTGGGAAGATCCCACATGCCGCGGAGTGGCTGGGCCCGTGAGCCATGGCTGCTGAGCCTGCGCGTCCGGAGCCTGTGCTCTGCAGTGGGAGAGGCCACAACAGTGAGAGGCCCGCGTACCGCAAAAAAAAAAAAAAACTAACAAACTGAAACTGATTCTGCCTAAGCAAAACAAAACGGTATAAATAGTTCCCCTACCAAAAAATGTTTAAATTTTTCTTTCACCTTCACATTTATTAATGTTCCTATAAAATAGATTCTCAACCTTTGAGTGTATTGGTGTTTAATTTACCTTGGAAGCTTATGTATAAATATTCAAACAGTAAGAGAAAGAGAGGGCTTGTGGGATTTGGATGTGTGGTAATACAGCATTAACCTTACAATGGAGTTTCAGAAACTTTCTTCCTACAGCATTTCATGGTGGTTATAACCATCAAATAAAATTGACAGGTTGCCAACACTGTAAAAATCCTATACAAATATAGGTCATGGTATTCAACCCCCAGTTATGTCTCTTGATAGCAATATTTCTGAGCTTTCAATTGGTTTAAACTCTGTTTTGGAATGTCAACCTGGGTTGGCAGACACTTAGAACAGCCTGACATAGAAAATCAAAGCTTAACAAGACGACTCAGAAAGCAACAAACCACAAGGGCCTCATTATCGCACCAAATATGTAACTATCAATTCCTCAGCAGAGGCCCTTACCTGATATGGTTTTGAACAATTTCCTGGGGTCGATAGGGCAATAAAAGACTCTGGGTCTATGTTCCTAAACCAAGTTTCCCACGGAATAGTAAAACGACCCCATTTATCATTTGGTCTGTTTGTCACCCACTTAGAATATACTATAATCAGACACCCTTAGTCTACTACAAGAAACCCATTCTGCACTCCATCATGATGAATGGCTCACCCTAGACTTCCCAAGCTTTCCTCTCTTGGATCAGAGTCACACGCATAGTTGCTCTCAAATGGATGTCAATTAATCTAGCGAGCGGGGGAAAATAACTATCAGTCAGTTTGGGGGAAAAAAAAATCAATTAACCAAGAATTTTAAGCATCTTTTAAGTGCTGATCTTGGTGTAAGGCGATGCTGAGAGAGAAAAATACAAGTTTTAGATACAGTCCCTGCCCTCCAGAAGCTTATAACCTAACCGAGGAGAAGCATAAAATAAAAAGCAAGGTAAGTGCTAAACTATATGATACACAAATAAGAGTTAAGCGAATGTGAGAAGAATAATAGTAAAACTACGAGACAGGCGATTCCCAGAACAGGAGGATTCCCTACAATTCCATCTCCTTTCCGTTTTCCTGGCTTCCGTGTTATGCAGCACCACAGCATGTTTGTTTTAGAGACTGCCCGGTGGTTTCACATCTACTTACTGCTATTATTTCTAATATCTTAAAACTGAAGCACTTTGAAACCAAAAAGACTTACATTTGTTTAATTACATGTTGACAGGTTGTGGTTTCAGAAGATAAATATTTTCTTTATAAGTTTTAGTTTAGAAATTTTGAATAAAAAGTAGCTTTAGTCAACAAACACTGAGGCACCTTTAGAGTAAGTCCTAGGCAAAAGGAAGGTGGTAAACGTCCGCTCTGCTACCTGGAAACAAGGCATATTAACAGACAGCTGAGACTAACGACAAACGTCATCTACTCTGACATAAGCCAGAATGGATCCAAATTGGCTGAAGACAGATGACACTCATTCAAAACGTTGAAAAGAAAATTCAGTCCACAAAGAGAAAACGCCTGTCGGGCCTTATAAATCCTGTTTCTAGAGCTTAAAAGGAAAGTAACTCAAATGGGATTTATAACATAGGTACGTACATACAACTCCTCAAGAGACTGCTTCTAAGAAAACTTTTTCAGCATTACACAGATGCAGTTCCCAAACTACCAAAACTCAAGGCCATTATTTCAATTAGGATTTGATACTTAATTGAGAAACTGAAACACCAAAAGAGGTTCTTGGAACTGAGTTGATTATAGCCAAAGGGATGGGCTATTCACTAATTTAGTCAGTGGTTCTTTGTAAGTGTGTGTTTCTGTGTGTGTAAACTTTTAATCATTCTGAAACTCCAGTTATAATCATCCAACAATGGGATTTAATTTTAAACAATGGCAGATATTCAGTTAATGGTTTCTTTGTTAAAATAGTGTGAAATTACACAGCAAATTTACATCGTAGATTCTAGGACAGCATCACAATTTCAGTGACCTCTTATGATGAAGATAAAAAAGGCATTCGAAAAAAAGTTTAGATATAATTAGTATTATCATCATCATTATTATATTATTTTGGTCCACTAATGTTGAGAATTGGCGGAACTCCTACTAAATTGTTGCTCTTTTCCAAGGGGAAGGTGGAAGGACTTCCGCACAAATGTTAAGCATATGGGTATTTTGAGAGGATCAGTGTAACAGTGGGCTACAGAACGTAGGTAGACAATCCGGCTTCATTCAAGGCAGTGATCTGGGAACAAAACGTCTGAAAACTTTCCTAGAAAGCTAAAGTTTCCCAAGAGTCAAGGAAGGGTCTCCTGGTTTGTCGATGTTAAACAAAGTTCTTCTGGAAGGAAGCAGAAGAGAAGGAGCTAACATTTAATGGCAGGAAACGAAAACAGAGCTGGGGCTAGAAGCGCTAGTGCAGATGTGAACACCTGACATTGGGGGAGACTAGGACTTATTCCCGCTAAGCAAGACCTCAGGGAGTAGCGTAAACAGGTGGGGTTTCCAAATCCCCTAAGAAATTCCTGCCCTTGTTAAAGTTGGTTCAAGTCAGTTACTGCATGCACCACTTTTTTTTTTTTCCCTTTACTGTGGGATGGCTATAGCCAGAATGTCTGTGACCACATGAAAATTAAACCCTAGTAGCAAAAATGCTCCTTTCTGTTTGGGGGAGCAAAGTGCAAAGGCCTCTGTGAAGCAAATATCTTTCTATTTTAGTTTGGGAAATTCAGCCATCATAAATCTCTATCTAGTTACCCAGAAAGTGAAGTTGGGGAAAAAAGTTAGGGCAGGGGGTGGGGTGGAACCCTCTTTTAAAAAGAGAAATAAGTCCAATAGAAAAAAAAAACCTATGGTTACCAAAGGGGAAAGGTGGGTGAGGGAGAGAATAGGAGTTTGGGATTAACATAGACACACTACTAGATATAAAATAGAGAACAAGGACGTACTGTAGAGCACGGAACTACATTCAATCTTTTACTAGCCTATAAGGGAAAAGCATCTGAAATATATATATGGAAGAGATGAATAGGACAGGCATTTTCCATTTATAGTTTATCCTAGTGCTGGAAGATTATGAACAGTAGTAAGCACTGTTTCCTAGAACAGAGAATGTACGGCAGAAGACGTGGACTGGTCCCTGCTTTTGTTTTCCATCTTATTTAAATCCTCTCAAAGCTGCATCTCTATCACACAAGGCATATGAGAGACTTCTGGGCATTCAGCAGGACCTCTGTCTGAGGCCCAATGGGAAAAGTTCACCCCCGGAGCAGGTGGGCAAGCAACTCTTTCCAGGAATGAGCCTTAGAACTGAGCTAAGAAATTATACTCTAACTAAGGCCCTCATGGAGTTTCTCCACACTTTCAAAGCAGGAGATTTGGGAATTAAGTCAAAGGAGACCTGAAAACTCTGGCTTTCCTGAGATTCCCCAGGTTTAGTCCTGAAATTCCTAGGTCCCAGGAAATTCTTCAGCCCTGGGCAACCCGGGAAGGTTGGGTAGGGGCGTGTAAGTTACCGAGTTCCACTTTGTGCCTGGATCTCCCTCACCTATGATTTAAGCGGTGGTTTGTGAAACAGTTTTGAATAAGGATGCAACACTTTTTTTTTGCTATGAAATAATATGGAGAAAGCAGTATTGCCCAACTAACTATTACTAAAACGATCCATCAAGAAAGAGCTGTCTTATTATGAGGAAAAAATGCCGTAATTTTGTATCAGGGAGTGATAGAAGGTGAGCCTTGCTCTGCTACACCCCTACTTCAGGGACTTTAGAAGTTTCAGTGTTTAGATTCTTCTCCTTTATAAAGGGATGAGAATTTGGAGTAGAGTGTAGGTGGTGAGGGGAGCAGACAGCCAGCTGAAGGTTACAAAGCTGAAGGATGTGGCCCCTCTGTGAACACCTCCCCATCCCCAGTAAAAACTCCACTGATCAACGCGTGGTGAGACCTTTGTTCTTGTGAATCTGGAGAAGCGGCTGAGTGTGAAAGCCAGCCAGCCCTGTGGAAGTCAAGATCAAAGACAGAGGAACCTGGGGAAGATAGACTCACACCTGAGGACTGGAGTGTCGGCCTCCACAGGCCAGTGAATCTGTGTCACTCCAAGAAGGCTTTTGCTCAAAATGTCATCTTTCAGCGATCTATCTCCTTATAACCGGATACAAAATAGCCACCACATATTCCCCTCAACTTCTGTCCTTTTAACCTGTTCTTATTATTCTTCCCGACACTCTTCTCCACTTGACATATAGGGAGTTCAAAATGTAATACCCAATCCTTATCCTCCCACGTTTAGATCAGATGGAAAATTAAAGCAAGGAAAAGGAGGATCAATTTCAAGACATCAACTTTAGTGCTGATGAAGCCAATAGTGGGTCCTCTGCTCACCACCCCAGCAGGCAGCTGGTTTGGATGTTTTGTGGAGCTTACCTGTCCCAGTGGCTGCTGCACAGTGCTCTGCTGCAGGGCAAGGAAAAGAGCGAATCTCCACTGTGGAGAGAGGCCAGGAAAGTCACACGGGCTTAAGCTCACCCGTGGAAATACGGAAATGGGAAGGAGGTTACAGCTCCCAAAACATTGTATATTCATGACTTGTTTAAAATGTAAGCTCCATGAGGAAAGACTTTGTTTTGTGAACTAATCAATCCCCAGTGTCTAGAACAGGGTTTGGCATTTGCTAGGTATTGGATAAATTTTAGTTGAATTAATAAATTCACTGGAGAGAGTCTAATTAATTCCAACCAAGGGGCAGTGAAGACCTCAGATGACATCAGGAAAATGTGAAGTTGACTTAATTAGGAAACATTCACATTGTGACATGGTGATGTGCTACCCAGATCCTCCCTCAAGGAGAAACTAGCTCCCCAGCTGCAGAGAATGCTTTCGGCAGACAGCCTGCAGCCATTAGCTGCTTCACGGTCGGCCTCGGACAGCCAGAATCAGTCTTCCCAATGCGGCTCACATCTAGCAACTGAGCAAATTGGGAGTCTAAGAACCTGCTTATTCTGAGACATTGCAGATCTCCTCTGATGGGCAGTAATTGCTCTGCAGCATCCCATCGGGTCGGCTGAGATTTTGTCAGCCTGCACCGCGGTCCAACATTTCTCTCTGCCCAAGCCTTCCTCCCATCCCCTCCTCTCATAGGTGTTGAGGCTTAATGATAACTTTACATGCCTAATTCAGTTCTCTGCATCTGCTTCTGGAGAATACAACCTGTGACTGCAGAGAAACAGACACGTCAGTGTGGACCCTGAGGAGAGACGTCTAGGCATGGAGAAACCTTTTTGGAAGGGACTGCCATACATGGACACCAAAACCCTAAGAATCCATGCTGTCCTCTGGGGGAGAAGAAGTGTAGGAAGTGAGAATAGAAGTAAGAAATAGCAAGAGAGAATCTGAGGAAATACCAACATTTAAGATGGAAGGCAAATCCACAATGTAACACACTGACCCAGGAAGATAGGACGGAAAAATATACACCATATTTGGCACTTAAATGACGTTGGTATTCTTGAAGAGGGGCCATATTTTAGGCACTGCACTGCGAACTGCGTGAACAAGTAAAATGGACAGTTAAGGGTAACCTTTATTCTCAAGAACTTTGGAGGAAAGAAGAGATGGCTGCTACAATGGGAACAAACAGGTGACGAGAGTGTTGTTGGGCAGAGAAGAAACATAACAGTGAAAAGCAGATGCATGAGGGAACAGAGATAGTAGCCAAGATCAAAAACAGCCACGGGAAAGAAAGTGACAGTCTCTGCCAAAAGTGACACGGAAGAGAAGAGCAGAATGTCGGCCGTGAGAATTCAAGGGGGAAAACAAAAACACTTCTGTAAAGTAGACAAAATCAGTAACAACTTATAGAAAGAACCCCTTTAGGAAACAAGCACTGTTCCATCCTATGGAATATACCTAAAACAGACTTTTTTTCCTAAATGGAAAAAAAACCCAAGGAGCTATACAAATAGGGCATCATCAAGCCGTGGAAACATTAACCGGCTGCTGGTCTACTGGTGCAGACACTACGTCTAACAAAAAGGTGATATTTTGTGGAAAGGTCAAAGTGCACTGGAGATGCATCTGTGTATCACCTCTAAATGTCACGATAGGCATCTGCTCCTTGATTTTTTCTTTCCCTTTTTCTTCTTTTTATTTTCTGTCGACAGAATTTTTTAAATATATATTTAGTTACATTTTATATAGAGCAGTGCACAGTTTAAAGTTTTAATGTTTGGAGAACAATTTAACTTACCATCTTAAGCTGATCGAATCACATAATTAAATGTGTAATGCTTCAAAATGACCTGTTTCTTTAACGAGGTATGGAAATGTTAGCCAAGTATAGTAAAAATTTTGTATATTACCAAATGTGTGATCAATTTTTATGTGGGACGGATGGTGGGAAGAGGGGAAGAGACATATTTTAAATTCTTCAGGTGCTTTGTTTTTTCTTCAGTCCCCACAGTTATAGAAAATATAAAACTCTTTTTCTCTGAAAATTGGATTCTTTTCAAAGAGTTCCTTGTATTCTTCCCTCTGTTGCCTAATACCCCGAATAAGCTGTTTTCTTAGGTAGCATTCAAAAGGTGTCCCCTCCAAGACTCCAGTCACCTGGCTACTCAGTCAAAACTAATTTAGATGCTGCTGTGAAGAAAATTTGCAGATGGAATTGAGGTTACTAATCAGCTAAGTATAAAAATAGAGAAATTAACCTGGGTGGGCTGAGTATAATCACTTGTGCCTTTAGGAGCATAACGGGAAGGCAGAAGGGTCAAGCCAGACAAATGCCGCAGGAGAGGAAGTGGACAGAGGGATGAGGCAGAGGGAGTCAGAGAGATAAAGTGTGAGAAGGACTTGGTTCGTCATCGCTGGCTTTGAAGGTGAAGGGGACCATGAGGTGAGGAGCGCAGGAAACCGCTACAAACTGAGAACAAACACCACTGACAGCTGCAAGGGAACCTCAGTCCTACAATCACAAGGAACTGAATTCTGTTGATAACCTGAATGAACCTGGGACAGGATTCTTCTTTAGAGCCTCCAGAAAAGAATGCTGCCTGGCTGAAATCTTGATTCTGGCCTTGCGAGACCAAGCCAAGAGACAGCTGAGTGAGGCTGTGCCCAAATTCTGACCTGTGGAGACTGAGATAATAAATGGGTGTTGTTTAAACTGCTCAATTAGTGGTCGTTTGTTACAGCAGCAATAGGAAACGAGTGCAGCTAATGACCAATTAAATAGCATTGCAATTTTTACTCCCAATTAAGTCTTTCCTGCCCTGTAGGTGGACTCTTCATTCAATAGTTCTTGATTTCAATCTCAATTTGTCTAAACTTTATTATGCACCACACATAATGCATTTAAATTGACAGGTGTTGTCTCTCCCTTCATAACATAAGAAAATCACTGTCTGTGCAGTGCAGAATAATGAAGTTCTATCACTGATACCATTGGAAGAGCAATGATCTATGAATTGAAAACATTATTAAGTGGTAAATATGAATACCAGTTAAATGCAGCCCACCATACTCTGCATGGGATTAATTATGAGTTTATCAAGCACCTCTGGCATCACTTAAAATTCCTTGGAGTCCACTAAAATAACCCAACTTAAACGGAACTAAAGTATAATCTGTAAAAAGAGCAGAACTTATAATGAGAGTACAGCTTTTATCATTTAAGCAAAACTTTAATTTTTAAGGTTTTAAAACACTAAGTGGTTTTCTCACTCCTTGGCAACAGAGGTGAAACATTTTGCATGAACACGTTGAAAGAGAAGCATTACAGCTTGAAAATGATGTGTATAATACTTCCATTCTGAATGCAAGGAGATTGTTCCATGACTGTTCAGTTCATTCCAGGGTTTCCTATCTACCTTTAGTTTTTGTTAATCTTCTGATTCTTGATTCTAAATCCAGGATGCTACTAAGTATGATAATCTCTTAAACATAGTCCATTAATATCCTAGTGGCCACTAGAAGATGAAAATGCTTATGTTATTTCTTAACCATCTTGAAAGAAAAGAACAAATGATGTCTGACTCCATCTATTTGGAATTAATTGACTGTCTAATGAGCCATTCTATCTTTAAATATAGTTCACTTTGGGCTGATGGCAAATAATTAACATGATTTGGTCTATAAATGTCAGCATTCCACATTCTCTCATATTCTTGTGTTTCATTCCAATATAACAACTTGCCTCAGCTACATTTTTTTGCTGACTGGGAAAGTCACGGCCCAGTGTTGCTTTTGCAGCACACTTAACTCTTTGGTTTTGAATAAATATTAGTCATTCCAATGGGAGAGCATAATGACAATGCTAAAGGCAACTGCAAATCAACTATACCTTCTCTGAGCAGTCAAAAAATAGTTAAGATGGTTCTTCCTTGGTGCAACAAGATAGACACTGATTAAAATAGACATTCCTAATGAGCTTCAGATGAGCTGCCAGGTGAAGCACAAGGTCCTATTATAAGATATTATATCCTATTTGGATATGATGTGAATTTCCTTGAGTGAAGGGCAGTAGGATGTAATGAGAGCTGACATTGGCAAGGATTCAATTGTTAAAATACCGGATTTCTTAACTGTATGTTTAAACAATAAAAGATGCTGCCAAAACATTGAATCACGAGGTTTAAAAAAATCAGCTCGTTCCATTCTTGGTCTTTATCTAGGAATCACAGGGCCCTGAAACAGTGTGGATAATGGTTAAAGACTTGGGCTAGGAAGCCAGTCCCATCCAGGTTTGAATCTTTTCACCACTTTCATTAGCTGCATGATAATGGTCAGCTTATTCAAACCCTCTGGGCTTCAGTTTTCTTGCATTTAAACCAGGATGGTACCTCCTGCTTAGGAACGTTATGAGGACTAGATAAGACATGGTGTATAAGGCACATAGCACCATACTTCGTACATAGTACCTGGAAAATGGTGTTTTTCAACACTGTGATCATTCTTACTACTATCATGCTGTTGTGACAGAAAGAGAATTCTTTTAGGAGCTGAGTCCTTTAGCCACTTGGAATATACCTTTCCATCTCTAAAAAATAGTAAAACCACAAAGTTGACTGTGCAATTTAAGTGACATAATGTAACAGGTGCTTAGTGAATGTTAGTTTCCTTATTTTTCTCCTCTGGCTTTTTTTTTTTTTTTAATCAAGGTCCATCATTGATGCTAACGTGGTACTTGGTGGTGCATGTTCCCTCCGAGGTAATGCAATTGCATTTTTTCACAATAGAAATATTGGGACCCAATTCTTAACCAAGCAATGGTTATGCTAGTAATTTATGCTACTATGGTAGATTTCATGACTCATATATTTGAGGGATCAGTCCTTTCAGAAATTCTTCCATGTTGCTTTCATGGATTTGCCTTTGGTAATTTACACACTTTCTCCAAAGAATTTTTGCCATTGGCTAATAGTCCTTTCCACTTACCCAACACCTCCTACCTTACCAGTCAACTGAAACATTCCTGTGAATCAGTCACTTAGGATCTGTCAAGGAGGGAGAAATTTCCCTCTACCCTTCTAAGTTCTTCTGGATGATCTAAGAATTCAGTTGACATGAGACAGATTAACGGGAGGAAGTCAAAGTTTAACACCATGTGTACATGGGAGAGACCCAGGAGAACTGAGTAACTCGCAAAAATGGCCAAAGCCCTCACCTTAAATACCATCCTCAGCTAAAGACAAAAGAGGATGTTGATGGGGGGAGGGGAGAGCCAGTTATGGGAGGCGACCCGGAAAAGCACAGTAAACAAGGGTATGGTTGTTACACAGCTTTCCATCATTGCCTTCCCCACTGAAAGGAGTTTCTACAGGTTTGGTCACCTGCCTCTTCCTGGTCCATCAAGGGAGATACCTTTACAAATGGAGATTTCCCTTGTAAATGTAAATGTTTCTTACAAAAGTGTAACTCCTACTTGGTTTTCAGAGTTTTTCCCAAGTCTTCTGTTTCTTAGAACATAACTAGCTTAAAATAATTAATATGCCACAGAGACATATTTGGGTGGCAGATTCTGTGCCGCCACAGATTCTAATCCTACGGTTGTTTGACCTGTTTAATTCCAGTGACTTTCAAACTCCATTAAACACACACACACAAACACACACACCTCATCTGGTTTAAAACTAACTCATTCTTTTTCTTCCCAAACCTACCCCTCCTGCCACGTGTTTCTTCTCCATTAATATCACCACGTAGTTGCCTGAGCCTGGAACTTTGGAGCCATCCTTAATTCTTTCAGCACCATCCTTAGCATAACAAATGAATGACCGAACATTATCAGACATTTACAAAAATTAGCTCCCAAATCTATTCTCTCCTTTTTATCACCTTTGCTACTGTCTGAGGTTAAGCTTTATTATTTATTATTTGTTTTTGTTTGTTTTTAACCTCAACTACATTTAAACTGGACTCACTACTTCAACGGTCAAATTCCTAAGAACCACCCTTCACATAATTAGAGAGTATAACTTTGGACCTTAAAACTCTTTAGCAAATGCCCATTAACTTTAGGATAAAATATTGCACAGTATACAAAGGCTTCACAACCGCGTCATAACCCTTCCGCTTTCTGTTACCATCTCTCGTGAATATCCTTTGCTCCTATCATGCTGAATCATTTCCTTTCTCAAATATCATTGCACTTAAAGCATCATTACTTGGTAACGTGTATAGTCTATTCCTATAGCATTAGCTCTTTAGAACAAGACCTCTCTGTCTCTGTCTCTGTGTGTCTCCAAATATTCATGATACATAAAGCATTTTTAGAGCAAATAAGTGAACTATTAAATGAATATATGAATAGATGACTTTTAGTAGCCTATGGTGTTATACAATAATAAAAAGACAAGGTTCTTTGCTCTTCAACGTATTATTTTAGAGATTAGTAAGGATATACATTAATCTTTATTATAAAAGATGAAAACTGTCTACTGAAAAAAAATGCACAATGTGAGAGCTGTGAGTTCAGTTTTATTTGGGGCAAAAGGAGGACTAGAGCCTGAGAGACAGCATTTTAGAGAGCTCTGACAAACTGCTCCCAAGAGGTAGGAGGGGAAGTCAGTACATATTATATATGATCTTGGTGAAGGGGATACATGCAATTAAGCACACATCTCAGTAGAAGTTTGCTGCTAGTCACGAGGAACAGATGTCTCTGTTAATGATTTTAGTGCTCTTCTGGGTATGAGAAGATGCAAGAAATTGGGTTCATAAACTCTTCTCCCCAAAATATCTAACTATCTGAAGGCCTGTTCTGCCAGTGTTCCTAGAGCACAGAGGGCCTTATTCCTGATCTCTGCCCTGAACTCCTTTCAGGGGGTGTTAAAGGTCAGCAACTGCAGTGGTTAATGACCTAATCCTTGTAGAGCCAGATGGCGACTAACATTCTTTAGTTTGCAAAAGTAATAAGCTCCAAATGATAGATATAAACTGTCAGAAGCTTGAAAGGAGAGACTATTTACTCTTTTCCTGGAAGATAAAACGATGAGAGCAGAAAAGATTTTGGAATGAGATATTTGCGTTCAGCCTTGAATGCGACATACACTTTGATCATTAAAAAAAAACAGGGGTGGGGCTTCCCTGGTGGCGCAGTGGTTGAGAGTCCGCCTGCCGATGCAGCGGACGCGGGTTCGTGCCCCGGTCCGGGAAGATCCCACATGCCGCGGAGTGGCTGGACCCGTGAGCCATGGCCGCTGAGCCTGCGCGTCCGGAGCCTGTGCTCCGCAACGGGAGAGGCCACGGCAGTGAGAGGCCCGCGTACCGCAAAAAAAAAAAAAACGGGTGGATTTTTCTAGCATGACCCTGCGCTCCCTCACCCTCCCCCACTGTTTGAGGAGAGTGGATACTCCGTTGGGTAAATGCGGTATTGAAATTGTAGAAGAGCAGTGGGCTGTAAGGCAAGTTGGGTTCAGATTGTGGATTCCATTCAATTTTATGCTAAGGAATTTGAACACTTTTAGGCAGGCAGTTAAAATAGCTTTATGCCTCATTCTGACAAACATGGCAGTTTCTCTGAAGGAATCAATTAAATGACACGGTAAAAAAATGTATAGTTTCGCACTAATCGATAGCCTAGCATTCTGTAATAAACATTTTGTCCCTTGAAATTCATCTTACTGCTTGTCTCTGACAGATAGGGACTGTTTCAAGTGTCTCTTTCCTCCCAGACTTTCTGGGGACTTTTCTTCAGTTAACTTTTATGGGGTACAGAGGATTCGACCCCAGTAAGATTTCTTTGAATTTCATACACAATTTTATTCCAAATACACTGACACCAAAAGCACCATCCGGCTTTGTTTGGGACTCAAAAAGCCTAAGTGGTTGTGTTAAAAATCAGAAAGATGTTTGTATTCTTCATGCCTAATCCTGCCACTACCTTTCCACTACCTTGGATGAATTCAACCAGCTTCTTAAACAACACTGCCACCTCCATGACCTAAGTATAATTCCTTTACAGCATGTCGGCTACATGTCTTAGGTGAACCTGTAGTGATTAAAATTTCATGTGTATTCTGTCATTTTATTCATGTCTTCTTTCTGTTTAATCAGTCTGTTACATTTTGATGTTGAGTAAGTGAATAAGATGCTGCGTTATTAATATTTCCCAGTTCGTCAAGCATTCTAAGTGCAAAACGAATTCCAGCTTGCAAATCCAAAAGAAATACAAGACAGGCTGACTGCTGGAAATGGGGCTCTGGGATGGGGGTCAGTGGGAGGAGGGGAGGTCTTTTAACTCATGTTCTACTAGAGCCCAGAAGCTTGGAACTTAATTTCCTGAATGATCGAACTATATTTATAACAATAACTAACATTTACTAATTCGTATATACCTGAAACTAGTTATGTTCTTTAAATTCATTGTCTTTTTAACACTCATTAATTCTAAGATGTGGGTACTATTTTTAGACTAGTAACCAAGGCTTGATTGTAGAGTGAGTTTTCCCAAGGATGCTCTATATTTATATCCCCCTGTTGATGCTTAGAGCCGAGGCCCCCAAGACCTTGTGGAAACCAGGTTAGAATTTGTATGATTCCTGCTTCTTATATCTTTTGCCTTTCTATCCTTGGCTTTGAACCAAGATGCAAAAGGCTACAAAATATTAATATATTGTCTGAAAGCAGATGAGTTTTCAACAGACATCAGGCAGCCTACAAGGCAAACCTACCAAACAATGACGGTTGCAGACTATTGCTTTAGCTACTATTGGAAGGAATTCCAAATGTTATCAGTTTGGAAATAAGATTAGTGCTTCCATACTATCTGTTGAACTACATGTGGAAACTTTAACGCAAAGCCTTATATGACATTAAAGTGCAAGCGTAGGCACAGGAAGAGGATGAACGGCAGACACAAAGTGACCCCATCCACATTTAATAAAACCAGAGCAGGCTGAATGGAAGTCTGCAGTTCCCAGTACCTTCTGCAGCTGGGAACAGGTGTCTCTTCTTTTCAGCACTCACTTTCCTTGCCTCTGTTTCCCCTACAAAGCCATTTGGCAGATATATGTGTTGCAGCATCGAAAGGAGCTAAACCAATTTCTGAAGATTATACGGTATGAGGGGGTTCCAGATTATGACCATCACTGACTCAAGATTTGGGTGTTAAGATGCAGTAAAAGGTAGTACAGAAAGGAATTATTAAAGTAGGGTAAGTCTAATGGTTTTTGTTCTGTGATATAAAGAAGATTCTTTATCAAGTTCATTAGGCATGTGAATGATAGTTGTAGGATGTAGATCTAGGTTCAGAACAAATAAAGATGTCTTTGTATTTATCAGTTATCTATCTGGAAACATCACATATCCAGATATGGAGGTGAAAGTCCTGAAAATTAGGTTGTAATTCAATGATGCCAAGATTTTTTCCGTATAAAGACATTTGCATCTCCAATAGCATACTGATATTTTTTTCTGGCACTTTTAAATGCAGAGATGCTAAAAATTACAATTACACTCTGAAAAAGAAATAGGTATAAATCAGAAGCAGTTCAAGAATGAGTCAAATTCAAGCTCCAAGCCATCTTTCACGTCACTTTCATTTCTATTTTAAACTCATTGTTCTTTCTTAAAGACACAGTCATTCACATAGATCAGCTCTCTGATGAACCTGCAGTGTCACCGAGTGCAATATGACCAAGTCTTAGAAGAGTTCCTTGTGTGAAGTTTATCACTCAATGAAATATTTATATATTCAATTACCTGTGTGATGGGTTTAATTAAACCTTGCAGAACAACTAGAATATCTTGTCTTCTTTTGCCTTTTTGGTGATATTGATGGAAGTTATAAAAATATATCATACCCCAGAAATATTGCATAAACACTTCACATATATTCAAGTTAAGGTGGTCCTAATAATGCAACTTATTGACTATATACATACGTGTCCTAAAATTGCTTTCATAACCACCAATATAAAGTTAAGTAATTATGTAGGCCTCCTTAATACTTTTCTGTCCTGGATAAATTTAATTTTGCCTGTCTCAAAGAAAAACGTTTTACTAAATTAAATTCATTCATGAAAAATGATCAAAGCAAGAATATAATTCAATTACATTTCTCAACTTTTATAAATAAATATATTGCATTGCATTTATTTATAAATAAATATATATGCATTGCATTTATTTTCTTCTAACAAATGTTATCACTATAGTAGAAAAGTGTACCTCCAAATATTCAGTTTTCTCTTATATTCTTTAAAAACCTGTAAAGATACAAGCCTGTTGAAACCGTAAGCCTTTGATGGATACCAAAAGTCAGCTTTTATATTTTAAATCACTGATGAGTAACTATACATCGTCTTGTGTATTGTTTGACACATTCATCTCTTCAGTGGAAAGAAACAAAAAGAAGGTAAGCAGTGAGTAAAAATGGATAGCAGAAGATTTGGAGATTTCAAAGCCTGAAATCTGTCTTCCTGACACAATTTTAAAACTCTGTTCCTCAATTACTGTTTTAGAAAGTAAGAATAGCCATTTTGAAACTAGTATTTTGTGAAAACTCGGGCAAAACATCTATAAAGTGATTTCTTTCTAAAGATAGTCTCATTTGCTAGAGGTGAGAACTTTTCGGCAGAATATTTTTACGGATGCCTCTATATATGGCCTTAAGATTAAATTCAGAGGCCCATGCCTCTGGATTGTATTACAAAGGAATTACGAGGAAATCCCAGTGGTACTTCTAGTAATTTAACCTGTGAAAATGGTTCAAGATAAACCTGTGCTACAAAGCTGTAAATTCCTGAACTCTTAAATGCAGTGTCTTTCATCACTGAATTCTGGTGCCCAGATTCTCAATAATTGTTAGTAGTGTGTGTTTCTGTTGTTGTGGTCGTGTTGGTGGTCCTTACATAGAGTAACAACCATTAAGTACTAATTACGTGCCAAGGACTAAAGACGTTTTTCTGTGTTGTTTTGTTTGACCTCTCTAATAACAATACATGGCAATTAGATACTATTATCCCCACTTTACTGATGGTGAAACTCAAAGAAAATAACTAAATTGCCCAAGTCACACAGTTTCTAGGCAGCATAGCACAAGTCAGCCTGCCTCCATAGGATGCTCTTTCCAATGCATCTTACTGAGTTGATGCATAAGGCCACCCTAGTAATGCTCCAGTGTAGATGGGACAAAAAGAGTTTGTCATTCTGATTAAGTATAAAAAAAGAAAACATTTGAAATAATCACCAATAAGCCCTTAGAGCCATGCCTTAGTGAATCAAAGCCATCTACTCTACAGTAGACGTGAACCTGATTAATTCCTCAGTAGCAAAGGCTAAATCATGCCCTGTTGCTATAACAGAACTAATACAAGCCGTAAGGATAAACAATAGCAGTCTTAAGTAAGGACAAGATGCGGTATTAACTGATTTCACCATGGCGCCTCTCTGGAATCCATAGACAAAGGCTAAAGGGAGGAGGTGGTGAGGTTTAGTAAATTAATAAAATCTAGCTCTACTGCATTTCAGCCAAAGCTGAGTTTGTCTCCCAATCCGGTGAGAGCCATTGTCACCCCTACGAAAAGCCACACTCCAATCACTTCCCACATTTGTCTTCACACGTGCACCCTCTAACTGACGATCTGTCAGCAACATCAAACTTACTCTGACCAGATCTGTGAGTTTTATAAGAGACTTCAGAGATTTGCTTATTTTTCTAAGGAGACCAGCTTCAACTCTGCTGATAATGTGTTTTCTTTTGAAAATGAGCAGACAGGCTGCTGGAATCGTCCCAGAATCCACACCAGCTGACAGCTCCAACTTTTTAGGTCCACAGTGCCCACTCTCCAGCAGGTTTAACTTCACGGCCAGCTCGGGCAAGTAACAAACAACTGCAGAAACAGTGACAATGCGGACGGAGGGCTGCGGGAAAAGGACTTCACAAAAATGAGAAAACTAGAATGAGGATTTAGAGGCAATAGTAACTGAAAAGGAAATCTTAAAAGATATGACTGAGACAGGTCTACATAGAGTTACACACACAAAAATTTCTTGAAGAAAGCCATTCAGAAAATCATATTTTAAGGTTTCTTTCACAAGAAGTAAGGAGACAATATTTTAGGACTGATCTTGTGGTCAAGCAGCAGAGCCTCAGAATCCTTCTGAGCATTTTAGTCCTGGAAACCATGATGCACTGAGCATGGTTAGTCCTCAAAGTACTAAAGTGCCACATTTCCTCTTTCCCATCTGGCCCACTCATGCCTGAAGTAGACCTACAATCACTTTGCTCCCTCCCTCCACATAACTAAAATACCCTTGTATGTGCACAGCTCTGAGACCTTAGCCACCAACATTCAATAGCAGATGTATAAAAGGTCAGATGTCAAATTATCTTTGTCCTGAGACATGACTTCATCAGTTCTGACCACAAATGCTGTTGTCAAACCAATTTTGGGTCTGCTCACCCGACACGTAGCAAAGCAGATCTACTGACACTGGGCTGTGGTGAAGGAAAGTACAGCGTTTATTGCAGGGCCCAGCAAGGAGAGCAGGCAGCTCATGCTCAAAAGCCCCCCAACTCCCTGATGGTTTTCAGGGAAGGGGTTTTACAGTCAGTGTTAGAGAGAGGGTCATGCGGTGTGTGATCAGCTTGTGCTCAATTCTCTGGTTGGTGGTGAGATAACAGGGTGGTGTTTCAGGAATCTCAGTCATTAACCTTCTGGTTCCAACCTATCTGGGGTCTACCTGCCGGTGGTCAGCATGCAGTTAACTTCCTCCACCTGGTAGGGGTTTCAGTATCCACAAAACAGCCTAAGGATATGGCTCAGGATATTATCTACAGCCCTTCAGGAGGAACTAAAGTTCTTTGACCTTGTTTTATGGCTAAACTATTATTATTTTGTCTTACTTTTTCCCAATGTTTCTGAATTTTCTCACTTTTCTGATTAAATTTGCTCTTCGGAACTCAGGGAAGACCTAGGAGGCTAAAGCTTTCCTGCAAAGAAGAGGCAGGGGACCTGGGATGTCTGTCCCCGAGAAGGCCCCTCAGGGTCCTGCTTGGTTCCAATGCTACAGTTTTCCATCTCAATCTTGCAGGACTCTCTCTCGCTGCTGCTCATTTGACAACCATGACATTCTTACGTAGTCTAAGTGATACCAAAATCAGTATCTCAGGAAGTCTTGAAGAGCTTAAGAAATCATAAGGTGTTCCTGTGAAATCTGAGGGGGTGTGTACACTTGTCCCCAAAGCAAAGGAGTGGTCCCACCGCCCTCTGCTATAGCTCGGTAGTGGTGGGAATCCGTACAGACTGTTCTATGTACGTCAGCACCATGTATTTTTAGGCAACACCTGTAAGGCCCCTTCTTTGCTGTTGGATATTGACTCCCACTATCCTTCAACTTCATCCCTTTCCAGTCCTCTTACAGCATCCCATCAACTATTATAAGCTGAGTTATTAATACTTTGTTTTTAAATTTTATTTGTTTCCATTTTGCATGGGGAAAAAATGGAGAAATTTCGCACAAAAATCACTGAACAGGGAGAAAAGCACAGAAGATTTCAGACCCTGCCTCCACCCCGATGTAGGAAGTGTTTTCCAAGTCCCAACAAAGTGAAGAATTTGAGGTACAGACTGAGGGATTTATTCCCCATGGATTCTGTGGGTAAAATAGACACATTTCGGAACCTTTGAAAGAATTTTAGCTCTGGGATCATTTCAACCTCAGGAAACACTGGGAGAGAGTATCCTGATTAGGTTGCCACAAAGAGACGAACATGGCAACAGCCAGGAGGACGTTTCAGTGGTCCTTTCACCAGTGGACGCTAAGGACAGAGCACCAGAGTCCAGGACTAATTTAACATAAGCAACAGATCCTGAGGTGACTAATGGAAATATTGCAATCGGTGTATTGCAGTTCCTGAAAGAGTACGTACAGGCTTCATTTAGGGAAATTTGTGCTAGGCTGACACTTCATCTAAACAGCTACTATCCTAGACAAAAAAAAACTTAAAATTCCTTTTAGCATTTAAAAATGAAAGTGAATTTCATTAAAAGTGAATTTTAATTCACTTTTGCACTCTCCATATTGGTCTCATTTACACTTGTTATTGTTTCCGAACCCATCATACTTTATCAGAACAAGTTAGACGTTAATAAACCCTCTAATAAAGACTGTTTAAATGCCAACTTGATTTAAAACGAAGATCAACGGAGAAAAGACCACCATCACCGGCACCTGGGTTTTGAAAGTAGTTGGCAAAGACAGATTTAATACCACAACTGTGGAAAGCAGGATGGTTATGCTTCCAGGTCCCATTTTGCTGTGGCCAAGATAAAGCACAGAGGGGTTATGGAATTAGCCCAAAGTCACACAGTCTGTCAGTGTCAGAACTCAGATGGCCTGTGTTTAGCCCACCGGGCTGTACTCTCTGCCACTGTCATTATTTACTCCCTTTTTCATTCTCCTCGCCAATTCCACACCAGAATGGCTAGGTCTTGGTCAAGGACCAGCCAGCACTGCTATAGGTACTGCTCTATGAACTTGTTCTCTTTAACACTCCAGGGAGAAAGAGGAAGTTTTCATTATTATTGATTTGCTCCTTTGCTGGGTGATGTGCTGTCAAGTGAAGAGAAAGGTAAGACCAAGGGTAAGGACTCAATCATTTCAACCCTGGCTCTGTCTGGGGCTTGGGGCAAGGGCCTCCACATTACAAAGCTTCAGATATAAAAGGAAACTCAGAATGCCCATGTCAGCAGTGCTTGAAAACATCGGGGATTTTGTAATATTAAATTGGAAAGGATTTATCAAGGTTAAATGGTTTCCACTCATTACTCGTATTATTAGTATCCTGACGCTTTAATACTATGTTGACTGGAAAGCAGTGATTTGAATTCTTCAAAGAATTTTAAGTCATTAAAGCAACATGCCTATGGATTCACCGAATACTACTCTTTTTTTGATTAAGAAACAAAGCATTCTTGCAAAGACACATGTAAAGGTATTTGCTTCAGTTTGGAAGAAAAAGGCTTTCTAATAAGATGCCAAAAAGGTAAATGAGACAACCCTCAGAAGTAGACAAAGATTTATTGCCAAAAAGAAAGCGGTTCTGGCTTGGGTATTTTCATTTCCACGTATGGGTCAAAGTGCTTTCCAGCTTCCTAAATCAGAAGTGCTAATAAAAGATGTAAAATCCTTGCTTTTATGACTACGATGGTACTTTAGCAAAACTCTTCCTTGATGCTTGCGGAGGTGAAAATTCTTCTCTTCAACTCTAAACATGGTTTTAGATGTCTCTGATTATTTGTAGATGTGGTTTTGTGTTCATTTACTTTTTATAATTCATAAAAAATGTATAGAAACCTAAAACCCTTACGTTCGATTCTTACATCTAAATGGACTCCCTTACTGCCCGCTCAGTCTGTGAAAATCGGCTCCCTTGGCCGGGCACCTGCAGTGAATATTCACAAAGCTGCAGTTCACCAGGCCAACATGAAATGGGTCCTAGGCAGGATTCCATTGCAAAATAAGCCTTGACTCCCTACCAGCCTGTCAGCGCAAAAAAGTAGTGAGCATTTTTAGGTGCAGCGACAGGACAGCAAGAAAAAAGAACCTCAGACGGTAGCAGGAGAATCCTTGAAGGATAGCTGGATTAAGAGTCTGAAATCGGGCTTCCCTGGTGGCGCCGTGGTTGAGAGTCCGCCTGCCGATGCAGGGGACACGGGTTCGTGCCCCGGTCCGGGAAGATCCCACATGCCGCGGAGCGGCTGGGCCCGTGAGCCATGACCGCTGAGCCCGCGCGTCCAGAGCCTGTGCTCCGCAACGGGAGAGGCCACAGCAGTGAGAGGCCCGCGTACCGCAAAAAAAAAAAACAAAAAAAGAGTCTGAAATGTACTGCTAATGTTGAGAGTCTCCCTCTGCTAAGAGTATTCTTAAGTCCTCAGTGCTATTCTCTTATTTCTTCCTTCTTTAGTTTGTACTTTTCATGAATAAGATAACAGAAGTCAGGAAAAGAGGGTGACGGTAGAGCTTTGTTTTATTGCTTTTTTTTCTCTTTTTAAGAAAAAAGAAGTCCTGTTAGCCTTACCCCCTTTGCCCAATGTCTGTTTGTCCAACTGCAATACCCAGGATCTAATAACTCCAGTGAGTGAATTTAGAGCTCCAGCAAACATACTCTCCTTCTTGTGCGCTTGTGGAGCAACTGTTATCAAATGAGCCCAGTGCCATAAACAAGACAGATAAGTGCCTTCCATCCCCCAATTACCCAGGAGTAGGCGGAAAGCCGAGGGCCAGCAGACCGGATGGCAATCCTAAAGGACGATTTAGAGTCAGGTCACAGAACAGAGGGCTCTGGAGTCATTTGTAACTGGACTTGCTACCAGGTAGCCATAATGGTTTTTCATCTTCTGTCAGATATTTCAGGGCAAATTACAAGAGAAGTAATGTCTTTTAGTGGCGCATTTCTGCTTGACAGGGTTTAACGTAAGTGTTGAATATAGTAAGTACTCAGATGATTTTTGCATCAAATCAGTAAAACTCTTCTACCCGACTTTCCAGCATCAGTAACTTTTCTATCCTACCTCTAACTGACCTCAATGTGTAAATAGATTTTCAAATTTAAGGACCAAGATTCTCAGAATTGGGCGTCTTTTTTTATTCTGGTCTATGCCAAATTATTATTTACGTACCAGTTGGAAAAAACTCCATCAAAGGTCATGCGATCAAACTAGGAAAGCAGGTATGTAACCAGTCATCTAGTCTTGTGTGTGTGTGTGTTCATATACGTGCATATCCATACACATAAATACATTATACACGTATATGATATGTTATGATATGATAGTCCGCATATACATGTTATATATACACTGAACACATTTATATATCCTTCCCCATAGCCATGTCCCTCTTTCCTCACAAGGAAAGCAAGAAAGCCCAACTGTAACACTTACCCACGCTACACAAACTATATGTTCCTTACTTCACTTCCTTAATCTTTGCGTTGAGAGAGAGGTTCCATCTTACCTTCCATCTGTCATGTTAATAATATACAAGCATAAGATATGTTTGATCTGTTTCATTCTCTCATGCCCATTCCTGGGAGGCCATTTTCCTTCTGCTTTGTAAAAAGCCAGCTTTTCTTCTCATCTGTTTTTCTGTGCAAGAGAGACTGCAGCTTTTTACACAAGATCAAGGCTGACCAAATCATCAGTATGAAGAAGAGGCGTGTATGAGATTGCTGGTGTTTTTTCATACAAAGGAATTCTGAGTTTCGGGAAGTACCCAGGGCCCAATAACACTTTCTACCTTTTCCAGAACTGAATGTATATGATGTTAACAACTAACACCTATTAGTTAACAACTATTTCAGCTTCGATTACCAGTCATAAAAATGGCTTGCATATGCAGAGTCAGAAAGACTTTGCTTTCACAGAAGGGCCGTCACCACTCATGGTTGGTAATGGTTTCAAGTGGACCAAGTGTATAATTTGTAGTGTTATCTGCTAAAAAGAGAGCAGACATGCGAGGCTGCACAGGGACAAGATTTCACTCCAATCAGCATGTGAGCTGGATACATCCTAAAAGCCCAAGTTGATGTAGGGTGGTCCATCACTCACATCAGCATTCCAGAAAGTCATTGAGATTGTGTTTTTTCTTTGAATGGGCCTCAGACAATGAGTGGTT
Organism: Delphinus delphis; assembly: GCF_949987515.2. NCBI lineage: Eukaryota > Metazoa > Chordata > Mammalia > Artiodactyla > Delphinidae > Delphinus > Delphinus delphis. The sequence continues at coordinate 4,104,859 of NC_082687.1, read as the reverse complement.
CAAGGCAAACTGAAGTTGTGAGGGTCCATACCAGATAAATTATATTGAGTCACAGAGAAGCTGGTTTCCAAGGTGTCCTCAAATGACTATTGCAAAGTAATCAGAACTCACTGACAAGAATAGTTTGATTTGATCCTGAAAATAAGAGCTTGGGAACACAGAGTGGTTTATGGTTCCCAAAAAGTTGGCCCAATTTTATCCACCAACTTCGTACCAAATCTCACCTGAGATACCAGATACATCTACATTTCTGGCACTAGCAACTCTGGAGCTTAAAGGGAAATCTGCAACTTAGAGAGAACTTTATCAAAATTGGTTAAGAGCATGAGTTTTGATATGGATGTGAATACCATCTTTGCTGTTTCTAAGTTATGTGATTTCAGTCGTTTTTTAACTTGCCTGTAAATCACATACTAAAATATGGGGCAAAATGTATACCCAGTAAATGGTAACTCTTATAATACTGTTTTAAATAGGTCTGTTTTAAATACCCCTAGTCCAGATCTAGCTGCAATACTAAGAAAATCAGAACAGTGAGACTTTAAGATGTAGTTACAGACTATCTAATTTTGCAGGGAAATACATCTTATCAGGACTTCTTTGTTCCATTTAATAAAAAGGAATTATAAACTTACTCTAAAGGAAATTCTGTTTTATTGATCATCATCATCTTTCCTTCTTCATCATTGCCCTCTACTGAATATCCAGTAAGCACTAATATACATTATCTTCTTTAATCCTTACAACAAACTGATTAAACAGGTATTTTTACTCACCTTACATATGAGAAATTTGATGCTTAGAGAACTTAGCTCACTTGCTTAGGAAAGCACAGTTATTAAGAAAGAGTATAAAGATCTTACAACCAAGCATTTCTCAATCCAAAGACCAAAAATCTTAACTATATAAGATCCAGTCATCTCACTGTATCCGTGAGGGATTGGCTCCAGGAACACCACCTGCCATACCAGAATCCACAGACGCTTAAGTCTCTTATACAAGATGGTGTAGTGTTGGCATATAAACTACACACACACATCCTCCTGTATACTTTAAATCATCTCTATATTACTTATAATACCTAATACAATGTAAATGCTATGTAAATAGTTGCTGTTGCACAGCAAATTCAAGTTTTGCATCTTAGAACTTTCTGGAAATTTTTTTTTTAAATGTGGAATATGGAAACTACAGATCCAGAGGGCTGATAGTACTTTATCCAGTGGTGTGTTACGTATCATGAGAGAGCAGAAAGTAACTTACTGCAGATAACGTTAGGTCTTTCTTGCCTAAAGGATGATGCCTCTACCTTTTTCTTTTCATTCTCAAGGATTTTACTACCCATAATCCATGATTTCTTTTGTGTGGAATACATGTATCGAGAGAAAAAATATAAGGGCAGTGTTTCTTTGCCCAGCACAGTTGTATTTTCTTTCAGTAACTGGACAGTGCTAACCAGCCATCTATTCAGAAGTAACCTTTTTCTAAAACACTGGCATCTTGCACTAGCCTAAAGCTATGGCAGCCCTGAAAGCAAGCACCAAATCTGAGAAGTCACTTGTTTTTATTTGTGTTTTCTCTTCAACTGGCTAACTCTTAGTGGGAGACAGAGGGGCTGTTCAGTTTCATTATGTCAAGACTGGGGGCACAGACCTGCTCATGGCTTACTCCTGAGTTCTAAATTATATTCGGTTGAGGAAGGGTAAGGTGGTGCGGGGAGGAAATGCCCACTCCTCTTTTTGTCAATTTTCACTGCAACATCAAGCATGAGGCAAACAGTTCTAAGTAGGTTCTTTGTCATTTGCATACCAGTAATTCTTCTTTATGGGTAACAGAAATGCTGAGCTTTCAGAATCAGGGAGCTTTTCTTTCTGTCACAGGCAAGCGATCTATACTACCTTATTGATTTTCCCAACCAATTAATCCATTGATTTTTCTCACCTATAAAAACAACAGCAACACAAAAGCATGCATGTCTAATGGGAAAATATGACAAAAATTAAAAGTCAGCTATAAATAAAAATAATTAATAAAAAATGACACCTACTGATATTTGCATTTTCTCAGTAGCTTTTTTCCCCCATGTTTTTCCAACCGAATAGTTCACAGTATGTTGCTGAGGCATAACAAAATTCATGAAAATGATATAAGAAACTCCTTGGTAAGAAATAAAACTACAGAACAAATAAGAGTTTTTATTTGTGTACATTTGGCTTCTAGTTCAAAAGTTTATGGTTTTCTTTTCACATTCAGTTGACGCACAACTATATCTCAGGCTGAAAGATCTAAACTACCGCCACTCATGAATTGTGAAGGCCAAGACGTTTGGAAATTTTACTGGATTTATGACCTAGAAAAACAAAAATACAGCAGGACAAAGAAATGAATGGAACTATAAAGCAGGTTTGAATCTATCTTGTAGAAAAAAGGAATGAACTAAAAAGTTAGAAGATTCTAGAAGTTAAAAATTCTGGGCAATGGTGACTGACCAAGTGGTTTAGGTGAATGAATGTGTCGATTCATTTCTGACTAACTAGTTGTTCTGTTTATCTTGCAGCTTTGCTTAAGGAAGATAGTGCAGCAAGAGTTCCAAAAAGGCTTTGTTCAAATGTCAGTGTGTCACACATGTAAACTATAAGGCAAAGATCACATCATCAGAGAAAAATATGTTTCTTACTCTAGTAAGCTCTTCCATCTTAATGATCCTTAACTACTAAATACCACACTAAGCAATCTAAAATTTTTAATCTGAAATAACCCTGGAGGCATATATGTCAACTTCATAGTGATTATCCGTCTTGTGTAGGAAACCCTACATTACATGAAACATCAGAAACTAAACAATTTTAATGGTCCAATCACAGAGATCTTCTACTAGTTATTATCTCAAAATTATAAGATATTAGAAGATAACTGGCTTTCATAGAATGAAATGCCCATTGATTAGAAAGGCCAGTGTAGCTAAGAAACAGTTCATGCCCGATCTAAAGCAGTACCCACAGAATTGACAGGAAAATCTAACAGTAGAAATGCCATACAGCTAGCATCTTTGGATATCGGTGATTAATTGGACCTGTGGACAGTAATGTGGACTAGTGGAGGAGTGCAGAATGACTCTCATTATTCCCGTTTAGGTGACCAGGTAGACGGCAATCATATTTTCTGAATTAGGTCACACAAATAGAAACAGATTGGGAATGGAACATAATAATTCATTTTGGAATGTGCTGTGTTTGAGCCACCTGTGTGACATATGGGCGTGAAGATGTGCAGTGGGGAGCTGTCTGTATCAGTCAGGAGCCCAGAAGGAAAGTGTGAATTTAAGACATGCATTTGAATTCATCAGCGTATGAGCAGTATTTAAGTCACAGAATTGGGTAAAATTGAACAGGGAGAGCACGTAGACCGAGAAGAAAACAGGCTAAAGCCACACCACCACCACCAACAAACACCTGGAGAATACCAGCATTTAAAAACAGAGCATTTAAGGAGACTAAGAAGAAAAGTGAGCCAAAGAAGAAAACAGGAAAGTAACAATGAGGAGGGGACAGGAAGAGGACCAGACAGAGTACAAGAGAGGGAATAAACCTGTGAATTAATTTAGTGATTGTCCTAATCTTCTAGGACTGCTATAACAAAACACCACAGACTGGGTGGCTTAAACAACAGTTATTAATTTTCTCATTCTTGGGCTGGATGCCCAAGATCGGGGCGTTGACAGATTTGGTTTTGGAGGCTCCCTCCCTGGCTTGCAGACGGCCACCTTCTCATCATTGCTCACATGGACATTTCCCTGTGCACGCACATCCTGGTGTCTCTTCCTCTTCTTATAGAGACACACGTTATATCGGATTAAGGTCCCATTCTTATGGCTTCATTTAATCTTAATTACCTCTTACTTACCTGTAAAGGTCCTATCTCCAAATACATTCATGTTGGAGGTTAGGGCTTCAATATATGAACTGAGGGGACACAATTTAGTCGATAATAGTGGTCAAACCTTTATCGAATGCTATCGACAATGCTTGTGTCCCACCAAAATGCATGAGTTGAAACCTAATCCTGAATTTGATGGTACTTGGAAGTGGGGCTCTGGGGAGGTGATTAGGTCCTGAGGCAGAGTCCTTATGAATGCAATCAGTGCCTTTATAAAAGAGGCCCCAGATTGCCCTCTCACCCCTTCCACCATATGAGGTTATAAGGAAAGCATCTTGAACCAGGAAGCTGGCTCTCACCAGACATTGAATCAGTTGGCACCTTGATCTTGGACTTCCCAGCCTCCAGAACTGTGAGAAATAAAATTATACTGTTTATAAGCCACTTACACTATGGTACTTTGTTATAACAGCCCAAATGTACTAAGATACTGACTATTCATGGTTTATAAAATAAAATCCAAATTCCTTAGCATGGCATAATGATCATTTACTAAATTGTCCCAATCAACTTTCCAGTCCTGTCCTCCATACTTTCCCTACTTTATATCCCATAGTTCAATTCCACTGGAGAAATTTGCTTTCTCCTGATTATACCTTATGTCTTTATGCCTCTGTACTCTTTAGGGTCATCTTCATTCTCTACATGAACAAATCCTAGCTCTCTTTGAAGATCTCCCTCAATGTCACTTCTTTTCAAAATACTTTCCTTATCCTTCATAGCAAGAAATGCTTCTCACATCTATGCTCCTTCTTCATTTTGTTCCCATGTCACAAAGTATTTATTAAATTCTACTATAATCACTTAGCTCAGCTAAGGCAAACTATTGATATATCTTACTCATCTTTTATAAATGTGTCCTCTAGTGTTCTTCCAGATATATACCAGGTGTTTATTAAACATAAGACAGTAAATAAATGAATGAATAAAAAAGAATAGTTAAATTAATGAACTGCAACACTTTCCATAATGAGTTATTTCTCTAATTTTGATGTTATTAAATAGAAAAAATACTCTGTGCAAATTTTCATACAATATGAGATTAGTGTTCAACTGCTTTAGATAGTCACAATTTATTAAATATCCACAGTGCAAAAACAAAATAAATAAGTAAAGCAAAAATACACTGTAGTAGGGGTGGTAGAAAAATTTAGAGATTATCACACAAAACAAAACATGATCTGAACCTTAGCAGACTTATACATTAAAGGAGAAGTAAGTCAAATTGCATGCTGGGAAAAAAGTACAGGACCAAATTGTATTATTTTAGAGCCTACTTCTTCCATGTTTAGTTCACCCTGTTCTGTTACCCTGAAAGGGAGCATTGAACCTGATGAATTTTAGGGAGAGGATCTGCCTGGGTTAATGATCTATCATAGTTCTCCTCAAGTTCTTCAGTATAGGAGCCCAAAAACAGGACAGCATCACCCAGTTTAGCAGAAACCAACCTTTATGTCCTGACTTTAAAGCAGTTACGAAGCTTCAGCTACCTGTACATACTCTATTAATTAGGGATGGGATTATTTATCCTTCCAGGAATGGACACCATCCATGTTCCACACTGCTGAGGCAACACCTAAAAGGTGTAACAGTACAGGAGAAATCCAAGGTGGAGGCCCAAGGAGCTCATCTCACTCAGTCCCAGAACCGGGACTCAGGAAACCCCACTGTCCTAGTCACTATCCTAGTGTCCCAAGTCACTGGCTGTCACCTCATGTTCTTGGAGATACATTCACTCTCCAGGCACAAGAGCACAATTACTTCTTATACCAGCTGATTTCCAATTCCAGCCATTAGCTCTGATGTGATCGTCTCAGAACAACGGAGACAAGACTAAAACCATGCGTCATTTTCTCCAATAATCCTCTCTGCCTCTTTGATTATTTTAATGACAGAGCATTGAGGCTCAGACCACAGAATTTGCTAAAAACATCCTACTGAAGAATAGCAGGACTTCTCCACTGTTATTTTTAATACAGTACTATTCAAGTCATTCTGAACTTCAAATAAAATGCTACATATCAGTGTCTTGTTTTTACCAAAGCTGAGCAAATTTGTCAGCAGTGATTTTCTTCACAGCTGCCGGAGTAATCATTCACTCTCCTGTTCAAAACACTCTCACCATGTTGCATCTAAACTCCGTGTGGGCTGGAAGGCACTACAGGCTCTGTTACCTGTCCGCTGTTCCCACCATCACCCCTTACTCTGCTCTAGGGTCATTGGAGCAGCTCTTCCAAGATGCCGTGCTTATTCTTACTAGGGGTCCCCACTGCCTAGAACCCTTTATCCTTCAAGCTTTATAATGCTCATTCCTTCACTTCCTCCAAGTCTTTGTTTAAACATCACTCCCCCAAAATACCCATTCTAAACATCCTGCCTAACACACACACACACACACACACACACACACAAAATCATGTCATTCCCAGTCATGCAATCTGCTTTTATCTTCATAGCACTAAGCACAGTCATATTACATATCTCTGTACTTCTTTTTTTTTATCTGTCTCCTCTTCTAGAAGTAAGGTCTTAAGAGAGCAAGGCCTAGAACAGTGCCTAACACATGGTAAACACTCAATATTTTTAAAATAAGTAATGAATTAATAAGAGAATTTGTGCTTCAAGACAAAGAAGTCATACAAATTTGTCCAAAAGTCATGCTCCTTCAAAATAAAATCAGAAATATGTACAGTGTTCTATGAAATTTGACATTTTCCAAAGGAAAAGATGGAGAACACAACGAAAGCTCACATCCTCCGTTGGGGTGTAGTGAGGAGTCAGCATTAATAAGACCGTGGCAACGATTCCCCCAGGAGACAACCAGCCTATTGGCTTAATCAGAGTTTTTGAACATTATTCTATTCTACATCCATGTAAATGTATAAAAGTGCCACATGGTCCTGTAAATCAGCTTTAGGTAGCAGAATTGTGGCAGCCGTGAACAACATCGTTTCTGTGGAAGAGTCTTTTCCTGCTCAGAGGGTTGGAAGTTTATGGCTCACTGAGGATTCTACTCATTATCCTCTGGGTGGTCTGAAATCCTGAATTCACTAGATAACGAGTCAACCCTGATACCATCCTGGGGTTGTCATATCAGCAGGAATGTGTGGAAATCATAATCAGAGAATCCTTTCTCTCAAAAGGACCAGAAGTTGAATTTGCCTTGGAAAACATATCGACCTTATAGACCTTTAATACGTTCTTAGTCCTCTATTTTCTCCATCTACCCTCATAGCAATATGATCAGAGTTGACCTATTAACTAAGGCTGAAATATCAGAGGCACCTGATGACTGCTATTCTCTCTGCCTTCCAACCTCACCAAAACAATGTCAAATTCCATGTGTCTCTCAGGACAACCCCACCACATATCTCATTGTACAACTTGATTTTGCACAAAATACATTGGCCACAACAACCTAAGCACCCACTTTAGGAAACTAAAGAACAAAGCTCTGAAACAATCAGAAGAAAGGAAATAATGAAGAATTAGAACAAAAAATCAATGGAATTGAAAACAGTAAAACAATAGAAAAAAACTGATGAATCCAAAAACTGTTTTTTTGAAAAGATCTATAAAATTGATACTTCTATGTGGGCTAAACAAGATAAAGAGAAAGAAGATATATATTACAGCAAATAAAGAAGGGGGTTATCACTACTGATCCCATGCACATTAAAAGGTTAATAAGGAAACACTATGAACAACTCTATACCCACAAGTTTCATAACTTGGATAAAGTGAAACAAAAATACAAACTACCAAAATACATGCAAGGACAAGCAAATAGATATGCCCATATCTATTAAAGAAATTGAATTTTATTTTAAATCCTTACAGAAAGAAATATCCAGGGACAGATGGTTCAATTGATTAACACTACCACACATTTTATGAAGGAATAATACCAATTATCAACAATCTCTTCAAAGAAATAAAAGAAGAAAAACTTCCCAAATTATTTCATGAGTCCCACATTACCCTAATATCAAAACAAAGACATTACAAAGGACCAATATCCCTCATGAACAGAGACAAAAAGTCCTTAACAAAATGTTAGCAAATCAAACCCAGCAATATATAAAAAGGGTAATACATCATGACCAAGAATGCAAGGCTGATTTGGCATTCATAAATCAATCGAGGTAACATCTCATTACACACTGAATAAGAAAAAATATATAATCATATCAATCATTGCAGAAAACCATTTGAAAAAATTAATCAACTATAATAAAAACTTTAAAAGAAAACTAGAGTATAATGACTTAATAAAGGTTATAAATATTTAAAAAAATAAAACCTTATAGCTAATATCATATTTCGTGAAGAGAGACTAACACTTTCCACATAAGATCAGGAATAAGGCAAGGATATTCTCTTTCCCCATTCCCATTCAACATTGTACTGTAAGTCCTAGCTAATTCAATAAGACAAGGAAGAGAAAAATAAAGGTATACAAAATTTAAAGGAAGGAGTAAAACACTCTTTACTCAAAGATAACATGATTTTCTGTGTAGATAGCCTGAAAAATTACCAACAGAATGGGTAGCCAACAAAAAAACTCCTGAATGTGAATGTGAATACAGCATGGTAGCTGGATATAAGGTCGATTTTTTTTTTTTTTAGAGTCAGTTGATTTTCTATATGTCAGCAAAGAAAAATCAGAAAATTAAATTTTAAAATACCATTTACAATTGTACCAAAAAGATAAAACAACAAAATATTAATGAAAAAAATCAAAGAAGATCTAAGTAAATGGAAAGAGATTTTGTGTTCATGGATTGGAAAATTCAACATAACAAAGAAGACATCTCTTTTTCCCAAATTGATATATCGATTTAATACAACCCCATCAAAATACCAGCAAAATTTTGGTGGTAACAACAAACTGATTCCAACATTTATAGGTTAGTAAAGCGAACACAATACAGGAAAAGAAGAACAAAGTTGAGAGACTCACACTAGCCAATTTCAGTATTTACTGTCATGCTATAGTACTCAAGAGAGCACAGTAGGTGAAAGAACAGACACGTAGTTCAGTGGAATAAAATAGAGAGCTTAGAAGATAACCTCATACAGGTAAAGAAAACTGATTTTTGACAAAAGCAAAAAGGCAATATAATATATATAATACAAGGATAGTCTTTTCCATAAATGGTGCTGGAATAATTGGCAGTGCATATTTTTTTAAGACTGAAAGAAAGAAAAAAGAAACTAGACATAGACCTCACATTTTACACATATATTAACTCAAAATATACCATTGACCTAAATGTAAAATGAAAAGTTATAAAACTTCTAGAAGACATACAATAAAATCTGCATGACCTGCAGTTTAATGATGAGTTTTTAGATACAATTTAACACCAAAAGCACAGTCCATGAAAGAAAAAATTTATAAGTTGAAATTTATTTAAGTTTTTAAAAAATTGCCCTGCAAAGAACACTGTTAAGAGAAGGAAAAGAGATCTCACAGACTAAAAAAATTTGCAAATCACTTATCAGATAAATGAGTTGTATCCAAAATATACAAAACTACATAATAATAAAACCTCTTAGACCTTAATAATAGGAAAACAACTTAGTTTCATAATGGGGAAAAATAGTGAACAAGCAACTCACCACTGAAAATATACAGATGGTAAGTAGACAATGAAAACACCCTCAACATCACTTACAATTAAGGAAATGCAAAGTAGATAATAATGACATACTACCGCACACCTACGGGAATGGCTAAAATCCAAAATCTGGCAGTATCTGTTATTCATGGATATATGGAGCAACAAGAACTCCCATTTATTGCTGGTGGGAATGCAAAGTGTTATAACCACTTTGAGAGCTATTTGGAAATTTCTTATAATGTTAAACATAACTTTACTGGCAATCAACTCCAGGTTTACCTAACTGATTTGAAAACTTATATCCACACAGAAAGCTGCACATGAATGAATTATGAATCAATTTTATTCACCATCATCAAAAACTGGAAACAACCAAGATGTATTTGAATAGATGAATAAATGAACAAACGATGGTATATCCATATAATGGAATACTACTCAGGGATGCAAATGCATGAACTATCAACCCACAAAAACATATTACTAAGTGAAAGAACCTAGTCTGAAAAGGCAGCATAGTTTATGAGTCCTTTTATATGACATTCTGAGAAAGACAAAACTATAGAGAAGGAAAACCGGTCAGTGGTTGTCAGAGGTTTGAGGTGAGGGAGGGGTTGACTGGGTGAAGTACAAACGAATTTTTAGTGCTGTAACTATTTTGTACGATACTATAGTGTTAGACACATGATGCTACGCACTTGTCAAAACCCATAGAATTTTTCACCACAAGAAGTAAACCTTAATGTATACACACAAACAAATAAAAAATCAAGGAGATCAGGGATCCCAAGACGGAATACGAACTGTGGCAAGAGCATCTAGCTCTATCACAAATGTGTGATATGGTTTCACTGATGAGGATGGGGGAGATGTTTCGAAGTAAGTAACTTTGGAAGTGAGTGGAGGAACAAGAAACTGTGTGTAAGTACTGTATTCCAGTAGCTAAGATTGTTTCTTACGGGGGTATAGGTTAACAATCCTAAAACTGTAGATGTATGCTGGAATTGAACAGTAAGTACGTAGATGGCAGATGGTGGAACCAGGAGCCTCGTCATTGGAGGGGGAGTTTACAGAGAAGTAAGGGAGAGGTTGGAAGGACACATGTGGTCATGGATTAGATTTTGTGCTGTCAGTATGAACTCATGTTTAATTTAATATAAATAAAGATGGAGAGATATAGGAATATATACGTATATGTATAACTAAACCACTTTGCTGTACTCCTGAAACTAACACAACATTGTAAATCAACTCTACTCCAACATGAAATAAATTTTTTAAAACAAGAATAAATAAACAAATGGGTGAGAATAGACAAATGTCCTATATAGAAGAATTCCAAATAATTTATGTAGAGATAGATACTGCCCCCTCAAGGGGGTGGAACATCACTCCCTGGTCTTTAAGTGTGGATTGTGCATAGTGACTTGCTTCCAAAGAATACAGTAGGGAAAGGAGACAAAAAAGGTAACTATGGTGGAAACTACTGTGGGCAAACACTACCTGAGCCCGGTGATCAAGGTTAGCATCAAAAGTGATAAGTCATGTTGAGAACATGTACCCTTGGTGTGATTTGATGCAAGTGTCACTTAATCTCTATGATCTTTCTCCCACAACACATATCCCCAGTCTATTCATGGGAAATAGAAAAGTAAGACAAACCCAAACTGAAAGGCATTCTACAAAATATCTTAGCAGTACTTCTCATTGAAAACAGGGCAAGTCTAATAACAGGGCAAGTCACAGCCAAAACTATCTCATGGAAACGTAACTACTAAATGTTAACATGGTATCTTGGTTTGGATCCTGGGACAGAAAATGAAAGAAACTAAAGAAGTTCTAAAAGTATGGTCTTAGGTTAATAATAATGCATCAATACTGGTAGGCTAATTATGACAAATGTTTCAGACCAAGCTAAGATGTTAACAATAGGCAAACAAAATGCAGAATGTAAGAGAACTCTCTATACTGTCTTTGCAACTTTTCCATAAATCTAAAATTTTCCTAAAATAAAAAAGGTTATTAAAAAATACATTGCCCTTATATCCAGAAAAGATGAAAACTCTAATTTGAAAAGATACTTGCATCCCAGTGTTCACAGCATCAATATTTACAATAGCCAAGACATGGAAGCAACCAACTGTCCATTGACAGATGAATGGATAAAGAAGATGGTGTATAGATATAGATATAGTTATAGATATAGATATATAGATATATATAATGGAATATTACTCAGCCATAAAAAAAGAATGAAATAATGCCATTTGCAGCAACATGGATGGACCCAGAGATTATCATACTAAGTGAAGTAAATCAGACAGAGAAAGGCAAATATCATATAATATCACTTACTTGTGAAATCTAAAAAAATGATAGAAATGACCTTATTTACAAAACAGAAATAGACTCACAGAGAGAAAACAAACCTATGGTTACCAAAGTGTAAAGTGGGTAGGGATAAATTAGGAGTTTGGGATTAGCAGACACAAACTACTCTATATAAAATACATAAAAAGCAAGGACCTACTGTATAGCACAGGGGACTACATTCAATACCTTGTAATAACCAATAATGGAAAAGAATCTGAAAAATAATATATATAAATATATGTGTGTGTACATATATACATATATATCTGAATCGCTTTGCTGTACACCTGAAACTAACACAACATTGTAAATTAACTATACTTCAATTTTAAAGATGGTTATAAAAAATTCATTGCCCCACTGGTGTTCTTAAAAGTTAGGCACAAATTCAAACTCAACAGAATATACCTCCAATTTTCTAGGAACCAATTATTCTCATTCTCTTTTCCAAGTGAATTATTAATAATAATTTGAACAGAGGTTTAAAGAGTTTTACCCTAGATGTCTCTTTTGTTTTAACTAGGAAACTCAAATATGCACACATATGCACAAAATGTTATACATAGTATATTCTTTTTAAATTATTATAACAGGTGTGTTTAAGAAGAAAGAGTAAGAAGTCAAATCTTATCATTTACCTTGAAGAAATGCCCTGATTTGAAGAGTTCTCTCAGAGATATTTTTTACATCGTGTACTGGGTTGTATATTGTCCCCTCAAAATTCATATCCACTAGTAACCTCAGAATGTGCCCTTATTTGGAAATAGTCTTTGAAAATGTAATTAGTTGAATTAAGATGAGGTCATCCTGGAATAGGGTGGGCCCTAATCCAATGATTGGATTCCTTACAGGAAAAGGAAACAGACACACAGTGAGAAGAGGGGAGTTAAGAGACAGAGAGAGAGGCACAGAGAGAGAGAGAGAATGCCAGGTGACACTGGAGATAGAGATTGCAATGAGAGAGATTGCAATGCAAGCCAGGAAAAGGCAATTGGCAACCACCAGAAGGAAAAGTCTTTCCCTAGCAGCCTTAGAGATCACCACTGTCCAGCCAACCTCTTGATTTCAGAGTTCTAGCCTCCAGAACTGTAAGAGAACAAATCCCTGTTGTTGTAAGCCACCTAGTTTATGGTAATTAGTTATGGTGGCCCTAGGAAATGAATGCATACAGATGCATACGGATTTGCAGGGTGGGCTGTATACCAGGATGAAAATGGTGCTTCTGTCTTTCTCAGAGCTCATTCCTGTGTTGTATTTCTTTTTCTCCAGCAGTTCCAGACTGCTGATGGCTGCAGGAGTGTTGAAATGAGCACCGATTCTTGATCTCAGGCAACATTACATTATCATTATCTTCTCTTATCAGGCCTATCTCGGCTCCTCATCTCTGACAAGCAAATGGTGCTGTTTGGATGAAGACACTTCCATTTAATTAACAATTCTTTTCATAAGTGAATTCTTTTCTTTTCTAAGCCCAAGAGCCTAATTTTAGCTGGTTAACCTCATTATCTCCACGAGATCACTTTGGTGAAATTCTAAAGCGTCTTTCATTTACTCTCTCGACAAAAAGTAAAAATACACACCAGACAATCATATTAAGCTTTCTCCTCTGATTAAATCTTTTATCTGAAGTTAATATGGCTTTTACTTCTCCGGGAGTATATAAAGGGTCTTTTGTCCCCGTCTTTCTGACACGATATTTTATTTCTCAAATCCATAAAGTGCTCCTAGTATTCCATGATAGTCTGCTGGAAAAAGGTCAAACCTAATTTTTCAGTCCTCAGAAAAGAAGGCCTTGAGAATTGCCGTACTTTTCCTCACCCTCATTCCTATTCCCTTGCCTCTGGAATTGTAAGATATATTAAGATAAATAGGAAAGAAATGAGTTTTTAACGGTGAGAGAGCCTTTTCAGCAAGGTATTTGAGTTCGTACAGTAGAGAAGAGATTTCATAGCTTTGCTGAGACAGAATCACTGGAAAGTACAAGTCCTCTTTTGATTCGAGGTGGGAAGCAGGCTGTAATTGCCTTCAACCAGAAACTATGGAAGGTAAGTAACAAGGTGACATTAAGATTCTCAGGAATGCTGGCCGTTAGTTTTACAGAAAAGTAATTGCAATAACCTGCTTAGCATTTTCCTCCCAATCTTCTTGAGATTGACGCTAACAAAATGAGACCTGACAAATAAGTGATACCCTTAACAACTCCAAACTCCCTAGATAACAACCTTACTTTTGCTTTCCAACTCTTTTCTGAATTGCTCATATTCATGACAAGCCATAAAATAATTCGTTTTTCACGTCCCACGGTTCAACATTTATTTGGTATTTGTATACAACAGAATTCAAAGTAAGCTGTAAGTGTTTGATATTAGAATACAGGTAGGATATGCATCAGTAAACACGAACAACCATACATGGGCTAAGAGTAAGCATCAGAACTCATTTCTGTGTACGCTTGGAATAAACATATGCAAGTAACAGCAATTACCATCTACTATGCCTGTGCAGAATCCGATGGGAATTATTATTTCCACCTCTGTCAATAGTCCACTCCACTGTTGTTTCTGTTTTAGTTGGGGTTCCCAGAAAACAGACTTTTAGAAGGAAATTTGCTTATGGGAGGTTTACCAGTTATTATTACCAGGGGAGGAAGTGAGGCAAGTGGGATTGGGCAGAAGGAGACATTGAGTTCTGATGCAGTCTCAGAAACGGCCTCGGCCAATCTCACAGAGAGCTCTCAAGTAGGTCTGGCCCTTCGAAGATGTCCCAAGGTGAAATCAGGGACTTTGTAACCCTATATTAATGCATCAGTAGAAGTGGCTGCTCCCGGGTACGTGGTTTAACCCCAGGCGAGACAGCTCTCTTTCCTTTTTCAAAGGCAACTGGCAGAGTGGGACTCAGCGGAGGGACATCGACACCTGGAGATGAGGCTCACCGCCCTGATGGGGGGACTGGACGGGGAATCTTTGCATCTACCAGACCTTCCCATTGGTTCCCAGCTTTTGTATCTTTCTGTTTACTTAATGCCACTCCCATATCCTATTCAGCTGCCCTTTTCTCTTAAATCCAAACACCCTTTTACAAGTCTTGGTCCTGATGGCTTACTGCTTATCCATGTCCCTAAATACTCGCTGACCCTTCCAGTCCTTGCCCAGGACTCTCATTTTCTTCCAGCTGAGTGTGGTCCATAAGGGACCTGGTGCATCCCTAGAGGCGGGGAAAGAGGAGGTCCTGTGACTGTAGTGGATGCAGCTCGTGTCCCACCTGTAAGCCCTCATCCCTACCATTTCACTTCCCATGGGGTGAATTCCAACTGTCAGCCCCGTATTTTCATTGCCTTATGACTTTCTCTGTTTTCCAAGAGTTCATTTTGCCCACCTGTATGCAAACCAGGGAGGCCCGGGAGAATCTAAACCAATGACTGAGGAAAACTGGAATATAAAATACCTCAGATCTCATGTTCCTTATCTGGAATCGTGCTGATGTGTATGTCCTGCCCTGGCTGTCAGATTTCCCCAGTGGGATCCAACTCCAGTTACCCACAGTGGTGACTTGCTTACACACTCTTCGTTGGAGGCCTTCCCTTCCCTGTCATACTTCTGCATTCCCTGATGAAGTTTTCTGGGATCCCCTCCCAAATAAACTACTTAAGTCAAATCCTTACATACAGGCCTGGTTCATGGATAGGCTAACTCAAAGACAGTTATATTAGTTCAAATGCATGCACCCAAAGGGACAAATTTTAGGTGATGACGGAGGAGAGGAGTAAGGGGAAAAATAAGGAGATGAGGAATTTATAAGTGAAGCTTCAAAGAATGAAGTTAAGATAGGAAAAGATGTCAGAAGAGAAAAATACCAATATTTCAGAAGATTGATGATTGATATATTTTTTTTCACCACTACATATTTTGGTTTAGAGACAGCATACTCCTCAAGTAACCGTTATAATGAGATTTACAGACATCGTCATTAGCCACCATCTCATCACCAATAAATAAATACATAAATAAATAAATTTTGATGTATATGTCAGTTGCAGGTATCCCATGGTCAAGAAACAAAAAGATAGATCTGTGTCATAAACCCGTGTTGTTTATTAACTGACCAGCCTCAAACCCTCCCCTGTTAGTGCCATTCCCTCTCTTTTGGGGGTCTTTGTGTAGCATCTTGCAAGGTAGCTCCCACCTCCCACTATGGAAGCAATAGCTTTCTCTCCGAGCTCTGGCACAGTTACTGAACAGGCTCGTCAGAAGCTCTCTTCCTAGACTTTGAACCTTGAGTCACCACACTGATGTCTTGGGGCTGCAGGTCACATTCATCACAGCGTCAGCATTTGGAACACAGTGTTTCCGCAGCGTGACCACACCTGTGGATCCTGCACTGAGGACTTCCCAAGCTCCTGCCTATTCTTCCAATGTAGCTTTCAGCCTCCAACCAATTCGACAAATCCCTAATATCCATTCAATAAATGGCATTTTTGCTAAGGGAGGTAGATTAATGCAGATGTACCAGGACGATGTAGCAGCCAAGAGTCCCTCAGTAACATGGGGAGTTTGGGATTGGTTGCCTGACCATGATGGAGAAGACCATGGAACTCCTGTAAATATTTCTATGAGACCATTTAGAGCTCCCTGATATATGTCATTGCCAAGCTTTGATCTTCATATCCTTCCAACATATTCCCTTAAGGTGTTTATTTACTGTTCTCAATAAATATGTATTAAATCTCTCAGAGAAATCTAATACATATTTTAAGTTATAAATTTATATGAGTTTTATAATTTATCTACATCTAAGTCCACATGATATTTTTAAATAATTCTATTAAAAGTAGTTATTTGTGTAAACCTGACCTGAAGCTCAAATTTTTTAAATTTTTTTTGAATATTATTTTATTTTATATTTTTTTATACAGCAGGTTCTTATTAGTTATCTAGTATATACATGTCAATCCCAATCTCCCAGTTCATCCCACCACCACCACCTCCGCCCCCTCACTGTACTCCCTTGGTGTCCATACCTCTGTATGTCTTTGTGTTGCCCACCAGAGAGTTAGCAGAGAGAACCAGAATCTAGACCTGTGGGATAAAATGGTCACTTGTTTGTTTGTTTCAACTTTTCCCACCTTTATGCACTGTGAGTTCACATGACACCTGTGGTTCCTTGCCAACGGTTTTAGTTCACTATATCCTCTTGCAAAATCTCAAATATATAGGGATTATTAGCTAGTATCTGCCTTCCTATGACCCACCTTATTTCCCTCTCATAGGAGTTTTGTAGGTATACTATATACACAATAAATGAACAGAACTAAAAATAAGTAAAGAGCCAATTTAGACCTCCAAGTAAGTGGAAACAATGCATCCTATTAAAACAAGAAAATGTTGAGAGAAGAAAGAACGATAGTTTACTTTGGGTCAGAAATGGTCAACAACCTCTCTCCCACACCCACCCCCCAAATCAAGACCTAGAATTGGTGTGGGGTGAGCAATGGGGCTTCACTGGAGAGATTTGGAAGAATCCTCTTGGACTTCAAATTCTTAATGAGTCTCTCTACGCTCTAGTTTAGGCTAAGAATGTCCTCTGTCTTTAGGTAAAGTTTTCAACCCAGAAACATGGACGGTGAGGGCGGAGAGCAGAAGAGAGGAAGCAGAGAGCAGAGGGCTGCATCCTCTGGAGACTCAAAGGCAGAAACAACCTTTGCGGTTCCTGTCTCGGGCCCAGCTCAGCCCATTAAATAGAACAGGAGGGGCAGTCAATTTAGGTGAAGGCTGTCTTTAGAAAAAGGCATCATGCTGCTGCCTGCGCTGCTTTTTCTACCCAGAACACAGCCCACGGCACCTCGTCTTCAAGACTCAACTGATGCTGCATCTTTCTGGGAAATGTTCTCTTATCCCTCTTTGTCTTGGTTAAATGTCCCTCCCAAGTGTCTCCACTGTACCCTAGTTAAGGATCAATCTTCTTTGAAATATACAGACTTCACTCCTTGAGGACGGGGACTACATCACATCTTTTGTTTCTCTAAGAACTAATGTAATCGTGGATGATGTTTTTATAATACAACTTTATTTTTATTTCCTAGTCTCCCTTTATACACCTTCAGCTAGGGAAAGATTTCTCTTCACCGGAATGAAAACCCTGGTAGAACTTACGGCTTTTTGCTGACTCTCAGACGAACTTAAGTGAGAATTATTTCAGTACATTCATTAAAATATACATCCAGTGCAATAATAAAAACTTTGAATGTGAGCTGCATTTAAGCCTTCTCTCTTCTACCAGCTAGGTCTAGGCTTGGGCAGGCAGCTGCCTTCTGCAGAGGGGCATAAACAGTCTTTCGTTGTCTGCTTTCCTCGTCCGACTCTCTGTCTACACCTTCTGTGCCCTCTACAATTTGAGCGCAGGAGAACAGAAGAGAACATTCTGCACAGAAAGTTTGACCGGCTTTGTATTCTCTGGGCATAGTGGGTTTAAAGTGGACTTTTTCTCTCCTAAGTGATTTCATGGGTTTGTGGACATGCTCCCTCCCCCACCACAGAGGCCCTCCAACTGCCTCTCTCCACCTGGCTGTTCCCCACCAGCTCTTGTCTTCTTCAACTTCTGGCTTTTTGGTGGTCACTGCAAAGAGTACCTCTCTGTTGGAATCTCCTTGCCTTCTGGTAGAAAGTTTTGAGGGGAGAACACCCTTTAAATTGAACCAGGGCTGGCATTTCCAGCACAGCATCCCCACTGAAAGAGAGTGGAGTTTCTTCAAGTGTGACACCAGCTCCCTCCTACCTGCCTCGGCCTTAGACTGATGGCGGCAGCCTCCTGCCTTGAGATGGCTCCGCCGCGTCTGACATCATCCATCCCTCTTCCATAACACCTGGAGACACCTACCAGCTCTCCTGGAGAGCACAGGTTTAGAAATACACCACCATCACCCCCACCACTACTCTGAAAAATATCTTCAAAGCTCCTTCATTCAATATCCATTCTTGATAATTTTATGAGCTCAAAGTCAGTCAGACATTTCAAGTGTATGCAATTGAATCTTGGTATTGCCTCTAAAAATTCTCGTTTTCACCTGGGCCTTTACATTGGAATGTAGATGTGGTATCCCGGTACCTCAGTCAAATGTCCAATTTCTCCTGCTCACCAGCAGAGCAAATGGCACCTAGTAGGCACTACTCATTTTTGAATGAAAAGGTGTCCATTGTATAACACTCTTTAGAGCGTATAAGTTGTCTCCTCTAGATTTTCCAGAAAGGACCTTCTAGATTTAGTACTTTTTGCTGAGTTAATTAACAGGATCCGTATCCTATTATAATCGACTTCTTCCAAAGGCACCTAAGAGTCACTATCTTTTTGGAATAACTGCAATCTTTTCTTACAGCTTATCTCCCAGCAAAGCCAATGCTACAACTTTTGCTTCCTTTTCTAAGTGATGACTGAGCGACTTCTTTACACAGACCTTGAGCCTCACTAAATCAGGCAAAACCAAGGGCAAGGGATTGAATGTGCACAGGATACGCAGAGGAGAATTTGAGGTTGAGAAGACTGAGCAGATGACAACTTTTGAATTTAAATGTTTCCAACCAGAACAGGCTATCATGTGCACTGAAGGCAGATTCATATGCAACCCCTTGAACTTCAGAAACTAAAGTTACCTGCTAACCGAGCATAACTTATATATGGCGCACTGAATTCATCGGCACGTTGAAATACCTTTTAAGATCTCTATTTTTTTCATATATTTTCTTTTGAATAACTTAACATCTGTACCAAATTTTCCCCTGTTCCTCCTAATTTTATGTTCAATGTGAATGCCTAGTATAAGGAGGCTATATTTAGAAAATTCTGAATGTAATTATCTCCTTTTTCTTTGTGATTACCTTTATGAGTATCTGATCTTTATCTATTCAGCCAAAGGCATCCATTGGCCTATGGAATAAGATTAGAACTTTTCAAATAAAGAGTCTAAAGGGGAGAGGGGAAAGCCTCGGCAATACTTTGCCTGTTAAACAAAATAGAATTTTGCAGGAAGAAAATGTCTTACAAAGTGTGATGTTGGGTGGTTGTTTTGAGAAAGGATTTTGAAGATACTCTGATTCCTTCCCCTTTAGCAGCGTAATAACGCTTAAGCCTGGAAAGACACAAATCACCCTATACTCTCCTAAAGTAGAGAAAGTACCCCTTATTCTTGGGAAAATGAGACCATACGTGTTACCCTACAAAATAAGGTAACTAGAAAAGACGTATGCCTTCTTCTGTTTCAAGGAGATTATTAGAAAGAGAGAGAGAGAAGAGAAGGGAAAACAAGTTTTCGAATATCTTCATCCAAGTATCCTTCCCTGGGATTTCATTTCGGTGAAAGGGAAATGTCTTTGATGGTTTGGGAGGTACTCATGTAGCACCCCCCAACCCAACCTTCTATCTAAGAACGTGAAAAGACACTCCCTTTCAAACTGCTCTAAACCAACCCAAGGGGCGGCCATTTGATTCCTTTTTGGGTGGATAAAATCCAGAAGTATCAGCTTAAGGAGGCAGCTACAGAGTCTATCTTAGGAAAGTAGAGTGCTTTACAGCAAGAGCTGCATAAGAGAAACCTATACCCCTACCCAGGCTTGGGCTGAAAAGAAGTAACAGCAGAAGTTCACAGAGGCCCATGTTTGAGGTGAGATGGAGCTTTGCCCAAACTGAAAGTGACCAACTCACAAGTTACATCATCTGCAGAACTGAACTGCAGATGCCAACATGACAAACGTCAGCCAGGTGGACCTGGTCCAGGAGACAGAAGGCAGCAGTCTATCTCCCACCCTAGGAAACAGAAGCCACAACCTCTCCACAGAGATTATTTACTCACCATTCTTAGAGATGACGAAAGGTCATCAATTCAGAGGTTTTTTTTAAAAAGTGGGTCTAAAACACTATTTCTACCACTTTTCTTTTATTTCCTCTAGGTTCTTTCAGAGTTTTTCATGGTTACAAAGCATTTTAATGATTACAACTGAACTGGATGACTATGTTTATAATTAGTTAAAAATTGACCTATTAAATCAAAAGACTGTGGTCAATTCATGTATTTGAAGACCATCAACCCTCCTATCGCTACACAACTGTTTTAAAATAGACTGTAAAGAGTAAACAAACAAACAAAAAAGCATCAGGGTCAATTGCTACTGTTTTAACAGGACTCTTTACACTCTCTTATCCTACAACCAAGATTTGAGAGAGGAACTCACGTTCTGTTAGCTAACTTTTACTGGACATGAAACTGACCAGGACCCTGTGGAGTTCCTGGGCACAGAAGCCTTTCCATGTCCCCTGTCTCTCATTTGTAGGGAACAGACTCCAGCTTCCATGACCTTCCCTGAGTTCCAAAGGGCAGATTCGAACAAAGGGCAGATTGCTAATCAGGGAAGGGAAAGGCCACAGAGACAAGGAGGTTGCAGCTACGAAACAACAGTGCAGCCTTGGGGCAGGGTCCTGGTTCCACATCAAGGGATACACAGCACGATATCTTGAGCTCATTACAGAACTAAAACCCCCAATAAATGGATGATGCTAGCATTTTTCAGTCCAGAGAAGACCACCAGTGACCAGATTAAAGGAACCAGAGAAGCTTATCAAGAGACCACCTGAGACCAGATTAAAGGAATTCAGGCCCTACACACACCCTAATTTTATCAGCAATCCCACCCTTGAATCATTGCTATAAAACTCCTCACCAAGTCCTCCTGATTGTGACACAGCTTTTGAGGCAGGGGCCCACTGTGTCCCCCCTTTGCCTGGCAAAGCAATAAAGCTGTCCTTTTCTACTTCACCCAAAACCCTGTCACCAGGCAATGGTGCACAGATGTCAAGTTTTCAGCATCAAGCACTTGACATAAACAGGACACTGTGTATTGCACTTTCCTTGCATATTCTCATTAAATATACTCATTCAATATATATTTTTCGATATCAACTATATGCCAGGGACTGTGCTAGTTACTGGGTAAAGTTCTATACTAGATAGTATCTAGTCAGATGCTATTTCTGTCTTCATTTGGTTTCACTTCTCGTGGAGAATACAATCAAAAAAGAAAGCAAACTGATAAATAATAAAATAATTTCAATTATAAGTGTTATCATAGAAACACATGTGAGACAAAGAGAATCCCACACTAGGGTCTTCTTTATTTAGGACAGTCAGGGAAGGGCTCTGAGGAAGACATCCTTAAACTGAAGTCTCATGTTAGAAAACCACATGGAGAGCTGGGGTGAGTGTGTGGCAGGGAGTGGGAGAAAGCATGCCATGCAAACAGCACAGCTTATGCCAGACGGCCAAGGCCAGAGAGACCAAGGAGGGTCACAGCACTGAAAGAAACACAGTTGGCTTGTGTGCAGTGAGCTTGAAGGGGTGTAGCAAGACATAAATTTGAGGGACTTCCCTGGTGGTCCAGCAGTTAAGACTCCATGCTCCCAGGGGGCCCAGGTTCAATCCCTGGTCAGGGAACTAGATCCCGCGTGCCACAACAAAGATCCCACGTGCGACAATGAAGATCCCACATGCTGCAACTAAGACCCAGTGCAGCCAAATAAATAAATAAAATATTTTTTAAAAGACATACATTTGAAAAGATATGACCCAGAGAGTCATAAAGAATCCTGTGGGCCATGGTAAGAAATATGTATTTTATATTAAACTCAGGGGAAGCCCTTAGAGAATGCCAAGCAGAATGTGATCCAGTTTAGATGCTAAGGGTCTCACAGCTGCAACAATCTGGAGTCTGCATAAGAGGGACACAACAACAGGAAAAGGCAGGCTAGACTACAGACGCTGAGGGCAATCTAGGCAGGAGATGACTGTGGTTTGACAAATGAGCTGGTGTTGGAGGTGGAAGGAGAGAACAGAGTTATGTTTTGGAGATAGAATCAGGACTGTTAACGGTTCAGGGTCGGGGTGTGAGGGGAGGGCATGTTACCGAACTGAACTTGGGTGCACTTGCCCAACACACAGCAAAACTAATCCACTGACCCCAGGTTGTGGTGAAGGAATGTGCAGCATTTCTTACATGCACCAAGCAAGGAGAACAGGCAGCTCATGCTCAAAAGACCCCAACTCCCCTATGGCTTTCAGCAAAGGAGTTTTTAAGGCAACATGTGGAGTGAGGCCTGCAGGGTGCATGATTTTCCTTTGGTTGCTTGGTGGTGAGGTCACAGGGTGATGTTTCAGGAATCTTCACCATCAACCTTCTGGTTCCCACCAGTCTGGAGTCTACATGCTGTGGTCAGCATGTAGTCACTATCCTCCACCTGGGCGGGGTGGGTCTTAGTCTCTGCAGAACAACTCGAAGATATGTGTCAGTTTGCTATTTATATCTCTTGAGGAGGAACTAGGACTCTGTTTTACCTCTGAACTATTTTCATTACATTTCTTGCCTTGTTTCTGCATTCTCTCACTTCCCTAATTAATAACTGAGTTTGGAACTCAGGGAAAGGCTAGGAGACTAAAGGCTTTTTCTACAAACAAGAAATGGGGGAAATGGAGGGGTTTTTGTACGTGGGAGGGCCTCACAAGGTCCTGCTTGGTTTCCATCCCACTTTTTCTTTGACACTCCTCAATCCTGTGGGGAACAGGGGCAGGACAAGAGAGGGAATAAAGTTTCGGATAGACATGTACACATGTTATATTTAAAATGGATAACCAACAAGGACCTACTGTATAGCACAGGGAACTCTACTCAGTATTCTGTAACAACCTAAATGGGAGAAGAATTTGAAAATGAATAGATACATGTATATGTATAACTGAATCACTTTGCTGTACACCTGAAATGAACACAACATTGTTAATCAACTATACTCCAATATAAAATAACAAGTTTAAAAAAAATCATAAACTCATTTTAAAAAAATCATGAACTCGGCAGGGGAACTCAGTTTTAGGGGGACTCAGTTTCTGGAAGAATCAGGGTGAAAAACAAAGAGAAATTTGTTTGGTATGGTAAATTTTAGGTATCTGTGAGAAACCCAAGTGAAAATAAATAAATTTAAAAATTAGCGATGCAAGTCTAAAGCACAAAAGAGAGGTATGTTGTGGAGACATCATCATTATCTTAAAGACGGGATTAAAATCCCTGAAAATTGATGAGATCCCCAAAGAAGCGTCAATAGTAAAAGAAAGAAAATAGAAACATTGCCCCAAACAACTCACGATCCTTTGAAATAGGTATTGTTATATATTATTTCCATATCACAAGATGAGGAAACTAAAACTTGGTAAAGGTTATGTAGCTTGCCCAAAGGTTCTGCAGCTATTAAGAAACCCAAGGCACATTTCAGTCTACAGCCCAAGCTCTGATTCAAAGTAATTCAGACCTAAACTCCAGCTGAACAAACAAACAAACAAAACCAATCAACCCCCATCCACTGGCCTCCTAATTCTACCTTTCTCATATAATTTGATTACAATTTACCCAAAACTTCTTAAGCATTATGGGTTATATATTTAGTACACTCCCTAAATTTAAATCTGTACATTCCAGAAGATAGAACCATTTGGCTCTCCACATTCGTCTATGGAGAAACCCTACTTACTAGTTTGTTACAAAGTGAAAGAGTTCATTTTCTATAGAGACAGCATATGTGGTTCTAGGTATCACTTTATGCAGCTGCCACTATATTAATGATGAAGTTAAAAGACGACCATTGCTGTTTCTGGTTTTTTTAATTAAAAATTAGCATACAGAGAGTGATTATTGACTTGTGTTTTGCAGAAAGTTGAATAACTCATCATTAAAATTTCGAGCCAGTCTAACTTAAGTTTAATATATACAATGGATTGCACACATTTGGTATTTATTTCTCAAATGAAATTTGAGCAAACATGAAAAAGGTCTGCAGTTCTTTTTCTTTAATTCACAGAAGTTAATAAGGTTTAGAAAAGTTGTGAAAAGGTCAATCGTGATTTTAATTGGAAGATTTCATCCCCATCCCATTCCAAAACCCAGTTTAGTATAAATGTAATTCTGCAGGCAAACCTTGCAGAACAAGAATCTGAAGGAAACTCCGCACAAATATTCTTCAGTTTTCTGAACAGAGGTGCCACAATCACACTCCTAACAATTCTCATCAGTGTAAACACAGGCCACCTCATGGGTGTAAGAAGGTATAAAGATGTACTGCCTTCTTGACATTTGGAGGACTGAATAGAATCACATGCGCAGGACTTCTTTAATGTACAATGCTGCCTACGATCGTTTATAAAAATCTGTTTCCCACCGTATAATAAATCTATAAATTTGAAATATTCAGAGTTGTACAGGTATTATAAAAGCTCCAGAAACTGAAAATCTGGTGTTTGATCCAACAACTTTCATATGGTTCGATGAATGGCAACAAGTACAGTAAAATACGAGCATTTTGGCCCCCAAAAGGAAGATGGAAAATGTTACTAAGCCTGAACCGGACACATGGGTACACGCAGTAACCTACTGTACACAGGTAACACATCTTCAAATGCAATCCAGTAGACTCACTCTGAGCTCTGTAAAATGCATATGCACAGGAACAAATGTATCACACTGGAAGCACAATGCATTATTCACAAACACACCCCAAGCATTTCTTACAGATTAATGGGGTAATGTATATGGAAACATAGATACATCTCAACACCTCCATCCCATTCCAACTACCTTAAACTCACATCACTCTAACCAATGTACTCTAAAGAGTCAACCTAAGACAAGGAAAATCTCTATGACTTATTGTTTAAAAAATAATGTTTTCCAAAAGATGAACTCAACCTTATTTAGGTAGGCAAAGATTTTTAATATGGCATTTGAGCAAGGTCAATCTTTCTTGTAAAATTAAAATCTTTTGCAAATATTAAACTTAGCACTTACAATTTCTACCACCTCCCAAATAAGAACAATGTATTTATGTCTAAGGAATTTTATTAGTAAAAGTAAGTAGAGCAAAACAATAAAAGGAAAGGATTAAGTTCCTCTGACTCAAGGTAATGCAACCGTGTTTAACAGCAAGTGAATTGAGTTTAATTTTGTTTTTGCAGAGGGAGTGATGACTTCTCAGGGCATTTCAAACTTTAACAAGAATAGTACATTCAACAAAAAGAATATATTTGTATCTCCTCATCTGAGATTTCTATACATATCATGGGATCCCTAGCTGAAAGAGTTTTTATTTTATAATTTTAGAATCACTGTACATAGGAGTTAAATCTCATGCCTTTTCAAAGCTTTAGAGACTCTATCAAGAAATAAAGATGAAATACGTTAGAGATGTGTCGAGAGTTTGTACCACGCTTCTGAGAGTTGTGTATATTGCTTCTTATAATTCAGATTCAATGTAAAGAAACACTTCTTGATACTGATTTCTTTGATACAAAAAGTATTCCTAAAAACAAGCAGTGGATTTCTCACTCTGAAGCCTTCTAAACACACTATTTTTCTTTGTGACTGTGTACAAATGGCCTTGTCGATGGACAAGGAAATTACCGGATCAGTCTCTAAAGTAATGAGAAAACTCCCTAGTGCAATTGCCACAAACTATGTTATTATTTTATAGTCCCAAGTGATTCCAGGTGATCTTCCCTGGTTCTTTTAGAGTTACTATCCCATTGTAAAAAAGAAAATGATAGTTCAATTATTATGGATGTTTCTCTTCTATTTTATTTTTTTAATTAAAAATAATTTATTTTTTTTTACAATATTGCTTCTGTTTTATGTTTCGATTTTTTGGCCGCAAGGCATGTGGGATTTTAACCACGCCCCCTGCATTGGAAGGCGAAGTCTTAACCACTGGACCACCAGGGAAGTCCCAGATGTTTCTCTTTTAAAAGCCGTCTATTATCAGATGTTGCAATCACAGAGATAAATGATTGTCTGATTCAGTTTTTTCTTTGTTTTCTTCTCACAGTGATATATATAGCATGAGATCAAACCTGAATATTGTTATTTCCTCCCACCCCCAAAAAAATTACACACAAAATAAAATTGATAAGGAGTGTATTTATCTGTTCGAAGGGGGGATAATCATTCTGATGGTTAATCATGTGAATGATGTTAAGAGCTTAAAAATGAAGTGAGTAGAAAAGCCAGAATTACCCTGATTTTTGAAACATTAATACTTAAGTCCACATGTCATGCATACAGACTCCATACTGAGCTTTGTTACCCCTTTTGTTCAAAATCCACTGTTTTGTGTAGAAAAAGAGCACAGTGATGAGAGTCATATATTTACAACACCTTTCTGGTCTATAAGACTTGAACAAATGGGGGATTCGAGTCGAATTTGAATCAAATAGAGGATAATACAAGTTCCTTAAGGTCTTAGGAACAAGGAGGTAGTGAATCCATGGATAGAAAGTGGTTAATGCTACTATAGGGCTATGGGGCATCAGACTCAAGAGGATGTTTAGTCAACCCCCATATTAGTGCCAATAATTCCTGAAGTAGCCTATAAATAAGAAAAGTCTCAAAAGCAAGACATTTCACTTGGAGGGAGGTACAGAGTTTTCCATTTGAATAATAGTTGGTTCTGCTACATTATACCAAAGATGAATAGAAGGACATGGATGCTTTGTGGCTGAACCATCTAGAAAAGAGATTTTCATATTTTGAGTGGAAATTCAAACTCCAGGGTTAAGAGGACCCTTAGCATCTGTGCTGCTGGCACCACCAAACTGAGAGTTAGCCTGGGCGGTGTCTTTTAAGTGGCTTTGGAAAGGCCCTCACCCAAATTATCTCCCAGAAGAATGATTCTAATAGTTCAAGTTCTAGCAACACAAATCCAATCTCTGCTACTCACTTGTCGTGTGACCTTGGGCAAGTGACCTAAATTCTTTAACCCAAATGACATTAAGATGAAATGAAATACTGCATCTGAAGCACTCAGGAGTGCCTCGCACATATTAAGTATTTTAATAAGTGTGTTAATAATGAGATGTTAGTAAAACTCCATTCAGCAGAATGACTCTCCAGAGAGCAATCAATTTTGATAGAAACAGTGGGTAATGATCAGAGTGGAGAAAACCAGAACAGACAGACTGTAAGAGGAAATTAAGGGACTAAGGAGACGGCAAAAAAATAGAGAGAGAGGGAGACAATAAAACATACTAGAAAAGAAAAGCTGGGCACATAAAAGGAGAGACAGAAAACATGAACTACTAGATTTAATCACATAAAACTCAAAGGTTTTTTTCTGAAAATACATCATAAACAAAATTAAAAGAATTATAGGTGTTCTCAAACTTGTATTATGCTATTAATAGATAATGTGCATTTCCAGGAGATAATAATAGGATACAGTGTATAAGAAAGAATAATTATATTCTTAAATTCTATTCATAGGTTTTGGGAACTTTTTCACTGTCTTCTCTTTGTCTGTTTGTTTTGTAACACAAACTTATACACCTCCTGCAACAGTGTTCTATAAAAAATGAGTCTGGGAAACCACGTGGTAACATAGTGGTCTGCAAAGCACTTTAATTATACATTCATATCAATAAAAATATTTGAACATGTTTTATTTATATACTTTTTAATGTATTTGCTTATTTATTTATTGTATTTGTCACAGGAGGTTAAAACGAGATGCTGTCTCAGTCTCAAACTGAAGACCCAAAGACCAAACATAAAACAGTCTGGTCAATTACTTCCATATTCCACAGTGAAGCCTAGACCAAAGAGGCAGAATTTTAAAGGAAGCGATCAAACACCATTCTCCCAACCTTTACCCCTACCACATGCTGACTAAAAGAGACTTCAAGAGGATCAAAGGACAATGTCCTATTGTGGTTTTGACTAGCATCTGCCTGATGATTAGTGATGTTGAGCACCTTTTCATGTGTCTATTGGCCATCTATATGTCTTCTTGGGGAAAATGTCTATTCAGATCCTCTGCCTATGTTTTAGTTGGGTTGTTTGGTGGGTTTTTTTGATATTAAATTGTATGAGCTCTTTATATATTTTAGATGTTAACCCCTTATCAGTCATATCACTTGAAAATATCTTCTCCCATTCAATAGGCTGCCTTTTCATTTGTTGATGGTTTCCTTCACTGTGTAAAAGCTTTTAAGTTTGATTAGGTCCCATTTGTTTATTTTTGCTTTTGTTTCCTTTGCCTAAGGAGATAGATCAAAAAATATACTGCTAAGGCTAATGTCAAAGAGTGTTTTCTTCTAAGAGTGTTACAATTTCAGGTTTCGTATTTAGGTCTTGAAGCCGTTTTGAGTTTATTTTTCTATATGGTGTGAGAAAATAAAAAGGAATGAAATTCTGCCATTTGCAGCAACGTGGATGGACCTGGAGGGCATCATGCTGAGTGAAAGAAGTCACACAGAGAAAGACAAATACTGTATGTTTTCACTTAAATATGGAATCCAAAAAATAAAACAAATGAATATAACAAAACAGAAATAGACTCACAGACACAGAGAACAAACTAGTGGTTACCACTGGGGAGAGGGGGAGAGGGAGGGGCAAAATAAGGGAAGGGGATTGAGAGCTACCAGCTATTAGGTATAAAATAATTAAGCTACAAAGATGTAGTGTACAGCACAGGGAACATAGCCACTATTTTATAATAATTTTAAATGGAGTATACTCTATAAAAATATCAAATCACTGTGCTGTACACTGAAACTAACATAATATTGTAACTCAATTATACTTCAGTAAATTTTTCTTTTTTTTTTTTTTTTTTGCGGTACATGGGCCTCTCACTGCTGTGGCCTCTCCCGCTGCGGAGCACAGGCTCCAGACGCGCAGGCTCAGCGGCCATGGCTCACGGGCCCAGCCGCTCCGCGGCACGTGGGATCTTCCCGGACCGGGACACGAACCCATGTCCCCTGCATCGGCAGGTGGACTCCCAACCACTGCGCCACCAGGGAAGCCCTTCAGTAAACTTTTTTAAAGCAAATCAAAAGGTAAGTTTGACCTTGTCCCCAGGAGTTGGTGGAGTCACGTACTAATGCCAGACTTAGACCCACGTCTGGGAATTTTAAAGGCAAGTGATTGGGGGCTGGTTAGTTGGTTCCTGATTAACAAGGTGGCCAGGGCATCACTGGAAAGCAGCTGCAGCAATGGTAAGTTAAGGGAGCATGTTTATCCAGGGCCAAATTCTGAATCCACACAGGGTGCCAGCCTGGGGCTATGGGACCTCCGTACAAACGGTGGACAGCCTGATGCCCAGGGCCTGAGGGAGAAACTATAAGCAATCAGACCAGGAGACCTGATGTTCACATCACAGGTAGTACAGAAGAGTCTCTGGGAAACCCATAAAAGTTCCACAAGAGAGAAAAAGAATAGCTTTGAACACCCAGCAGCCCAGAGAGCATAAATGCCAGAATGTAACAGTCCACAGGTAAGTAAGATCTTTGCTGATTTCCACCTTCCTTTCCTCATCCAGCTCTGGGCTCCCTTCTCCCACCCAATCCTGAAAGATCCAGAGGCGCCTCCTTGGGGATGGAGGAGGGCTGGTTGATGAGAAAGGCGAGATGGGGTGTAATAAAGGGGCCCTCAGGGGACCATCTCCTTCTCAGGTTTCCAGCTGAAGCCACCCTGAAAGGGGGACGGGGAAACTCTAAGTTCAAGAGAAGTTGAAAGGGTATTTATTGACATCGAGCTGGATGTTTTAATTACTGAAGTCAGTATCTGTTGAGATTAGAACTGATCAGAGAAGTTTCTATTACATAAAGAGCTACCAGAAAACGATAGAATCTGGTTGGAATTCCATCCAGGGTAGACAAAGACGTGACCCACAGAGCAGATTCAAGGAAAGAGTGGGCAGGAAATAAAGTTGCTTCTATGAATGTGCCTCTTGCCCACATGTACTAGTGTTTTAATATGTTATATTTATTTTAAAATATATACACACAAGAGAGAAAACATAAAGGAATAAGAATGACTATAAAACAATGTTTTAAAAATAATTATCTTATTTAACAGTATAAATTGACCACTCATGACAGTTTTCAGTGACAGAAATATGATTGAAAATGTTTTATTTTGGGCTTCCCTGGTGGCACAGTGGTTGAGAGTCCGCCTGCCGATGCAGGGGTCACGGGTTCGTGCCCCGGTCTGGGAAGATCCCACATGCCGCAGAGCGGCTGGGCCCGTGAGCCATGGCCGCTGAGCCTGCGCGTCCGGAGCCTGTGCTCCGCAATGGGAGAGGCCACAGCAGTGAGAGGCCCGCGTACCGCAAAAAAGCAACAAAAAATGTTTTATTCTTTTAGTAACTTTGGCTTAGCATTTTACAATTCGGCAATTCTGGTTGTAAATCCAGTTTGTTTTCATTCTAGGTTTGTTAGCAAGCATAGCTGAAAAGAATAACTCAAAATCTACAAGTAGAAAAAATACGTTATTATAGTAAATCATGATATTTTTCCATCTCACCTATCTTTCGAAAGTTTTTGCTGCAATTCAGCAAATAGATTTTCTCTGATGTCCTTCAGTGGTCTGGCAAGCTCATCATAAATTTCTTTATTTAATCAAATGGTCATTGAGCACCCACTGTACGCCAGGTGCTTGCTTGGTGCTGGAGATACAATCGTGATTTTAAAAAAAAAAGAGTCCCTGTCACCATGGAGTTCACGGTGTAGTGAAGGAGATGAATATTAATGAAAATCATCTGTAAATTGTCCAGTGACACCTGTGAAGAAGCCAGAGCGGAAGATTTGTGTTTCTGTGAAATCTATCTTAATTGAGATGCTCAGGAGGCCTCTCTAAGGATGCTTGAGCTGAGATCTGAAAGAAAATCGGAAGAAGAATTAACTGAGCAAATGCTGTTGTCATAGGGGGACACAACGGTCCCATATCAAAAGGAATGCTTTTCATTTGTATGTGTTTTTTAATGTTTTAAAATACACTGAAAAAGCTTTATGCAAGCTTTAAACAGTTAAGAAAGACCTGTTTTTACGTTTTTCTTTAAAGAATGAAGAGAATTTTTATAGGCAATGCCATCATTTACAGGCAAAGAAAATCACATAATAATAGAAACATAAATGGATGAAGGATAGTTATGATTGACCTGTTAATTGATATTCTCCTCTCTCTCACCCTCTCTTCCTTTCTCTGTCATTCGTCCTATACTTATTTTCTTCTCGTCCCCCTCACTATCTCTCTCATGCTTACGCCACGGACTGTCCAGAATACTAAGTAGTCTCAACAATCAGTGTTCAAACAGCCACCTGTCACCCGGGCCCGAGAGGAGAGTGAGTGATTCTCTCCTCCGAGATCTCAGTTTGTCCAAGGACCACAGCAATCATCAAGGCAACAAGACAGCCTGAAGCTAAATGAAGATTGTTTTCTAAAGGCTGAAGAGGAGTGAGGCCAAATAAAAGGCTCTGAAACAAGACACCAAACCCCTGGAATGAAAATTTGACATTATAGACTTTCACAGTGTTGTAAAAATTTGCAGACACTGATCCGTCCTACCCAAAGCTGCCGAATTAATCTTGCAAAAGTACCACAGGGGTATCAGTGCTCTGGGCTCCCACCAAGAATGATGCGCTCTGTCCAGGACAACGCACGTGAAGAAGAATCTGATAACTGGATTCAAACAAATGGAAGTGAATTCTGGAGGGACAACTCTGGAAGGAAATAGGAAAGGTTTATCACGCTAAGGACAGGGGACAAATCTGTAATTCCGGAGACGCACAGGAGAGGCAGGTACTTTAAAGAATTTTTTTTTTCATCAAACTAAATGGAGTAGCATATTACTATCCATCCTTATTTTATAAAGAAAAGTGCCCAGTAAATTAGAAAGCTATTTGTGTTGAAAATTGATTGTAATTTTATCATTTAACATATGGTTTGGATTTCAATTTGTTTTTAGAGAACCCATAAGCATGACGTTTGTACTTTTTCTCAAGTGGTATAAAACGGTATTGTGGCAATGCTGTCCTGAGGAAGCTACTTATCTGTTCTTTAATAGAGTCTGTCTTCTAAAATTCCAAATACAATCACTGTTTTCCTTCCTAAAAGATATGCTTGTGTTATCACAGTGCTTTAATTCACCTCTACCAAATTATACTTTAATTTGAACCCCATCAAAATCTTCACTGCCTCATTTTAGTTTTATTAATTATACTTTTCCTTCCATTATCCACACGGTCACTGCTTCTGTGACCTCATTAGCTGTTCTGACGCAAGTCAGAGGTGAACCCGGCTTACAATGATGTTCTCATGAAAAGAACAGGTCATCAGTTGTTAACTCATAAGAAAACTATGCCAATAATAAATAGAACATTGATTTATCATCTCAAACCAATCAGAAAGGCCATCATCTAAAAGCTTACAAATAAATGCTGGAGAGGGTGTGGAGAAAAGGAACCCTCCTACACTGTTGGTGGGAATGTAAATTGGTGCAGCCACTGTGGAGAACAGTATGGAGGTTTCTTTTAAAAGCTAAAAATAGAATCACTATATGATCCAGCAATTCCACTCCTGGGCAAATATCTGGAGAAAACTCTAATTCAAAAAGATACACACACTCCAATGTTCATAGCAGCACTATTTACAATAGCCAAGACCTGGAAACAACCTAAATGTCCATCAACAGAGGAATGGATAATATGCAATGGAATACTACGCAGCCGTAAAAAAGAATGAGATAATGCCATTTGCAGCAACATGGATGGACCTCGAGATTATTATACTTAGTGAGGTAAGTCAGACAGAGAAAGACAAATGTCATATGATATCACTTATAAGTGGAATATAAAAAAAAAAGATACAAATGAATTTATTTACAGAAGAGACATAGATTCATAGACATGGAAAACAAACTTATGGTTACCAAAGGGGAAAAGGGGGGGAGGGATAAATTAGGGGATTGGGTTTGACATATACACACGACTATATATAAAATAGATAACCAACAAGGGTTTACTGTATAGCACAGGGAACTCTACTCAATATTTTGTAATAACCTATAAGGGAAAAGACTCTGAAAAAGAATAGATACAGGTATATGTATATGTATAACTGAATCACTTTGCTGTACAGCAGAAACTAACACAACATTGCATATCAACTATACTTCAGTTAAAAAAAAACAAAAATAGAACTTCATTCACCACACGCAGGCCAAGCAGAGAAGCATTTAACCATTGCGCACCTGCCCTTCACCTTTCACTTAGTTTGAGTTTTTTTTTAACTGTTCTTTTTGTCGGAAAACTCAGCTCGTATTTTTATTGCTTTCCTGCCTTCCTTTGACCATGTTTCCTCGCCTCTGTCGCGCTGAAATTCACTGCCCTCTTACATTCAGTCATTCATCCACATCTAGGCACTCCTGTTCTGCCTGCAAACAGGATTTTGCTAACATTTTCTCCTTAGGTTCCATCCATTATTGCAATGATTGCTCAATCTTCTTTCTGCCTCATTTTCAATGTCTTTAGAGTTCAGTACCCATTCATTTTCTCTCAACTTTTCCTTATTGCTTACTTTCACGAGAAAAGTAAGGGAAGGAGGATTTTTATTGTTGTTGGTTTTTTTTAACAAAAAAATCAGTTTTTATGGAGGATTTGTATTTCCACTTTGATGTACAGCCAGACAGAGTGCCCTATTGAAACTGGATGTTTTTCTATAAAAAAAGAGCACACAAAGCTACACTTTCGTATGAAGAGAATCAGAATCTACTAAACTGCAGAATATTCAAAACCGAGAGACCTCGAATGCCCTTTAGTCCAATGCTGCTATTTCACAAATGAGGGCAAAAGGAAGCCAACAGCTATTGATCCTTTTTGTGTGTCAGGTTTTGTGTCTTGTGCTGCTCTTGTAATTGTTGTTGTTATTCTTTTGTACTTCTTAACAAATATATCCTCATAATCATCCCAAGAGTTAAATATTCAATTTAATACCAGAAATATTTACGGAACACCTCAGTGTCTTGTCCTAAGGAGAAAATAAGAAACCACCAGGCAAGGAGCACCTTTTATTTTCCACGTGCTCGATACCGCATTTCATTTGTCACACTTGGACACACACATTATTGATCCATTTTGCAGAAGATGAAACCGAGCCTCAGAGATATGCAGTCACTCACCAAGGATCACAAAGCTACGAAGAGGCAGAGGGAGAATCTAAAACTAGGTGTGTCTCAAGCCAAAGTCTGTTTTTGTTTGGTTGGTTGCTTTTTGCTTTTACCATTCAGGGCTGTCTGCTCAGAATAAGCACAACCATGTCCATTTCTCAACCAGATGACGCGTGGCTGAAGAGGTCCCAAACCAAATGACAACCTGACCTTCTAAATTCTGACCTTCCAGCTTTGCCACCTGCTTACCTTCATTATATGGACCATTGTACCTGTGTTGTGACTGGTGGGGCATCCACTTTGTGTGGGTGTGATATGTTTAATTAATGCATTGGTGATGTTATCAAAACAGAATAGAAGAGGAAATAGATTTGGGTAATGAATTTTTAAGGACCCCCCCCCTTTTTAAATGAATAACTATCATTATTATTTTTAAAGATATAGCCTGATACTTATTCCACTAAACAAAAGTCTCTCTCTTTTGTAACTTTCCTTCTAGTGATTTTAGTTACTTTTATCATTTTCTCCATTCCCTTTCTCCACTCCCTCACTCAATAACGTGGGATTCATCTTTCTGAACCAAGAACGTCTGCTGCTTTTCCCTTAACAACAACTCACTAGTGTTAATGGCATAAAGTCCAAATCCTTCGCGCCTTTATTTTTTGGAGAAAAAGAATAGCAAACCATTACTTCAAACTTAAGAAGTCTCTTAAAATAGATAATACTCCTTGCAAAATACCTATCAAAAACAAAATCCCACACATTTAGTTTAGGTCCTGAACCTCTTGGTAGTTAAACATCATTGACTCAGTTCTGTCGTATCTACTCTGCCTGTGATATTAGATCAAGACAGTTGGGTTAAAACATTTTCCTCCTATGTGTTATCAGTCTCAGGCTATTAAGTTGCTGTTGGCACAAGTGCTTCATCCTGCAACCACGTAAGAGAAGGTGTACATACACACTGATAAAAAAACAAAAGACACTTAGATAACACAGTTGTTATCTGCTCAAGGAAAACATTT
This sequence comes from Delphinus delphis, assembly GCF_949987515.2. NCBI lineage: Eukaryota > Metazoa > Chordata > Mammalia > Artiodactyla > Delphinidae > Delphinus > Delphinus delphis. Next base: position 4,068,882 of record NC_082687.1, on the reverse strand, counting down.
CTGTTTATCTTACCCTGGTCAAGTGGGAGTTCCCTGAGGGAAAGGATTTTGTTTTAATCATTCATACCTGCTACTGCTATCATATATTATTTTTCACAACTTTCAGGAACTAAAGAGGTTGAGGAATGAATAAAAGCAGAAGGGAACTAACTTCACTCATTTAATGCTTTTTTTTTTTTTTTTTTTTTTTGGTACGCAGGCCTCTCACTGTTGCGGCCTCTCCCGTTGCGGAGCACAGGCTCCGGACGCGCAGGCTCAGCGGCCACGGCTCACGGGCCCAGCCGCTCCGTGGCATGTGGGATCCTCCCGGACCGGGGCACGAACCCGCGTTCCCTGCATCGGCAGGCGGACTCTCAACCACTACGCCACCAGGGAAGCCCAATGCTTATTTTTTAGAATCTACTCTGCCTCAGAAACTATGCTATGAACTTGACTTACATGATATTTTTTGTCTGCATAGCAAGTTTGAGTTGGGTTTGGTTAAACCACTTTTGAATAGGAAACCAAGTCTTGGGATGGCTTTGCAACTATTTCTAGGTCATACACTTAGAAAATGGTGGAGCTAAAATTTGAAGCCAAGCCTGTCTATCTCAAAAGTCCATGCTTTTCCCATCTCACCAGGCTCCTTCATGCAAACAAACAAAACCCATAAATGTAAATTACTTACTTTATATTGATAAACAATATAGACCCTTATACAAACCACTTACCTAAAATTGCATTACTGAACACCGTTATATAACTAACAACTATAGTCTGAGGCACTCAATAAAATGATAAATTTATTAAAGGCTTCCGTCTTGCTGAGTCTGTCTCTGTCACCTCATATACATAACAGTCTGCAGTGAAAACTGTAACAGCTTGAAGGCAAAGAGCCTGCATTTACAGATACCAGAGTTATTGCAGGAGCTAAATCCAGACACACGTTTCCACAGGATAGACAGATCTCCACCCTCTCCCCTAAGACAGGAACCAGCCAGGCTCTTCACCTATCCTTGGGCACTGGAATAATATGTGGTAGCAGCAAACTTGCTTAAATAACACACTTTTCCCTCAAGGGTAACACCCAATTGAAGAGGGCCTGCAATGGCATTTTATAGCTTACTTGCTCTAGCTTACTTGCTCTCCCCAGGAGTGAATACAAACGCATCAAGTTGACTTGTTTATTTTAGGAAGGAAGTCGCCCTATAAATACTGGGATGGTGGTAACACAGTCCTGGTCTGTCCCAGGCATCCTCTGATGCAGGCGGCCAAGGGCCCAGAGGAGGGACGGGTTCCAGGGAAAGGCTCCTGCAGGAGGAAGACAGTATGAGATTTGAAAGAGGGCATAGAGAACATCTTCTTCAACACTGATATTTCACAAGAGGAAGCAAGGCTTAGAGAGGTCAGTCGACTTTCCCAAGATTGTTGACACGTACGAGGCACAGTCAGTTCTCAGATGCCTCCAGCTACGTGAAGCACCTGAGAGAGCTCAGGGGAAGGTAAAGCTCAAAGCCCAAAACCCAAACGGAGACACTAGCCAGAGCCAGGTTACTGAGTCTAGCTGATCTGATTGGTACAACTCTACAGAAAGCCAAAACAATTTCCATTAATACTCCAGAGGTTTTCAATAGTTCATGAGGCATTTTTACTTTTCAACTGACTTTCGTTTATACATAGTCTGCTTTTTATTTTTCACTCTCCTTCTGCTTGTTTGTTTTTTAACAAACCAAACTATTTTTCTGATCCAGGGTCTGCACACCCACATTTCTCAAGAATGTACATCCCTGTTTGGTTTCCTTTCTTACAGAAGGGCTCTATAGAGAATATCAATCTCAAAGAACGAAAACTGAGTCTCTTATCCCAATGATATATTCATCTAACGTGGAGAATACAATTTCTGTTGAAACTATTCAAAATAAAAAGTAAGAAAATGGAGAAAATGATATCAAATGGCATATCTTATATTTTTCAAAACTGCCTGCTATTGAAGTGAACTGAATTAACCATGTGTCTATTATCTTTTCTCCAGCTTCATCTTACACTGCTCTCAAAACAAACATTCTGTGTGATTGTAAATTATCTGCACCTTAAATGGATATATTTGTCTTTCTCAAAAAGAATTGAAAGATTTTTACTTCCACATCTATGCTCATCCTACACACCCCACTCCAGCTGCTCCACATTTTTCCAAAATCCATTGTATCTACCCCATTTCTACTTCCATATTTATGCTCGTTCCATGCTCTGCCCTGAAAGACCAATCTTTTAAATAGCCACGTCCTACCCAAATGTTACTGAACACGTGGAAGATGACTTCTTTTCTACGGCCTTTATCAGACTCTCAAACCACAGAAACCCCTCCTTCCTTTCTATATCAGTAGCACTTATCATTTCTGTCATTTAATTGACGCTTAGGAAATTCTACCTGAATTCAGTAAATACAGGGGACATAGCCCACAGGATATACTTTGGCCTTTGACATCAGTGTCAGTGTCATGGAGAGTATCATTATTATAGTTATTGCCTTTGGGGTAAACAGTGATATGAAACATCATTACAGTCAGATGGAGCCAGAGAAGAAAAAGACAGTAAATGCCACTTGGTAAACAAGGAGCCTGTTTGTTCAGAGGAAAGGAAGTTGCTGCTGGGCCAGAAATCTGGTCATCCTCCTGGACTCCTCCGACATTGTCATCAGGATGCAATTAACCATGGCTGCTTAGTATTTTGCAAACCTAAACCCCAAACTCTTGCCCCACTGGTAGCCATGTTACTCATCCCATCATTCAAAACATATTTATTAAGCATCTACTGTGTGTCAGGCACTATTCTAGACGCTGGAGCTACATGGTGAATAAAAAAATTAAAAAAATAAAAAAATAAAATGGTTGCCCTATTGGGACTTATATTCTAATGAAAGGAATCAGATAAAAAATAATAATAATAGCAAATTATAAAATATATGAGAAGATAATAATTTCTAAGGGGGAAAATGAATCAAAAGAAGATAGTGCCTACCGAGTTCAATTTCTCACTAGGATGGCTGGGTAAGAGCTCTCTGAGAAAGTAGAAGTTCAGCAATTATGGGAGGAGCCAGACCAGCAGATATCTGACAGAAAAGTATCCAATTCCAGACAAAAGGAACAGAAAATACAAATGGCTAGAGTTGAGGACAAGCGTGTCAGGTTTGAGAAGCACGTGGAAACCGGTGCAGCTGAGAAGTGATGAGCCTAGGAGGAGGAGACGTCAGAGGGGAAGTGGGGGAGGGGGAGGGGTCACTAGAACTCTGCGTCTACTCCGACTGCAATAAGGATCCACCCCAAGATTGTGAGCTGAGCAACGATGCCATCTGACTTGTATTGTTCTCTAGGGAGAACAGACTGTAAAAGGGTCTACAGTCTGTTGTAATAGATTAGGTAATTCAGAACAATCTTCCTGCTGAGAACTAGAAGAGCAGGATTAAAAAAAAATCATGGGGCTTCCCTGGTGGCGCAGTGGTTGAGAGTCCGCCTGCCGATGCAGGGGACACGGGTTCGTGCCCCGGTCCGGGAGGATCCCACATGCCGCGGAGCGGCTGAGCCCGTGAGCCGTGGCCGCTGAGCCTGCGCGTCCAGAGCCTGTGCTCCGCAATGGGAGAGGCCACAACAGTGAGAGGCCCGCGTACCGTAAAAAAAAAAAAAAAAAAAATTCTCCGATTTAAAAACAAAGACTGTCAGACTCACTTTTTTTTTAATGCAACTATATGCTGCTTAAAAGAGATGCTTTTAAAGTATATGAACGTAGAGTGGCTGAAGTAAAGGTAGAAAAAATATATATCATATTTTCTGGTTACCTATCAATCACTTCTCACGTTTAAAAAATCCCCTTCTACTTCTACTCTACGATTACGAGGCTGGGATCCTGCAAACTACATTTCTGGACTGCCAAATGGATTTCTGTTAGTTTTCCAGTAAGAGTCACTAGAGAGAATTTGCAAGGTCAAAGAAAGGGGGAAAGGGCTGACTTCCCGTATTCCTATTTGCATTAAGAGTGACCAGTGTTAGATGGTTCCGAAGTGGCAGGCCAAAGCCGTCAGCTTCCACGGACTCTCCCAGAAGCAGCCTCATCAGGACCCTCAGCGGACCGGATGGTGCTGGGAGAGCTGGATCTGGGGTCTGAGCAACAGCTCCACTGACTGCTCCTCCTTTCCTGAGTGGCTCCATTTCCCCCCAAGATCTTAGCAGCAGCATCTCTCCAGGGCTCTTCCTTTCACCTCAGCTTTGTTTGTTTGTTTGTTTGTTTCCCAGGCTAAGAATAGTAGCTGCTTCCTACAGGTATCATCTCTGGGTTAACTCAGTATTCCCTCTAGCACGTCAGCTCTCTAAACCTATGTGACCAATTCCCCTCACTAAATCTCTTGCTTGAACTATCTAATGGTTTTTTTGTCTTCCTGACTGGAAAATTGGTACCATGAAAACACTAACCAAAGGAAAGCCGGTATAATAACAGATGAGGTACACTTAAATGAAAAAGCCATACTAGAAATAAAGAGATATTTTATAAACAGTAATGCACTACTAAAATATTACAATTCTAAATACATATATAACATGTCCTCAAAACTTATAAAGCAAAAAAGAACTAAGGAAAAAGCTAGGCAAAACCATAATTATAGTGGTAGGTTTTTTTTTGTTGTTTTTGGGGGCTTTTTTTGCGGTACGCGGGCCTCTCACTGTTGTGGCCTCTCCCGCTGCGGAGCACAGGCTCCGGATGCGCAGGCTCAGCGGCCACGGCTCACGGGCCCAGCCGCTCCGCGGCATGTGGGATCCTCCCAGCCCGGGGCACGAACCCGCGTCCCCTGCATTGGCAGGCGGACTCTCAACCACTGCGCCACCAGGGAAGCCCTAGCGGTAGTTTTTAACAAACCTCTTTCAGAAACTGCTAAGAAATAATTAAATATTGAAATGAGTTGGGCAACACAAGATCAGAAAGGTGGGAGCAGGAGGAAATGACAGAAAAGCGAACTTGGGGTCCTTTGCTGTGTCTAAGCAAGAGATGATGGAGGAAAGCTTTAGGGCTGTAGCTCGTGGAGGTTAAGAGAAGTGGTTGGTCTCTGTGTCTGTGAGGCTGTTTCTGGTTCATAGATGGGTTCGTTTGTGCCATATTTTCGTTTCCACATATAGTGATATCCTATGGTATTTGTCTTTCTCTTTCTGACTTACTGCACTTAGTATGATAATCTCTAGTTGCATCCATGTTGCCTCAGATGGCATTATTTTGTTCTTTTTTATGGCTGAGTAATATTTCATTGTATATACAAACACATCTTCTTTGTCCATTCATCTGTGGATGGACATTTAGGTTGTTTCCATGTTTTGGCTTTTGTGAATAGTGCTGCTGTGAACATTGGGGTGCATGGATCTTTTTGAATTATAGTTTTGTAGGGTTATATGATCAGACTTGTGGTTGACAAGGGGGTGGGGGGAGGGAGTGGGATGGACTGGGAGTTTGTGTTTAGTAGATGCAAACTATTACATTTAGAGTAGATAAACAACAAGCGCCTACTGTAGAGCACAGGGAACTGTATCCAATCTCCTGGGATAAACCATAATGGAAAAGAATATTAAAAAAGAATGTATCTATGTGTAAAAGTGAGTCACTTTGCTGTACAGTAGAGATGGGCCAGCATTGTAAATCAACTATACTTCAATTAAAAAAAGAAAGAAATTTTTTAAAAAAGAGAGAGAGAAGTGGTTGGGTTCTTGATATATTTCAAAGGCTGAGCCATTGGTTGTAGACTGTGAGAGGAAGAAAGGGGTAAAGATGACATGTAGGTAAATGGAAGGATGGATTTGCCATGGGGTGAGCTGTGGTAGACTTTGTGATAGTAGGTTTGGGAGAGAGGATGGGAGTTCCGTTTGGACATTTGCATTTGAAATGTCTCTGATTTCTTTCTGGGTTTGGTCCCTGCTTCCTCTTCGGTCTTCCCTCTCACCCCTCAGTCCCTTGCTCCTTGCTTTTGCCATTCTGAGCTAGTTGCAGCTCTGCAGCCTCTTTCTTACCTCCAGGTCTTTTGCACACCGTTCTCTATACTTGGAATATCTTCCCTCTCTTTGCCGGCACACGTGGATTCATCTTTCAGCCAAGTAATCGTATCCTCCAGGAATCTTTGCATCCTTTTATATGCTACCACGATCCTTACGTTTACCACTGTTGTACCACTTATTCTATATTTTAATTTCTCAGTTATTTCTCTGTTTCACACACGAAACCAAAAGCCTCCTCAGGGGCAAGCAGCAAGACCTGTATGCACGCCTGACCCAGAGGTGCCTGATACATTCCTTAGTGCTATGAAAAGCCTTTTCTATAGATAAATTCTCTAGTTAAGACACAGAAACACTACTGTGAGGACATATGGCTCCCCAAAGACTGGAAAGCACAGCTTTAAATCTCTCTTTGTGTGTATCCTGGAAATTTAATTCTGAGGTATGAAGCTATCACATAACAATTGAAAAAAAAACTCACTGAAAGCCTAGGATACACATTAGCTTTTGAATTGGATACACCTTGTACACTGTCCCTCCACGTGTGGATTCGTGGCGACTCCTACTAAAAACGTGCAAAAATGTTCTTTACTTCCTTTGGTGTAAGGGATGTATAATGTTTTATTCTCAAGCGTATGAAAATAAGGAAGCTAATTATGAATAGCATTGTCAGAAATTTTCTCCTACAGAGAAATAAAGGATCCCATCGTCACTGGAGTTTGAAAACTGAAGTTTACTTTCCTGACACGGTTGGTTTCCGACGTTCCCGTAGAACAGCACTGCAGTGATGCCTGCTGTGTTGACATTTTAAGACACAGGGGTCTTCTCTTTCTGGCCACTGCTTCAAATCTTCCCATTTGACCACAAACCTGCTTCATCTTTCCTAGGTAAGGCTTGCCACCTAGATTCCATCTAACCAGCCAATGTTTCTCAGATTCAGAGAGGCTGTAGCTACCTACTTCCTTAGATGTGAAAAAAAGATGAATCTCCAAACAGACAAGCACACTTGAGTTGACACTGAAGGAAGGGGCTTTCACATCTAAGAGTCTCAGATTTGGAAGAACCTTGAAATTAAACTTTCTATTTCAGGAAAAAAAAACTACTTTCAAAGCTAGTACATTCATTTTTTCATCTAATTCATAACCCTAATGATAGATGTAAAGGGGAAAAAGCAACAGATTTTATCCAGAAATTAAACCTAAACCTCCTGTTCTTAAAAGCTTATATAGCTATGCTTCATAATTATTTTGTATTTTTTTACCGTATATAATTTTAAAACCAGGTAAATGGCCTGTATCAGTCTAATTACTGCATGCCTCTTGTTACATTCACCCCTTTGGGTAAGAATTACACATCTGGCAGAGGTGCGCTCCTTGCTGGCTTTATACAAAACATCTCCAAAATCCAACATTCCTTTGATGTTGGTGTTTAGCTTTGTGTTAGAAAGCTCAATGCGAGGGAGAGAAAGAGGTAAGACCAAGACGAGTCCTAACGGAAGAAACCTATCTCACAAGAGTCTATAACAAGAAGCAAAACAGGTGTGTTGCTAAGCAAAGTATTTTTTCTACTGCCCTATTCATGCCCTTTTCAAACATCTCATTTATGAGTCCAAAGCAGATGCCACTGCACTGTTTTGTAAGCCAGAGCTTTTCTATTTAGTCTCTCCCCGCTCCTTAGAGATCTACATGTTGCTGGGTTTTGTTTTGTTTTTTTCTCCTTAACATACTAAAAACATAATACAGATATGGAACACTTCTTAATTAGAACATAAAGATCTTTAATTTTATATGCAGATTATTTCAGCAATATACACTTATCCAAAGAGTAGACATTTAGCAAAAGATGTAAAGTCACTGAAAGAGAGGAAGATACTGTCTTTAACTATTAAAAATTGTACAGGGCTTCCCTGGTGGCGCAGTGGTTGAGAGTCCACCTGCCGATGCAGGGGACGCGGGCTCGTGCCCCGGTCCGGGAGGATCCCACATGCCGCGGAGTGGCTGGACCCGTGAGCCATGGCCGCTGAGCCTGCGCGTCCGGAGCCTGTGCTCCGCAACGGGAGAGGCCGCAACAGTGAGAGGCCCACGTACCACAAAAAAAAATAAAAAATAAAATAAAAATTGTACAAAGGCAAGGAGGACAGTAAAAATGTATTAATGTGTGCCCTAATGAACATTTAGAAGAAACTGGGGGAGGAGGCATGGGAAGGTAATGATCAGGAAGTAAAGGCTGGCACCAAGCATCCCTCTCTGTGGACCAAGAATTCTCTCTGCTCACATAAGCCTAGCTCAGATTTCCGTTTCCTTTGTTTTTTTAATTTTATCGTTCAAGATATTTTTAACAGATTGCATACAATAAATTTTTCGGCCACTATCAATTTTCTGCATCCAGGTGACTACACATAGGTTAAAATAAATGGTAGAAATAAATGTTTAAATTACATCTAGATGTTTCTGGATATGCTGCTTTTATCAACATTTATATTCTATTAGGAAAAATTGTAGAAGCATCTGAAAAGAATTCTAAGCCCCAGAGTTCTTGTCAATTCTATTATTTCAGTCAAAGGCAATGCTCATTAGAATTACAAAACAAATTTATGCAAAAATAAGTTTAAATCCATCCCAAAAAAATCTGTTACTGAACCTAAAATTGACTTGCCTATGTTCTGAATTAAACATTTCAGTCAAGTCGTACAAGGCCTGTTAAAGCAATACATGACCAGATCTGTCATGTTATTATGTCAAATACAGCGAAGATCTATAGGTCAGTCATCGGACTGTTTGACTTCTATTTTCTGGACAGGTGAAACCTCTTAACTGAATCCTACACTTAATTATCCCCAAATCCCAAGCTATATCTTTTGATCCCTATCTCAACTTAAAATTAAATTCATTTTCTGGTGTTCCGTGTGAGTTTGCTTCAGGCTTGACTTCAGGCTTTATGAAGAGCATTTACTATTTGCTTGCTGACCACATCAGTGTTTCTGATCCCTGTGGGTGATTTCCACAGGCTGGAGGTGTGCTGGGAAGTAGGAGAGCGAGGTGGACTGGAGGATGATTTCATGCAGCAAAACTCAGCACCCACACACTTGAAGCCAAAACAAATATTTTGAGTAAGAAGTAACCTCCTGGATTCAAGTAGCGCATTTGATGTGAGGATACAAGGATGTCTGACACGCAGGCCGTTTCTAATCTTCCTGCAGCAGTCTACTTCTGGACTAAGTGCCCCTACATTGCAGAGACAAAACTTGATGGTGGTGATATAAATGGTGAGTCCACCCTCATGTACGTATGTATTTATTTTGGACAACACTCCAACTGATTTTTTGCTGAAAGTGAATTGTTTTCTCGGTTGAAGTTCATGTCCAGAAACAGAGAATGATGGCAGCAAGCCCTAATCAAAGCCCTCCAAGGGGAAAGGGTGGGGGAGGGATAAATCAGGAGGTTGGGATTAACATACACACTACTATGTATCAAATATATAACCAACAAGGACCTACTGTAGAGCACGGGGAACTCTGCTCAACATTTTGTAATAACCTATAAGGGAAAAGAATCTGAAAAAAGAATATATAGAGATAGATATATGCATAACTGAATCACTTTGCTGCACACCTGAAACTAACATGATACTGTATATCAACTATACTTCAATTTTTAAAAAAAGTAAAAGAAAAAATTTAAAAAAGCACTTTAGCATTTTTTGTATTAAAAGAATGGGGGGAAGGAGGTAGCACTGAAAGGAAATAGGTCTGCGTCACAGAGTAGAAAACTGACCAACAGGCTGTAACACCCAGTAGGAATTAGTTACCCTCCATCCCCAAAGTTTAATGGTCTCTGAAATTTCCACCACTGCGGATGACGCTCCCTCGGCGTCTGGAACTGACACTGCCCTGCTGTTTCCTACCATTTTCGTTACCTTCCTCTGCTGGGTGCTAATCAGAATCCCTGGATATAGAGTTTGAAAAACTGTATTCTCCTATGCTACCAAAGCGCGATTTTTATCCAGGAGAAAGAATCTGTGCCTCGAAAGTTCTTGTGCCGCATGTTTCCTCTCTCTGCATGGTGAGGACAGCTGCGTGCAAGGTGGTTTTCTCCAACTACCACTTAAGTATGTGTGAACCACAACTCTCTCTGTCCAGCCCAGAATATTCTCCAGGTCCACTTTATCAACATTCTACTAGATACCTGCACTTACATGTCCCATTGGAATCATAATCCCCTAACACAGGGGTCCCCAACCCCTGAGCCACAGACCTGTACCTGTTAGGAACCAGACTGCACAGCAGTAGGTGAGCAGCGGGTGAGAAAGCAAAGCTTCACCTGTATTTATAGCCGCTCCTGGTCGCTCTCGTTACCGCTCCGCCTCCTGTCAGCATTATGGTGAGTGGTATAATTATTTCATTATATATTACAACGTAATAGTAATAGAAATAAAGTGCACAATAAATGTAATGCGCTTGAATCATCCCGAAACCATTCCCGCCCCTCGTCCGTGGAAAAATTGTCTTCCACGAAACCGATCCCTGGTGCCAAAAATGTTGGGGACCGCTGCCCTATCACACACACACGCACACACACACGCACACACTCAAATTTGTGTTCGTAATTCACAGTTCTTGTCTCAGACACTAGCAGTGATACCTGCCCATGTCACCCATTCCCTACCCTAGGAGTAATTTTAGACATTTCTTTACTATGCTCAATGAAGCATGAAGTTCAGGTAATTCTATCTTTTGACAATCTGTATTTAGTTCAGGATCTCACGGATTCTGATTTGGATTTACTGAAGGATCCTTCTAACTGGTCTCCCCAATCTTGAGCAAGGGACATCATGGTACTGTAGGAAAAGTGGTCACTTCCTCTTTGACTGGCCTGGGTAAGTGATTTAATTTTTCTCCTCCTGGAGGAAAAATTATTAAAGTAGGTAAGCAGGTAAAGCACCTAGTACTGTACCTAGAAAGAATAAATACTTGCTTTTTTGTAAATCAACTATACTCCAATAAAAATTTTTAGTTAATTAATTAACTAATTAAAAAAATAAACACTTGCTTTTTTGACTTCAGAGTGGGGAAGCCTTCATGCTGTTTTCAAAATGATTCTTCTAAAATGCAAATCTTACTTTATGCAATTCACAGTGATGTCATTTGCTTATAAACCTCTAGTGATTGTTCAAATGAAGCTAAAAATCCTTAGCATGGCATTCAAGGCCCTTCATGCTCCACTCCTGCCATTTTTTTCTCATGGTCTGTCTTTACGCCAGTTCTTTTGCAAATGCCATCACTTGTTTAAGAATTAGTTGGATCAAACTCCATTTACTTGTGCATGGTAAGGCTACCTTTGTTGTCTGCTGCCCCCTGCCGGCCACGAAGGGGAAGAGGCAGCGCTGGCTCCTACCCAAAAGGACACACCTTTATAATTAATTCCAAGCAATGATCCGCTTCGTATAAAAATGTATTGGAACACACAGGGCTGATTTTACACATACTTTTCAAAATTTTTCAAAGTGACATGAGCAGAATAGCAGAATAAATTCACAGCCAAGTTTTCTAAGCCATTTAGTACTTTAATAATGACGAAATATGTCACCAGGGCCTCAGCCTTCATCAGAGTTCTGTCTGTTCATCTCAGAACAGGACTGAGAAATAAAACCCTGCTTTTCTTTACGTGCACCCCCTAGCGCCTTGCCACTTAAAGGCGAGCCCCAGGACAGAAGAGAACGTTCATCTTGAAACGTTCTATCTTTGGGGTTTGTTTCCAGAGGAGCTCCTGGAAGCTTTTTGCTGCTAGAGACTCCGTTAAAAAAAGGAGCCCAGGGGCTTCCCTGGTGGCGCAGTGGTTGAGAATCTGCCTACCAATGCAGGGGACACGGGTTCGAGCCCTGGCTGGGAAGATCCCACATGCCGCGGAGCAACTGGGACCGTGAGCCACAACTACTGAGCCTGCGTGTCTGGAGCCTGTGCTCCGCAACAAGAGAGGCCGCGATAGTGAGAGGCCCGCGCACCGCAATGAAGAGTGGCCCCTGCTCGCTGCAACGAGAGAAAGCCCTCACACAGAAACGAAGACCCAACACAGCCAAAAATTAATTAATAAATTTTTTTTAAAAAAAGGAGACCAGACCTCTTCTTCCCAAGGCTTTCAGGGTGTCCTGCAGGGAGAGTTGCACCACCCTTATACAATGTGTTACATATAACCTTCTTTATCATACTGAGGTCGAAAAAGATAGGCCGGTATAAAAACTAAGCAGAACCAATTTTTTTCTGATAACATTTTGGTTTGGCTTTTTAAAATAGCCCTACTCATTCATTTGAATTTATGATGGGACCAGATGAGAGATCCCATATGAGCAGCATGTAATTATTGTATTAAAAAGAATTTTAGATTTGCCTTAAAAGGGATTCTGATCACATAAAAGTATTTTTTAATTCTACCCATGATCCATAAAGTCTATTGATAATAAATGTATTCAATAATCCATCTTTCACAGTCAGGTAATCTAGATGTTTTCTTCCTATGACGTCAGTCTACCAAATGCTAGGTTTCATTGCTCATGTAGCAAAGTAATATTTCTAAACGTTAATCTGTGCAATTTACATTTCTCATCCTCCCAAATTCACTGCCCACTCTCCCATTAGCCCATTTCCTGCTTATTTCCTCAGATGAAGGATGTGAGGAGCAGAGGTCAGAGAAAAGGGCAGTACTCATTTTTTTCTAATTTTTGTTTTTGAAATGACAAACTCCTTAGAGGAATGTGAAAGCAAAGACAAAATATTTGGGGGCCATATATTTTTTAAAAGATTCTACAGGTGAGCTGGAAGCAGGAATGGGGAGGGACAGGAAGAGAAAGGGATAGAGAGGAGGAATTTATAACAGCACAGATGAATATGGTTTCCAGATAAACACTTCATGAAACCTGCCTCGCCAGGAAGACAGGATAGCTGGAAATTAGGGTCTGAGACCCAAGGGCATAGAAGGCCAGAGCATCTTCCCTGGGGAGAGTCCTCATAAGCAGGTGTGACTGGAAAATATATTCAGCTACGCTGGACCTATGTCACTAACAAAGCATGAGGATAGTGGAATGATTCTGTGTCTCCAAGAAGAAGAAGCGAAGAAGCCAAGACGTAACGGGACTGGGCAGACGAGTCCCAGGGACACCTCAGCGTGAGCTTCAGAATCAAAGATCAAGGTTCACATGGGACAACTGATATCTCACTAGATCTTTGCACAGGCAAGCACCCTCCCAAATTTCATGGAATTTTGTTAAGCCACTATCATTTCATTTCAAGAATTTAGATATCTATCCTGAGTGGAAGATTCTGGAATTGGCTAAGATTAAGTTTTTCCCACTGTAGTGAAATAGGTGTGTGAAATAAACATTAGGTTAAATTTTTAAAAATAATAAAAAGTAAATCTATTTTTATGTGAATTTGCAACACTTACAGTTCATTAAAACTTCTCCATTCATTTGAATCCATTCAACATTCTCATTCTTTGTTAGAACTCATCACCATGGACAGAATTTGTCGTCATAGCAGAAATATTCACCTTGCGTAGGACATTGAGGATATGTTGAATCAGATTACCAGAGTCGCAAGTTTTATGCAATGAAATGTGTTTCTAATTTTTTAGGAGATTTAGGGAAAGAGAATATTAAGGGAATAACATTCTCGTAGAAATCCATCCATCTATAACAATGCATTTCTTCCTGAGTGTCAGAATGAACATATGGCCAGCTCAAATTTCTTCAGATGACTGAAGTGATGAATATTTGAAACAAATGTATAAAAGCATTGCCACAGCTTCTGGTCCTGTAAGACAGGACTCATGGAGTCCAACTAATTGATCCAGTGTTCACATGCATATCTTCTTTGAGTTTTTAAAAATGCCGGAAGTGTTTCAAAGTTTGAACCACTTACTAAGCATCCAAAAAAAATACTAACGTTCCACTTCAGAAATGATAATTAGAATGATATTCTACCTTAGATTGCACTGCTGTTCTCCATCTCAGTATCCTTAGATATTTCAAAATGTTCAATATGTTAAGAATGAACAAGAAGCTTAGGTAGGCTGGCACAGTTTGCAAGTAAGACTCACGAGGGCTGCTTCCTCTTTTTAGCTACAGACTCTTTTCTTCCACAAGGGGAGAAAAGATCTATTTGACACATTGCTCAAGGATTCTTTTATTCTGTCACTTTTCAAGCAGAGAGTAAAAACTACCTTTCCTCTTCCCCTACTAATATATTTTGTTATTTTTCCATCAGCCCAGGAGTCTGAAAATCTACTGAAAGTTGCTTTAGTGCAACCACATAGGAAACTACATTTTCGTCCTGAAAGGAAAAAGAAAGTTCATTTCACGGTGAAATATATGCTTTATATAGAGGCATATACTATATATATATATTTTTTAAGATATGTATATATTCTATATAGTGTGTGTACAAATATAAATGTAATATATATACACAATACACATTTGATATGAAACTTCTAAGAACAGATATTTTAACATGTAAAGTAAGGAGAATAATGCAAGAGAAGTTGGAAAGTGAGAACACAGAAGGAAGGACTATATCCCAGATTACATGTTTTGATAGACATTTGTACAATATCAAATAGCATGCAAAACCCAAATTTTAAAATCAGAGCTTTCTATTTCACTGAATGATATATCCAGATCATGAAAATATTTAAGGCTTAAAGTTAGAGACAATTTAGTTAACATCACAGCAAAAAGGCTTGAAAATTACACTAGCAGAAAGAACGAAGTGTGATGCTTTGGTGGAATACTGATAATCAAAATCTTGTGCCAAGATTCAAATTTTGTTCAGTCCAATTCCTTTTAGCGGATACTGATAAATGTTCTAATAATAAATGAAATGTGAGGAAGTACCTAATTAACATATTTGGTAAAAATATCTATACTTTATAAAAGTAAAAAAATAATAATTTCCAGTGGTTCCAGTGGTTCAGCTTTCTTAACATTTTTGTTCCTCTCAAATATACAAACATAGCCTCTTGGTAATATACAATCCTGAAAATATTACCTATAACCCATACATCCTAGTGATGTTAGGGAAAAAGCCTTTAGTCCACTCTATTTTTTAAGTAAATTATTCAGAAGGTTCAATATGTTCTAACTATTATCCTTACAAATTGTGCTTCAACTGCATGACTAATTTAAGACTGAGCACAATGAAAACATAACAGTGAGTCATGAAGTAACCCTAGTACAATTATAATCCACTCCATGAAAATAAAAAATGTCATCGATCCTCCTTCCTCAAAAGCTGTACAAATTGAATACTAAAAAAATTAACACATCAAAATCTACCACTTTTACTAGACAAGTGACTGTCTACCCATAATTTATGAAGGGCCTTTGGTTTAGACCTATTATAAGAAAATATAACCCCTTCAAAACTTCCCAAATTAAATAGCACAAATATTTTGAAAGATATTTAAGCATTAAAATCTTCTCAATAACCACAGAAAATAAAAACAAAAACACGTAGAGCTAAATAATCTGACTATCCCATTGATGAAAATGCATTTAAATAAGAAATTCAAAATGTACTTCCTTAATCTCCCTTAGCAAATTAATTGAAGTAATTTGTTGTTAAATAGAGAAATATTACCATTTATAGTAACCTCCCACCATTTATAGTAACCTCTTCTCTAAATAGTAGAAATAATACTCATATATTTAGAAACAATGAATCGAGAATTAAATCAATGTTTCAACATAAAGACACTTTAAATCTTAATTTTTCAGAGTTATTTTCCTAATTTTAATCCATATGTAATTATTTACAAATACCTAATGTCATATTAAAACAATTATCAAAAGTTTTTTACAGCTTAATATTTGAGATTTTTTTTCATAGCAGCTTACTGTTTGAGTCACCTTGGTTATTTACATGAAATATCGCTTCTTTTTCATTAGATGTGCTTGCAAGAAATTGTTCCTAAGATTTCAGTTGACTTGTAACTCTAAAGCGCTAATTTTTCTCAGCTTGGCAAGTAAACATAAAAGTCTTTTCTTACCGCCTATTGAATTTTTTGATAGGAAATAAAACATAAAAACGATTACATGTTGCTCCAGGCAATTTGGAATCAGTTCAGTGGTTCATTACAGACCTGAAAATCCCCAGAACTCAAGATGAGTAGTGTATATCTAGATTACAAAATTAAATACAAACTTTAAGGAGAGTCCGTCTATGGAGATATGACATCAAGCTCTTGATATTGATCTATGCCTTAGATCATAACAGTTACAAACTAATTGCTGTAGTACTTCATTGTCTCTCATAGATGTTCTAAGAAAACTTACTCAAGTGGAAATTCTAAAATTTAATCTACCATAATGTATATATAATTTTTAATATTTATTTTATATTGGAGTAGATTTACAATGTTGTGTTAGTTTCAGGTGTACAGCAAAGTGATTCAGTTACACATATACGTATATATAGTCTTTTTCAGATTCTTTTCCCATATAGGTTATTACAGAGTATTGAGTAGAGTTCCCTGTGCTATACAGTAGGTCCTTGTTGATTAGCTATTTTATATATAGTAACATGTAATATTAATCCCAGCCTCCTAATCCCATAATATATTAACACAAATATCTCAAGACAAGACCTACTCTCAACTTATATTTCACTTGATAAGTAAGGAACTTATACTGATCACATAAATGCAAATCTATCTGTATGGATAAGCAATAATATTGTATGACAAGAGCTACAATAGCTATAATTCATTCACTTTCCCAAACAAAATAAGAATTTTCTCAGATTTAGAGCTGTCCCTGAGCCCCTACCTTTCATCCCTCCATAAAAACAAACATCCCCCGTATAGACTCATCCCTGAGTCCTACTGATTCCTCCACCCTAATGACTCTCCAATCCATCCATTTGGCTCTGCTCCTATTGCTTTATCTTAGTCCTACATTACCTCTTGCTTACAACATTGCAATTGTCTGGTTTCCATGCCTCCAACTTCTGCACTTCCTGACACTGTTCATAATTTTAGTCAGGGTGAGCTTTCTCTGACCTCAGTTCTCTCCTTCAGTTTCTCTCTGCCCCTTATGGTATCCAGATGCCTAGAACAAAATACAGTAACACACAAAGCATCCATGATCTGGCTGGTCTTTTCACCTTCATTCTCCCCAAAACCATCTCATCTTGTGTTCCATATTTTAGAAACTACTTCTATTTTCTTGAACATTCCAGACCACATCATGCTTCCAAGTTTATGTTGCATCGTTTGCCTACAGAATTCTTCCCTCTCTATTCCATTTCACCCACCACCATCTCTCTGAGAAATAAATCCACTCACAACTGCTCAAGAAATCCAGAGTAGGAGTGATCATCCTTTCCCAGTAATGCCCACTGTGCCCTGTACATATGCCTGCCAGAGCCTCAGTAACTCTGAACTGCAGACTTGCAGGTTTTGTCTCCCTATAAGTTCCTTGAGGATGGAGACTGGGTCGTGTTCATCTTTGCATCCAAGGACCTGGTACAGTGCCTGGACCACCACACTGAGTCAGTGTTTATTGAATGAGCCACTGAATCGATAACACAAACGTTTATTCTGTCTTTCTGAACAGATATCTATGCCAAATTACATATAGAAATATCTCTCAGAACTACACACTAGCTTAATAAAGAATGATACTGGGCTTCCCTGGTGGTGCACTGGTTGAGAGTCCGCCTGCCGATGCAGGGGACACAGGTTCGTGCCCCGGTCCGGGAAGATCCCACGTGCCGCGGAGCGGCTGGGCCCGTGAGCCATGGCCGCTGGGCCTGCGCGTCCGGAGCCTGTGCTCCGCGACGGGAGAGGCCAGAACAGTGAGAGGCCCGCGTACCGCAAAAAAAAAAAAAAAAAAAAAAAAAATTGGTGAACAAATGAAAGCCCTCGTTGACTTCTGAACATTATGGTAAAACGGGAATTATTGGTATTACTTTACAAGTGCTGATGCAGAGGTTAAAATAAGTCATTTACTCAAGGCTGAGACAGCAAGAAAGGCACACCGCCCCCCCCTCGACTGCTGGACTCAAATCCTGCATTCGTTCCATTATTGCACTTGACTCTTACTTAATTTGAAAAATCACTATAACTGAGTCTTAGTAGTGCCTTCTTATAGAATATTATTGAAAGATTGAAGTAAAGTCTGTTCTATGCCATGAACTATCTATGTGTCCCCAGGTATATAAATACTTACCAGGAAGTTTCCTCACCTAATCACTAAAGTGTTTAGATTAAATGAGTGCTATGACTTCCTCAAATTCTATTTTTTAACTTGTAAGATCTGATAAATCAATGCAAATGTTGATAATAAAAGAACTTAACTTTGAAGGTATTGCTATTGGATCACAAATTTCATTAGAACAAAGACAGGAAGATATAACTGAAGTTATTCATAACATTATATTAGAAAATGAGAGGGCAAGTTATATCAGGCTAAAATTTTGGAAACAATACTAAGATATATTATCATTATTTCCTTTTAGCCCATTAAAAACATGAAATTACACTGACTGCATTATTATGAGGCTGTTAATATTAAGATTATATTTTGTCTTTAGCCAGAATAATTTTGGTGATTATTGTTGCCACTGCAAATACTCTTTTCAAACTCTAAATTTCTTTTATTGTTGTAGCTAAGATTCTGATTAGCAGTCTTTTCCATAGGATAACTGGAAGATCTTGGCTATTAAAGAGGAGACTTTTCACTGTTTTTACATAAACTCATTGTTATTCTCTGAGACCCACAGAAGTGACACATTAAGTCCTTATTGGAAGGTCTTATATTTAAAATAGATAGTTATACTTTTCTCCCTTGATAATTTAAACATGTTATTTAAAAAAGCAAAAACCGAACTATTTATGGAGCAAATTTTTCCCCTTTGTTTCAACTCACCAGCTTCCTCACCACGCTGAAGAGAATCAGGCTAATGGTACTAGGTAGCAGCTATTTAATAAATAATTGTTGAATAAATTAGTAAGTAGGTAGCACAGAAAGAAAATATACTCCAGGGAACTAAATTAGTTCATCTTCTAATTTAGTACCAGTAGTTTAGGGAAATTCATCAACCTCTATTTTCCTCATTCATTCATCAATCCATTACTTCATTCAACAGTATTTTCTCATTATCAAACCAGAGGGCTCAGCCCTAGAAATAGAAGAATAAAATAGAGGTTTTTCTTGGCTTAAGAAGGTTACTCTTAAGGCAGAAAAATATGAAAACACGATGTTACAATTGCTATAATACAAGTATGTAGTTTCCAAACATAAGTGTTATTAATACTGCTTCTGTGAGTGTCAGAACACTTAGGAAAGACAAAGGAAGAAATAGTTGAGCTTGCTCTTGGAAGATGAGAATCCTACATGAGGAAAGGGGAGAGAATTCTGGACAGCCGGCAGAGAGGGTGCAAAGACACGGTATTGTGCAATAATAGTGGCCAGAAATTAACATTTGACCTTAACTGACGCTTGCTTGGGACCTGATGCATTGGTCTTCTCCAGCTGCCATAACAACATACTGTAGACTGGGTGGCTTAAATAACAGAAATTTGTTTTCTCACAGCTCTGGAGGCTAAAGTCGCAAATCAAGGGGCCAGCCAGTTTGGTTCTTGGTGAGAGCCCTTTTGGCTTGTAGATGAACACCTTCTCACTGTGTCCTCACAGGGCAGAGAAAAGCCACTTACAGTGCCTTTTCTGTATGGGGATCAGTGCCCCACCCTTATGGCCTCATTTAACCTTAACTACCTCTTTTTTTTTTTATTTTTAAGGTTTGGTTTTGTTTTGTTTTTTGCCCGTGCCACGTGGCTTGTGGGATTTTAGTTCCCTGACCAGGGATCGAACCCTGGCCCTTCAGCAGTGAAAGCCGGATCCCAACCACCAGACCGCCAGGGAATTCCCAACCTGAACTACCTCTTAAAAAACCCATCTCCTCATCCAGTCACATTGGGGGTCAGGGTTTCAACATATGGATTTTGGGAGAGACACAATTCAGTCCATGGCACGTGGCGTGGAAGAAAAGTGATACGTACTGTAACTCGAAGAGGAAACTGGGGCTGGACTGTGAAAGGCTTAGCTTCCATTTTTATTTAGCTAAATTTGCCAGTTGGGTAGACTTGGTATGGCTGAATGGCTGGGAGGAAAAGAAAGTCCACTCAGAGGCAGATGAATAGGCTGGGGAATGGAGATTAAGGAGTCATGAAGGAGGCAAGTTCGGTGGGACTGATCACGGCTTGTGAGAAAGACGCACACTGAGGACGATGCCCAGGTTACAGCCTGGCAAATGGAGGGACTGATGGTGATGCTTTTCAGTGAAGCAGCAGATGCCGGATGGGAGAATTGAGAGGGAGACACTGAGCAAGTTTGAATATGATGACCCTGAGCTAATTTGGGAGTTTACCAGATCAGAGTATCTTACGGACAACTGAATGCACTACTCTGGAGATCCCAAGAGAGAAGAACCAAAGACAGAACTCTGTGGAACATTTAAAGTATAATAAGAAAGAGGAACCTAAGGAAACTAATTTGGAGGTCTTGAGACGTAGGAAAAGACCCAGAGAGAATGGTGGCATGAAGGTCAAGGAGAGCCCCATTTCAAGAATGATGTCTATCTCAAATGCCTTAAAGATGTTACATAACACAGTGGGAGAGTCCTTACACTTCCTCTCTTGAGGTCTGCCTAACTGCAGGGAGTATATATTCTCTCCTTCTTCTTCATGTTCATTCAAGGAGAAGTGGCCTGCTACGATCCAGCATTGGTGCCTGGGTGGGGAAGGTGTTCTAACTCAGAAAGGAAGTATTAGCAAGTCCTAGTTGGTCTCACAATTAGCCATGCCCTTCAGTATCTGCTTCATCTGTATGTATGTTGATATGTTGATCCCTATTTGCCTAATTTCCATTTCTCTCTCTCAGATGGTTACAGACTTGGATGAAAAAGAGGGGTGCTCTTTAGTGGGTCGTCTCAAACCTCCAATTTTAAAATTGAGAGAAACAGGATTTGTGGGAAAAGTGATGCTTCCACAGCAAACCTCAGGGAACCCAAGGGAATACTGAGGATATTTACAAGGAGTTAATTAATAGGTGCACATGTGGCGGCAAAAGCACTTGGCAGAAGCCTTGTGTTTGAGTACATCACAGAGCTAATCCACTGTAAACAAGGTTGATTTAGCTTTCAGAAAGTATTTTAATGGGATTTAGTCTTATGTGAGCTTCCTCGTTGAGAGCACTAAAATAGGTTCCTTTAAGAATTTACACAACTGATGTATATTTAGACGGACTCGGGTAAGGTTTTTTAGGTCACTTTTAAAAGACGTATCCTCCACACACCCTTTATTGTCCCTCATTCACGCTCTGAAGTCCTGAAAGTGTCCTCAATTAGATTTCCAAACAATACTGTAACCAGCATATGTCCCGAGTGAACGCATTACACGGTTTGCCAGGATCTCTGAACAACCGCCACCAGCCCGCTGGTTCACTTAGGACAAAGGTGCGCTGCTGGGAGCTTCCTTTCCGACACAGTGAGTTTGAGTTCTGACTTCCAAACACTAAGCTGACAGCTTCAGTCCCTTTATTTTTTCCCCCCAAATTTAACTCACACATTGCTTATGAAAAACAAACATTCCACCCTGTAAGGAAAACAAAAAATCCCTC
Source organism: Delphinus delphis (assembly GCF_949987515.2). Taxonomy (NCBI): domain Eukaryota; kingdom Metazoa; phylum Chordata; class Mammalia; order Artiodactyla; family Delphinidae; genus Delphinus; species Delphinus delphis. The sequence goes on along the minus strand of NC_082687.1, from coordinate 4,047,208 downwards.
CAAATAAGCTGCCTATTCTCTGCCTCCACTTTGAGAAGCTACTTTAATTGGATTCATTTCTTCTCTTTCTAGAACCCATGTCTTCATCTTTGTTCTGCTTTCTTGCTCTCTCTCCCTTTCTTCTGTCTTTAATTATATACAAACTATCTCCCCTAACAAACTGCCCTGGGCTTTTCTGTCCCTCTAACTACTTGACTGTTCTGTCACTTTCCCTTTGTTCTGGCAAATTTACCCCAAATTTGTTGTCTATATCCCTAGCTACAAATAATTCTCCAATTATAATTCTTCCTTACCTGGTTTCCACTTAGACCATCAGTGTGTTATCATTCTTTGTGCCAAGTAGATGCTCAATAACTATCTATTAATTACTAGGAATTATTTTTTCCTAATCCATCCAAACGGGGTGATATAATTTAGGTTAATTACATTTTGGCATGAATACACCTTAAACTTACACAATGTCATTTGTCAATTACATATCAATAAACCTGAAGGAGTGAAAAAAGTAATTAAACATTAAAAACACATCAGTATAAATTGATACAGCCACTATGGAGAACAGTATGGAAGTTCCTTAAAAAACTAAAAATAGAACTACCATATGATCCAGCAATCCCACTACTGGGCATATACCCTGAGAAAACCATAATTCAAAAAGAGTCATGTACCACAATGTTCATTGCAGCTCTATTTACAATAGTCAGGACATCAAAGCAACCTAAGTGTCCATGGACAGATGAATGGATAAAGACGCTGTGGCACATATATACAATAGAATATTACTCAGCCATAAAAAAAATGAAATTGAGTTATTTGTAGTGAAGTGGATGGACCTAGAGTCTGTCATACAGAGTGAAGTAAGTCAGAAAGAGAAAAACAAATACCGTATGCTAACACATATATATGGAATCTAAAAAGAAAAAATGGTTCTGAAGAACCTAGGGCCAGGACAGGAATAAAGATGCAGATGTAGGGAATGGACTTGAGGACACGGGGAGGGGGAAGGGTAAGCTGGGACGAAGTGAGAGAGTGGCATGGACATATATACACTACCAAGCATAAAATAGATAGCTAGCGCAGGGAGATCAGCTTGGTGCTTTGTGACCACCTAGAGGGGTGGGATAGGGAGGGTGGGAGGGAGACGCAAGAGGGAGGAGATATGGGGATATATGTATAGCTGATTCACTTTGTTATACAGCAGAAACTAACACACCATTGTAAAGCGGTTATACTCCAATATAGATGTTTAAAAAAAAAGAAAATTAATGAATCTCATTGACTAGAAAACTGTTATAAAAACAGTTGAATCTAAAAAGGTGTGTGGCACAAAGTAGATGCTCACTGAATCAATGGGCATATTCATGATGGACATGATTTAGCACACTTCTTAGCCAAAGTGCTGAAGGACTTGTCCCAGCCTCACATTTCTTCATGTACTTTGTATTCATTGATGGTGAAAAAACACAGTCTGTTCATTTGTCTGTACCACATCAAATATGAAAGTGTTTTCTTAAAGAAAAAAAAAAAAACACTGAGATACATTCACCATCTTCTTCATTATTAGCCTGCATCACAAGTGACCAGGCTGTTGGGTACACAGTAAACATGGAGGCCAGACTGACCACTGGGAAAGCTGGTATGTGGACAGAGATCTCCAACAGGGTCATCAGTTCATGAAACAGGAACAGGGTTATTTGGGGGCCACATCACAATCTGATTACTGACACCAGAAAGGGTTTCGCAAGTGAGAGAATTTGTTGTCGGCCAAAGGAAGGCGATCAGAAAACTAAGATCGGTAATTAAAATAAACAATGACCAATGAAAAATTAAGACAATTACGTAAATAATGCAGACAAACTAATATTTTTGGCAAAAAGGAAAAGAAGAAGTTCAGGATTGGCTCTCTGCAATCGGCACAGATAAATATTCAACTTCGAGACCTATCTATAAAAATAAAACCTCAGCTTTTATTTCCAAATGAGGGTTAGGTCCCCTGAGGCCACTTAGAATCTTTACAAAATTACAATAATAATTATTAAAACAAAATTTTGATTTCCTCTTAAGAACTCCTTTAACATGTCATAAGTAGTTATAGTCAGGGTGAGTAAAAAGCCACCGATTTTAAGTACATCACAAATGCAGTATCTATTCATTCATTCAGTAAGTGTTGCCAGAGCGTCTCCCGGGACGAAGGGCTGTGCTGAGAGGGAGTATACAGACATTAAGACGCGTACTTCTTTCCAGGCAGATGGAAGCAAGAAGACAGGACCCATAAATAAGAGCAACACATGGAATTTTCTAGATCAGAGGAGGGAGGGTGCTTTTCTCCCACCGTGGCAGCTACAGAGGTGGGAAAGGCATCACTGGCGATTTAAAAAGTGGATTTGTAGAGGAGTTTAAAAATTAGTAAATATTTAAGCTTGTAAAAACCTGGAGGTGGATATTCTCAGCAAAGGACGCAATGTGAGCAATGCAAAGGTGGTGGAAACAGAGACTGTGTGTTTACCCAAGGCGAGCCATTTTTCCTGGAAGATGGAATTGGAGGGAGCGGGCTTGGGGCGTGTGGGAGCGGGTGTGCCATAGGGGCAGAGCCCGAGGACTCACGGTGCCTGAAATGGCAAGCTCCTCAATGGAACGTTATTTACATACAGCCTCGAAAGGTCAGAAGTCTTTGAGCAGAAAAAATTAACTAGATCAAATCTGTGTTCTTCCTATGCATGCTTCTTAAGAATCAAGGTTTCTTTTCCAAGTAGTGTTGCTAAATCTTAAGATTCAAAGAAATAAAACTAAAACAGGAAGAACGACATATCATTGTGTTACTCTATGCCAGGCACAGGGCTAAATCCATTACATGCATTAACCCATTTAATCTTCATAAAGCTGGGAGTCTTCGTTGGTTGGTCCCATTTTTCAGATCAGAACGCAGAGGCAACAAAGCTAAAAAGAACATGCACAGTTTCACCCCGTTAAGTGGCTGAGCTGTAATTTGACTCAAGGTCCGTCAGACTCCAAAACTCATGCCCTTATCCACTATGACACACTACTTCCCAGTGTTTTCATTAGGTAACATAAGTAAAGATACTCGGAAGATTGATACTTTTCTACCACATTTAACGGAAAGAAATGGCTGGGCTACTTTCAACCATCAATTTTCCATGTAACAATTTATGTGACAACACTGATATATATCCTCGAGACTGCTTACAAATATGTCTTAGAAATAATTTCCCTAAACACACATTTCCTAGACTTTTATAATGTATTTGAAAATTAAAATATTGATTTAATTCGTGTACCTTGATGATCATCTTGCTTCACAGAACTGCAGTTTTAGAATGCACAGATTATTCTTCCTCCAGAGGGGGATATCTAATCAAGCAAAGACCTCTAGCCACACACAAATTCTATTTGGTTCCTTTTTATATTTTGAATAATAAAAATAAGGTATATGTTCTGGAATAACTAAACTTCTAAAAAATTACATTTTAAAAATATTTTCAAGGTGCTTCCTGTTTCTCAAGCATTCACTATTACCAATTAATCAGAAAACCACAATGTACCTTTCTGCTTTATCTGAATTAATTCTAAAGGTTCTGTACTGCTTTACAGCATGTGATCAGTTTACTAATGTAACCACATTGAAGATTCCCATATAAAAGAACCAGAAGTAAAATATTTGGGGTGTTAATGAAGTAACTAGATTCTAGTCATTTTTATATTCTATATTAGAAAAACAAGAACCTTTTTGCCGAAGAAAAAAGGTCACTTTCTGTGTCTAATTATGAGACGCAAGGCACAGAGATGATGACAGTCAATGTGATAAGTGATGAGTTGTGTGGCATGCCATCTGCTGGTCCCCTATCCCTAGAGCTTTCTCACTGATTTTTCCCCATTTCCTTGGGAAATTCCCCAACTGTAGGTTTCACCAACTCCCCTCTAACCACAGCTTTTTGTGTTCTTTTTGTTGCCTAAGGGAGCTGTGCTGAAGGTTGCACCAATCGATCTTGTTTCTACTCAGCAGAGAAAAGACAGCTCTACAAAGCACCGCTGCTGATTTGTTCTTGTGATCTGCAATTGGCTTGTTTTCTGATACATTTCTTGTTTGTCAGGGCCTCTGTCAGACGTTTTGTATTTATAGCCTCTGGGGTGACCAAGTCTAATACAGTGTCTTCTGCTAAATTTTGAATCAAGATCACTCCTGACATTTACTTAAGCATGGCACTGTCCAATACGAAGCTCATGGCTCTGCCTTTTGTGATAGAAAAAGGAGGAGACAGCTTTATATTTTATTAACATAACAAAGGGCCACGATTTCACTCCTCACCTGTGCCACCTTTTCTGGTTGTAATGGACCATAAGCTGAATCATACGGAGTTCCTCCTTTGGGGAGTCTGAAAAGAGTATAAAATAGACTCTGCTACTTTTAATGTCATTAAGAACCTGCAGATACTGATAACTACTAGTTAAGCTCATGATTTGAAAAACGAATACAAAGTTAACGTAAACAATGTATTCTCATTCCTGGGTAATACACATACCTCCTACACCCTGAGCTAATCTATTTCATATTGTAAAAGCAGGCTTTAGCAAGTTCAAATGCATCCTTATAGGAGGCATAAAACAGATTAATAAAGCCCTCTGGTAAGTGACGATGTTGTGTCATATTTCAAAGCAAACAAAGCTTTTCTTGAAATTCAAAATTTATTTTCCCTTCCTGGACTGATCGATTTACTTAGACCATATTTCACCTCACTAGGATATGAGAAGACACTTGATTAAAAGTAAGAACACATAGTTGTAACACTGCAGTGGTTTGAAAATAAGAAGCCTGAATGTATAAATAGGATGTGCTGTGTCTTGGACAAACAACTCATCTTTTATAGAAATGCATATTTTATGAATATATTATATATGTATATATGTGTGTAAATATACATAAGACAAAGGGATAAACATTTACAAGAAAATGAAAATCAAAGATTCACATTTGCATGATCTGTTCACTAAGAATTGGACATTAAGTCACTCTCTTAAAGAACACATTCTAAATATATCCTTTACTTTTAAACATTGTTCTCTTAATTTTTTCTTATTTACTTTTTTTTGAATTTTTGAATTTTATTTTATTTATTTTTATACAGCAGGTTCTTATTAGCTATCCATTTTATACACGTCAGTGTATACACGTCAATCCCAATCTCCCAGTTCATCCCACCACCACCCCACTTTTCCCCCCTTGGTGTCCATACATTTGTTGTCTACATCTGTGGATTTTTTCTTATTTACTTCTATGACACACTATGTTTTTTCTTGAAGTTGTTTTCTAAACCTAAGCAATCTAATCACACGTTCTCTGTTGTCTCTAAAATTGTGTAGTGTTTGAATGTAACAAAATTATTAAATTCAGATCTTAAACAGCATATCTACTAAATAACTCTTCATTTGCACAATTGGTGCACACCAGTTGGAGTGAAATAGAGGTCCTTTGTTATGTTAATAAAATATTAATTGAATGAATTTTGACACTTTAGTTATTCATTTCATTGGAAGCTTCATTTCTTCAGCAAATTTCTACACTACTTTATGCCATATATTTTCCAAGTGCTAAAGTTAACGAAGTTAAATATTATCTCATAACGTAAGGAAATGTAACTGTTATATAGGGGAAAGATTTTTTATTTGTGTATATAAAAATTGGTACCAACTTCCTATAGTCAAATTCTATTCGTTGTACTTTTGTGAGGACAGTATTAAATTAAGCCAACCTCTTCTCAGCCCCAAGAAACTAAAAACCTCACAATTCTTTGATATAGTTAAAAGCAGGAGAAAACATTTAACAGTAAAAATAGTTGTTTGGACCAACTTTTGGCTAGAAAAATAGTTGTTTGGACCAACTTTGGGAAGAGAAATATTCTTCTATGCCCACAATCCATAAACATAAAAGTCCTTAAATTTTCAAAGTATTTTCTGATGGCAAGAGAGGAAAAATAGAGGGGATACCGCAGAATGACATTTGGGGAGAAAGGATTTAATTGTTACATTTCTATGAGAAAAAGAAATTCTGCTTCTGTATCAAAAGAAACACTTCCAGCTGTTCCATTCTGCCTTGTGAGCTAGCTAGGCAAACCACCCACCAATTAAATTGGAAAGTAAGATGGAATTGACAGAGAGCAGTAGTTACCTGCCATGGTGTATTCTAGAAGATGCTTTTAAAAAATGCTGGTGCTTGGGCCCCACTTCAGAGCACCTGAATCTTGGAGGCAGGGGGTGGGCATCAGCATTTTAAAAACCTTCCCAGGTGATTAGTCTCAACTGACCACTCCCTAAATCCGCTCTTAAAAACTGACAAAGCATCCAAATACCATTTGATATCACTTATATGTGGAATCTAAAATATGACACAAATGAACTTAACAATATTTACAAAACAGAAACTGAGTCACAAACATAGAGAAAAGACTTGCGGTTGCCAAGGGGGAGGGGGGTGGGGGAGGGATGGAGTGAGAGTTTGGGATTAGCAGGTGTAAAATATTATATAGAGAATGGATAAACAACAAGGTCCCACTGTATAGCACAGGGAACTATATTCAGTATCCCGGGATAAACCATAATGGAAAAGAATATGAAAAAGAATGTACATATATGTATAACTGAATCACTTTGCTGTACAGCAGAAATTAACACAACATCGTAAATCAACTACACTCCAATAAAAGTTGTTTTTTGTTTTGTTTGTTTGTTTCTTTTTTTGCGGTACGCGGGCCTCTCACTGTTGTGGCCTCTCCCGTTGCGGAGCACAGGCTCCGGACGCGCAGGCTCAGCGGCCATAGCTCACGGGCCCAGCCGCTCCGCGGCATGTGGGATCTTCCTGGACCGGGGCACGAACCCGCATCCCCTGAATCAGCAGGTGGACTCTCAACCACTGCGCCACCAGGGAAGCCCCAATAAAAGTTTTTTTAAAAAATTTACAGAGCGTCCAAAGCAGGGAGGACAGCATAGCCAGTGTCCGTAATACCCAGAAGATGAGCGCATGGACTTAGCAGCTTTGCAAGAGATAATGGAGGGAAGATACAGGGAATCCTGGTGATCTTAAGGGCCCACGAATTTCATTTCATGTATATTAAAAAAAAAAAAAAACCCAAAAGCAAAGACTCTACTCTGAGTGGAAAAATTAGCAAACATACTTGAGCACAATCAGAAAAGGCTGCATGGACCCCATCAGGGTTTCTAGGGAGACCCGAAGATGCTGCAGCCGCCTAAGCCCTCCCCTTCAGCATCTCAGAGACACCCGGTGTCATCTCCTTCCAGAAAGACAGAAACCCAGCCTGCAGGGAAACACCTGCAGGGAATAGAATTCAAATTGAACAGGTCAGGAACATTGTCAAGTTCATTGCTGGATGTGAAGGGGGCCGAGAAGGTGGATCTCAGGTCTGAGGACACATCTGCACAGAGAGGCCATGTTTTCAAACTTTGGGGTAACAACCGATGAGAAAGTCCTCAAGCAAAAACCCACATCTGCCCAGGAACCTGCTCCTGAGAATACAGCAAAACCCATCACGAGCCATGAAGAGAAGGGAGTATTCCCACCCAAACACATGAAATGATATCCTGAGAACAGAAGGAAAAAGCCTTGATTGACGTGCTAACGGACAATGAAAAGACCACAGTAAAATATGGCTGCAATGGAGAAGAAAACTGTAACCTAATATTAAATATGAGATAAAATGTTAACAAAGGGGTAGAAGTCATGAAATTAAAGCATAAATCAAAAATAGAAAAGATAAGAAAAAAAAGTGCCTAAACATCAGGTAAGTGTGCAAAGGGAGTTGACAGAGCTCAGAAAATAAAGTCATTGCTTAAATGCTTTTTAAGGTTAAAAAGGAAAGAAAAATAGCCTGACTGGAATTTAATAAAGGGAGAGGTTGTTCCTCTTCTATTAAAAATGAATCAGAATTCTGGAGAGGGTGTAGAGAAAAGGGAACCCTCCTGCACTGTTGGTGGGAATGTAAATTGGTGCAGCCACTATGGAGATCAGTATGGAGGTTCCTTAAAAAACTAAAAGTAGAGCCACCATATGACCCAGCAATCCCACTCCTGGGCAAAAAAAATCCCAGAGAAAACTATAATTCGAAAAGATACGTGCACCCCAATGTTCATAGCAGCACCATTTACGATAGCCAAGACATGGAAGCAACCTAAATGTCCATCAGCAGGCGAATGGATAAAGAAGATGTGGTAGATATAGATAGATAGATAGATAGATAGATAGATAGATAGATACAATGGAATATTACTCAGTCATAAAAAAGAATGAAATAATGCCATTTGCAGCAATATGGATGGACCTAGAGATTATCATACTAAGTGAAGTAAGTCAGACAAAAACAAATATCGTATATCACTTAAATGTGGAATCTAAAAAAAATGATACAAATGAATTTATTTACAAAAGAGAAATAGATTCACAGACATAGAAAACAAACTTATGGTTACCAAAGGGGGAAGTGGGGGGAGATAAATTAGGAGTTTGGGATCAACATATACACACTAATATATATAAAATAACCAACAAGGGTCTACTGTATAACACAGAGAACTATACTCAATATCTTGTAGTAACCTATAATGGAAAAGAATCTGAAAAAGAATAGATACATATATATGTATGACTGAATCACTTTGAAACTAGTACAACATTGTAAATCAACTATATTTCAATAAAAAATAAATAAATAAACCAGAGACAGTCAGTAGATAGCCTGGGTTAGCATTAAGGCTAGGAATAGAACGTCCCCTTTCAAGTAGTTTATATTAAAAGGGCTCTTTTGCCCAGTTGGAATCCATAAATCGCCTATATTATGTAGCACTGGACACACCTGAGGGCAACAGTAATAAAATTGAACAATAACCATGATTAAAATATTCTAATAGCTCCCCTGACTGGGCTCTGATTACACAGCTGAGCTCGAGGCTTTGCATACGTTATCTCACTCATTCCCCGCAGTCACCTCTGAAGCCCATTATTCATACTCGTTGTACAGAAGGAGAATCTCCATAAAGAAAGTGAAGTTTGCATGTCTTGAGCCTGTTTGTTGGTCTTTGTCTTTATATTACTATAAAATATCTGGATAGATTTTTAGGACATTTAGTAGGGCCAGGGGCTATGTCATGCACACAAATTTTATTCTGGAAGACCCTTCAAAGCAGCTGACAATAAGGTAAACAGGCAGACCTGAGTATCTGCTGGCAGGAGAGATGCATTATTTGTATTAAGAGAGTGACGCCGAGAAAATTAATGGGGATTTCAGATCTGAGCCCTAAATCAAAAGTCACAGACAGACACAGTAAGGCAATCACCTGCAACTGAGTTGCTTCTCAGAGGGAGTCCGTCTAGAGTGCTTCAGGCTGAGTTGCCACCGAGATTTACCCAACCACAGATGGCTAATGAATTTCTAATGGAAGGCCAGTTAGACCAGCTAGCAAATGCAAAATCCTGGAGGAGAAGTGTTAACATGAATACAGCGGTTGGTGGTTGAGGTGTTCTAGCAGCTGCTACTCTAAATGTGGTCCCTGGGAGTCAGCACATGGCATCAGCCAGGTGCTTGTTAGAAGTGCAGGGTTCCAGGCACCACCTCAGATCTACTAGAGCTGACTCTGCACTGTAACAGGATCCTCAGGTAATTCAGGTATCTATGAAATTTTGAGAATCACTGTTCTAAAGGACATAGGCGATTAGGTTTGGTTTTGTTTTGCGATACAGTGAAAATTTTCACAATAATCAAAAAATGGAGTGTTCATAATTTACTCATCCATTCAATAATTATCCTTTTAAGTGCTTACTCTGTGCCATGAACTATCTGAGATGCTGACAATAGAGTACTGAAAGACAGGTAAGCTTTTTGTGCTTATAGAGTTGAGGATCTAGGAGATAATAAAGAGATGAATAAAAAAGTTGAAAGGATAATAAATGCTGTGAATGGAGAAATACAGGAATACATAAAAGCAGGACCTACCTAAACTCAGTTTTTCTCACCCAAATTTGGGAAATAGTTGCGGCTTATGCAATGTTTCTTGGAGGTACACGGGGCGGTCTGTCTGAAACCAATGCTGCTTGATTTCGCTTCTAAGTCAGCAGGTCAGTTTCACCTCTTTCAACCTCTATCATTTGACATCACCAGGACACAATCAAGTAAGAGACTGGGCGGGCACATCCCAGGCAAACACTGAGGGAGCCTTCCATTCTGAGAAGCATGGTTAGAACAACAATACAGGAACTAAAGGATTAGCCACCTCTGGTGATACAGAATGAAAAGGAAAATGCCTTCAGATAGCTCTTACAAATAGGTAGCAGCATGGCCTACAGCAGCGGCAGTTTTGTATTGAAATTTCCTTTGGCTGAAGTATTTACCAGCCACACTTTGAATGGTATCCCACCTAGTGCAGTAGGGTGTGTGCTCTACGGGTTCTCTCTGTGGATGCGTGCTTCTAGCAGGCCAAAAAAGCAGCATGGAATTGAAAAAAATCTGAGCTCACTTGTGCTGTGTGTAAGCTTTCAAAAATGACTTAAACTTTCTAGAGAGGAATCAGTGAATGAGTGTTTACATAAAATAACCATTTTCATCAATTGCTTCCCTTACATTGTTCAACATGATGTAGAAAGACTTAAAGGCAGTTGGATTTTCATTTAAAGCTCCAGTCCCTTTTTTGTCAGCTCTGTGATGCTGAGAATGCTACCTATCATCTCTGAACATCATTTATTTATATCTATAAAATGTCAATAATCCCTGCCTCCTGAAATAGTTGAAGAAACTAAGTATGAATAAAGCACCTTTTAAGTACCTAGTACAAAGTCACAAAATCAAGGTGGCTTTCCACTGCCTGTCACCTGAACTCGAGCCTGGCATTTCCAACCTCCCTAAACTAGCTATCTGGCTTTTCAGAGAATTCCCCCAACTTTGCAAAAATTCAGTTGAATTCAAGCCCCAAGTTCAATTTATATGTCAAGGATTCTGTCAAGTACAAGGAATCCAATGATCAATATTCAAAATGACATGGTTCCTATTCTTGCACAGTTTCTATTTTAGTGATGAAGACAGAAATGCGAATAGATAATGTCAATAAACTATGGAAAGTGCAGTGATAAAAGTATAATCAAGTTTCTATGAAAGCAGGGACGTTAAACTCACCGAGAAACTCACTTAAGGAAAGTGTTCTGCACAGCAGGTGATGCTTGAACCAAATTTCTAAGGATGAGAGAAAAGTAACCAAGTAAAAACAGATGTGGGAAGGACTTTTTTAGATAGAGGAAAAACACTACCTAAGATGGTGTGATACAAAACAGCACAACGCATGCAGCCAACAAACACAGTGTTACTGGAGCACACACACCTTTGGGGCACGTGTGAAAGATGGAGGCAAAGGGACAGTGGGCCATATTTGATGACACGTTAAGATGCATAGACATGAGAGAAAACCACTGAATGATTTCTACAAAGGTGGTAAAGCCAGATTTGCATTTTGCATCTATCTCCCGAATGTCCGGATAGAATACCCATCCCCGATTCCGGCATTGCAATTCACAGATGTGTCTCCAAAACGTGAAGGCATGTCGAGAGTTATTCATTATTCATAAGGTAGGAACGTTTATGAAACCTTTTCTTTAAAAAATTATAATAGAGCAAAGTAACCATCCTCTCAATTATGTCTCAGTAATTCCCTTATTTTCTGACACGTTTTTCCAATTTCAGGTTGGAAGTCATTGCTAATATTCGTCATCATTTTTCACTTACCTTCTGATATGCTTCTCCAGTAGGGAAAGAGAAGGGCAGGCTCAGAGCTAACATGAAATTTGCATGACTCTGGGTAAAGCCCTGAGAACATGTCCTAAAAATAATGGTCTTCGTGTGTCAAGGTGGGGAAAAAAATTTGAGGGCCATTGGTAGTTGTTATGGAGAACGAGTGAATTGCAGGGCCAAATTTAGAGACAGAAATTGTTCTAAGAAATTGTAAATCTTCCACAGTTCTCCGTGTGCTTGTCCCAGCCTTTGCTTACGTGGTTCTCCTCTCTGTACACACACTTCAAATGTTTTTCCCCTCCTCCTGACACTCCAAGCCCTATCGACCTTTAAGGCTCAAACAGTAATCCTTCTACCATTATTCCAAAGGTACCAATATTTTCTTCCTTGTGAGACAAGCTACAAAGTCAAGCGTATTATCATCAGACAGCACATTTGCTCTCCATTTGTTCTGTGTGCTTTAATCTCGTCTCCTCAGCTAGGTTTTCAAGTAGTGTAATGTTGGAAATAATACTTCTGCTTCTTTCTCAAACCTTCAAAGGGCAGGCATTGTCCAGAATCAATGGAAATTCCATTTGGCCCTTTAACCCTTTCACCTTTTCTCATAATATGATCTTATCATTTTTGCTATATGACAGAAAGACAGAGAAGATGGATGTGGAAGATTGTGTCCAACTAAGACATTCCATAGCTCAAGAATCTTTCAATCAGCAACTCCCTAGAGGAAAAAAACAGTATTTGTAGGGGATCTGCTTTGCTTCTGTAGGTGGGGGAGGAAAATATTTATTTAGTTTTGGCTACTGCTTGTTTGTTTTGGCAACCAGGATTTATCCCTACCACTGTCTACATTCTTCCTTGAATGTCAGGGGCTAGAAGCCCAGGAAATATCTTTCTTCTACTTTCTTGGTTCCAGAGCCTAAATGCAATTGACATTCTGCCAGTGAGGTAACTTTATGTGAGATGTGGGAGAAGAAGAGAAACAGAATCCATTGCCTTTATCTTCCAGAAGCAACGGTGAAGGGATGCATGGACTTTAGCAGATGTGAGGGTTTACACGGCCTTCAGATGTCACCTGTTTAAGTTCCCGCCTGATAGAACCCACCTGGATGTGAATGGGAAACTATGAGTAGATGAGGGAGTTTCCCAGTGATTCCTGAAGATAATACATCATCAACTTCCTGATTTTCAGACCACACCGAAAGTTCATGCCACCTTCGCTGACATTCCCTACTCTGGCCCTTCCAGTGGTTTTACAAGGCTTTCATTCACTCTATTAAATCCCTTTCTGCTTGAAATACCTACAGTGGCTAATCCTCACTGATTCACAGTCATCCCACTAACATAATAAAATTCTCGTCTTGATAAAATCATATTTGCAAGGGAACCAGTATGGATGGCTTTATGAGTTTCACTAGGCAACTTTTTGACCTCCCTTAATTTCCAGAATTTCTTGTATTGTCTAGTTGTGCAATCCCCTTCCTTGAGTAATTAATAGGGAAATCCCTAAAATGGATAGAACTTATAAGTATGTACTTAGAAGGGCAACTGAAATAAGGAGCTAAAGTATTGTCTTCCACACTGAGAGCAGCCTTGGGAGAAACAGAAAACAATACACAGAGAAATTAGTGACACCACCAGAGCAGAAATGGGTAGATGGAGGCTCTGGGACCCAACCAAGAAAGAAAGGGCAATCGTGGCAGCTGGCTGTGCTTGAGAAGGTACCTCAGCGATGAGTCATCAGCATGCCTCGCCCCTGGAACCAGGCGTCTTATGAGTCAGCATCCAACCCAAGGCTGGGTATCTCTACTATCCCAGAAGAGTCCTTCACAAACTTCATTTCTTCATGGGGACTCTTTCCTAAGGACTCTGATTTTCATGTCGCACACTATTCTCCCCTCACTCATTCACTCCTCCAACAATTGGTTACCTGTCAAATGTAAGTGTCGTTATAAACACTGGGCACACTCTGGTGAGCAGTCTTGACAAAATCGTTGACCTTATAAAGCTTGTATTATGGTGTAGAAAATAGATATCCCACAGGTAAACAAGTAAAATAATTCCAGAATTTAGTAAATGATGCAAAGGAAACAAACCAGATGATAGGTTGATAGCAGGGTGGGTATGAGAGGAGGTTAATTTAGGTGTGTGGTCTGGGAAAGCCTCTCTGATGAGGTGATATGTGAACTGGTATCTGAAAGGTAAAGAACCAGACGTACAAGAGTGGAGGAAAGAATGTTCCACTCTTCGGCTCTGGACAAACAGCATGAATAATATCAAGTGAAAGGCCCTTGAAAGAGCCCAAACTATGTTTTAAAAGGAGGAGAGGGCTTCCCTGGTGGCGCAGTGGTTGGGAGTCCGCCTGCCGACGCAGGGGACACGGGTTCGTGCCCCGGTCCGGGAAGATCCCACGTGCTGCGGAGCGGCTGGGCCCGGGAGCCATGGCCGCTGAGCCTGCACATCCAGAGCCTGTGCTCTGCAACGGGAGAGGCCACGACAGTGAGAGGCCCGCGTACGCAAAAAAAAAAAAAAAAAAAAAAAGGAGGAGAGCATAGTAAGTGAGAGGTAGAGTGTTGTGAGAAGCCAAATAGGTAAGGAAAGCAGGGTCTTTATCATGTAAAGTTGCAATGGTCATTGTGCAGGAGAGACTTGCATGCATTTGCTTTTTCACACACACACACACACACACACACACACACACCCCTTCACATTCCAAAGCCAGTGCTATGCTTCTATCTCTGCAAAAACAGCAAATAAATCCAAATAAAAGTTGCTCTAACACCACTTCTGGTGCAAATCTCACCCCTGTGCAAGGCAGCCAAAAACAGTCTACATCAAGACAAAACTGGGAAGGTTTATATGTGAATGCAACTGAAAATTACCAACCTGAGCAGTAGAAAACAGTACATTTGTGAATTCCATTATTTCATCCAGGCTTGGCAGGATCTCACCCTTTGTGACAGGGAGTCATCGGCAAGACCGTATTGCTTAATAATGGTTTCCAGTGTGTCCTTTGTGTATTAGTCGTCTTCAAAAGAAATACTTTTATATCATTACTACTATATTTTATTACAAGATAAAAAGTCTTGTGGCCCAAGTGGGTCTGACTAAGGCCTCAGTTCTTACGTCAGGCGTGAGAAGTCACCAAAGTGCTTTAAGCAAGGAACTGACATGATCTGATGCACAGTTTTAAGAAAATCACTGTGCTGGGTGGAAAAGACTGGAAGAGTGTAGTCTAGTTTAGAGAATTTTCCAATAGTCTAAGCAATGGACAAATGTTTCCTGGATTAAAATAACGGCCATGGAAGTGCAGCACAATTTCTATTTTAAGTAGAGATGACATACGATTGTTTGGATATAGAAGGCAAGAAAAAGGAGTAATCAAGCATGACTACTAGGTTTTAGGATTTTCCAAAAGGTGGGATGATTATACCTTTTGCCAGGATGGGGACGGTTAGGGAAGTGTAGGGAGGGCTGAGAAGACAGAATATCAAGAGGTCTTTTTTAGATATGCTCCATATATTAGCGGTGGTGTGCCAAACCCTCCAGGTAGAAGAGCTATGCAAATATATCTCAAACACAAGTTTATTATAAATTTTACTCCCACAAAAATGACAGCTTACAATTTGCAAATAAAAAAATATAAAATACCATTTACTGTAAAGACCATACAGTGTTGTATGCTTTTTATTTTAAAAAATTACTCGGCTTTTACAGGGCAGCCACAGAGAAGGTAAATAATTTGATATCAATCACGTTTGGGATTTTGACAGTTGAGGAAATAAAGGAAGAACAAGGCAGAGAAGTTTAGATCGTTGCAGAAACTATACTGTGGACGATCTGATGGACGCGAAGGAAGCAAAGATAAGAGGAGGAGGATGGGAGAGCGCTTTAGGATGGCGGAGGAGTAAGACGCGGAGATTAGCTTCCTCCCCACAGATACACCAGAAATACATCTACACGTGGAACAACTCCTACAGAACACCTACTGAACGCTGGCAGAGGACCTCAGACCTCCCAAACGGCAAGAAACCCCCCACGTACCCGGGTAGGGCAAAAGAAAAAAGAATAAACAGAGACAAAAGAATAGGGACGGAATCTGCACCTCTAGGAGGGAGCCGTGAAAGAGGAAAGCTTTCCACACACTAGAAGCCCCTTCGCGAGCGGAGACTGCAGGTGGCGGAGGAGGAAAGCTTCGGAGCCGCAGAGGAGAGCGCAGCCACAGAGGTGCGGAGGGCAAAGCGGGGAGATTCCCGCACAGAGGATCAGGGCCGACCGGCGCTCACCAGCCCGAGAGGCTTGTCTGCTCACCCGCCACGGCGGGCGGGGCTAGGAGCTGAGGCTCGGGCTTCGGTCGGAGCGCAGGGAGAGGACTGGGATTGGCGGCGTGAACACAGCCTGCAGGGGGCTAGTGCACCACAGCTAGCCGGGAGGGAGTCCGGGGAAAAGTCTGGACCTGCCGAAGAGGCAAGAGACTTTTTCTTACCTCTTTGTTTCCTGGTGCGCGAGGAGAGGGGATTCAGAGCGCTGCTTAAAGGAGCTCCAGAGACGGGCGCGAGCCGCGGCTCAAAGCGCGAACCCCAGAGACGGGCGCGAGCCGCGGCTAAAAGCGCGGACCCCAGAGACGGGTGGGAGACGCTAAGGCTGCTGCTGCCGCCACTATGAAGCCTGTGTGCGAGCACAGGTCACTCTCCACAACCCCCTTCCGGGGAGCCTGTGCAGCCCGCCACTGCCAGGGTCCCGGGACGCAGGGACAACTTCCCCGGGAGAACGCACGGACAACTTCCCCGGGAGAACGCACGGGACGCCTCACGCTGGTGCAACGTCACGCCGCCTCTGACGCCGCAGCCCCGCCCCACACGCCGTGCCCCTCCCTCCCCCCCCCCCCTCCCGGCCTGAGTGAGCCAGAGCCACTGAATCAGCTGCTCCTTTAACCCCGTCCTGTCTGAGCAAAAAACAGACGCCCTCAGGCGACCTACACGCAGAGGCGGGGCCAAATCCAAAGCTGAGCCCCGGGAGCTCTGAGAACAAGGAAGAGAAAGGGAAATCTCTCCCAGCAGCCGCAGGAGCTGTGGACTAAATCTCCACAATCAACGTGATGTACCCTGCATCTGTGGAATACCTGAATAGACAACGAATCATCCCAAATTGAGGCAGTGGACTTAGGGAGCAACTGTAGACTTGGGGTTTGTTGTATGTGACTGACTAGTTTCTGATTATTATGTTTATCTTAGTTTAGTTTTTAGCACTTCTTATCACTGGTGGATTTGTGTATTGGTTTGGTTGCTCTCTTCTCTTTATTTTTAATTACTTTTTTATTTTAATAATATTATTTTAAATTTTATTTTAATAACTTTTTAATTTTATTTTATTTTACTTTGTTTTATTTTTTCTTTCTTTTCTTCCCCCCTTTTCTTCTGAGCCGTGTAGCTGACTGGGTCTTGGTGCTCCGGCTGGGTGTCAGGCCTGTGCCTCTGAGGTGGGAGAGCCGAGTTCAGGACATTGGTCCACCAGAGACCTCCTGGCCCCACGAAATATCAAACGGTGAAAATCTCCCAGAGATCTCCATCTCAACACCAAAACCCAGCTTCACTCAACAACCAGCAAGCTACAGTGCTGGACACCCCATGCCAAACAACTAGCAAAACAGGAACACAACCCCACCCATTAGCAGAGAGGCTGCCCAAAATCATAATAAGTTTGCAGACAGACACTGCAAAACACACCACCAGATGCGGCCCTGACCACCAGAAAGAAAAGATCCAGCCTCATCCACCAGAACACAGACCCTAGTCCCTCCACCAGGAAGCCTATACAACCCACTGAATCAACCTTAGCCACTGGGGGCAGACACCAAAAACAATGGGAACTACGAACCTGCAACCTGCAAAAAGGAGACCCCAAACACAGTAAGTTAAGCAAAATGAGAAGACACAGAAACACACAGCAGATGAAGGAACAAGGTAAAATCCCAACAGACCAAACAAATGAAGAGGAAATAGGTAGTCTACCTGAAAAAGAATGCAGAGTAACAAAAGTAAAGATGATCCAAAATCGTGGAAATAGAATGGAGAAAATACAAGAAACGTTTAACAAGGACCTAGAAAAACTAAAGACCAAACAAACAATGAACAACACAATAAATGAAATTAAAAATGCTCTAGAAGGAATCAATAGCAGAATAACTGAGGCAAAATAACAGATAAGTGACCTGGAAGATAAAATAGTAGAAAGAGCTACTGCAGAGAAGAATAAAGAAAAACAATGAAAAGAATTATGGACAGTCTCAGAGACATCTGAGACAACATTAAACACACCACCATTCAATTTATAGGAGTCTCAGAAGAAAAAGAGCAAAAGAAAGGGACTGAGAAAATATTTGAAGAGATTATAGTTGAAAACATCCCTAATATGGGAAAGGAAATAATCAAGTCCAGGAAGCACAGAGAGTCCATTCCAGGATAAATCCAAGGAGAAACACACAAAAGACACATATTAATCAAACTATCAAAAGTTAAATACAAAGAAAAAATATTAAAAGCAACAAATAACATGCAAGGGAATCCCCATAAAGTTAACAGCTGATCTTTCAGCAGAAACTCTGCAAGCCAGAAGGGAGTGGCAGGACATATTTAAAGTGATGAAAGGGGAAAACCTACAACCAAGATTACTCTACCCAGCAAGGATCTCATTCAGATTTGACAGAGAAATTAAAACCTTTACAGACAAGCAAAAGCTAAGAGAATTCAGCACCACCAAACCAACTTTACAACAAATGCTGAAGGAACTTCTCTAGGCAGGAAACACAACAAAAAGAAAAGACCTACAATAACAACACAAAACAATTAAGAAATTATAATAGGAACATACATATCTATAATTACCTTAAATGTAAATGGAATAAAGTCTCCAACCAAAAGACATAAACTGGCTGAATGTATACAGAAACAAGAGCCATATATATGCTGTCTACAAGCAACCCACTTCAGACCTAGGGACACATACAGACTGAAAGTGAGGGGATGGAAAAAGAGATGCCATGCAAATGGAAATCAAAACAAAGCTGGAGTAGCAAATCTCATATCAGACAAAACAGACTTTAAAATAAAGATTATTACAAAAGACAAAGAAGGACACTACATAATGATCAAGGGATCAATCCAAGACGAAAATATAACAATTGTAAATATTTATGCACCCAACATAGGAGCACCCCAATACATAAGGCAAATGGTAACAGCCATAAAAGGGGAAATCCACAGTAACACAATCAAGGTAGGGGACTTTAACACCCCACTTTCACCCATGGACAGATCATCCAAAATGAAAATAAATAAGGAAACACAAGCTTTAAATGATACATTAAACAAGATGAACTTAACTGATATATATGTATATATATATATATATATAGGACATTCCCTCCAAAAACAACAAAATACACTTTCTTCCCAAGTGCTCATGGACTCTTCTCCAGGATAGATCATATATGGGGTCACAAATCAAGCCTTGGTAAATTTAAGAACATTGAAATCATATCAAATACATTTTCCAACCACAATGCTATGAGACTAGATATCAATACAGGAAAAAATCTGTAAAAAATGCACACACATGGAGGCTAAACAGTACACTACTAAATAACAAAGAGATTACTGAAGAAATCAGAGGAAATCTAAAAATACCTAGAAACAAATGACAATGAAAACACAGTTACCCAAAACCTATGGGATGCAGCAAAAGCAGTTCTAAGAGGGAAGTTTATAGCAATACAATCCTACCTCAAGAAACAAGAAATATCTCAAATAAACAACCTAATCTTACACCTAAGGAAATTAGAGAAAAAAGAACAAAATACTCCAAAGTTAGCAGAAGGAAAGAAATCATAAAGTTCAGATCAGAAATAAATGAAAAGGAAATGAAGGAAATGATAGCAAAGATCAATAAAACTAAAAGCTGGTTTTTGAGAAGATAAACAAAATTGATAAACCATTAGCCAGACTCATCAAGAAAAAAAATGAGAAGACTGAAATCAACAGAATTAGAAATGAAAAAGGAGAAATAACTACTGACACTGCAGAAATACAAAGGATCATGAGAGATTACTACAAGCAACTCTATGCCAATAAAATGGACAATCTGGAAGAAATGGACAAATTCTTAGAAAAGCACAACTTTCCGCAACTGAACCAGGAAGAAATAGAAAATATAAACAGACCAATCACAAGCACTGAAATTGAAACTGTGATTAAAAATCTTCCAACAAACAAAGGCCCAGGACCACATGCCTTCACAGGCAAAATCTATCAAACATTTAGAGAAGAGCTACCTATCCTTCTCAAACTCTTCCAAAATATAGCAGAGGGAGGAACACTCCCAAACTCATTCTCTGAGGCCACCATCTTCCTGATACCACAACCAGACAAAGATGTCACAAAAAGAAAACTACAGGACAATATCACTGATGAACATAGATGCAAAAATCCTCCACAAAATACTAGCAAACAGAATCTAACAGCACATTAAACAGGTCACACACCATTATCAAGTGGGGTTCATCCCAGGGATGCAAGGATTCTTCAATATATGCAAGTCAGTCAATGTGATACATCATATTAACAAATGGATAGATAAAAACCATATGATAATCTCAATAGATGCAGAAAAAGCTTTTGACAAAATTCAACACCGATTTATGATAAAAAAAACTCTCCAGAAAGTAAGCATAGAGGGAATGTTCCTCAACATAATAAAGGTCATATATGACAAACCCAGAGCCAACATTATTCTCAGTGGTGAAAATCTGAAACCATTTCCACTAAGATCAGGAGCAAGATAAGGTTGCCCACTCTCACGACTATTATTCAACATAGTTTTGGAAGTTTTAGCCACAGCAATCACAGAAGAAAAGAAATAAAAGAATCCAAATCAGAAAAGAAGAAGTAAAACTGTCACTGTTTGCAGATGACATGATACTATACATAGAGAATCCTAAAGATGCTACCAGAAAACTACTAGAGCTAATCAATGAATTTGGTAATGTAGAAGGATAAAAAATTAATGCACAGAAATCTCTTGCATTCCTATATACTAATGATGAAAAATCTGGAAGAGAAGTTAAGGAAACACCCCCATTTACCATTACAACAAAAAGAAAAAAATACCTAGGAATAAACCTACCTAAGGAGACAAATGACCTGTATGCAGAAAACTATAAGACACTGATGAAAGAAATTAAAGATGATACAAACAGATGGAGAGATATACCATGCTCTTGGATTGGAAGAATCAACATTTTGAAAATGACTATACTACCCAAAGTAATTTACAAATTCAATGCAATCCCTTTCAAACTCCAATGGCATTTTTCACAGAACTAGAACAAAAAATTTCACCATTTGTATGGAAACACAAAAGACCCCAAATAGCCAAAGCAATCCTGAAAAAGAAAAACAGAGCTGGAGGAATCAGGCACCCTGACTTTAGACTATACTACAAAGCTACAATAATCAAGACAGTATGGTACTGGCACAGAAAGAGAAATATAGATCAATGGAACAGGAAAGAAAGCCCAGAGATAAACCCATGCAAATATGGTCACCTTATCTTTGATAAAGGAAGCAAGCATATACAATGGAGAAAAGACAGCCTTTTCAATAAGTGGTTCTGGGAAAACTGGACACCTCATGTAAAAGTATGAAATTAGAACACTTCCTAACACCACACACAAAAATAAACTCAAAATGGATTAAAGACCTAAATGTAAGGACAGACACTATAAAACTCTTAGAGGAAAACATAGGCAGAACACTCTATGAAATAAATCACAGCAAGATCCTTTTTGACCCACCTCCTAAAGAAATGGAAATAAAAACAAAAATAACTAAATGGCACCTAATGAAACTTAAAAGCTTTTGCACAGCAAAGGAAACCATAAACAAGACAAAAAGGCAACCATCAGAATGGGAGAAAATATTTGCAAGCAAAGCAACTGACAAAGGATTAATCTCCAAACTATACAGCAGCTCATGCAGCTCAATATCAAAAAAACAAAAAACCCAACCCAAAAATGGGCAGAAGACAAACAGACATTTCTCCCAAGAAGATATACAGATTGCCAACAAACACATGAAAGGATGCGCAACATCACTAATCATTAGAGAAATGCAAATTGAAAGTACAATGAGGTATCACCTCACATCAGTCAGAATGGCCATCATCAAAAAATCTACAAACAATAAATGCTGGATAGGGTGTGGAGAAAAGGGAACCCTCTTGCACTGTTGATGGGAATGTAAATTGATACAGCCACTATGGAGAAAAGAGTGGAGGATCCTTAGAAAACTAAAAACAGAACTGCCATTTGACCCAGCAATCCCACTACTGGGCATATACCCTGAGAAAACCATAATTCAAAAAGAGTCATGTACCACAACGTTCACTGCAGCTCTATTTACAATAGCCAGGACATGGAAGCAACCTAAGTGTCCATCGAGAGATGAATGGATAAAGAAGATGTGGCACATATACACAATGGAATATTACTCAGCCATAAAAAGAAACGAAATTGAGTTATTTGTAGTGAGGTGGATGGACCTATAGTCTGTCATACAGAGTGAAGTAAGTCAGAAAGAGAAAAACAAATACTGTATGCTAACACTTATATATGGAATCTAAAAAAAAATTTTTAATGGTCTGAAGAACCCAGGGGCAGGACAGGAATAAAGACATAGATGCAGAGAATGGATGTGAGGACATGGGGAGGGGGAAGGGTAAGCTGGGACAAAGTGAGAGAGTGGCACTGACATATACACTACCAAATGTAAAATAGATAGCTAGTGGGAAGCAGCTGCATAGCACAGGGAGGTCAGCTCAGTTCTTAGTGACCACCTAGAGGGGTGGGATAGGGAGGGAGGAAGGGTTATGCAAGAGGGAGAGGATATGGGGATATATGTATATGTATAGTTGATTCACTTTGTTATACAGCAGAAATTAACAGAACAATGTAAAGCAATTATACTTCAGTAAAGATGTTTAAAAAAAAAACAAAATAGAAAGAGGATGGAAAATAAACATGTATATAAACGTTATTTTATTTTTTTAATTAATTTTTATGGAAGTATAGTTGATTTACAATGCTGTGCTAGTTTCAGGTATACAGCAATGTGAATCAATTATATATGTTCCTATATCCACTCTTTTTTAGATTCTTTTCCCATATAGGTCAGCACAGTGTATTGAGCAGAGTTCCTTGTGCTATACATTAGGTTTATTAGTTATCTGTTTTATATAAAGTATTGTGTATATGTCAATCCCAATCTCCCAGTTTATCCCTACCTCCCTTACCCCCTGGTAATCTTAGGTTAGTTTTCTATATCTGTGACTCTATTTCTGTTTTTTAAATATGTTCATTTGTACCATTTTTTTAGATTCCACATATAAGCAAAGATGTGGTATATATACAATGGAATATTACTCAGCCATAAAAAAGAATGAAATAATGCCATTTGCAGTGACATGGATGGACCTAGAGATTGTCATACTAAGTGAAGTAAGTCAGACAGAGAAAGACAAACACCATATGATATCACTGATATGTAGATATGAAATTTTGGTTGGATTAAAAGATTTTGGGAATTAGGAAGTATACTAGAATAACTGAATTGGAAGAACAGGAACTGCTGTAAGTATGCACATGGCAAGGTCTAGGCTATACATGACCATGGCAGTGGATGACCAAGGTAGGTGGAGAACTGACCTTTGGAAATGAGAAGATTTATGATTTGGAAGGCCAGGATGTTGGATGGCTTCTCCATGTGAATGTGGAATTGACTGTGAATAATGACTGCGTTAAGAGGAAGATAACAAAGAGCTGGGAGCTAACTTTTTCAGTGAATGAGAGGAATCAGGAGGTTGTTAGACGTTGTGGCTAGTGAGTGTTGTAAACTTCAAAGAAACTAAGATATTTGAAGGAGGAAGGAGGAAAATGAGATGCATGTGACACTGACAAGCAGATATAATATCTACTCCACCTCTTGACCCTGGGAGTCATAGAACATGAGAGATAGGTAGATAGGTGGGCAGAAAAAGTGATTAATAGACAAATGTGTTTCTTCTGATGGCAACTTTGTATTGTTGGTACTACAGGTTGGGTGATTTCTAATGATGGTGATGTATAAACCTTGTGGGTTACAATTCATCACTGGATAGGCTGAGAAAATTTAGAGTGCTAAAAATATTTAAAAGCTTACAGAAAACCTTCTAAACTATAAAACTGAGGAAAATGGGGTTTGATTTTTCAAAAGCAAAATGCTTCTATATAAAGATTATTTAAAAGTGCTCCGCCACAAAGGATAACAGAAACTGAATTACAAGTGTCATGCGTCGTTTATAAAATCAACCTGAGGCACTATTATCATAAAAGGTAAGGAACCAGTAGAATACAATACAAAAAAGGATGAAATAAGATTATAATTTGAAAGCTTTTGAAAGGTAAATGTTTATACACACTTACAAGGTCACGGCATTATTATGAAATGCAAATTGAATATGAAAAAAGGGATTAGCCTTCTGGCACTTTCTTCTCTAGGTATATTGTTTATTTCTCAGCTCTAAGCTCAGGTTGGAACAACAATCTGTCAAGTATTTAGGGTCCCCAGCACAGCGGGGTACACAAGTATTTGCAAAAACAGGTTCTGCCTTTCTGAGGTGGACTAATTCTGTACAAAAATTATTAGAGGGAAAAAACCCAGCCTGTAGCCAACTACTAAGTGGTGTGGTAAGACCACAAGCATAACACAGATTCAGAAAAGGTAATAATCATTAGAAGTCAGAGTGAAATTAATTAGATCATCCTTACACTAAACTTTGCCCCTCAGTCTAATGACTTATTTATGTGACTGTCATTAGTAAGAGCTTTTAACACGTGAAAAAGAAAGTAAACAAAACTAACTAGAAAAATACAAATGAAAGCATATTTTATCACTCTTCTGACAAAAATGTCCCTCTGCAGAGTTTTCTGCTCAGAATACCAACAGTAACTGATTTTTAAAAAAGACAGTCCAACTAGCAAAACAAAATATCAATGATTTGCACTGTTTTAACTCTCACACCAGTAACTGAGAAACCTTCCACGATCAACCATTAATTCACCCCAAAAGGATTTATTGAGTACCTACTTCATACTGAGTATGAAGTATTTCTGGTGATACTCATTCAGCTTAAGATACAACCTCTGCCTTTCAGGAATTTAGAGTCTAACTGGAAAATATGATTAAAACAGATGAAATGTGCAAGACAGTAAATAAGCGGGTTTTCTCTTTTTTCAAATCTGACGCCCAATAAACTCACGGTACAGCGTTTTGTTTTTTAAGAGCTGAAAAGCGGGGGAAAGACCTGTAAAGCCTAAAGGACATGAGGAAGGCTTCAGGGAAGAAGTAGAGATGAGGTTGACTTGATTTGGATAAGCGAGAAGGCAAAAACAACACATAACACAGAAGAAGTAAACAGTGAAGAGACCAACTTCTCAGCCGAAGATGGTGTCCTCCATGAAAAATGATAGGGAACGCGTGTGAGTCCTCAAAAGTCCACAAAATAAATACGATGCCTATTCTAGACTTTGACTGAATGGCAAGTGATTTGCAATTATTTTTTAGGTGAACACAAGTATGTTATGGATTATAATGTAAAACGTGTGGACATTTTATAAATGACAGTGAAAGCTTGTTCCTTGAAATCATCTCAAAACATGAAGTAATGGACCAGGAACAATAAGGGCAGTTTGTCAGAAAATACTGCAAATTACTTATCAGGAAAGATAGAATTGGGTCCGGCAGTGGTCAAAGTATACGTTTAAATGAAGGAGATACAGTGATACGTAAGGAAAGAAGAAAAGAAACTGAGTAAGTAGATCATTGAAGCCAAATAGAGGATTTTTGCGTCCTGGTACTCTGCCAGCTACTCCCTGAATTACATTAGATTTAATGTGGTAGAACTGTGGAAAAATTTAAAGTCTCCGAATGGAAGATATAACATAATGGTTAATCTGTCTCAAATGTACAGGACAGAATAGAACTGGCCATGGAGGTAGGGGTGCCTTGGGAATGCTACAGTCTAGAAGATTATTGCAGTCGTCTGACCTTCCCGTGGTGAAGACATGGCTTAAAGTGACTCACAACAACAACAATAAAGTCTGAAGAAAACAGGGATAAGAGCATTATGAGATAAACATGAAGACTAATTATAATAGAATTGTAAGTTTTATATAAATCTCTCAACCTTACTAATTAAAACAGCGTCAGGTAGTAGGAGATAATGCAGCTAATTAGATGTTGCATTTACATAATTCAAAAAGATACATGCACCCCAATATTCATAGCAGCACTCTTTACAATAGCCAGGACATGGAATCAACCTAAATGTCCTTCAACAGGGGAATTGATAAAGAAGATGTGGTACATATATACAATGGAATACTACTCAGCCATAAAATAGAATGAAATAATGCCATTTGCAGCAACATGGATGGACCTAGAGATTATCACACTAAGTGAAGTAAGTCAGACAAAGACAAATATATGATATCACTTATATGTGGAATCTAAAAAAAATGCTATGAATGAACTTATATACAAAACAGAAATAGACTCACAGACATAGAAAGCAAACCGATGCTTACCAAAGAGGAAACAGGGGGAGGGATAAATTAGGAGTTTGGGATCGACATATACACACTACTATGTATAAAATAGATAACCAACAAGGACCTACTGTATTGCACAGGGAGCTATATTCGATATTTGGTAATAACCTATAAGGGAAAATAATCTGAAAAAGAATACACACACACACGTATATAACTGAATCATTTTGCTGTACACCTGAAACTAACAGAACACTGTATATCAACTACTTCAATTTAAAAAATACAGATGTTGCATTTATACTTTCTGTCTCAGCAATCTCAAGCAAGAAACATGTAAACCTAAGACATCTCTACGGCCCCTTTGACATTTCCACTAGATTTCCGTGGACACGTGTATCCTCACCAGAAGCCAGAGGTGGGAGCCGGAAGCAGGCACTGCTGCTTGAGGTTGGTTCTAGGAAGAGGGTCACCGCTCGCACAGGGCTGGCAGCTCATTAGGGGAAGGAAGGAGAGACGGCTGGGCTCCCCGGTCAGCTCTGGCCGCTGCATTTAACATATTCCCTGGTGAAAAAGGGAAGTAACCATGGCCTGATGGTCCACACACATAGGCCAAGGCTATGAGCCTGTCAGGCTGCATAATCCTATTAATTTTTAAAGTGGGAGCTTAATGGTCTGCTGGTTACCACGTGTGGTTGATGTCAGTGCTTCAGTAAAGGAGAAAAAAGACAACCTGGGGATACTGATCTTGAAGACTGTGGCTGCCTCCAGCTGGGCCCCTTAAAGAGAGTGTTGACAATTTTATTATAAACCTCTCCTGGAGGGGTTTCTCATTTTCATCTATCATTTGTCACATCCTCACACTAATGTGACTAATAATTTGCTTAAATCACTTTTGCCATATTTTTAAAACAGAGGAACCGAAAGAGGCTTTTTTAGAGCAGCTGAGATCACAGGCTTGTTTTTTGGCATAAAAGCAGTGGTGGGAAACAGGGAAGAGAGACAGAGAGTGATTTCAGCAGCTTTTCACCAATTTATAGGAGCCTGAGCCTTCAGCAGTGTAAAAAACATTTGGTAAGACTTTTAAGATTCAGTTGTATAATTTCTCCTTCCCCTGTGAATCTCACTGATGTCACACTCATACTTCTCGGCAAAACAGAGGATGAATCAGGACCTTCTCCCCTCCAGGCATAATGAAGCCAAGACCATGGTATATACCAGCATATACTGGAGAAAGAGTAGGGTTTGATTTAACATTAGAAAATTCACCTGTCATGGAAAATAATGACTCATGTCACATGAAGGTCAGACAGGCAGTAGGTCCAGGGTAACACTGAATTCCAGCATCTTTTACAAATCATTTGATCATTGAAATAAAGTAACTATTTATTTACTTTAATAGTAAATAAAGTAATAGACTGTTTCTATTTAATTCCCCAGTGTCTTCCCTCATCACTCATCCTTTCTGTCACCAAACTCTGGACACTGTGACTTTTCATTGGTCACCTAAAAGGTCCTTTCTCTTTCCTGCCTAGAATACTCTTTGTCTTTCTTAATTCCTTTTCATCTTTCAGGTCTAAGCTTAAATGTTATTCCCATACGTACTTTTCCTGATATCAAAACCTAAATAAAATCCCACCCCCATCCAGCTTTACTAAAGCATAATTTACAAACCATAAAATTCTCCCATTATCAGTGTGTCAGTCAATAAATTTTAGTAAATAGATGTAGTTTTACAAACAGCACTCCCATTCGGCTTTGAAACATTTCCATTTCCCCCAAAAGTTCTCGTATATCCATTTGGAAGCAATCTACATTCCCAGAACCAGGCCACCATTGATCTTCTTTCTGTCTCTATAGTTTTATCTTATCTAGAAACTTCATACACTATACTGAACCACTTCATGTGTTTTCTTTCACTTAGGATGTTTCTGAAGTTTACAGGTGTTGTTACATGAAACAATATTTTGTTCCTTTTAATTGCAGATAATATTCCCTTGTAAGGATATGCTTCATTTTGTTTATTCATCAATTGGATATGGACATTTGGTTTGTTTTCAGTTTAGAGCTATTTTGAGCAATGCTACTATCAACATTCATAGGGATGTCTTTGTGTGGATAATAGTTTTCATTTTTATTAGGTAAATACCTAGAAGTAGAAATGCTAGATAACATGGCAAGCGTATGGTTAACATTTTTAAGACATGATACATCTACTTTCCAAAGTAGCTCTGTTATATTACCTTCCCACGAACTATATATCAGCGTTCTAATTATTCCATGTTCTTGACATCACTTGCTATTTTCTCTTTAATTTTAGCCATTTTAGAGAATGCAATGGGTATGCCATTTTGGCTTTTTTTTTTTTTCTCTAATGACTAACAATGTTGAGCATATTTTCATGTGCTTATTTGCTACCCGTATGTTGAAATGCCTATTCAAAACATGTGTCCATATTTTACTTGGATTGTTTTTCTTCTTATTGAATTGTAAGAGTTTTTCATATATTGTGGATACAAGTTCTTTACCAGATATACTCAAGATAGATCAATATATTCAAGATATACTTTCTTGAATTCTCTGGCTTTTCTGCTTTCTTACTAGTGTCTTTTTAAGAGCAAAACTTGACTTTTTAATTTAAAGTCCAGTTTATCATATTTTCTCTTACAGACTATGCTTTTGATGTTATCATATCTAAAATTTCTTTGTATAACTGAAGATTACAAAGATTTTCTCATGTGTTTTACACTTACAGTGCTTACATTTAAGCATGTGATCCATTATATGTTAATGTTTGTTATTGGTGAGTTAAGAATGTAAATTTCCTTTTCTGTTGTTGTTTTTTCTCTTTTTCTTTGCATATGGTAACCAATTTTTCCAGCATCATTTGTAGACAAGTTCCCAAAAGAACTACCTTGCACTTTTGCCAAAATCAATTAACTGTAATAATGATAAGTCAAAATCATGGACACCTATATATTCCATTTTGTAAATAACAATTACTGATAAATGCAAGACATTTATAAATGCAATACAAGCAGACATTAAAATGTGTATGTATTACATTTGTTCAATAAACAAATAATTGGTGTGTATTTACAATGTAGGCAATCTTGACAATACACAGGCAAATCATTCATAAAATCTGCTGTCAAAAACATACCATCTAGGCTCAGAAGTGACAAGGGTTTCAAGAGGACAAACATGAAGTGGATATTCAGGCAGGAAGAGGCTACCTTTAACTGAGGATATCTGCATAGGCTTCTCAGAGACAGTGACCTTCAAGACAGAACTTGACAGATGGGTGGGATCTGATTCTATGGAAATAAACTGAAGGGCTTTCCAAAATGAGGATCCAGCCTGGACACAGGCAGAGAGACAAAAGAGTAGGGAAAGGGGTATTTGGATGATATATAGGAAATATCCAAAAGAGGCAGACAGTAACACGGGAAAATAAATCTGAAAATGTTAGCCCCAGGCTAAAGAACTGGATTTTATTTTCTGAGCAGTAAGAGTTATTTAAGGTTTATGAGCAGAAGAATGTTGTGATGACACTCATAGCTATGCCTGCACTAGTAAAATGAAACTGTTAAAAAAACACTTACCATCTTTTCTAAAAGTATTTAATTTCACTAGGAAATACTGTAATTCAGTTCCTGCTCTAAAAGTTCCTGTGCTTATTCTTATCTTGACACCAATTAAATTAGATTAAATGAATTCTTTAGGTTTGAGCATTCTTTTTTCTTGAAGTGTACTTATCCATTCATTTAATATGTATATAGACATATACATTATATATATTACTTTAAAGATATTTATAAGTACCTTCTATATGATGGGTTATGGATACATATTGGTTTAAAAGGGGGGAAGCCTGTTCTCAGCCTTCATGAAGCAAATTTACACACACACACACAAATTTGCATACATTAACTACATTAAGAGCAATAACATATTTAAATAGACCTTAATATTTTGAAGACTTCTTTCACATATACATTAACTTATTAATCCTCTGAAAACCATTTTAGAACAGTATTACAAGCCTCACTTTACACAAGAGATCATTGAACAACACAGGATTAACTCGTTCAGGGTCATAAGGCTGGAACATTAGAAAGTCAGTACTCTAACCCAGATCCTTCTGATTCTAAACCCAGTAATCTTGCCACGGTGTTTAAAATTTTTAAACTATAGATTTGCTTCTAAATTAACATGGAGAAATTTCAGTGTCTGGCTTAATCTATGGTATGATGTGCAACACGGAAAAAATAGTCTGTCCATTTTGGTATATGTTTTAGCCAATTTATTCTCCATACCCACACACCCCAGCCCAGCTCTCCCAGCCCTGCTTCCTACACACGCTATAGGAGGATGCTTAACAAACACCACTCAGGTCTAATTCTGACTGCTTACCTCTGGGTCACACATGAAATAGCTCCTACTCTGAGCAGGGAGAAGATTTGATCTATTAACAGACCAGTCATCTGTCAGAAAGTCTGGGCTCAGCCCAAAGCCTCTCAGGATAGAGAGATAAGAAAGACAGAAAGAATAAAATGAAAGCCAAGAAAACCTGGAGAGGTCTGTAAATAGGTCAAAGATTTTTCATTGCTTCCAAACTGGTGAATTTGGCCCAGACATACATCCTTAATTCAAGAAGATCAGTCTCAAAGGAGATTCATTCTAGATAAGTGCCAAAATGTCCAAGTTTAATGCTTTCTAAAATAAATGATCATTTTGCAAACCCACAAGTTTACTGTCACCATGATACTGTGATTCAAAGTCAGTCTTAGGGAAATAGACTTTTTTTAGGTAAACCATTTATATTTTGTTAGAAACTTTTTAAGGAAATTTCTAGCAATACCAATGGTATTACATGAGAAATTTATTTTTAAGTAAAGTTAACCTTTCCACAAAGAATGCACTAAGAATTCTGCCAGGATCATAAAGTCTATACGCAAGTTGTCATGTTTCTTCATTTTTCATTTGTACTATTTTGAAGTATTCTTAGAAGCAGGATCCAAATAGCATAATCTAGATCCAATGGAAAAGAAAAAGTTAAAGGCTACACCTCATATGTGACGTGGAAACAGAATCCTAAGAAACTATTAAGTGAAAATTGTCATAGACTATTTGACACATTAAAAGGCTTAAGAGGAGTACAGATTCCTGAAGAAAATTATTTAAATGAAACTTTTTTGCATGTAACACTTTCATATCTAATAAGTGTGTTTCTTTTGATATAATTATCATAACAATAACAATAGCCTCTAAATAGAGGGGGAGTCATCTAATCTAATCTAATCTCTTCTGGGAGATTAAACTAATTAGCATGGCGTGATCTCCAGGTAGAAATAGGCACATCAGTTTTGGGGTGTTTTTTTTTTGTGTGTGTGTGTGGTGTTGTTGTTGTTTTTGCCATACGCAGGCCTTTCACTGCTGTGGCCTCTCCCGTTGCGGAGCACAGGCTCTGGACGCGCAGGCTCAGCAGCCATGGCTCACGGGCCCAGCCGCTCCGCGGCACGTGGGATCTTCCCGGACCGGGGCACGAACCCGTGTCCCCTGCATCAGCAGGCGGACTCTCAACCACTTTGCCACCAGGGAAGCCCGAACTGTTTGTATTTTTATTGCTGGATTTTCAGAGTTCTTTATATATTCTAGATACAAGTTCTTTTTTTTTTTGGCCACACCGAGTGGCATGCGGGGTCTGTATTTTCCCAACCAAGGATCGAACCTGTGCCCTCTGCAATGGAAGCACGGAGTCTTAACCACCGGACCGCCAGGGAAGTCCCTACAAGTTCGTCAGATATGTGGTTAACAATTATTTTCTCAAGCACATAAATTTTATAAAAAATAAAAAATAGGAGAATGTTGACATGACACATACATAATTACATTATTTCCTCCAGGAAACATCCAATCTAATCAATAGTCAGAAGTTCTGAGGAGAAATACAGAGACTCACTGGGACTCACATGGAATCTCAGGGTTGGAAACAATGATAAAGAGCATTTTAAAGCTGAAAAATTCCTACCACCTTTTATCATCATTCCCAAGTTTAATCTCTTTGTGGCACAGTGACTAAAAGCGTCAAGCACCTAGGAAAGCTTGTTTCTCCATCCCATTCCTGTGAGTGATATAATGTCAGGAGGTGGCTCTTTCGCTGAAATGTGTTTTCTAGATATGACTCCATTATATCTGGTTTCACAGAATACCTTAAGTCTAGAGAGAGTAATATTTCCAAACTTCTTCTCATGACACAATGTAAATATTGCTGTTGCTAACGTCTTCTGACTTTGTTACAATCACTAAAAATAAACCAACTGAAATTTTACATCAGCTAAAACTGTATTTCAAAATGGCATACTAAGTCATAAAATCAATTTAAATTCTAAGCTCTACCTTAAAATCCTGTAACACTTAAAATATAATTCAAAATTAATCTCTTTCTTCAAATGTTATTGTGAAATAAAGTCGACTTTTAAAAGGGTTGGAAAGCATAAAACTCTTGTGGTTCCGTTGAAAGAGCACTTTCACTTTCCTTTTTGGTAGAGAATTCATGCATGAGGAGATTATTGGACGTACACTGTCAATGTATGTCCTGTCATTGCCCCCCGTCACTGTTTTTGTCATTCAAATTCATATCCCCTTCACATAAATGATAGGTTAAAGAAAAATTATATATGGAATAAAAATGCAGTTTAGGTAGAAAGGAAGTTAATACCTTGCTTATATAACACTATTTGGTTGAGAAATGTCATGAAGGAAACTGGTTTTCTATTTATATACTTACATTTTATTTATGTGAGTGATGCTATTAGGTAGATTCAGCACAAAAATGCCAGTGAATGATTTTAGAGCGTGTGTACGTGTATATCAAATTTATTAGGGTGGAAACAGTGATATGTTTGCAAACAATTGACATAGAATGTCTGAACATCGAGGGGTGTTCACAAGAATGTGAGTCAAAACAAAGTAGCCAAAGTCCAAGGCAACTTCAGAATA
The DNA here is from genome assembly GCF_949987515.2 of Delphinus delphis. Classification (NCBI taxonomy): domain Eukaryota; kingdom Metazoa; phylum Chordata; class Mammalia; order Artiodactyla; family Delphinidae; genus Delphinus; species Delphinus delphis. The sequence goes on along the minus strand of NC_082687.1, from coordinate 4,013,770 downwards.
CAAAGAAAACAATGAAAAAAAGAATTGGAAAATTGAATGGTTCTTGCATCTGGGGACAGGCACCTGTGCTACCTGGTGACTAAAAACCAGGGATTGTTCTAAAACTGAGAACAAATAGTGGCAGTCTGCCATCTACAGGCAATCAGGTGATTTTCACCAGTTTGATGTATTTGGAGCTAGTCCCTGACTCCAGACCCACAGGGTTGGAAAACCTTCCCTGCAATTCAACTTCTATAATTTAAAAAGGGGGAATCCGGGGAAGGGAAGTGGTGGGGGTGGGATTAGCAGATGCAAACAATTATATATAGAATGCATAAGGTCCAACCATATAGCACAGGGAACTATATTCAACACCCTGTGATAAACCATAATGGAAAAGAATCTGAAAAAGAATGCATATATATGTATAATTTAATCACTTTTGTGTACAGCAGAAACTAACACAACATTGTAAATCAACTATACTTGAATAAAATAAAATTTAAAAATAAAAAACCCATAAATAAACAAGTTAGAAAATATAAAGGGGGAGTTTTTTCTTCTGAGAGAGATTAAAAATCCTTGGGTAGACGTCAGGAAGGAAACCGTATTCTAATACGTGACAAGTATGGAAAGAGAGCTGTTGCAGGCTAAAAGCCAAATTTTATGGTATGATTTTCTGTGTCAAGCAAAATTCAAGCCAAATAAAAACATCCAGAATTAGACATTTCTGTGGCATTGAGTTTGTAGATGTACTTGACCTCGTTAAAGTCGAACAAGATGGGAGGTAAAGTGCAGCCTGGAGAAAGAGCCACGATGATAGTCAAGAGTTATTCTGTATTTCGTTTAAAATGAAAACAAGATTTTTTTTTTTCCCGAGACATCTATGACTAAGCACTCTCAAAATGCTTTTAAGGTATAATTCTACAAGATGAACTGATCTTTCTACTACTGAAATATTATAGTTTTAGTTTTAAATTTCCAGAAACAATAAGGAACACCCACATGTTTCACTGTTTCCTGTGTTTTGTTTGACATTGTTTCAGTTATTCAGATCAATAAAGAAACAGGCTGAGGTGAGCAAATGTGATAAAATGTAATTCAAAATATAGTTTAACAAAAAACTGAAGTTTATTTCTTTCCCATTTTACTATTTCTCACTTGGCATTAACAGCATCCTGTGTCCTAGAACAGAATAAATAGGATGTGTTCACACAAACCTGACAATTATACGGTGACAAAACACGTCTAGTGTGTCACCATTCACAAAGACATTCTAGGTGGTGTTTTTGCTAAAAATTATCACTCTAGGCAGTCAGTTTAAATACATAACATATAAAACTTTTAGGGGAAAAAAAACTAGGAAGAAATCTTTAGTACCTAGGGCTAAGCATTCTTAGATTTGCCACAAAAGGAAACATCGACGAATTAGACACCAAAATTAAAAACTTTTGTTCTGTGAAACATTCTGTTTAAGAGGATGAAAAGACAAAAGGCAAGCTACAGACTGGGAAATGTATTTGCAAATATCTGAAAAAGAACTGGTATCTAGAATATGTAAGGAATTCTCAAAACTCAACAATAAAAAGAATCCAGTTAGAAAATATGCAATAGACATTTAACCTAAGATGATTTAGAGATAGCAAATAAACACATAAAAAAATGTTCAAAGTTATTAGACTTTAGGGAAGTTAAAATTAAAACCAAAATGAAGTAAAACTGCACGTCAGAATGGCTAAATTTTTTTTAAAAGTAACAACAATAAATGCTTGTGAGGATGTGGAAAGACTGTATCTCTCAAACTTTTCTAGTGAGAAGGTCAAATGGTACAACGATTCTGGATAACGGTTTGGTAGTTTCTTATAAAAATAAGCGTGTAATTACCATAAAATGCAGCAACTGCACTCCTGGGCATTTACTGCAGAAAAATGAAAATTTATTCTCCTGCAGAAACTTGTAAGTGTTCATAGCAGCTTTGTTTGTAATACCCCTAAACTGGAAACTACCCAAATGTCTGTCCATGTGTAAATAGTTCAATAAACTAAGGTACATCCACACCATGGAATACTACTCAGCAATCCAAAGGATGGACAATTGGTACATGCAACTTGGAAAGATCTCAAGGGAATTAACTGAGTGAAAAAAGACTCAACCCCAAAGTTTACATACTATATGATTCCATTTGTGCAACATTCTTGAAATAACACAGTTATAGAGATACAGAAAAGATTAGTGGTCACCAGGGTTTTGCGAGTGGGAAGGTGGAGGGGAGGTGGGTGAGGAGGAATATAGGTGTGGTTTTTTGTTTCGTATTGTTTTGTGGTACGCGGGCCTCTCACTGCTGTGGCCCCTCCCACCGCGGAGCACAGGCTCCGGACGCGCAGGCTCAGCGGCCATGGCTCACGGGCCCAGCCGCTCCGCGGCATGTGGGATCTTCCCGGACCGGGGCACGAACCCGTGTCCCCTGCATCGGCTGGCGGACTCTCAACCACTGTGCCACCAGGGAAGCCCCTAGGTGTGGTTTTAAAAGGGCAGCATAAGAAATCATTACAGGGATGAAACTATTCTCTATCTTGATGATGGAGGTGTGGTAGTATGAGAATGTACACATGTGATAAAATTGCATAGAACCAAAAGAGACATACACATACACACACACACACACAAATACATGTAAGACGGATGAAATCTGAATCAGTTCTGTGGGTTGTACTCAGTCGATTTCCTGGTTATGATATTGTACTATTGTTTTGCAAGATGTTACCATTGGGGGAAACTGGGTGAAGGGTACATGTGATCTCCCTGTATTATTTCTTACGATCACATCTGAATCTACCATTATCTCAAAATAAAAACTTTAAGTATCAAAAAATAAATGAATAATAAAAACAACTAATAAATCACATAATTCAATAAAATAAAAAATATAGTATATTCTGAAGCAAACTCTCAACTTTCTTATGAAATGTGCAGGACTCGAGTTGGAAAAAAATGTAGCAAGACTATAGGCAACCTGTAGAAAATATATATGTATACATATTTTCAAAATCACACTCTATTAAATCTTTAAAAGATTTACTCAGGGCTTCCCTGGTGGCGCAGTTGTTGAGGGTCTGCCTGCCGATGCAGGGGACATGGGTTCGTGCCCTGGTCCGGGAAGATCCCACATGCCGCCGAGCGACTGGGCCCGTGAGCCATGGCCGCTGAGCCTGCGTGTCCAGAGCCTGTGCTCCATAACGGAAAAGGCCACAACAGTGAGAGGCCCGCGTACTGCAAAAAAAAAAAAAAAAGATTTACTCATAGGAATTCGAAAGGATTCACCTCTTCTACTTTTCCCTATTTGTTGCTTGAAAGTTACTAAAATGGGACAAACTATTAATCACCCACACAGTGGGGAGGAAGAGACTTCCTATGCAGTAAAGACAACCCCAGGTCTGAGCTGAGACAGCTCTCTACGCTTAGAAACGTCTTTTTGCAAGGTCGGCCCTTGGCTGGCATCTGGGAACTTGGGTTTCAAGAGTGTTCCCATGATTCTCTAGAGATAAAGGTGGCATGCTGAGCCTAATCTGTTTGTACAAACAATATGGTTTGTGCAGGACACCTGCTTTTCTCCTGGCAGTCTAGAATTCAGGTATGTGCTCAGCGGAGGGTGACCTTGTGACCAGCACTGATAAAAATCCTGGGCCCTGAGTCTCTATGCAGCTTCCCTGGAAAACATTTGATCACCACTCAGTGCTGGAGGAATTCAGCATGTTCTGTGTGACTCCTCTGGGGAATAACCCCTGGAAGCTTGGGCCTAGTTTCCTCTGGCCTTTGCCCAACCTTGCAAATAGATATTTCTAAGCGTAGAAAGCAGTCTCAGTTCAGGCCTGGGGTTGACCCTTTACTGCATACTAGGTCTCTTACTCCCTACTGTGTGAGTGATTAATAGTATGTCCCATTTTAGTAACTTCCAGGCAACAAATAGGGAAAAGTAGAAGAAATGAATCCATTTGAATTCCCATGAGTCAATTGCTTAAAGATTTAATAGAGAGTGCTGTCAGAAATACGTATACATATATATTTACTGCAGGTTACAGCTAATCTTGCTACTTTTTTTTCCACTCAACTCCTGCATATGTCATAAGAAAATTAAGAGTTTGCTTCAGCGTATACTGTGTGTTTCCTCTTTGCTTTGTAGCCTTTTGCTCTAATAAGTCATACCCTGAGTATATCCTGAGTCCTGTAACTCAGAATAGTCTAGAATCACTGAACCTGGTGGTGTTGGGGACCTCTGACTATTTGGATAATAAAGAAAAAACCCTGGATAATCTTTCTAATCTTGTTGGATGGCTAGATACATTCTGTTAATAAACCAGATTTTCTACTAAAAAACTCCCATGTTGAAGAACCTTTTGGAGAATATATCAACATTCATGAGCTTTTTTTTTAAGTGGCCATATTATCAATCAGTGCTTTGAGGTGGTGTCTGCAGTGGGACAAACCCATATAAAGAAAGGGACAAGCTCTCCCTTATGACCTAGAGTTCTCAGTCCAGCAGGGCCCTCTTCCAGTCTCCAATTTACTGATCTGAGATGACACCCTGGTAAGAGGCACATCAACATTAAAAATGTGTTTGTGTAAATCTTACCAAGGCTGCCTAGGGATTAGATGAAAGCCTCCCTATGAATCTCAAAATAGCCTTGCCAACTTTTAACTTTGCACGTAGGGATGCGACTTTATTACTTAAGCACTTGGTTAAACACACCCTCTCATCCACATCAAACACGGCTTTCAAGCACCTTTCTTTGACCATCTCTCCTCTTATCTCCAGGTGGCACGGAGTTCACAGTCAGAAACAGTTTTGAAGAAGGGCAGGAACAAAATACATTTCAAAATATATAGGACTAAAGAAAAAAACATATAAGACTGTGGAAACAAATGATTTTTTTCTTTACGGTTATTACATTAGAAGATGTGTGGGGTAAAAAGGAAAAAAATACACAAATCCTGGTGACCTTATCTATAGAATAATGTAAAGAAAAACTGACCCTTACACTGACTTCATGCCTGTCCCGAGATTTCGGGGAAATGACAAATATATTTGAAAACAAGTCCAAAACTGTGCTGGAAAAACAAGGGAGGATGTTATCAGTGGATGAAAATAAACACTGGAGAAACCTACATCCAAACACAGGGAGAGTCAGGGGCTTATCAGAGATGCTTCCTGGTAGTTTTGGGAAATAGTTGGGTGAGCGGTGACGACAACCCACGTGCACACTTTCTCCTAATCCCGCTGCACCTGGTAGGGAAGCTCCAGAGACTGGAAGCTCCAATCCAGCTTTAACAGCAATGAAACAAGGATTTTTTTTTTTTTTTTTTTTTTTTGCGGTACGCGGGCCTCTCACTGCTGTGGCCTCTCCCATTGCGGAGCACAGGCTCCGGACGCGCAGGCTCAGCGGCCATGACTCACGGGCCCAGCCGCTCCGCGGCATGTGGGATCTTCCCAGACTGGGGCACAAACCCGTGTCCCCTGCATCGGCAGGCAGACTCTCAACCACTGCGCCACCAGGGAAGCCCAGAAACAAGCATTTTTAATGAGCATTTTTAACTCCTTCATAGATTTCTCCATTCGTTCAGAACCTATAAAAAGAATCAATGACTTTGAGATCTGTGAGTCTGTTTCTGTTTTGTGAATAAGTTCATTTGTGTCATTTTTATTAGATTCCACATATAAGTGATATCATATGATATTTGTCTTTCTCTGTCTGACTTATTTCATTTAGTATGATAATTGCTAGGTCCATGCATGGTGCTGCAAATGGCATTATTTCGTTCTTTTTTATGGCTGAGTAATATTCCATTGTATATAGATACCACATCTTCCTTATCCATTCATCTGTCGATGGACATTTAAGTTGCTTCCATGTCTTAGCTATTGTAAATAGTGCTGCAATGAACATTGGGATAGGAAGTGATAAATTAGGAGTTAGGAATTAACAGACACACACTACTATATAAAAAATAGGTAAACAACAAGGACCTACTGTATAGCACAGGGAACTCTACTCAATATTCTGTAATAACTTATATGAGAAAAAAATCTGAAAAAGAGTATATATATATATATATTTATATATATATATATATATATATATATAACTGATTCACTGTGCTGTACACCTGCAGCTAACACAACATTGTAAATCAAACATACTCCAATAAAAAATTTTTAAAAAGGATCAATGAGGTTGGCAATCACACATCACACATTCTCTCCATGCTTTACACGGAGTCCACACAGCGTTACACTTACAGAAGTGTAGTAGATGCTAAATGGTTGACAAAAAGAACTTTAATTCTTTCGTCAACCATTCAAAAAATGGTCACAATTGACATTTTTATATGCCTGACTTCTCAACATATATCAATAGGCAGGCTGTGGCTTACAAAATATTTTTCTAAATTATTTTAAACACATGATTAGCTTACATGTAAAAAATTGCTCTAAAAAAATAAAGTGATAGTGTTAATCATAAAGTGTGGTGGATACGAATGCTACGATTACAACTGCATTTTTCATATAATTCTAATGAAAGTAGTTTTACGTATAATAATCTCAAAGAGCCACAAACTCTTAGCAAATAAAAAAATATTCTTCCTTTCCCTCTGGATATATGAGGAAGATAAAGAAGAAAGACCTCTTTTTCTTTCTTTTCTTCCTTCCTTCCTTTCTTTTTTTCAGTAAGCCATCCAACAAACAAAACAAATATTTTGGCATCTTCTTTATAGCAGGCCCTGTTCTAGGCACTGGAAAACACCATGAGAAAAGTAGATAATGTCCTTGCTGCAGGGGAGTTTTCATTCTTGAGAAAGGTGTTTTAACTAAGATTAGGTCTGGCCTTGAATGACCAAAAGAACTAAAAAAGTGGAAAACACAAACTTGTAAAATGTGTTTGCAGTCCAGGACCAGTTATGGTGTGGTAATTATCAAGCAGGTCTACCAAGTATGGTTGTACAGGTTCTGCACTGCATGATTCTGAAGAGTGTCATTCAGATCATAGACACGGTAGATTTTTATTAACAGGTTTACACAGATGGAAGCAGATTTCCTCAATGAGGTATGCCTGCCACCTATTTCAAATTCCCAAAGGCACCGTCTCGGGTAATGAAGGACCCATGACACCCTCATCTTGTGTCACTCCGGCCAGCTCTACAATTCAGCCCACAGGAGAGAACAGGACACACTCCTCCCTTTAGGCACACTTGTGCTCACGTCTGTTTATCAGAACTTAGAGACATAACCCCATCAAGCTACAGAAGAGACTGAAAATGTGGTTTGTTCTAGGCTGCCATATGTTTAACCAAAGATCACAATATTTTCTGGTTCCTGTCAAAATATGAAGTAGAATAGCTGCTACTCTCTCCCTGAAAATAAACCATGGAGAAGTTATACACATTCATAAACTTATACATGGCAGATCATCAAGTTTTTAAATTGTATTTGAGAGTGCACACTTAGGGATAGCTTTATTTCTCTGTGTTGCCTACAGCACTGTGCAAAAAATAAGCACTCAATAAATATTTGATGAAAGATTGACCAATTCCACCTCCTACTACATCGTACTAGAAAGAGAAAAATTACGCTGCCTGGTAATTCACCATACGCCTGAAGACTGACATCGTCACCTCTCAAATTTATCTTCTGAGCCAACTAACTAATCCGCTTTCCTTTATCTCTCCTTATTGATTCAGGTGCAGACACCTTAATTACCTTCTAGGCATTGCTACAGACTCTTTCCACCCGGACCACATGAACAAATATGATAAACCCAAAAGCCTATTAATCCGTAACATAGATTACCAGATTGCATCAACTGTCTCCAACAGAGGGAAAACTCTGTAGGCATTTGTCAGCAAGGAGCTGGGATGAAATTTGTTTTATCATTGTTTTAGGGAGAATATATGTGGGTGGAAATGTAGATTGGTGCAGCCACTAGGGAGAACAGCATGGAGGTTCCTTAAAAAACTGAAAGGAGAGTTGCTATAGGATCCTGCAATGCCACTCCCGGGCATATATCCAGACAAAACTATAATTCGAAGAGATACAGGCACTTCTGTGTCCATGTCAGCACTATTCACCACAGCCAAGACATGAAAGCAACCTAAGTGTCCATCAGCAGAGGAATGGATAAAGAAGATGTGGCACATATAGACAATGGAACATTAGCCATAAAAAAGAATGAAATCATGCCATTTGCAGCAACATGGATGGACCTAGAGATTATCATACTAAGTGAAGTAAGTCAGAGAAGGACAAATATCATATGATATCACTTACATGTGGAATCTAAAAAAAAAAATTACAAATGAACTTATTTACCAAACAGAAATAGACCCACAGACATAGAAAACAAACTTATGGTCACCAAAGGGGAAGGGGAGGGACGGGGCATAAATTAGGAGTTTGGGATTAACATATACACACTACCATATTTAAAATAGATAACCAACAAGGGCTTACTGTATAGAACAGAAAACTATACTCAATATTTTGTAATAACCTATAAGGGAAAAGAATCTGAAATATAATAGATGTATATATATATATATATATAAATAACTGAATCACTTTGCTGAACACCTGAAACAAACACAACACTGTAAGTTAACTATACTTCGATTAAAAAATAAAAAGAGCATATATGTTCAATGAAGGTTTTTGCTAAATTCTTTCTTAGAACTTACTTGCTTTTGGGCTTCCCTGGTGGCGCAGTGGTTGAGAGTCCACCTGCCGATGCAGGGGACACGGCTTCGTGCCCCGGTCCGGGAAGATCCCACATAACGCTGAGCGGCTGGGCCCGTGAGCCATGGCCGCTGAGCCTGCGCGTCCAGAGCCTGTGCTCCGCAACGGCAGAGGCCACAACAATGAGAGGCCTGTGTACCACAGGAAAAAAAAAAAGAAAAGAAAAGAGCACTGAGTGAGGTGGTCACTTGGATTTCTCAATAGCTAGAGACCATTTTTTTCATACCAGCAAGAGACATTCTGAATCCAAACTGCATTACAACTAAAATACAGAGTATTACGTACCATGAATTTTTACTTGGGAAGAGTTAAAAGCTTAAATTTAGGGCTTCCCTGGTAGCGCAGTGGTTGAGAGTCCGCCTGCCGATGAAGGGCACACGGGTTCGTGCCCCGATCCGGGAAAATCCCACACGCCGCGGAGCGGCTGGGCCTGTGAGCCATGGCCGCTGAGCCTGCGCGGCAGGAGCCACGCCCACTGAGCCTGCGCGGCCGGACCCACGCCCGCTGAGCCTGCGTGTCCAGAGCCTGCGCTCCGCAACGGGAGAGGCCACAACAGTGAGAGGCCCGCGTACTGCAAAAAAAAAAAAAAAAAAAAAAAAAAGAGACCCTTGTCATCATAGAAGTGAAATGAAATTCCCAATCATTCTTAGCCTCCTTATCCTTTATGAAATGCTACTTTAGTTTAAGATAGACCCTATGCTTTACTGTATAAGCTTTGTTGGCTGAGTTGGAATTCCTGATCTAAAATACAAATATGTACATTATCAAAGATTTTTTTTTTCTTTCCTCTGGGTCACTCATGGCTTTAGCTAAAATAATGTATATGAAACCAAAAATATGAAACTTCCAGGCGAAGCGTAAACAGGATCTTAATTTATACTTACTTTCCGACGCTTGTAGGAAATTACACTGAAACAGTGAGAATGATCTCACAAGCCATCACACACCCACACATACACACACACACACAAACCCAACACATTCTCATATCTTTAGAATTTCCCACTTTATTAAGTACTTAACTATGTCATGTTAAATGCATAGTTTGAAATATAAATACACCGTCTGGACGCATTATTTATGTTCATCTGAAACATTATATCATGTTATTATGATAGCTAGTAGGTAACTTAAGGGCGTCCTGTCAGAGCTCATGGGTGTGTGTGTTGAAACACATATAAGAAAGGTAATATTGAATAAGGAGAGTTAGCATTTAGTTCCTTAAATGAAATTATCCAAAAACAAATAAAAAGTAGCTATAGATACATATTAAAACTACAGGGTCACCTCTTGTGTCCTTTGCATTTAAAAAATATATATGCCTGCTGTTATAAACTCTCATGTACAAAGTAGCCTTCTGAACTGTGATTACCTACTTTTCCTTTTAATTATAACAAACATGTATTCACATATTTAACTTTTTTTTTTTTTTTTTTTTGCGGTACGCAGGCCTGTCACTGTTGTGGCCTCTCCCGTCGCGGAGCACAGGCTCCGGACGCGCAGGCTCAGCGGCCATGGCTCACGGGCCCAGCCGCTCCGCGGCATGTGGGATCCTCCCGGACCGGGGCACGAACCCGCGTCCCCTGCATCGGCAGGCGGACTCTCAACCACTGCGCCACCAGGGAAGTCCTAATTTTCTTTTAAAATTTCACTACCAACAAGTTTAAATAGATACTTGATTTCAGCAAATAGTCTCTTATTCCATTTTCCAAATTGTCAAGCATTGTACTGTCCAACTCCAGAGCAGTCAAATAATATCACTTCAGGCTTATTGTCTTCCAATCTGCTTTCACTGCTTTCTGCTCACCTACTGCTTCAGCGATATGTTGTAACTGGTTGCTCTTAGGCAATAGTTTTTCTTCTCATCTTGTCATCATGAGAACAATTCAGTGTACCAAGACACTAGAAATTGAAAGACTTAGAATACAATGGTATTGTAACAAAGAAATGTGTTTATGTAGACAACCCGAAGCCAAACTGCCTGTGTTGAATCCCAGCTCCTCTGTGTAAAAGCAAGTTTGCTGGGGGCTGTCCATGGTTCTGTCTCTTCACCTGCAAAAACAGGAATAGTAAAAGTATAAACCTCATCGTGGTATTATGATGATTAAATGAGTTAATGTTTTCAAAGCACTTAGAATACTGCCTGGCATTTTAAAAGTGCTATATGCAGACTCACAGATGTAGAGAACAAACCAGTGGTTACCAGTGGGCAGAGGGAAGGAGGGAGGGCAAGATAGGGGTGGAGGGAGAAAAAGGGTTACTATGGGATTATATGCAATCATGTGTGTAAAACTTTTGAAAATTGTACAGCATTACAGAATTGAAAGAATCTTTCAGTCAATTTTTTAAACGTTCCAATAAATGAATAAAAATTAAAAGTGCTATGTTTAAGTTAATCATTTAAATGGAATTAAATTAATAAATAAACTAAAACTGTGCGACATCACCTTCATGTGCCTTCCTTCCACTTTAAATGTACACACACGCACACAGTCAGGAAAGTGTTTTACCAAGAAAAAAATTATAAGTACTTCACTAACAATCTCTATTAGTTAAATATCAGTGAGTTATTGGCAGAATTCCTTCCTCGAATGGCACCGGATGACAAGAGCGTGTAATTTGAAAAACCAAGTACTATTTCCAATGCACGTCAGAGAGATTCCACCCTAGAGTTGGATAAAACCACAGATGGGCAGAGCTGCAACTATCTCTTCACACACACAGCAGGAATTTATGAGCAAATTTGCTGGCTTTTTTTTTTCTGTTGCTGAAAATTCATGACACAGTAGGAGAGATATTTTTTACTTTAGTTAATGATTTCTTTGTGCACCAAAATGTAGACTAGAAAAAGAGAAAATATGTTGTGATCAGTACTAACAGAGTAGCAGCTATGAATGCAGCCGTAAAGAGTCTAGCTACTCAAATTCAAAAGTCTGTTCCTTAATGCCAATTACCACATTCCATTAATCATAGAGAACAGTTGACACTGCCTCCTAATCTTGATTCAACATTAAAGGAAATTGTGAAAAATGTGAATGAAATGAGATTGCGCCCCTGAGCATAAGTATTTTCAGGCTGCCCAATAAAAAAAAAAAATAGACAATGATATGAGATCCTGCTTTTTCCTGTTAGAGTATGCTGGCCATTAAGAGAAAAGATGTGCATACAGGTTGGGGAGTGAGGGAATAAAACAGGGTGTATACACACACACACACACACAAGATGAATTCCCTTGAATAGCCTAAAAGTTGTCACTTCAGAATAGAAAATATTAATAATTTCAAGGCTAGAATATACTAAGCAGACTGGACTATAAAGAAAATATTTACTTACTCATTAGTGAAAGTAACCAACGGCTAGTTACTAGGCGTGTTTCTCAATAATTTCAAAATGCATCAGAGAACACGAAGAATGCTTTCCAGAGCCAAATCCATTAGTTTTGCTCACAAAGCACTTTCCTATTACCTTCCAGGTTGAAAACCATTCAGGGCTCCAGGTGTGATGTACTATAGTCATCGTCTGTCATAGAGCCTAGAACCAGAAGTGTCCATCCACGGTATTCAAAATTTGGGTCCATCGATTGCTTCCATAAATGATGTCCTTCTAAGTTAGCTTTTCTAACTTTGTAGCAATAACTACATGTGGCAGATTCAATAATTGGCCACAAGACTTCACCCCTCTCTGCGTCCAACCCCCTGGGATGGCCTCATTTTGGGAGAGGAGGGTAAATGTTTTATTCTCAGCCCTTGACTTTGGTCTTGGCCCTGGGACTTGTGTTGGTCAAATAAGCAAGAGTGTGATATGAGCTCGTCCAGGGAGGCACTCCTTTTTGCATGTCTGCTGTCTTCACAAGGAGAGCACAGGATATCCACCTGCTGGCCAAAGGAAGATGGAGAACACATGCAGCAAAGCAACCCCCGCTGACCCAGGGAGCAAAACACCTGTAGCAGATCCAGATGCATAAACTGGTGGCGAACAAAAGACTTATCTGGTACACCACTGAGGTTTTCTCATTGCATGCGCCATCATTGTGGAAAGAGTTTGCTAGTGAAAACGTGCCATTGGAAGATCTTTCGACCCTGGTTATGGCTCAGCAAACCGAAGCAGGTATTTTGTTTGAAAGATTAAAAGCAGTATAATCCCTCTAACTGATTTTCTTTTTTTAGTGTTTCTCTGTCTGACTTATTTCACTTATTTTTTTTATTTTTTTTTACATCTTTATTGGAGTATAATTGCTTTACCGTGGTGTGTTAGTTTCTGCTTTATAACAAAGTGAATCAGTTATACATATACATGTGTTCCCATATCTCTTCCCTCTTGCGTCTCCCTCCCTCCCACCCTCCCTATCCCACCTCTCCAGGCGGTCACAAAGCACTGAGCTGATCTCCCTGTTTTTAAAAAGCAATTATTATCAACAGTATTTTAAATCTTGCCTTATTTTATTGTTTTTAAAGTGTGATCATTTTTTTCAATTCACCATGTGTGTCAGCCTATTAAGTAGTACAAAATTACTCAAAGTATAAAAAAACACTGAATTTAAAAGTTATGTCAAGTATAACTTTAAAACGTATAAAAGTCAGGTACCTTTTGTGCATGTGTGTGTGTGTGTGTGTGTGTTAGTTTCAGGTGTACGGCAAAGTGATTCAGTTATACATATATATGTGCTTTCTCAGATTCTTTTCCATTATAAGTTTTTACAAGATATTGAATATAGTTCTTTGTGCTATACAGTAGGTCCTTGTTGTTTATCTATTTTATATACAGTAGTGTGTGTCTGTTAATCCTAAACTCTTACTTATCCCTCCCCTCCTTTCCCCTTTGGTAACTGTAAGTTTGTTTTCTATGTCTGTGAATCTGTTTCTGTTTTGTAAATTAATTCATTTGTATCATTTTTTTAAGATTTCACATATAAGTGATATCATATAATATTTGTCTTTCTGTCTGACTTACTTCACTTGGTATGGTAATCTCTAGGTCCATCCATGTTGCTACAAGTGGTAATATTTCATTCTTTTTTAAAAAGTCAGGTATGCTGAGTTGCTAAGTTAGCAATCTCTTTTCATACACACACACAGAGTATTACCTTAAATTGTTAGGAGGAAAAAATTCCCAAGATTTTTCCTGTGCATATATCACCCTTATTTAATGCCGTATGTTAATCTTACTTGTGTGTGGATAACCTATTTTTACGTGAAAACTGTCCTAAACAATTCAGAATTACTCCTCAGAAATCATACAAGCAACCTGATTCCATTTTTGTACCTGCTGCTACGGCAATGCTTTTATTCTGTCTTCCAGTGTGTGCTCTACAGCTAAGTATATAATTGAATTTATTCTCTCTACCACATGAGCCAAACTGGCTTTGATGGTTCAGATACTTTATTGAAGACATTTGATGTAACCATATGGGATATCAAAAATGACTAGAGTAACAGTAGATATTTCAGACACTTCAGATTTTGCTGTATTTTCACATTATTCCTGATGTATTTGAAACCATGTTTCATTTTCAGGAAGCTTAATTGTTTTGTAAAGATTTATGTAAAATGCAGAGACCAATTATTCTTCATATTTTGTTGTTTTCTTATATTTATTATGAGTTATTCTTGGTGATGAAAAGGGAGGAGAGTAAAAAGTGATGTTTAAAATCTTCAAACTCTCGACTGTATGAAAATTCCAAAATATATTTTATAGCTACAATAAAAGTTAACATTTTCAGTGGTATAAAATCCAATACTTGTTCTGGAAAAAATATCACTCAAAGTCTGACTTCACTCAATTAGACACATCCTTTATTAAAAGTTGATCATTTATCCCCAGAATTTGTTCCACTACATCCACAACTCTGAACTACCTAGACCCTAGATTTATTGCTGCTGTTAGTGGTGTTTTTAATCAATACAAGAGGGCAAAAGCTCAGAACAATTCAAAAATTTTTTTTTAATTTTTGCTCTGTAACTCATTTTATCAAGTTCAGAAGACACTTAAACAAATTGATTGGGAATTCCCTGGTGGTCCAGTGGTTAAGAATTTGCCTTCCAATGCAGGGGGTGCAGGTTCGATCCCTGGTTGGGGAGATAGGATCCCACATGCTTCAGGGCCAAAAAACCAAACCATAAAAAAGAAGCAATATTGTAACAAAGTAATAAGGACTTTTAAAGTGGTCCACATCAAAAAACTCTTTAAAAAAAACAAATTAATTGATTTTTCTGTGTTCACTAACATGTACAATATCATGATATTCTATCATACCCACTCACTGGATTGTGATATATGATACATGTATTTGGTCTAAGACTGGGATGCCAGGAGGTACATTTTTATCAAGAGATTTTTTAAATTCTTTTCACAAGGCACCTTCCCAAGCACTTTACACTCCCCAAAATCTATGAGCTGGCTTGTTTATCATCCCCATCATTTTACAGACAAAGAAACCGACACTCTGACAGGTAAATTTGCCCAAATTCAGATGGCTCACGGGTATAAACCCAGGCAGAGTGCAGTTCTCCCCTGCACTCTGCTATACTGTCTCAAAAATAAGAACAAGAAGATTAATAATAGCTATGTGATGTGTTAGGTATGGTTCTGAGTGTAGTACAGACATTCATCTTCACCGTAGGTATACTTATTATCCCATTTTATAGACGAGAAACTTGCCCAAACTCACATAACTAGAAAGATAATTCTGTGGGTATGAATTGCTGTTTTTCTCTTGTGTTTTCCCCCCTTCCCTTTTTCCTGGAAAAGCAGTCTCTCCTTAATGCGCCCTTTCCTATTTGCTTATATTATAGGTTGAAAAGTAGAATAACCTTGATGAGGGGAGGGGGTTTCCTTTGTTTTGTTAGTTTGTTTTTTGTTTTCAAAGGGTAACCCCAATGAGGAGATTACTAGCTCAGTAGTTCTGAGGTAGAAAGGAGAAAGACAAAAAGAGATGAGAGCAAGGGACTTTTCACAACTGGGAAAATGAGAGAAGACTGTGGGTTCCCCAGAAGGGGAAAACATCCTTTCATTCCCACTTGGGGTCCTCAGGTACACAAGTACTCAGAGAGAAAAGAAATAGCATGTGATCAACTGAGGGACCCAGAGAAGGCTGAGCAGAGGCTCCCGCACGCTTAGCCCTGACAGATGTGCCCACCGAGCCCCCAGCATGGCAGGCCTCTCATTTTCAAGGAATCATGGCAGCTTGGACATCACTACCCATGTCTAAAGCACAGAGGGACCTCCTCTTCTGTAGGACTCTGAGTAAGACCTCTAGTAATTGTCCCATGATTAGGTTGCAGATAAAGAAAGAACTGAGCTTGCATTTCCTATCATTTGAAGTTAGATTTACTTAGTTTTAGAAAAAGAGCATGATGTACTATGACTGGCACACTGAGGTTCTGGAGGAAACCATCCCAGCTGAACTTAAACTGTGTCCACGTGAGAAACCGTGATGGGTGTTCCAGCGCTTGGGTCCAAAGAGAGTGTCTTTTCTTACCTAAAATTATTAACATGTATTCTGATTTCTGGACGCATTTCCAAAAATCTGTGTAAATCAACTTTTAATTTCAGGAGTCCACTGATTTCTAATATTCCAAAATGCTCATATCTGTTCTCCCTAACACCATTTTGAGAGAAAGAGTTTGAATTGTAGTCAGACTTTTTAGGAAACCATTTTGCCAAAATACAAATTCCTGCTTTTGAAGCAAAGAGCCAGGAACAATCGTGCAAGTAATTCTAGACTTTAACCTGAAGGTGTAATAGCATAACAGTAGAGTTTTGATTTTAACTGACGATAGAAATGATGAAAATGCCTGCATTCCATGTGTCGTCTATACGAATAAGCTCCCATAAAAACTGAAAAACTACTTTTTTGTAACTCTGCCCCCTGACATACTGGAAAATGATCTATCTATAATTATCTTCTCTTTTCCCCCAACCCAAACAATTTTATGATTTTTTAAAAGCCAGATAGGAAGAAAAAACTTTAATATTGTTGCTTCTTGGTCGAGTTATTTAAAATAATTATGTACAAAGTTTTTAAAATGATGGACAGATTAGGCACACTGCTAGAGCAGAATATATGATAGGGATAAATGTTTCTTTGTTTTCCTGTTGAAGATCTTTCTCCATGACAAGACACAGCTGTCAAGGCTTCAGCAGAACTCTGTGTTTTTGGCAGGGAAAACAATTACAATCTGAGGTTTGCTGACTCCTTTCCAAATATATAGCTCCCTCTTCCATAAAGGTAGCTGACACACTGCAGAAACTCCAAACTGAAAACCAAGAAGACACCTCTTGTTTCTGGAAAAGGTATGTCAAGACATCAATTTCTTCAGTCAGAAACTCTCAAAGTCAGTTACTTAAAGAGATGCTTTGAAACTCATGATATGTTTTTCAAAGGGCTAGGAGACACAATGGTTTCTATTATAGATCCATGAACAAATGTTTTTTTTTTTAAATTTGTTCCTAAGCAAAGATACACATTTCTAAGCCAAGATGACAAACCTCAATTGAGGGATGAATTATGAAACAGTTGTGATACATTTGTTGTCACAAATCCATCAAAAGTTATTATGCTTGTGTGTGTCAAATATCTCCAAATGTACTTATATCAATAATTTCCATCAGGCTATGAAGTCCTTATGTGCTGAGTCTATTTTCAAGGTAAAGTGTTAATTATCATTTAGGTGATGGCGCCCTGTGTTCTAAGTCAGAATCATGAGTACCTGGTGGGGAAGTAGTTTAGTATTCTTAAGTTTAGATGGTTGTTTTTGCTTTTGTTTGCCTGTTTTGCATCCCTTAGTGGTTTAGGCACATGGACATAGGGAGAAGTGGCTGGAATGTTGCAGCGATTAAGAAAGTCTGGATGGAGGGCTGTATATCACTGCCATGGACCACAGCAAGGTCTCGATGAGAAAGATGGGATTCTGGGTGTTACGTATGTGGTTTGCTTAATTGATTTTGGTTTAGTTTTAGTTTTAAGTTTCTTTGTTTGGTGGGAGTGAGATGAGATAAAAGAGGTTTTAAAACTCTACTACAGATCTATTCTCTATTCTAAGCAGGTGGTTGAAGTTATTCTCCACTCAGACATTTCAATAGTCTGAGCTGCTTCAATATCTTGTTGAAACTGATGTTAGCTAATTGAATTTCTATGGCATCCATGCAGAGAGGTTTTCATTCTGTTGCAAAGCAAACCAATTAGAAGGCAGAATCTGAAAAGCTGGCTTTTTGGTAGTCTAGTAAATCCCAACATTTGGAAGAAGAATATATCTGATAATGTTTAACTTACATCTTTTTTCCTGATTCTTAAATTGGATTTGAGTTGGCTTATAAGAAAGGGTATATTTATTATAAGGCTGTTAAAAACTATACATATAAAACTCCAAGCCATTATATATAGGTAGAAATAAACATGGTAACCATGAAATCGAATGCAGTAACTCTGAGCTAGCATGACATTTAGCTCTGAACTTTCCCTGAAGACAAAGCAAAATTAGTAATGCAGCCAATTCTGTGTGTTTTATTTATTATTTGATAGGCAAAAGCATTGTGGTCCTTTAATAAAGAGAATTTTTCTTTACGTTAACTCCTAAAATCGATTTCATGGAATTCTTGCCTTTTAGGATTCCAGGAATGGCATCATATATCAGTGACCCTTGTCTTGGAATCAATAGGAAATTGACTTATAAAAAAGTTTAATGGTCTCTTATATCATTTGAATATACCAGATATTTGCACTGAAAGAGACAGAGAGAAATATCAAAAGTGAATTTATTATTTTCTTGGAATATCATGTTGTAGATGTTTAGATTCACTTAAGCACCTAAGAATGGGATGTACCCATCCCAGAAGCAAAGTGAACGCTATGCCTACAACGATCCCGTTTCTGCTATGCTTTTCTTCCATGAAGAATAAACTCTCTTGAGCCACTTCAGGAGGGAAAAATTCATGTAGAGTGCTGAATTGAGCAGTGATTTGGAAAGTAATGAATTATTGAAACCTCACTCTGTTCAAGTGTATTTTGAAGACCAAAATCGTCATGGATATCTCACCTTACAGGGGGTAGGGTGGGGAGACATGGCAATAAAATAATAATTGTTTACCAAATGAGAACTTTTCAGCTACAAAAAAAATGAGGCAGGGCTTCCCTGGTGGCGCAGTGGTGGAGGGTCCGCCTGCCGATGCAGGGGACACGGGTTCGTGCCCCGGTCTGGGAAGATCCCACATGCCGCGGAGCGGCTGGGCCCGTGAGCCGTGGCCGCTGGGCCTGCGCTTCCGGAGCCTGTGCTCCGCAATGGGAGAGACCGCATCAGTGACAGGCCCGCGTACCGCAAAAAAAAAAAAAAAAAAAAAAAAAAAAAATGAGGCAGAAATGGGTAGAAGAAAAATTTCCAAGAGTATTTTTAATAAGATGTTTTAATATTTGGACTCCTCACAAATGTCTCAGCTGACTTTTTTGTAAGGAAGCTTCAGTACCCTTAAGTGTGTCACCAGCAGACAGCCCTGGCATCTTTTGTTGACATCCTAGGTGTACCACCTCACTTCCCGGTTATAAGACTCTGGACAAGTTATTTAACCTGTTGGTTTCCTCACCCATAAGATGAGAAAGATTACTAGCTCCTCAAAATTGTTGTAAATATTAAATAAGATAATATACAGAAATCACAGGGCACACATTAGGTGATCTATATATTTTTGGTTTTTCACAGATAAAGCTGGAAAATCAACTTTGAACACCAATATTCTGAACTATCTTTCATGACAGATCACAAATTATTTTGTGACAACCTCACTGAATACAAAAATTTTTAAATACCTTCCTCTTCTCATTTAAAAAATCCAGTGGCTAAACAAAGGACTCCTTAGTAGATGAAACCAGAAAACAGATTAACAGTTTGGAAAACAAAATAAACGTGAGCTTCATTACATATAACACACCAAAATAATTTTTACGGGAACCATCCATAAGGAAAATATCTATCAATGAAAAAAAATCTTCTACAAATTGATGAAATAGAAGAAATTCTAATTGATAGATCTAACTGTATAAAATTGTAAACTTTGGATAAAAAAACCAAAAAACTAATTAAAATGAAATAAATTAAAAATAATTAAGCATATATTTCAGCTCCATATCTATCCTTAATATAAAAGGCATTCATATAGCAATAATAACAAATTTAAAACCCACATAGAGCAACATAATAGGCATAGACTGATGAAAAAGACCAAGGTGGGTTCCTAGCCAGCATCTTTTTCCCTCTTCTTTCTTCCCGTATTATTGTGTGTCTCCTCTGTCTCTTCAGAAATTTGTGTTTTGAGGAAGGCTGAATCTACTTCCAAATTTAGGATGGATTCTGACTAGTCTGAGCACACCAAAAGCTGGCTTTTTGTGTCTGCTTTTGTCTCAGGAGTGGTCTATATAAATATGTTATGGAGCTAAAATCAATGTGTCCACAGGACTGGTTCATTAGAAGTCTCCAGGGGAGAATCCATTTCTTCGTCTTTTTCCCTTTCCTTCTTTCTTTCTTTCTTTCTTCCTTTCTTCCTTCCTTCCTTCCACCATTTCTTTCTCTCTTTCTTTCTTTCTTGGAGTATAGTTGATTTACAATGTTGTGATAGTTTGAGGTGTACAGCAAAGTGATTCAGTTTTATATATATAATATATATTCTTTTCCAGATTATTTTCCCTTACAGGTTATTACAACATATTGAGTAGAGTTTCATGTGCTATACAATAGGTCCTTGTTGGTTATCTATCTTATATATAGTGGTGTGTATCTGCTAATCCCAAACTCCTAATTTATCCCCCGTCCCTCCCCTTCCCCTTTGGTGACCATAAGTTTGTTTTCTATGTCTGTGGATCTACTTCTGTTTTGTAAATAAGTTCATTTGTATCAGTTTTTTTAGATTCCACATGTAAGTGATATCATATGATATTTGTCTGGCTTACTTCATTTAGTGTGATAATCTCTAGGTCCATCCATGTTTCTGCAAACGGCATTATTTTATTCTTTTTTTATGGCTGAGTAAGTATCCCATTGTATATATGCGCCACATCTTCTTCATCCATTCATCTGTTGATGGACAGTTAGGTTGCTTCCATGTCTTGGCTATTGTAAATAGCGCTGCAATGAACATTGGGGTGCATGTATCTTTCCTTGTCTTTTCCAGCTTCTAGAAACCAGCTTTGTTCTTAGCTTGTGGCCCCTTCCCGGCGTCCTTCCCATCTCCTGCTTCCTTGGTCACATCTACAATGGGCTCTGTCCTGCTCCCTCTTATAAGGACTCTTGTGACTGGAGACATCAGGTCCACCCAAATAATCCAGGATAATCTCCCCATTACTAGATCCTTAACTTAATCATAGCTGCTAAATCCTTTGTACCATGTGGGGTAATATATTTACAGGTTCCAGGGATTAAGATGTGGAAAATCTTTAGGGGATCATAATTCAGCTTACGACACTCAACTATAAGAGCTTTTTAACAATTCATATGCAGAAAGATCAAGGGACTTTTCACAAGGCGCCTTCCCAATCAGCTAGAAGGACCCCCGAGCAGCAGCCCAAGCTTATCAGAAGGAAAAGAGGCATTTGCCTGGCTCCCTGGTGCTGGTCACCTAAGGTATTCAGCAGTTTCTCCAAGCAGCTTCTACTACTCCGCTAAATTCAGGCACCCTGTACCAGACACCACGGAGCTTCTCCAGCTCAGGGTCCAAGACCCTTTTCCTCCTGCTTCCAGCACGGGGACCTTCTCTGCCCTGCTCTCTGCTGGATTTAATGCAATAGTGTGAAGTCCACACCCTGCTTCCTTCACGGCCTCTCTTTAGTTCATAAGAGTCTTTCTTCTCTTAACAGAATTCATATCTTGCAAATCAAAGTTTGCTTTTTCAAATCTAGTTTTTCTAGCATGAGTTTCAAAAGCCTACTTCATGCTTTACGGACATCCCATTTTGTCACACAGGGTATTAAAAAGAAAGATATTCAAGGGTCGAAGTTTAGTAAAATTAATGCTTTTTACTGCCTCAAAAAAAAAGCCTACTTTAAAAATTAAAAGAACAAGCTGAACGTTGTTTCTAATTCTCAGATCAATCCTAATGCCTCTGGATAACTTGCAGGGCTATTTACGAAGAGGTACAAAAGTCCACGGAGCTCTCACTCTATGTCAGGCACAGATCTAAAGTCAACGAGAAAGAGCAAAGCCTAACGTTATTCCAGAACGTTCTTTACCTTGGTCAATTTTGCGTCTCTGTCAAGATCATTTTCTCTTATATTTGTGCTAAATCCCAAGAGCTAATAACAGTGCATCCCATTTGAGTAAATTCAGTTTAGGAAGATATTTTTCATCCAAATCAGGTAGCGGAAAATGAAGAAATGACTGATTTTCAAAACTCTCATTCTTGCACGTTCTCCTTCCCCCTCCCACCTAACTCTGAACTCCTAGGGAGCTCTCCCCTTCATGCGTTTCTTGGCTGTACCAGCATCGGAGTACGAGGGTCTTCCCAGTGACCCCTTGCACGAGGCGATGGGGGACAGGGAGGCTATGCGTCTGCTTCATGTTCATCCCTGGCTGCCTACCACCACCAGTCTACTCCTGTCTGGCCGCCAGTCCCAGCAGCCTATGACTGGCTCTCCAATGAAACATTCGACGGCACAGCTTTCTGGGATGGGTAATGCCATGGGGGCAAGGCCACCGCCTTCCCTTTGGCCTCGTCCTTGGTCTCCACGCAGCCCACCGAGGCTGATTTTTCTTTCGTTTTGTCAGTCTGCTGTGGTGACAGCACGCCCTGCCTCCTCTAGTTCCAAAGCTCACGGCCTACTCCCAGGCAACCCCATCTACCCTCATCCACCTGCTGCTGTGGACTCAGGCTACTCCAGCTACGTTCTCCCCAAAGACCAGCGTTGAACCCCCACACCGTGAGAACGGGCCTTTGGGACACCTCTAGGCCAGGAAGTGGGCACCATCCCCTGGGCTTAAATTGCTCCCAGTTTTCCTGAGAAATACTTTGGAGCACTTCTTCGCAGCAGGCAGAGTTGAAAGCTGCCCTCCATCGTCCAGTGGCTGGGCGGGATCACGCTCTAGCACTATTTTTTCTATAATCCCTGCTTTCTGGAAAGAACACTGTCTTCCAACGAATTTTCTATTTATGCTCCAACTTGGGGAGGGGAGGGTGGGAACAAACGTGGATCTCTCTTACTCAGTTTTATCTCAGGGCTCAAAAGGGGTCACTGAACCCTACCATCGCTTTTCTCATTTCTTTGTGTGCAGTAACCCGGAGGGCAGGATGGTTACAGAGAACTCAAAGCAAACACAAGAAATTGGCATAGTAATTAAGCCATACGCCAATTAATTTTACGCCTTTGTTAATATTTTTGACTTTTCAGGCTATTGAGGTTGTAAACTAACACGTTATAGAGAAGAAAGCCTTGCAAAGCCCTGAATGTCCCAGGAATCTCTTCTCCGACTTACCCTCCTTCTCCTACATGTACTCCCAAGGTGAGCTTATCCAGAATCAGGCTTTAAATCCCAACCATACAGTGGCAGCTCCTGAAGGCCCAGACTCTCCCTTGAAGCCCAGACTGGGGTGTTTAAAGACCTATCTTTCATTTGTCAATTAGTTCAGCAAATATTTATTGACACTTACTTTTTGCAAGTCACAGTTTCCACACTCCTAGGAAGAGATTGATTGCTTTACAGTCATGGTAAACAGTAACAACCAGAACTGGATTAAATTTGTTTGCTCAAATCAATGACGACTCACATCAACAAACCTGCTTCTGAAAGCCAGCCAACCAGGGCCGTCCTCCCGCCTTTTACATCCAGCCAGTGAGGGACAGCCTCACGTCAATGAATACGTTTCTGGAACTCAGCCTGTCAGCGACATCCCATCCCAGTGACCAAGCTCCTTGACACTGAAAGTTCACCAATGCTTGAATTCCATGCTTCTCAACAATCCTATATAAGATCAGCAGTCTTGTTTGAAGAGACTTTGCCTAACACACATAGCTCTCCCTTTCTTAAGTAAGTAATAAAGTCAGCTTTTTGATATAGAGCTGAATGCCGATCTCATACTTCAGGAGTTGAATAAATGACTGAATGGTGACACATTAGCTATGCAGAACCAACATAGGATCAACATAACTACTACAAAGATGAGAGGGTACTACTAATTACTCTCTCCTAATGCTTTTAATAAAACACAGAAGGAGTTTGAATTAATCTCAGAGTGCCTGATGGCAAAATTCAAGTTTATTATGAAAGTCTTCCTATATGGCGACATCTAGTGCATACTGAGTGTATTACAGTATGGGGCTGCCTTAACAACGTATCACAAACTGGGTGGCTTATCTACTAGAATTTTATTTTCTTCCAGTTCTGGAGGCTGGGAGTCCAAGATCAGAGTGTGGGCTGGCTTGGTTTTTCCTGAGGCACTTGCCCTAGAGGTGAGAAAGGATCGGTACCAGGTGGCCAGGTACAAATTTCTTCCCAGGGAACCAGCCGTAAGATTCTTCACTTGCTTGACATTAAATTAGTGTTTTAATGAATTCAACCAGGTGCTTTCTTCTTGAAGTCACATAACAATTACTAGACAATGGACTCATCGAGGAGAAAGAAAAGCCCTCGGATCCTACATGATATGGGCAAACCTCGGACTTTGTCACTAACAGGTCTGCCATTCAGATCTCCAGAAACAATCACCTTAACCGTCAGGCACAGAGAGTATAAGAAGTGTAGAAGGCTGTCATGCTGAGGTCACATATCTAAGGGCATCAGTGCTTCATAATCCATCTGTGCTAGAAGACCAGTTTTGTTTGCCTTTATGTTCACTTCGTTTTTGACATGGGTGAACTCATATTTTTGGTCTATATCATGTTCAAGATGAGTCCACTCGTATGCTAGGGTGTTTGAACAATGTCAGATTGCCATAAAATGTTTCTATTCACTGGTTCTGAATCTCCCCACTTATCTTACTGCAGACTGGTAACTTATCTTACTGTGGACCAGCCCGGGTCCACAGACTTCACTGTGAGTAGCACAGCTCTGTGTAACCAGTCGCCACTGGAAGGAGGGTGAGAACCTTACTGCATCCCACGTCTGTCTCACCACAGAACAAAATGGAAATAGGTGAAAGCCTTTTATCTCACGGGGGTTTAAACACTTAAAACCCACCTCCCTGACATTAGCAAAGATTAACATGGCAATCTGCCCTTATCTCTCAAGTTTTTTTAAGAATACATCTGAAATGGAAAGGGATATAACTCTTTAACATAAAGAAATTCATTTTCTGGGACTTCCATCGTGGCGCAGTGGTTAAGAACCCGCCCGCCAATGCAGGGGACACGGGTTTAAGCCCTGGTCCAGGAGGATCCCACATGCTGTGGAGCAACTAAGCCTGCGCGCCCCAACTACTGAGCCTGCGCTCTAGAGCCCGCGAGCCACAACTACTGAGCCCACGAGCCACAACTACTGAGCCCGTGCACCTAGAGCCTGTGCTCCGCAATAAAGAGAAGCCACTGCAATGAGAAGCACATGCACCGCAACGAAGACCCAACACAGCCATTAATTAATTAATTAATTTTAAAAAGAAATTCGTTTTCTAAAAGCCATCTCTTTTTGAAATTCTGAAAGACGTGTTGGTGGGTCAGCGTTAGCTCAGCAAGTACTCATTTAGGACATACTACACGTTCTAGGTTCTGCACCCGACCTTGGACTGGCTTAGCCTGTTGCTGAGGCTTCCCTACTTGAAATCCCACCCAGCAGAAGAGCAGAAGGAGAACTCAGTCACTAGAAGAAAAGTCCCAAGGTCCCTAGTAGGTCTGCGAGGATCGTTCCTACAGCCACACTACCAGTGGGAAATAATCGATTGCTGAACTGCAAAGAACCCGTTCCCCCAGCTGCTGTGAGCCAGGCTTTACTGCCATCGTCCTGTGGGAGCACATCAACCTTCAGGTTAAAACTGCAGGCAGGGCCCTGCCTTTGTTCTGTGCAACGCACAGGTTTAGACAAACAACTTGAGATTTCACAGTGCCACATATCACATCCATGGATTAGTGAAGTGTTTTCGCAACAGGGGCCATCTTTTTAATTAAAGAAGGAACATTCTCCTGACCAGCTCATTTGCTTGAAGTCAACCGATCGCTCTTTCAAACTGTTTGTCAGTTTGCTGGCCAATAACCAGTCTTGTGCATTTCATAAAGATGAGTTGTTTTTTCTGTTTTGTTTCGTTTTTCATTCTATTTTCTGGCTGCACCACACAGGATCTTACTTCCCCCATCAGGGAACCCAGACCCCCTGCAGTGGAAGAGCAGATTCTTCCCTGCTAGGGAAGTCCCAGGATAAGTTGTTTTTGTAGGTATAGTAGTTTGTATCTGCTAATCCCAAGCTCCTAATTTATCATGAGGATGCGTTTTGACTCTCAGATATTTTTTGATGACCAGTCATAATTCCGAATCTTTCCTCAACGATGGAATAAGATAAATGATAGCCAATCATTTGTTTCTGTGGCACAGTCTACAGGCTGGCTATTTTTAAGGAGAGTAAAAAGATATTGGTATAAAATAACCAAAAGTTAACTCCATATATAGAGACATCTTGAAGGGGAATCTTTCTGAGAATATGTGATAAATATTCTTAAAGAAAAGCCATGTGTGCTATATGTTTTTGGCTAAAATGAAAGTTTTCAGAAGTGGGACTTCAGGATGGAATGCATGCGTAGCTTAAATTTTGCTTTAACAAATTTTAAATAACTTAAAATTGCATAAAGCAAGAGCACCCAATTAGCTACTTAAGAAAATGAAACAATGACAGAGTCCCAAATTTTAAATCACACGTGAGTTGCCCTAGATAAAGTAAAAACCCATCCACACTTAGAATATTATACAGACATAGACATGGATTTATAATGTTTGGTATGTTGGAAATACCATGAGAAGATTCTTGATACAATGTTATGAAGAAAAAGCATGATAAAAGTATCTATTTATAGGACAGTTTCAACAAGGTTAAACAAAATGGGATGAAATATGCCAACTTAAGAGCCAGTGCTAATCGCAGATTAGAAGTATTCAGGGTTCAACACTATTTTTTCCCTTAATAGTCTACCCTGCATATATTATTTTTATATAAGGGGGGAGGGGAGGAAGGGAGAAATGAACTTCATTCAAAAAAATAAAAGCAGAAATTATAAATTGGTAAGAACAAAAGCTGAAAAGGGAATGATAATCTTTTTTTTTAATTGGCTAGGAAATAAAAACCTAAGTAGACTATAATTGTTTTTAAAAAAGCAGACTAATTGGGCAGTGTCAAGTTTCAAAATGTAACTGTGTCCCATAGAGGAATCCAACTACCTTTGAGCAAAGTTTCCAGTAGCTCTTAGCTTCTCCCCACGTGGTGCCTTTCTCCCAGGTCTTAGGACACTGTTGAGAAGTTTTCCTTTGCCCATCTTTCAATAGAAAAGCAAATTAAGAATTTGGTTTTCTAAGCCCATATACTAATCAGCAAATATGCCTTAACAACCTTCAAATTGGCTTAGTTGGACTTCCCAGGACAGGGTCTAAGGAGCACAAAACTCCCACTTTCCTTACATTTCCCTCAACCAGGAAAAAAAAAAAACGTTCTCACACTGCGCTTCATTTTCATATTTCAACTAAAGAAAAATACGTTAATAAGTCTGAATTTAAACTTACTCTCCGTCATTTAGATTTATCCTCTCCGCTTTATAGCACATTCCTAAATGTAACTTGTAATCCTGATTCCCAAAGAATGCTTAATATGTTTAACAATATTCCCAGAGTCTCTGGAAATCTTATCCTTATATTTAGATTAACTGGCATGAAGCCATTTTATGTAAATTCAATTTATATTTAAATCAAAAGAGACTATGAATCATATGAATAAAACAGGTCTTATAGTAATGCTCTGATATTGGCATAAATAATACTTTGGCTAATGCTTGATGTGTTAATAATAATAAAATCTATATTAACAAACACTCTCTCCATGTATCAGATGTTCAGTTAAAGGTTATTTCAGTCTCCTGCCAGAATCCTTTATGATATTCAATATCAATTATTATGGCAAAATTGAGATTACAGATAACGAGAGAAACAGTGATTCTGTCCTGGAGACACTGAGCCCCTCTTAGTAGTGGTGACGTGTGTTCCCTGGCGCTATCTTTGAAGCAGGATCAGACTTTGAGCGGGAGATAATCCAAACACCTGTCTCCCATTTAAACACTGAAAACCATTTACATACAGGGTGACGACTTCTCATTAGAATATCCCTGTTTGAGCTGTCAGATGATTGCACTTTGACAAGGAAAAGTGTTACCCTAAAGTAGCAGTGTCTGTAAAAAAAGTCAAAATCCAAGATAATTTAAAGTAAAAATGTCTACCTATTATTTACAAAAGAAAGAAAGATCAAAAGACTTGCAAGAAACATTATCACTCAGGATTATTGATTTCTGGGAGAAATGAACAAGCAGTTTCATGACAGAAAAGTGCTGTAACAGTCTAAAGCCAGATTTAGTGTAGTCTGTCAATTTAAACAAGTACTAGTATCAAATTTGTTATTTCCCTGAGTTCTAATAAGCATAACAAAAAATGTGATTTTTATTAATACATATAGGTATATGTATTTTTTGCTACTTCATAATAGATCATGTTCAAAACTCCTATAAGTAATGAGAATTTAAAAATTTACTGATTAAAATGCAGTGAGTTAACAAATCAATTATATCATAAATGCAAATTGGTAATAATAACATTTTCTAAGTTATATATATGTTTTAAAAGCAATCACTTCCACATACACATAATAGCTAATGTAATTTAGTCTTCATAAAATGTAAAAGAAGGAATCATGTCCAATGGTCCCGAATTTCCCTCAAGAATAATGTGTCTTCTGAGAGCACTTCCCAGCCCTCCATTACTAATGCTTTACCCCTTGTTGTGTGCACAGGGCACTTGGCCTGTCCCTGGGTGAATAGCTTTTCCCTTCTCTTGCACTTCTGCCTTTGCCAGAGAACACATCCAATCCAGCCTGCTGGAGGCTGAGAAGCTCTTGTTGTAGGACTCAGTCACCCTACAGCCAGCGTAGATCAGCCCCTGAACATGTGAGAGATCCCAGCAAAACCCAGAAGAGTCGCCTGCTCTACCCCTGTCTGATCTCAACGCACGAGAAATAAACGCTTCATACTGTGTACGTCTGGCCCTTTACTGATCAATTGCTAAGACACCAAACTACTAAACAGGTGAACATTTCAGAGACCTTAATACTAAATATTAAGGAAGTCTTATCTTCCAACAAATTACAATGAACAAGTAAAAGGCTGACATTTTCTGTGTCCAAAGCGAGAATCTGGTATTGTCTCCTAAAAAAAGGAATATCCTTTACATAACGCAATATTGCAATAATTATTTTTCTGTTCATTTCCAGCTAATCGTGCTAGACTACTGCCTCCAAATTTTATTATTCTTTACATTAGTTAAATTATAGGCCCCTGTGAGGGAGCCTTTATATGTGTGTGTGTATATATAATATATATATATATTATTCTTAAGGGAGGGAGAGTTATTATTTTATTGTAATTCTATGTATTCTTGATATTAAAGCAATGGGCCCAATATGATTAGACTTCATCAACTAAGTTATGTAGAACCAGCTTGTTTTCCTATTTTAATGTCTATTTTGTTTGGTTTGGGCACAATTCTGTCTGAATTAGTTGCTTGAGCAAAAGATCATTCCATTTTGGGTCACTGGATTTCTAGAGGCGTCAGTAGGGCTGCTAATAGATTTAATATTTTTAATGCTCAAGACAATAAATCTATGCAACTGAGTTTAGAAATTATTTCAATTAAATACTTTTGGTGAATGGAGTATGTACGTATATTTTTATATAAACCTGTGTACCCGCCGACAGCCTTATTTGTATGTACACCCTTAGAGAGCCCCTTGGCTCTGAGGGTGATTAATAGAAATCGTTTGGGAATATCCTTTAGGCACCTCAAAAGCAGCATATCCAAAATAAATCACTTCCTGCCGTAACTCGT
Source organism: Delphinus delphis (assembly GCF_949987515.2). Classification (NCBI taxonomy): domain Eukaryota; kingdom Metazoa; phylum Chordata; class Mammalia; order Artiodactyla; family Delphinidae; genus Delphinus; species Delphinus delphis. The sequence continues at coordinate 3,983,975 of NC_082687.1, read as the reverse complement.
TTCACGTCTCCTTTTGTCAACTCAGTCGTATTACTATCTTTTGGGCGCAGAAGCCTCTTTCTCTCCACAATTCCACACCATCGAAAAGTCACAGATTCCTGGACACTGCCTTTCATCCCTCTCCTATGGATCCCTAGCTCTTTATTTCCACTTGTGGAGTATTAAGTCAGTGTCTCATCATTTCTTTTTTCTCACATTTTTTAAAAATGTTATTGAAATATAGTTGATTTACAATATTGTGTTAGTTTCAGGTGTACAGCAAAGTGATACAGTTATATATACATTCTTTATATATATACAGTTTTTATATATATAGTTACATATATCTAGTTTATATATATATATATATATATTCTTTTTTAGCTTCTTTTCCACTATAAGTTATTACAAGATATTGAGTAGAGTTCCCTGTGCTCTACAGTAGGTCTTTGTTGGTTATCTATTTTATATATAGTCGTGTGTATACTCTAGTCCCAAATCATCATTTCTTACATAATTCTCTGCAATAATTGTTTCCAGATTTCCATGATTCTGCTTTCCCACCCCTCTCAATCTTACCCCCACTCTAAATCACAAACATGATCGAGCTGTCTTGTCACATTCTGAAAACCCTTCAAGAGCTCTCCATGGCTTACCCTCGCACTGACGTTCTTTATCATCTCCCAGCCTGTAGTATATGTATGACACGACCTTCTACCCCTCACCTCTCCCTCCCCTCCGTCCTTGGAAATTACCTATCCACTGCACTGCATAATTCTAGTCCTTAGGTCCTTGTCCTTCCACATGTGCCAAACCATCTTTCCTGCTTTTTCATCTAGTCTCCCCCAGCTCCTACTGGTACACCAGCACTCAGTGGAGACATTAACTCCTCCGTGGAAACCTCCCTATGCATTCTTGGTCAGAGACAACTTCCTTCATGCGTCCCACAGCATCCTCTAGAACAGTGGTCACATGAAACAGTATCTTTGAAGGAATGAACACTTTGAAGAGCAAAACGTTGTACACACAGCTTTCTTCAGCCTAAAGGTAATTAAAAATCATCATCTGTTACCACAAGGATGTTAAAGCTCAGATAGATACAGCAAGGACAGCAAAACAATCACGACAAGGAACATGTGCTATCTCTCAGGCTAAGTGCTTTACACAGATTATTTAATTCTCCAATACTCCACTGAGTCTTCCTGTTATTATCCCCACATTATAGATGAGAAAACAAAGACTCAGAGAGTAAGTCTGATAACCCATCCAGATAAGCAGAGCTGTTGGCCATTTTCTCAGGAAAAGACTCACCGGTATTCCCTCTGACACTCAGGAAGGACAAGGATGTTGTCTAACCTTAAACATCACAGCAGAAGGTCTCAGCAGGCTGCTTCATGCCACAGGCCTTGTATTTGACCTTTGGTGCCTCAAGAAGAACAAGATATATGAGGTCTATGAGTTCGCTTCACCTACGCACTTTTATCATCAAAACCATGGGTGAGTCCCATCAGGGACTTTGAGTCAGCGTGCTGTTCAGTGAAAATGAATTTTGAATGAGTTTGTCAATAGCTCAGAATGAAACATAAATCTTTGAACCTAATGCAACCAGTTCTGATAGAGATAGAGTAGGATAATTAAATAGTTTAGAAATCCCACTAGTGGATTAAAGACAGAAAGGGAATTTTAAGGAATTTTGGGAGACTGTTGTAAGCTAGTGACCACTCAAGAAAAGAATCCAGCAACGTAGCAACAATCTACACTACTTTGAAGGAAGACCAGTGCATTCAAGCACAAGGCACACTCAAGCCAAAAACCCTGATAGTTAAAACACAAGACAATAGACATGGGGTCTGAATCTTGTGAAATGAAGTCAAGGAGTTAACTGTCCTTGAAGAGTAGTGTTTCTGCATGTAGCCAAGACAGGAATACAGGTGAAAGGGGAAAAAAACCAAGTGAAAGGGGACATTATACCAAAACATGAGATGAATTACCATATTTTAGTCTACTTCACCATCCTTTTGCTAATATACGTATCATTTAAATAGCACCATGGTTAGATCCTGGTTAGACCATATAGGGTCAAAGGAGAAACTAATGATGTAAACCTTGACGTCTATCCCAAAATGAGGAAGAAGGTGGTCTTCTCCCTTCCCCACTTTCTCTTTGATTGTAAAAATGTAGCCCTCTTTGTTCTCAGGGCTGTGCTCCCCTGCCTGCCTGCTTGTACCTCTCACAAGCATCCTACGTTAATAAACTCACTCTTCGCCCATCACTTTGCCTCGCACTGAATTATTTCGGCATCGAGACAAAGAACCTGAGCTTCAGTAAGTCCTGACACCAGGTGAGCAGTTTCAATCAGACTTCCCTGGTGGCGCAGTGGTTAAGAATCCGCCTGCCAATGGAGGGGCCACGGGTTCGAGTCCTGGTCCAGCAAGATCCCACATGCCACGGAGCAGCTAAGCCTGTGCACCACAACTACTGAGCCTGCACTATAGAGCCCACAAGCCACAACTACTGAGCCTGTGTGCCACAACTACTGAAGCCCACGCACCTAGAGCCCATGCTCCGCAACAAGAGAAGCCACGGCAATGAGAAGCCCGTGCACTGCAACAAAGAGTAGTCCCTGCTCACGCAACTAGAGAAAAGCCCGCATGCAGCAATGAAGACCCAACGAGCCAAAAATAAATTTGTTAAAAAAACAAAAGACTGTGGGTTCAAGTCCCAATCTGAGGTGCGGCTGGGTTTGAGTCCCATCCAAGGAGTGCAGTTTTAGCTCTGTATTTGTCTTACTCTCGATTGATATTTTTATTTTTTATGTATTTTTTATTGGAGTATAATTACTTTACAATTCTGTGTTAGTTTCTGCTGTACAATGAAGTGAATCAGCTCTATGTATACCTCTATCCCCTCCCTCTTGGACCTCCCTCCCCCCCCCATCCCACCCATCTAGGTCATCACAGAGCACTGAGCTGAACTTCCTGTGCTATACAGCAGGTTCCCACTAGCTATCTACTTTACACACAGTAGTGTATATATGTCAATCCTAATGTCCCAACTTCTCCCACCCTCCCCTTACCCTGTGTCCACATGTCCATTTTCTATGTCTACGTCTCTATTCCTGCCCTGCAGATAAGTTCACCTGTACCATCTTTCTAGATTCCACATATATGCGTTAATATATGATATTTGTTTTTCTCTTTCTGGCTTACTTCACATACCTAGAGCATGACAGACTCTAGGTCCATCCACATCTCTGCAAATGACCCGATTTTATTCCTTTTTATGGCTGAGTAATATGGTGGGAATGTAAATTGATACAACCACTGTGGGGAGCAGTATGGAGGTTCCTTAAAAACTAAAAATAGAATTACCATATGACCCAGCAATCCCACTACTGGGCATATGCCCTGAGAAAACCATAATTCAAAAGGACACATGCACCCCAGTGTTCATTGCAGCTCTATTCACAATAGCCAGGACATGGAAGCAACCTAAATGCCCATCGACAGATGAACGGACAAAGAAGATGTGGTACATACCTACCATCGATTAACATTTTTTAAATGTACTTTGACTACAATATTACAGTTGCTGCTCTGTCCATTTGTCTGTATTCTATTGAGACAAATGCATTTTTTATTTATTTTTATAGTTATCTCTTCCCTTCTTCCTGTGAATAAGTCGAATCAGGAGACCAAAAACCTCCCAGTTTTACTCCGTTCAGCTGAAGCCCTTCCATCTGTTGTGGCTTTAAAACACTCCAAGTGTTTTCTAGTCACGGTCACGATACAGCAGAATGATACACCTCAGCCATGCAATTTTAAAAAGAGAGAGAGCAAGAAAGAAACTGCATATCACGTTTCTATTGTCAGATGCCTTCAATGTGATGAAAACATATTGCACATTGGTGAGCTTCAAACGGTCACTGAATAGAAAGCTTTCTTCTTCCTTTTTTCCTGTTCAGTATGGCACTGCAAGCTCATAACATTAAAGTTCCAGCGATGGCCTTTTATTCATATACTCCTCCATTTCTTCTTTCTTCCTCATTCATTTCTTTATTCAGAAATTCCAAACCAGAGTGAGATAATCAGTAAATGAGTTCAGCAGGGAGAAGCAAGGCTACCATTTGAAATAATCGTTTTAAACAGTCACCAGCCACACTTAAGCCTCTGAGTTTTAACAAGAGCTTCAGCTCCACAAAAAAATCAGCTTGATTTCATCATTATATTTTTCCTGTCTCGGTGCTCTCAGGTCCCAGCTTAATGAAAGACAAGAAATAACAAGGCATTTCTTGGGAAAGCCAGTCCTCATTTTTGCTTTGCATATGAAAGCTTATCCCAGAATGATGGATCAGCAATTGAGGCTGGAGACGGGCAGAGGGGCTCACGTCACACTTTTGAAGTGCTCCAGTGCTAACCCAGCCTCAAACATCCTTTGATCTGATGTGGCTCAGAAGTTCCTTGTTCCCTCTCTCTACGCTCAGTGGTATTTTATCCAGGCTGCTCTGTAGACTCTTCATCCAGCTCTTCTCAATACCTGCTGGAAATGAAAGGAAGCGATTGACTTTTCCACGAGTCAAACTGCCGTCTGTTAAGGGTGTTCTTACCCCCTTTAAACCTGCTTAGGAAGCCAGTCTGCTGCTTCCTGCTTTCTTCCCCAAGCTTAACTGGAGGCATTAACTAAGCCACGAGGCTTCATAACTTCAATCTGATAGGCTGCCAGGACAGAACAGGTAGAGAACAAGAAAGTGAACCACAGCAGGAAAGTGGACAGAGTCCAAGTGTGAGAACACTTCCCCAGTTGGCTGGACCATTCACATCCAGCAGAAATAGATTGTAATCATCATAAGAACAATGTCATCGTCATATTCCAAACTGTGCGTGACAGCACTACCTTTTTGCTATAAACTCTCTGTTGGCCACATTGTAGCTAGGAAATCATCTCTAAATTTGCTCCTTCACTGCAGTCGACCTGTCAGCCACACGGCTCAGAAGAAAAGGGAGGAAAAAAAGAAAGAAAGAAAAATACAATACAATAAAATAAAGTTATTAAAATAAAAATGTTTTAAAGATTATTAAAAATAAACAGGTGAAAAAAAAAGAAAGAGAGAGCAACCAAACCAAAAAACAAATCCACCAATGATAGCAAGCACTATAAACTATAGTTTAAAAAAAAAAAGGAAAGACAGAACCCTAGGACAAACGGTAAAAGCAAAGCTGTACAGACAAAATCACACACAGAAGCATCACATACACACTCACAAAAGGAGAAAAAGGAAAAAATATATATACATATGTGAAAAAGGAAGAAAGCAACAAATCAATAAACAAATCTACCAATGATAATAAGCCCTAAATACTGAACTAAGATAAACATAAAACCAGAAACAAATTAGATGCAGAAAGCAAACCCCAAGTCTACAGTTGCTCCCAAAGTCCACCTCCTCAATTTGGGATGATTGGTTGTCTATTCATGTATTCCACAGATGCAGGTACATCAAGTTGATGGTGGAGCTTTAATCCGCTGCTCCTGAGGCTGCTGGGAGAGATTTCCCTTTCTCTTCTTTGTTCACACAGTTCCTGGGGTTCAGCTTTGGATTTGGCCCCGCCTCTGAGTGTAGGTCGCTGGAGGGCGTCTGTTCTTCGCTCAGACAGGACGGGGTTAAAGGAGCCGCTGATTCGGGGGCTCTGGCTCACTCAGGCCGGGGGGAGGGAGGGGCGCGGAGTGCGGGGCGAGCCTGGCCGGCGTGACGTTGCACCAGCCTGAGGCAGGATGTGTTGTCTTGGGGAAGTTTTCCCTGGATCACGAGACCCTGGCAGTGGCGGGCTGCATAGGTTCCCGGGAGGGGAGGTGTGGACAGTGACCTGTGCTGCCCACAGGCTTCTTGGTGGCGGCAGTAGCAGCCTTAGCGTCTCATGCCCGTCTCTGGGGTCCACACTGATAGTCCCGGCTCACGCCTGTCTCTGGAGCTCCTTTAGACGGTGCTCTGAAACCCCCCTCCTCTTGCACCCCGAAACAATGGTCTCTTGCCTCTTAGGCAGTACCAGACACTTTCCCGGACTCCCTCCCAGCTAGCTGTGGCGCACTAGCTCCCCTCAGGCTGTGTTCACTCAGCCAACCCCAGTCCTCCCCCTGGGATCTGACCTCCAAAGCCCCAGTCTCATTTCAGAGCCCCCACTTGCCCCAGCAGGTGAGCAGACAAGCCTCTCAGGCTGGTGAGTGCCGGTCGGCACCGATTCCCTGTACAGGAATCTCTCCGCTTTGCCCTCCGCACCCCTGTGGCTGCGCTCTCCTCCGCGGCTCTGAAGCTTCCCCCCGCCGCCACCCGCAGTCTCCACCTGCGAAGGGGCTCCTAGTGTGTGGAAACCTTTCCTCCTTCACAGCTCCCTCCCACTGGTGCAGGTTCCGTCCCTATTCTTTTGTCTCTGTGTTTCCTTTTTTCTTTTGCCCTACCCAGGTACGTGAGGCGTTTCTTGCCTTTTGGGAAGTCTGAGGTCTTCTGCCAGCGTTCAGTAGGTGTTCTGTAGGAGCTGTTCCACACGTAGATGTATTTTTGATGTATCTGTGGGGAGGAAGGTGACCTCTACGTGTTACTCCTCCGCCGTCTTGAAGCTATTCCCTGCAGTTTTCTTAATGGAGACTGCTCACTGCATGAAGTGTTAAATAAAGTTTGTTTCTATCTCCTAAAATATCTTCTTTAGTCATTTTTTAACTCCTTGGACCCCCTTTCTTAAAAGAGAGGGAAACTTCCACAGAGCAGGCCAACAAGCCTCCCTAGCCATGCTTATTCCTGAGTCATTGGCAAAGGGAATAGAGCTATCAGTGTTGTCTTCTACTAATCAGAATGGTGCTTGGTGCCGAGGAGGGTACCCTTCCTGCTCTCCCAAGCAAATGGAGGTCCAACATCTGGAAAATTTCAAAGTTCTGTTTGCAGGGATGGGAGACAAGGGGAGTTTGATAGTCAACCAAATGAAATCAGTCCCATGTGTACTTTTTCTCAGATTTTCCCATTTTAAGGAATTGAATCATAATTGTAATTGGTGGTGGAAGTTCACTCTGATTAGGTAATTATCTTCAGCAAGAGCAAAAAGAATGTTTATTTATTAATTTAATCAATGCCTTAAAAATGAGCTAGGTGCTAGAGTAACATAAATGATGGTCCCTGCTCTCACAGAGTTTCCACTATAGTAGAGGAGATGGAGAAAATGTTAGCCAACACATGAGAACATAAACATAATTGGGATGAGTGTGAGGGATATGAAAACATACATAGTAAGAGGATAATATGGGGAGGAAGCCCTGGAATTCTGTGGTTCAGAATTCTCTGGGGAGTTGAAGATGAAAGGAAGTGAATAGAAAACAGTATGCTGGGCAGAAGGAAAAGCATGAGAAAGTTTTGACACAGGACAGAGGGTGTCATGTGTGAGAAGGGACACTTTCTCTTCTGACTCAAGAGAGAAGAAAGCAAGAATGGTTCCAGGTGTAGGTAAGTGGCAACAAGCTGAGAGATTCCCCTTGAATACTGTTGGGAAGGAAAAAGTTTCCTTTCTTCCCTTCTAGGATCTCTGGCTGGTCTGCTAATTAAGTGACATAAGACAGATCAACAGGAGAAAAACAAATTTAACTATATCCATGTGAGAGCCCCACAGAGACATGAGACTCAATGGTAGTCAGCAACTAATGTTTATATACCACCCGGAGCCAAGGAAAAAGGGGACACGGACCTGAGGCTGCAAAGAGGAGGAGGATAAGTCACAGGAAGATGAGAAAAGCAAGCGTTTCGTAGACCAGTGTTTGCCCTGCCATGCAGGTAAGTTCTTCTGATGCAAGAAGTTATCTCTGGAAATAGCTCTCTTTCTGGTACAGACCCCCCGTCTAAATTCTTTTAGGCAGTTAAGGGAGAAGTAACAAGCTTTCCCTGAGTCTGCTGGGTCTTAAATGCCTTCACCTCATAGCAATCCACAAGCCAACACGGCACATTTTAGGGTGGCGCAGTCTGCTTCCCCTCAGTAGATCTTATCTCTTTCATGAAGATATTGGGTGACTTGCCTTAGTTAGCAGAAACCAAGACAAACCGATTTTAAAAGGAGTATCGTAAAGCTCCTCTGTGGGAGGAAAATATCTTTTCCTCTCTCCTTTACTTCTCCACTGGGAATCCTGTAGCAAGAGACAGATTAACAGCATACAAATTTATTTAATATAAGTTCTACATGACATGGGAGTCTTTATAAGGAAACAGAGACCTGAAGAAACAGTTAAACCTGTGTGGTTTTTTGCTAGGCTTGATCAAGAGGGGAAAGTCATAGAAAGATATGACAGGACAAAACTGAGCTAACTGTAGTAAACTGGGAGAAAGCTGGCATGGCCTGTTGGTTCAGATCCTGTTACCAAACACAAGTTCATGTGCCCCACACACAGTGAGGCCAAACAACCCAAAATGTCAGAGTTTGGAGCAGAGAAATATTTAGTGCAGGGCCACGCAAGGAAAACGGGTGGTTCATGCTCAAAATCCCCAAACTCCCCAATGGCTTTGGGGGAAAGTTTTTACAGGTAAACTTTGGGGTGAGGGCTGCAGGGTGTGTGGCTTCCTTCTGATTGCTTGTTGGTGAGGTAGTAAGGCAGTTCTCCAGGAATCTTGAGCTCAGCCTGAAGTTACCGTCCTCTACCTCGGTGGGAGTCTTAGCTCCTGCAGAAGAACTCAAAGCTATTGTTATGTATATCCCTTAAGGAGGAACCAGGATCCTGCTTTAATAGCTGCACTATCATTTCTTGATTTCTTCTCCTTTATTTCCGCGTTCCCTTACTTCCCTGATTAGTAACTGTTGGAATCTGCTCTTTGGTACTCAGGAAAGTCTAGAAGGCTGAAGCCTTTATCCTGCAAATCAGAAACTGGGGACAAGAGAGGTTTTTGTGCTCAGGAGGACCCCACAGTGTCCTGCTTGGTTTTAGCCCCTCCCTGAGTTCCTTTTCTTCTTTGGAGATAAGGATGCTCCTTTCTTCCGGGCATAAGAAGGGCATCCCTCCCATGAGTGTTTCATGACTTGATTCAGGGGAAAGTTAGAAAGTCCTTCCTGCACCTACCATGTCTCAAACTCTTTTAGTTCGAAATAGTCAACATGCCAAGTTGCCAGACATTAGGGTAATGTGTCCTAAACCCCATCACTCTTGTGGTAGCCACAGAATAAGAAGTGCTCCAAGAAAGCAGGGCAGCCCTGAGGACCTCCAGGACTAGAGCTAGGAATTTAGAAAGTATCAAGACTCGTGGGCTAGCCGGGACCTGGGCATCAGGTTCACTCTCTCAGGGTTTCTCCTTGTGAGGGGTGACATTGCTGGAGGCATGTCTGCAGGCAAAAGCTTACAATCCCACAAAAGAGAGGAAGTGGATAACTCCCCATCACTTTCATCCAGAAGACAACCTAGCTTGGCACATGACTGAATCAATCACTGTGGCCAGGAAAATGATACTGACTCACTGTGTCACTGTGTCATGAAGAAGGGGTCTGTCACCCAAAAGGAGGGAAGGGTTTCATTACAGTCTTTTCCAAAAAACGACTCCAGTGTGACTGATAACTAGATACACTCCATATTAAAAAATTATTTACAATAAGAAAAATCCTCTACAATTCCTGTACTAAAGTTCTAAGTCATCTCACAAAGGAAAATTCGATAAAGCCTTAAGCCAGTCTCAGCTTGGAGAAAAAGATTCTTTCACTGTGTCGGTTCTATGATGCTAATTTGTCTCATTCTGTGTTCCAGGAGATTCCATATCCCACACCAGACTTTATCCAAATTCTCTCTCCTTGTGCTTATCTGCAAATGCTCAAAAGTCCACACTTGGTTTCTTTTTTTTTTTTTTTTTTTTGCTGTACGCAGGCCTCTCACTGTTGTGGCCTCTCCCGTTGCGGAGCACAGGCTCCGGACGCGCAGGCTCAGCGGCCACGGCTCAGGGGCCCAGCCGCTCCGCGGCATGTGGGATCTTCCCGGACCGGGGCACGAACCAGCGTCCCCTGCATGGGCAGGCGGACTCCCAAACACTGCACCACCAGGGAAGCCCCACACTTGGTTTTTACTATAGATATTGCTGCTCTTAATTGTCTGCTCCACAAATTGCAAAATGGAACAGGACGAAATTATACATACGATTACGGATGGTCAGCCTTGATCTTTATCATTAAATTTGCTTAGTTTTGAACGTGTTAATAGCTTTTCTAACAGAAAAAGACCCTGTGACTAACTATAACATTTAATTTCAATTGAGATAGCACCACCTGCCGAGTCATTATGAGACGATGCAATTCAAAAAACCCAGCAAGCAAAAAAAAAAAAAAAAAAAAACCAAGCAGGCGTAACATTTACTTGGAAGAGTCAGAGACTGAAGTAAGAGGTCAGATTCTCACTTGTTATTTTTTTTTCAGCCCTGCCTTCACCCACTGTATTGCAGTTTTCCAGAAAATGTCAATGTCTATGGCTTCAACATTTCAAATGTATTCACAAACCTTGTAACATAAAGGCTTAGCTTAAGAATGTAGACTAGAACGAAAATATATTAAAATATTTTACTACTTATCCTTTCATGTGTCAATGAAAAATTAATCAGCCTAAGAAAGAAATGGAAAACTTTATTCAAGCCGAATTTGAGAATTATAACCCAGGAAGAGCATCTCAGAAAGCTCTGAGAACAGTTCTGCCTATTAAGAGTCAAGGCACAGGTATATAAGATTTTGGAGACAGAGTGCTGTACATCAAAAGATGTGTTACCGGCAGTTTACATAACCCACATCTAATCATCATCGTGGTAGGTCATGGGACCCCTTACAAGATCAGGAAAGAATGTTGTCTCTTAAGGAGTCATCTTGTTGATGCTAGGAGAATGTTGCTAGTTATGATTGAGCAAAGGGCAGAGAGGAATTTATGTTTAAATTTTTTTTTTGTCTTGCCATAAAATATGAGTTTTATTTCACACGTGCTGCATGACTTTCTTTAAAATTGACAGAAGTATTTGCACATTTGGAGAAAAGTCCAACAAAACTTGAACAGTAGAGAAAACATGTGACCACATTCTAGAATGAAAAAGTTGTTTTTCCTTTCTTCCTAATTATTGCAAATTCACAATGTAGCTCCACCCAGTCTCCAGGAATGGTTAAACCTTTTCGCCAAGGGAAGTATTTAATGGTTGTTCTCTACAGCACATTAAAAATGATTCCCTACACCTTTAACTATTAGCTCAAGTATTTGGTTCAGAAACCACAGCCCTGTTTAGTGTGACCTCACTGGTATGGCATCTGGGCAATTATCTTTGAGATAATGAGCCTTTTCATCCATAACTGAACAGCAGCCTCTCTCGTTTGGATTGCAAAAGATCAGAGGCAATCTGCTGCACGCCAGGGTGCCTGCCATCCCCTTTGTATCATACCTTATTTCCAAACTAACCTTTCATATTCTGAATTAAAGTGTCTTCAGGTTAAAAATTAATGAATTCACTTTAGCATCATTTGGGGGGATAATAGGCACAAAATATCATCCAGACAATGCTTTGCATCCTAACACCACAGTCTAAGGGAAGGACAACAGTTCCATAAATTCTTATGGAATTTTCTGACGCATGTCAGAAATGACGCATGTCATTGCCGGATCCTGATTTGGGTTACTCAGGAAAGCAAAGTCTCGCGACAGATTTAATGATACAGCATGCTAAATGCTCAGTTGGCATTTTGATGTAGTCTCGTGTTGTTCAAAACTTAATTTGGAGGTTACCAAGTGTTTATCAAGCTGTGATAATAAAATCCTTAACTTTTGCCATCAGCCACTCCTCTCGATCCATTGCTGCCTTGCAATCTCACCTATTCCTCAACGCTAAATGCGCCTTACCTTCTTAGGTAACGCTAAACGAACATGAAACACTTTCCTCCAAGGGTCAAGCATTCCTCCCCAGAGATCTGTTGGAAACTCATTTCTCTAAAAGACTCTCTTCATGAGGAAGCTTGAGATGGATACATTCCATGTAGGTCTGTAGTTAAAGAAAAAATTATTTAGATACTTTTTAAAGATGGTACAGAAGGTTTTATTCAGGGGGATCCTGCAATGGGAGTCCTGCAGTAGGGGATGGTACCAGAAGGGGGACCCCTTCCAGGACCCAAGAGTGGGCTCTTGTGTAACACTTGAAAATGAACTGTCCAAGGAGACACACGTGCTGACAAAGCAGGAGACTTTATTGGGAAGGGACTCCTGGGCAGAGAACAGCAGCGTCAGGGAACACAGGAGGACTGCTCTGCCACATGGCTCAAGTCTCAAGTTTTATGGCGATGCAGTTAGCTTTCCGAGTTGTCTCTGGCCAATTATATTGCCTGTGCCCATATTTGGTCTGATTCAAGGCCCTTCCTGGTGGTGCTTGAATCTCTCAGTCAAAATGGTTTCCAGCGTGAGGGTTTCTGGGAGGTTGGCAGGACATATTATGGGCTGTCTCTTCCCTTCTGTGGCCCTTCCTGAATTCTCCCAGTTAGTTTTTGGTGGCAGCGGCATGTTTCTTATGGGGACTTCCTGTTGCGAGACAACTCATGCAAGTAGTTATTATCATGCCGGGCCAAGGCGGGCAGTTTCAGTCAATGGTTCCCTAACAAGGAGAGACTGAGCTCAACTCTGAATAGAACAAAGGCAAGAGAAAGAGAAGACTTACCACCAAGGAGCAGTGTAAGGCCAGTGGATGGAAAGTTACTAAGAGGAAACATCTAGGCTAGAAGGATCCTTACTAGACTGACTCAACGTTCTTGTTGAAAGTAGATCAGAGTGGGAAACCACCTAGGGTGGGGGATGAGGAATTTGATCAGATACAGAGGATGAGGAATTTTTGCTGAACTGATTTAACAGAATTCTTGATGAACCTGAACTAAGCCATCCAAGGACAGAGCCCAAGTTCATGGCCTAGTCAGTTGAGGGCTCAGAGAATCCTGACTCAAGCTTAGTCAGAGGAGAGAGTTTTTGTCAGTATTAAAACTTCTTCAAATAACCTTGAAATGATACAACAATCGGTTCTCTTACTGTTTTTTATTTGACTTGACTTCGTAAGAAAGGAGGAACGCCAAGAAAAGGGATGCCATCCACTCTGTCACTATTCCCTTTGACTTAGTCAAGTTACTTTTGGCTGTAAGACACAGAAATCCACTCAAATTAGCTCAGTCGCAAGGAGGAATTTTCTCTAAAAGGACTTAATGTAACCAAGCCTCATAAAGGACTAGATCCAAGACCTGGGAAGAGATCAGAGAGCAAAGCACCTCTCCCCACCCCATGTTGTTTTCTACATGTTGGTTTTTGTCTCTAAGAGCAAACCTGACTTACCCACTACGGTCTGCTATTCACTACTGCTCTGAGCTGCTTTTGCAAAGAAAAGTGACAACATGCTATCAAGATGATCGCTGTGGCCCATATCTATGGTCAGGAAGGTAAGGATTGATTCTCTGAGAAAGGGGTCGTGGCCCAGGCCACCAAAACAAGCTGTCCCACTGCATACGCACAGTCTGCTTTGCGGCACTGAATGCCTGCAAACCACTGGCACTCAGCCTAGCAGATCCAGCATAAATGATGAAAATTCAGGCGTGCCAGAAGACGAAACATTAACAGATGACCATATATATGGCCGCAACTGATATACTTTTATGCCACCTATAAAGACGGTTTGTTCCTATACCCAACTAGAAAAATATTTGACACTGATTTCGCCATTGATGAGCTTTACATTTCCTAAGGAAGGAAGTTGGAAAGAGGAAGCAGAGAGAATTTTGCTCTCTCCATATCCAAGAGAGACCTATTGCTATGAGTCTCGTACATGCAAGCAAGAATTAGGTGTTAAATTCAGCTGCAATGATGGTAATGCATCTTAAAAATCACACCCAGAAATCTGGCTGATTAAGTCACATAAAATTCACGTAACTGGGGCTTCCCTGGTGGCGCAGTGGTTGCGAGTCCGCCTGCTGATGCAGGGGACATGGGTTCGTGCCCCGGTCTGGGAAGATCCCACATGCCGTGGAGCGGCTGGGCCCGTGAGCCATGGCCACTGAGCCTGCGCGTCCAGAGCCTGTGCTCCACAACGGGAGAGGCCACAACAGTGAGAGGCCCGCGTACCGCAAAAAAAAAACACGTAACTCCTTTGCCCTTTTAAGAAAACTTGTTTCTGTCAACAGCTAATCTAATAAAAGGTTTTTGCTCACATTAGAAGTTATTTATATGCTTATTTTATAATTCTAAAACATGTGGCAGTAAAGTACAGGCATAACCTAAAATAACTAGAAAATGTTAATAGTTGATTAACCATTAAATCTAGAAAGAGAGACAGGGAAGAGAGATTCCATTTTAACGCAGTCAATTTAGAGACTTCACGCTGTTTCATTTCTTCTTTCTTAACAATAAATTACCGCTTTGGGCTATTACTTTTAAAGACTGTTGAGTTGAACCTTGTAGGGGTTATAACTTGGCATTTTAAGAGACTTTTCCTTTCAGGAGGTCAAAGTATGGGAATTAATGCTTCACTCACTTACAAGAAGCTAAGCTGTAAAGGAAAGATACACACTGAAGTCTCAGGAAATTCAAGGTCCGTGGCTGAATGCCATGTACACGTGATATGGGGGACACGACTACATCTGTTTTATACGTGATACCAGGTTCTCCTACAGGTAACTTTAGCTTTTACAGGAAAAAATTGATTGTATGCAATATGAAGTCAGATTAATATTCATTCTGTGACATTTCCACAGTGGGAAATATTGCACAATTATTCCAGTCCCACCTTCTACGGCTTTCCAACCCTTGGAGAAAACTTGGGCTTTGAAACCCATGACATTCGTGAATCATTCCAAAATGTAGATCCCATGGTTATGGGTCAAAAGCACAGAGTACCAATCTCATGCTGTAAAGCTAATTCTTTAGCTTAGTGGTTAATAAATAATTGATATTGTGTTAGAGTTCCTGGACTCGGTACAATGCTCACTGGGAGTTTATAAATCATTACTTTCCAATTGCTGGACATTGCACGAGTTTGTTGAATAAGCCATAAATGCCACATTCCCATTCTTTCCACCAGCAATCAAGGAACCTCAACCTGACCCCATCAGGTTGAGTGTGGTGTTAGAAAAGTGTAATTCTGCTATAATAAAAATGGCAACTTCGGAGAGCAGTGTATCATATATTTGACAATGGCTATGCAATCTTAATGTAAATATTTGACAGTGATGAAAATTAAAATATCCCAAGCTCTGAAAAATCTCTTTATTTGGGGGAAAATTTTTTTTAATCTTTTTGGCATTCTTTAAGCAATCAGTATTTAGTATTTCCTTTATAAACTATGTTACTTTCATAGTTACAAGGAAGGATGATCATTTTTTTGTTTTGTGTTTTTTTAACTAATCAAATAAGTAGCTAATTTATATTACTTGCCCCCTGCAGGCATTTCATTACCACATTGAAAAGGTGAGAAAATAAGTTATTAATATGCATGGATGCTTTCGTTAAGCAATTTAGAAGGGTATATACAACAGGAACCCTTTCCAGATCTCCACCACCCAGAAGCTAAGCAATTATATTGAAATTCCGCTATTTAACCTTCATAAATGAAGTAACCCGCATAGCTAACGTTAAATGTTTGATTTAATTTACTTGCACAGGTAACTCACTGCGAAGGCATTTAACCTTAAAGTTAATGATATCAGATCTATCCCACAGTGTACGTGCCTCCAATTGCCTTCTACAGCCCTGCACAAACTAATATCATGTCCTCATTTTACTACCATCGGTGGGCAGGAGGGAGACATTACCCTCAATTATAACCTGCATAACACCTTTGTCAACTTCAGCCGCCTTCCACTTCAAGAACAGTAGATGAGGGAAGCAGGGGCAGGACCAGATGACCTCGGAAAGCAGATTCAAGGAGAAACCTCTCAGAGCCAAGCGGGAAGGTCTGTTTCAATTGTGTCTGTGCCAGAAGGGCTTCCTTTTTCCTTTTGATATTTGTACCTCAACCACCTTTAGGAGGCGTAGGGTTTTGTGGGGGGGTTTTGGTGTGGGGGGGTGTGTTTCTAAAGGAAGGGAGTGACTACAGAAGTACTAGACATCTTTGGAGAATTTACCATCATCTCAGAGGGGGAAGACCTTTCTAATCATGATTTTAAATCTCAGAAGTCCTAAGGTTGTTAAGTGGATACATCTAGCTACCTACATAGCAAACACTTCTGCATGGCGAGATTCACCAAGCAAAGTGAAAACACATGAAAAACTGGAGGAAAAATACAACAATGTCATAAAGGTTTATCTTCCATTTAATATATGGAATTTCTATGAATCAGTTTCAAAAATCTAATAAGACATCAGAAAAATGGCAAAAAATATGAACACACAGTTCACTTTCAAGAAATAAATATCACTCTTAAATGAATGAAATAATGCCCAAGTTCACTCATAATAGAAATATAATGGTACTGAATAAATACCAGTATTTATTATCAGACTGGCAAGGATCCAGGGGTTTAATAAGGTAATGTAGGTGGCACAGAGCAACAGACACTCTCATACAGTGCTGATGAGTCCACATTTTCAAAAGTTATAGGGGGATAACTATCAGAATCAAGATTTGAATCCAGATCCGTCTGCTCCAAAATGTCTTCCACCACCAGCTACCTGATGCTGAATACATAGAGCCTGAAGGTGACTCTGAATAAACCTCTTGTCTCTAAGCACACATTAATTACCCAGTTTGATTAAGGTGGCTTGAGATGATCTGTACCAAGTATTCCAAAGCACTTTTGTTACTGAGTCCAAGCGCACTCTGCTTGCTGCAAGACAGGCCAATAAATCGGGAGATGAGATGTTGAGGCAGGGAGTAGCAACTTTATTCAGAAAGCCAGGCGTCTGAGAGGATGGCTGACTAGTGTCCTAGAGTACCATCTTATCAGGGTCTGGGTGCTAGTTTCTTTTATAGACCAGAGAAGAGGGAGGAGGTGAGGAAGTAAAGTAAAAAGACCATAAGTCTTGCAAAACATCTCCTGGTTTGACCAGCCTTGGGAAGCGGATGTATTAATTTCTCCTTTCTTGCAGCCATTCACAAGTGGGCAAGGGTCAGAATGTTTCCCTGTGGGCTGAACAAAGGCACTTTAGTTTAACATTTAGGCAGAGGAGCAGAGTTCCCCGACAGAGGCCATTATATATGCCAATAGCTATAGACAGCATCCTTTTAGTGATTATAGTAACGAAAAGCAACAGAGAGCAAAGGTTAAAGTAAAAGAAACAGATCCAACATGGAGTCAGATTTTGTTCTTCCCTGTTACACTTTCTCTTCTGAAAATAGAACAATGTCCAATCTAGTAAAAACTGGTTATTTTCTCTTAAATATTTACTCTGAAACTGCACAGACCTGTACTCTGTTATTTGCTACGTTTTTACCTTTAAATCTTACCTATCTGCCAAACTAAACATAAGGCAGCACATACAAATCTAGGAACAGTACGAAGACAGAGCATCAGGACCCCGGAGAGCTCCATCGAGTTTCTGCTCGCCTTCTGCAAGCTGCAGAAAGCTCTTCTCCCAAACAAAGGAAATTTTCTACATTACGGTCACCCTGACCCACAAATACAGAATATGTCCCACAGGTCAGTGAACAGTTAAAACAGGGAGATACAAGGTCATCTCATTTTTTTTTTCTTTGAGAAACAAAATGAGGGGAAAGTAAAGGAAGGCAAATGCTAATTGTGCTGAAGAATTAGAATGCAGGAAAGTTAGACATGAAAAGTTATGCTTCCCCTAGTAACTATAACTTGGCCTATTCTATATAAATATAACAGCAAATGTAGTACATAAAATACTGTCATGTGTGCAAGGAATGAATAACCGTAGCTGGGAGGATCATAATTTTGACTTTCTTGACTTTTAGGAGTTTAAATTCTCAGCCACAATGGTGCATTAATACATACAAGTTTCTTAACCAACATCGACTTAATTTTTGCCACTCTCTATGCAACCGACTTCCGATTTTTCTTGGCACTATGTAAGCTAAAGCAGTCACATTTGAACACTGACCTTCCAAATTTGATTCTGATTCAAGTCTTGACCTTTAAGGGAAAAATGGAAGGAGAGAGTATTTTATCCTGGGCCTCATTAAACAAGGGAAAGAAAGTGAGGGCAAAGCTTTCAGCTGTGCGTGATTGTTAAACAGTGGGGAATGCAGAAACTGCTAAATGAAACAAGTCACGCATTGGGCCAGAAACAATGCTGAAGCGTTGTCGTTTAAACCTGCACACTGCTGTTTTGTATTTAATGCTGAGGGGTGTTTACAATGCTGTGATTGCTTGAGAAAGGTTAATCCAGATGCGTAAAGGAGTAGCAGTAAATGAGCTCACACCAGCTCTTTGCAGTGAATATTTTAATAACCATTGTGAATCCGTGTCAGCAGTGCAACCATCAAATGAAACGGGAAGGAAAGCAAATACTACCCTAAAGAATGAATTTTGATTTAAAATCGAGGCAGAGGCATTTTCATTGCCCTCTGCTGTAGTGATGATGGGGTGGGAAACCGTTTTCATCAGAGGAAGGTGCTGTTTTTGAGCTCCTGTGTTCTCAACTCACCATCCTATTTGTGAACTTGAGAAGTAGGGAGGAGTGAAAACCTCCACTCATTCTCCTTCCAGTTTTCATTTAGTTTCTTTTCCCCCATGAGCTTCACACTCTAGTAGCAATTCCCTCCTTGGAGAGTAATACCTTGCCTCTCCATCAGCTTATGTCAAAAACTATTCAATATTCTAAACACCTCCAACAGGGTGCATGTTCTTGTCTTATTTCCTTCCCTGGAAAGTATCTGTATTGATCTCTCCAAAACCTTGAGGCCAAATGAAAATAGCAGGAAAGGCATTCTATGAGGGGGAAATGCAGATTTGTACTGTCCCCTCCATTTTTATCTTGCTTTCCAGAATATCAGAGCAGACACAGCAATATTGGAAATTCAACATTAGTTTCTTTCTTCTTTCTTCCCCGAGGCTATGTTAATAGCAACCATTTGTGTTCCTGCCTTTATAACTCCAGGACCAAAGATCAACCAAAGTCATTGTTCCGACTTTTTCCTTTGAAAGAACCACTGCCCAACCCATTTGTAAAATGCAGATTCCCCCCTCTGTTGTTCCGTGATTTCTGTGAATAATTACTTCAAATTTGCTTGAGTTCAATTTTTTTTTTGCTCAGTTCATGATTTTGAACTCTGTTAAAGAAAAAATTATTCAGACACTTGTTAAAGATGGCAAGACAGACTTTATTCAAGGAGGGGTCTGGGAGTAAAGCAGAGAAATTAACCTCAACTCAAAACACAACAAGGACAAGTGGAGATTTATAGCCAAGGAGCAGGGTGAGGGTCAGTGGATGGAAAATTACTAAGAGGAAACATCAAGGCGAGGGGGATTCTGGCTAAACCGACTTGATAGGATTTTTGCTGAAGGCGGGTAAGGATGATAGGATACCAAGAGTGGGGCTTAGGAATTTGATCAGATCATCAAAGGTGAGGAGATTTTCGATGAAATGACCCAGCAGGATTCTTACTAAAACCTGACTAAATGGGCCAAGGACAGAGCCCATGAGCAGGTCAAAAAGAGGACTTAGAGGAGCCTAAATCATGTTTGGTCAAAAGGGAAAGTCTTGGGGGGGATCTTGAAGATGGCGGAAGAGTAAGACGCGGAGATCACCTTCCTCCCCACAGATACACCAGAAATACATCTACACGTGGAACAACTCCTACAGAACACCTACTGAATGCTGGCAGAAGACCTCAGACCTCCCCAAAGGCAAGAAACCCCCCACGTACCCGGGTAGGGCAAAACAAAAAAGAAAAAACAGAGACAAAAGAATAGGGACGGCACCTGCACCAGTGGGAGGCAGCTGTGAAGGAGGAAAAGTTTCCACACACTAGGAGCCCCTTCGCGGGCAGAGACTGCGGGAGGCGGAGGGGGGAGCTTCGAAGCCGCGGAGGAGAGCGCAGCCACAGGGGTGCGGAGGCCAAAGCGGAGAGATTCCCGCACAGAGGATCGGTGCCGACCGGCGCTCACCAGCCCGAGAGGCTTGTCTGCTCACCCGCTGGGTCGGGCGGGGCTACGAGCTGAGGCTCTGAGGCTCGGGTTTCGGTTTCGGACGGAGCGCAGGGAGAGGACTGGGGTTGGCCTGGGGTTGGCGGCGAGAACACAGCCTGCAGGGGGTTAGTGCACCACAGCTAGCCGGGAGGGAGTCCGGGGAAAAGTCTGCACCTGCCGAAGAGGCAAGAGACTTTTTCTTACCTCTGTTTCCTGGTGCGTGAGGAGACGGGTTTAAGAACGCTGCTTAAAGGAGCTCCAGAGACGGGCGCGAGCCGCGGCTCAAAGCGCGAACCCCAGAGACGGGCGCGAGCCGCGGCTAAAAGCGCGGACCCCAGAGACGGGCGGGAGACGCTAAGGCTGCTGCTGCCGCCACCAAGGGGCCTGTGTGCGAACACAGGTCACTCTCCACACCCCACCTTCCGGGAGCCTGTGCAGCCCGCCACTGCCAGATTCCCGGGATCCAGGGATAACTTCCCCGGGAGAACGCACGGCGCGCCTCAGGCTGGTGCAACGTCTCGCCGGCCGGCGCCTCACGCTGGTGCAACGTCACGCCGCCTCTGCCGCCGCAGCCCCGCCCCGCACGCCGTGCCCCTCCCTCCCCGGCCTGAGTGCGCCAGAGCCCCCCAATCAGCGGCTCCTTTAACCCCGTCCTGTCCGAGCAAAACACAGACGCCCTCCAGCGACCTACACGCAGAGGCAGGGCCAAATCCAAAGCTGAGCCCCGGTGAGCTGTGAGAACAAAGAAGAGAAAGGGAAATCTCTCCCAGCAGCCTCAGAAGCAGCGGATTAAAGCTCCACAATCAACTTGATATACCCTGCATCTGTGGAATACATGAATAGACAACCAATCATCCCAAATTAAGGAAGTGGACTTCAGGAGCAAGATCTATGATTTTTTTCCCTATTCCTCTTTTTGTGAGTGTGTATGTGTATGCTTCTTGGTGAGATCTTGTCTGTATAGTCTTGCTTCCACCATTTGCCCTAGGGTTCTATCCGTCCATGGTTTTTTTAAAAATTTTTTTCTTAACAATCAATTTTAATTTTAATAACGTTATTATACTTTACCTTCGTTCTTTCTTTCTTTCTTTCCTTCCTTCCTTCCCTCCTTTAGACAACGAATCATCCCAAATTGAGGAGGTGGTCTCTGACAGCAAGATTTATGATTTTTCCCCATTTACCTCTTTTAGTGAGGGTGTATGTGTATGCTTCTGTGTAAGATTTTGTCTGTATAGCTTTGCTTCCAACATTTGTCCTAAGGTTCTATCCATCCCTTTTTTTTTTCTAAATAAGAATTTTTAATTCAATAACTTTATTATACTTAATTTCATTTTTACTGTATCTTCTTTCTTTCTGTTTTTTTTTCCTTCTTTCCCTCCTTCCTTCCTTCCTTCCTCCCTCCCTCCCTCCTTTCTTTCCTTCCTGCCTTCCTTCCTTCTTTGCTTCTTTCTTTCTTTCTTCCTTCCTTCCTTCCCTCCTTTCCTTCTTTCTTTTCTCATACTTCTACTAATTCCCTCTACTTTTTCTCCCTTTTATTCTGAGCCGTGTGGATGAAAGGCTCTTGGTGCTCCAGCCAGGAGTCAGGGCTCTGCCTCTGAGGTTGGAGAGCCAACTTCAGGACACTGGTCAACAAGAGAACTCCCAGCTCCACATAATATCAAACGGCGAAAATCTCCCAGAGACCTCCATCTTAACACCAGCACCCAGCTTCACTCAACGACCAGCAAGCCACAGTGCTGGACAACCTATGCCAAACAACTAGCAAAACAGGAACACAACCCCACCCATTAGCAGAGAGGCTGCCTAAAATCATAATAAGGCCACAGACACCCCAAAACACACCACCAGATGTGAACCTGCCCACTAGAGAGACAAGATCCAGCCTCATCCACCACAACACAGGCACTAGTCCCCTCCACCAGGAAGCCTACACAACCCACTGAACCAACCTTAGCCAATGGAGACAGACATCAAAAACAGCAGGAACTACGAACCTGCAGTCTGCAAAAAGGAGACCCCAAACACAGTAAGATAAGCAAAATGAGAAGACAGAAAAACACACAGCAGATAAAGGAGCAAGATAAAAATGCACCAGACCTAACAAATGAAGAGGAAATAGCCAGTCTACCTGAAAAAGAATTCAGAATAATGATAGTAAGGATGATCCGAAATCTTGGAAATAGAATGGACAAAATGCAAGAAACAGTTAACAAGGACCTAGAAGAAATAAAGATGAAACAAGCAACGATGAACAACACAATAAATGAAATTAAAAGTACTCTAGATGGGATCAATAGCAGAATAACTGAGGCAGAAGAACGGATAAGTGACCTGGAAGATAAAATAATGGAAATAACTACTGCAGAGCAGAATAAAGAAAAAAGAATGAAAAGAACTGAGGACAGTCTCAGAGACCTTTGGGACAACATTAACCGCACCAACATTTAAATTATAGGGGTTCCAGAAGAAGAAGAGAAAAAGAAAGGGACTGAGAAAATATTTGAAGAGATTATAGTTGAAAACTTCCCTAATATGGGAAAGGAAATAGTTAATCAAGTCCAGGAAGCACAAGGAGTCCCATACAGGATAAATACAAGGAGAAACAGGCCAAGACACATATTAATCAAACTGTCAAAAATTAAATACAAAGAAAGCATATTAAAAGTAGCAAGGGAAAAACAACAAATAACACATAAGGGAATCCCCATAAGGTTAACAGCTGATCTCTCAGCAGAAACCCTACAAGCCAGAAGGGACTGGCAGGACATATTTAAAGTGATGAAGGAGAAAAACCTGCAACCAAGACTACTCTACCCAGCAAGGATCTCATTCAGATTTGATGGAGAAATTAAAACCTTTACAGACAAGCAAAAGCTGAGAGAATTCAGCACCACCAAACCAGCTTTACAACAAATGCTAAAGGATCTTCTCTAGGCAAGAAACATAAGAGAAGGAAAAGACCTATAATAATGAACCCAAAACAATTTAGAAAATGGGAATAGGAACATACGTATCGATAATTACCTTAAATGTAAATGGACTAAATGCTCCCACCAAAAGACACAGGTTAGCTGAATGGATACAAAAACAAGACCCTTATATATGCTGTCTACAAGAGACCCACTTCAGACCTAGAGACACATACAGACTGAAAGTAAGGGGATGGAAAAAGATATTCCATGCAAATGGAAACCAAAAGAAAGCTGGAGTAGCAATTCTCATATCAGACAAATTAGACTTTAAAATAAGGACTATTAAAAGAGACAAAGAAGGACACTACATAATGATCAAGGGATCGATCCAAGAAGAAGATATAACAATTGTCAATATTTATGCACCCAACATAGGAGCACCTCAATACATAAGGCAAATACTAACAGCCATAAAAGGGGAAATCGACAGTAACACATTCATAGTAGGGGACTTAAACACCCCACTTTCACCCATGGACAGATCATCCAAAATGAAAATAAATAAGGAAACACAAGCTTTAAATGATACATTAAACAAGATGGACTTAATTGATATTTATAGGACACTCCATCCAAAAACAACAGAATACACATTTTTCTCAAGTGCTCATGGAACATTATCCAGGATAGATCATATCTTGGGTCACAAATCAAGCCTTGGTAAATTTAAGAAAATTGAAATTGTATCAAGTATCTTTTCTGACCACAACGCCATGAGACTAGATATCAATTACAGGAAAAGATCTGTAAAAAATACAAACACATGGAGGCTAAACAATACTCTACTTAATAATGAAGTGATCACTGAAGAAATCAAAGAGGAAATCAAAAAATACCTAGAAACAAATGACAATGGAGACACAACAACCCAAAACCTATGGGATGCAGCAAAAGCAGTTCTAAGGGGGAAGTTTATAGCAATACAAGCCCACCTTAAGAAGCAGGAAACATCTCGAATAAACAACCTAACCTTGCACCTCAAGCAATTAGAGAAAGAAGAACAAAAAACCCCCAAAGCTAGCAGAAGGAAAGAAATCATAAAAATCAGATCAGAAATAAATGAAATAGAAATGAAGGAAACAATAGCAAAGATCAATAAAACTAAAAGCTGGTTCTTTGAGAAGATAAACAAAATAGATAAACCACTAGCCAGACTCATCAAGAAAAAAAGGGAGAAGACTCAAATCAATAGAATTAGAAATGAAAAAGGAGAGGTAACAACTGACACTGCAGAAATAAAAGAGATCATGAGAGATTACTACAAGCAACTCTATGCCAATAAAATGGACAATCTGGAAGAAATGGACAAATTCTTAGAAATGCACAACCTGCCAAGACTCAATCAGGAAGAAATAGAAAATATGAACAGACCAATCACAAGCACTGAAATTGAAACTGTGATTAAAAATCTTCCAACAAACAAAAGCCCAGGTCCAGATAGCTTCACAGGCGAATTCTATCAAACATTTAGAGAAGAGCTAATACCTATCCTTCTCAAACTCTTCCAAAATATAGCAGAGGGAGGAACACTCCCAAACTCCTTCTACGAGGCCACCATCACCTTGATACCAAAACCAGACAAGTATGTCACAAAGAAAGAAAACTACAGGCCAATATCACTGATGAACATAGATGCAAAAATCCTCAACAAAATACTAGCAAACAGAATCCAACAGCACATTAAAAGGATCATACACCATGATCAAGTGGGGTTTATTCCAGGAACGCAAGGATTCTTCAATATACACAAATCTATCAATGTGATAAACCATATTAACAAATTGAAGGAGAAAAACCATATGATCATCTCAATAGATGCAGAGAAAGCTTTGGACAAAATTCAACACCCATTTATGATAAAAACCCTGCAGAAAGTAGGCATAGAGGGAACTTTCCTCAACATAATAAAGGCCATATATGACAAGCCCACAGCAAACATCATCCTCAATGGTGAAAAACTGAAAGCATTTCCACTAAGATCAGGAACAAGACAAGGTTGCCCACTCTCACCACTATTATTCAACATTGTTTTGGAAATTTTAGCCACAGCAATCAGAGAAAAAAAGGAAATAAAAGGAATCCAAATCGGAAAAGAAGAAGTAAAGCTGTCACTGTTTGCAGATGACATGATCCTATACATAGAGAATCCTAAAGATGCTACCAGAAAACTACTAGAGCTAATCAATGAATTTGGTAAAGTGGCAGGATACAAAATTAATGCACAGAAATCTCTGGCATTCCTATATACTAATGATGAAAAATCTGAAAGTGAAATCAAGAAAACACTCCCATTTACCATTGCAACAAAAAGAATAAAATATCTAGGAATAAACCTACCTAAGGAGACAAAAGACCTGTATGCAGAAAATTATAAGACACTGATGAAAGAAATTAAAGGTGATACAAATAGATGGAGAGATATACCATGTCCTTGGATTGGAAGAATCAACATTGTGAAAATGGCTTTACTACCCAAAGCAATCTATAGATTCAATGCAATCCCTATCAAACTACCACTGGCATTTTTCACAGAACTAGAACAAAAAATTTTGCAATTTGTATGGAAACACAAAAGACCCCGAATAGCCAAAGCAATCTTGAGAACGAAAAAAGGAACTGGAGGAATCAGGCTCCCTGACTTCAGACTATACTACAAAGCTACAGTTATCAAGACAGTATGGTACTGGCACAAAACAGAAAGATAGATCAATGGAACAGGATAGAAAGCCCAGAGATAAACCCACGCACATATGGACACCTTATCTTTGATAAAGGTGGCAGGAATGTACAGTGGAGAAAGGACAGCCTCTTCAGTAAGTGGTGCTGGGAAAACTGGACAGGTACATGTAAAAGTATGAGATTAGATCACTCCCTAACACCATACACAAAAATAAGCTCAAAATGGATTAAAGACCTAAATGTAAGGCCAGAAACTATCAAACTCTTAGAGGAAAACATAGGCAGAACACTCTATGACATAAATCACAGCAAGATCCTTTTTGACCCACCTCCTAGAGTAATGGAAATAAAAACAAAAATAAACAAATGGGACCTAATGAAACTGCAAAGCTTTTACACAGCAAAGGAAACCATAAACAAGACCAAAAGACACCCCTCAGAATGGGAGAAAATATTTGCAAATGAAGCAACCGACAAAGGATTACTCTCCAAAATTTACAAGCAGCTCATGCAGCTCAGTAACAAAAAAACAAACAACCCAATCCAAAAATGGGCAGAAGACCTAAATAGACATTTCTCCAAAGAAGATATACAGACTGCCAACAAACACATGAAAGAATGCTCAACATCATTAATCATTAGAGAAATGCAAATCAAAACTACAATGAGATATCATCTCACACCAGTCAGAATGGCCATCATCAAAAAATCTAGAAATAATAAATGCTGGAGAGGGTGTGGAGAAAAGGGAACACTCTTGCTCTGCTGGTGGGAATGTGAATTGGTTCAGCCACTGTGGAGAACAGTATGGAGGCTCCTTAAAAAACTACAAATAGAACTCCCATATGACCCAGCAATCCCACTACTGGGCATATACCCTGAGAAAACCAAAATTCAAAAAGAGTCATGTACCAAAATGTTCATTGCAGCTCTATTTACAATAGCCCAGAGATGGAAACAACCTAAGTGCCCATCATCGGATGAATGGATAAAGAAGATGTGGCACATATATACAATGGAATATTACTCAGCCATAAAAAGAAACAAAATTGAGCTACTTGTAATGAGGTGGATAGACCTAGAGTCTGTCATACAGAGTGAAGTAAGACAGAGTGAAGTAAGTCAGAAAGAAAAAGACAAATACCGTATGCTAACACATATATATGGAATTTAAGAAAAAAAAAATGTCATGAAGAACCTAGGGGTAAGGCAGGAATAAAGACGCAGACCTCCTAGAGAACGGACTTGAGGTTATGGGGAGGGGGAAGGGTGAGCTGTGACAGGGCGAGAGAGAGTCATGGACATATACACACTAACAAACGTAGTAAGGTAGATAGCTAGTGGGAAGCAGCCGCATGGCACAGGGATATTGGCTCGGTGCTTTGTGACAGCCTGGAGGGGTGGGATAGGGAGGGTGGGATAGGGAGGGTGGGAGGGAGGGAGACGCAAGAGGGAAGACATATGCAAACATATGTTTATGTATGACTGATTCACTTTGTTGTAAAGCAGAAACTAACACACCATCGTAAAGCAATTATACCCCAATAAAGATGTTAAAAAAAAAAAAAAGAGAAAGTCTTCATCGACTCACTTTTTTAAATTAACTGCATAATTTTAGAAAATAAATGGAAAATATGACCAGGCATGTTCAATATAACATATTACTCTGATGTTAATATGCATCGCAAGCAAATGTATTTTTGCTACTATGATACTATTGAAACAGGAGGGAAGGGGGCAGGGCACAACCTTTGAAAGAATGACATAGCCGGAGGACATGACATAAGCTGATATGAACAAAATGGGTCCAAGATAGTGGACAAGTCACTTCCACTAGACCCTGAACCTCAGTATACCCTCGCCGTAACACATCAGCAAGCTAAATGACACACCACAGGCACCATGACAGTTCCAGGACCGATCATAAAGATCAAAAAGTGGGCGGAGGCCCAGTTCCTGGAAATCCCCGCCCCTTCCTGAAATAGCTGGAATACTCTTCGCACTCATTAGCCTATGAAATTACCCACACCTGTTAAAACTGACAGCCCCATACCCTGGTGCCTTTGTCACCTTCTGAGATGGCCCATACTCTGTCCGTGGAATGTGTTTCCCCCAAGGCTGCTCTCACCTTCTGAGATGGCCCACAGTCTGCCTGTGGAGTGTGTTTCTCTCCAAATAAACCCACTTCTTACATATCACTTTGTCTCTCACTGAATTCTTCCTGCGATGAGACATCAAGAACCTGAGCTTCATTAAGTCCTGAAACCAGGTGTGTGATCTCAGTTGGAAGACTGTGGGTTTTGGCCAGATTCGAGTCCCAGTCACGTGGGTCCAAGTCCCAATCTGAGGTGCACGGTTTCACTATGATTTTTATATCCATGATTATTTTCAAAACACATTTTATTAGTAAAAACATTCCAATATCTCCTATGTAAAGCAATGCCAAAACTCCAGGGAAAGAAATAAAACCCCTAAGCAAATTAGATAATTGACTTATTATCTGAATAATAAATTAATAAAAGCTTACACTTATAAAGTGTTTTATATTTTATTTTCACATACCTAAATACTACTAATTACTTACACTTACGAGGTATTAACAAGGGTCAAGCCCCCTACTGAACACTATAAATATTATCTCACTTAATTATTTTTAGATAGGCACTATTATCATCTTCATTCAGGGAAAACTGAGGCTAAGAGTATTACAGAAATTAGAGGTGTTAGAATTAGAATCCAAATTCAGACGTGCAGTGGGTTACTGAAACTGAGCAGGACCCTGTGGGGCTCCCAGATACAAATCCTTTCTGTGTCCCTCATTTCTTGTTTGCAGGAAATAGGCTTCATTCAGCCTCCTTGACCTTCCCTGAGCTCCAAAGGGCAGATCAAACAGTTTCTAATCAGAGAAGTGAAGGAATGCAGAAACTAAGGAGGGGCGGTCAAGAAACAATAGTGCAGTGATAAAGCAGGGTCTTGGTTTCACCGTCAAGGGATATACAGAACAATATCTTTGAGCTCTTCTATAGGAACCAAGCCCCCCACCCAGGTGGAGGGTGGTAACTTCAGGCTGAGCACAAGATTCCAGGAGCACTGCCCTGTTACCTCACCACCAACCAATGTAAAGAAAGTCACACACCCTGCAGTCCTCACCCCAAGTGTTGCCTATAAAAACTTTTCCGTGGGGATTTCCCTGGGGACTTCCCTGGTGACACAGTGGTTAAGAATCCACCTGCCAATGCAGGGGATGGGGGCTTGATCCCTGGTCTGGGAAGATCCCACATGCGGCAGAGCAACTAAGCCCATGCACCACAACTACTGAGCTGCATGCCACAACTACTGAAGCCCGCATGCCTAGAGCCCATGCTCTGCAACAAGAGAAAACACTGCACTAAGAAGCCTGCACACCACAACAAAGTGTAGCCCCCCACCCTTGCTGCAACTAGAGAAAACCCCGCGTGCAGCAACGAAGACCCAAAGCAGCCAAAAAAATAAATCATTTTTTAAAAAAAATTTTTCCCTGAAAACCATTGGGGAATTCAAATTTTTGAACATGAGCCACTGTTCTCCTTGCTTGGCCCTGCAATAAATCTTTCTTTGCTCCAAACTCCAACGTTCTGGTTTGTTTGACCTCACAGTGTGTCAGGCGTGCAAATTTGCATTCAGTAACATCACTGTGGTTTAACACACATTCGTAATTTCGTTTGATCTTTTGTACATTCCTACAATACAGTTAGAGCAAATCTTATTTCTGCTTGACAGATGTGCAAACTATAGAAAGAGACAGAATGACATAAAAGTTCATCCAACTAATATAGATAAAGACTGACATCCAGGTACATGATTCCTGTAAATACACTTGTCTTTTAACCATTTCATGTGCTTTAGCTATGCATGGTTTAAAGGTCCTTTTAGTCATAACTGTGAGTTCGTATTTTGAGAAATTTAACTTCATAACAAACCAAAAAAGGCAAAGTAAGATAAGCTACCATTGCCTATCAAACTGATTCAAATACTAATCTCATCCAGAAACGCCCTCACTGTCACCCTGGAAATAAGGTTTCATCTGCGCACCCCATGGCCCAACCAAGTTGACTGATGAAATTAACCATCACAACTCCCGAAAGATGACAGAAGACTTTGAATTCCTAAGCCACACTGGAACTAGAGGAAAATGGTAGCTTGCACTATATCCAACCTGGACCTTGTTTTTGTTAACAAGGGGCTCCTTAGAACGGCTTATGGGCTCTCAGTATCCTCCACTCTCTCTGCACAGAGTAGACTGCAAGCCTGGGGAAGGCGGTTTCAGGTCCTGGGTATTTTACACATGACTGCAGGGTATTCCGAAGTCCTGACTAAGGGAAGCACAGGACTGCTCCCTGCTCAGAGCTCACCCCGCACACCTACCTCCTCAAGGGAGAAGAGCGCTGACATGTAGTGTCAGAGACAAAGAACAGCAAGTCCTCCCAATTCTACTTTCAAACAAAAATCCCCCAAATCCCAAATCTGACCTCTCATCACTTCTTCCACCAATACAATTCAGATCAAAGCCATCATTCCTCTCCTGGATTTCCGTAAATACTTTCTATCTTCCTGTTTCTGCCCTTGAACCCATATCATCTAATCTCAACACGGCAGCCAGTGTGTCCCTTTAAAATATGTTCTATGATGTCATTCCTCTGGTGAACATCCTCCAATCAATTACCAGCATGTTCAGAGTAAAATCCACAGTTTATACTAGCTTTCAAGGTTCTCTGTATCTGCACCCCACATCCTTCCTCTCTAACTACCTCTCCTGAACTTTCCTCCTAGCATCCTCTCCTTAAGCCACATTGGCCTCTTTCCTCTTCCTTGAGCACGCCAGGTAGTTTTCTGGCTCTGACCATCGAACCGTGGTTCCTACCCCCTGAGGGGAACCCCTTGCTCCCTCCCATAGCTGCAGGCTTGGTCCCTAACTTCCATCAAGACTCACCCGCTCTCCTCAAACAAAACAGAAACTACCCCGTCCCCCGGCCCCCCCAGCCCTTGTCACCTCGCACCGTGCATCTCCCTCACCTCACTGTCTTGTTCTCTATTCCCTTTATCACTATCTGCGCTTACACATTTACACGTCCGTATGTTTACAGACGGTCCCCTAGCCTAAAAGCTCGGATAACTATTTGCTGACTGAATTGAAAGTCTCTAGAAAAATGCCATTGCCTCCATTTCAATATTACTTCCACTCACCCTCTACTCCCGCTTATACCCACTTCTGTATGAGTGAGGCTCGTTGCAGCAATCTGTCTAGGTATCTCTGAGCCCTTCTCGTGCTTCAAATTTTTTTTTTGCTTTCATGGCCACCAAATATTAACAACTCTGCATGCCCTCAGGGAGCCACCTCTCTCCTCATTTGACGACACACCCCTGCACACAAAAGGAGCTCAGTTACTATATGTAAAGTGACTGAAGATGGCAGCTTGCCAGCATGTGCTAATGAAACATCTCCTGTCCCTCCCCTGCAGCACGCAGTTAACAGGGCATCCAGGAGACCTTGCACCGGGCCTGACACAAAAGTTATCCTTGAAGAGGAGGCTAAGATGAAATAGGGTGAGTTTAGGCTCAGGGCAGGTAGTGTGGAGGGAGGACCTTGCAGTACACCAAGGTCATTTATGAATGCAACTGTCTGAATAACTTATTCTACGAAGACTGTGCCACTGGGCTCTGTCATGCTAATGGGATCCTATTTGTAAGAAACAGGAATGAATAAATTCTGCAAAATAGTACACATCTGAGAACATTTGCTCTCTTGTCCTCACATGGACAAAAGGTTATCCTGGCCCAAAGAAGTAAGTCCAAGAACAGAGGTGTTTCACCTTTCACTTGCATGGAAAGAAAGCATACGACGTTTGGCTAACTTTTACAGAAGCTTCTGCTTCTGCTTACAAGCTGGATATTTGATGTGTGCAAAGGTTATTGCAAAATAAAGAATATGTCGCGAAAAGGAGGCTCCTGGAGAAGGGTTCAGAAATACTCTCAAATACAAGCACACACGCTCTATTAAGTCCTGCGGACGTGCTGTGCAGACTGTGTCTGCAGTTAACACATCTGTATTGTACACTTAAAAGTCTGTAAAAAAAAACAAAGTCAGTGAAGAGAGTCACTGCTGATGGGAAAGTAAACTGGTGCAGCCACTATAAAGAGCAGTGTGGAGGTTCCTTAAAACGCTAAAAACAGAACTACCGTACGATCCAGCAATCCCACTCCCGGGCATATACCCAGAGAAAATTATAATTCGAAAAGACACACACACCCCAATGTTCATAGCAGCACTATTGCCAATAGCCAGGACATGGAAGCAACCTAAGTGTCCAGTGAAAGAGGAATGGATAGAGAAGATGTGATATGTGATGTACATACAATGGAATATTACTCAGCCATAAAAAAGAACGAAATAATGCCATTGGCAGCAACACGGATGGACCTAGAGATTATACTAAGTTTAGTAAGTCAGACAGAGAAAGACAAATACCATATGATATCACTTATATGTGGAATCTAAAACAAAGTGATAGGGAATTCCCTTGCGGTCCAGTGGTTAGGACTCGGTGCTTTCACTGCCGGGACCTAGGTTTGACCCCTGGTGAGGGAACTAAGATCCCATAAGCTGTGTGGTGCAGCCAAATAAAATAAAAAAGATACAAATGAACTTATATACAAAACAGAAATAGAACCACAGACATAGAAAACAAACTTAAGGTTACCATAGAAGGTGGGGAGGGATAAATTAGGAGTTTGGGATTAACATATACAGACTACCATATATAAAGTAGATAACCAACAAGGACCTACTGTATAGCACAGAGAACTATACTCAATACTTTTTTTTTTAACATCTTTATTGGAGTATAATTGCTTTAGAATGATATGTTAGTTTCTGCTTTATAACAAAGTGAGTCAGTTATACATATACATATGTTCCCATATCTCTTCCCCCTTGCGTCTCCCTCCCTCCCACCCTCCCTATCCCACCCCTCTAGGTGGTCACAAAGCACCGAGCTGATCTCCCTGTGCTGTGCGGCTGCTTCCCACTAGCTATCTATTTTACGTTTGGTAGTGTATATACTAGAGAATGGACTTGAGGATATGGGGAGGGGGAAGGGTAAGCTGTGACAAAGTGAGAGAGAGGCATGGACATATATACACTCAATACTTTTGTAATAACTTTTAAGGGAAAGGAATCTGAAAAAGAATAGATCTACATATTGTTTGTATAACTGAAACACTTTGCTGTATACCTGAAACTAACACAACATTGCACATCAACTACTATACTTCAATAAAAATTTTAAAAACCTCATTAGTTAAAATTAAAAATCTGTAAAGAGGGTAGATCTCATGTTAAACATTCTTATAACAAAGTTTTTAAAAAAGGACACATGATTGTGGGTCCACAGGTGCATGTGATTGTGTTGTTAATAGTAATTTATGTTGATTAAAAATTCTGGGGCTTCCCTGGTGGCACAGTTGTTGAGAGTCTGCCTGCCGGTGCAGGGGACACGGGTTCGTGCCCCGGTCTGGGAAGATCCCACGTGCCGCGGAGCGGCTGGGCCCGTGAGCCATGGCCGCTGAGCCTGCACGTCCGGAGCCTGTGCTCCGCAACGGGAGAGGCCACAACAGTGAGAGGCCTGCGTACCGCAAAAAAAAAAAAAAAAAATTCTGTAAAACAAAATTAGTTAAGTACTTCCGTTGTTGCTAAAAGAAATTTTACCAGGGAAGAAAATGTGGATTCTCAAAAACTCTCTGTATTGCACTGGGAACTATAAATTCCAGACTGAAAAATCATCTAATACACAGAAAATGGGAAGAATAGGGTGAGAAAGGCAAGTAACTGCTGAAGAGGGATCTTAAAACTGCTTTGACCTGAAAAGCATTTCAAAAGCAAAGCAAGTGACTTACAAATGTCAAGAATACAAATGTAAACACGAATGTAACAATATATTTGGGTCATCTATTTTCCTCGATCTTTCTGACGGCAGTACCATCTGGAGACTCGGTTTGACCAAGGACGTGAGATCTTAAGGAAAGTTAGACACAGACACTGAAAAGGCTGTTCATGAAATTATTCTGTTTCTTTCATGATTCTTATGCTGTTTTGTCATTGCAGCGAAGAGGCGACTGAAAATTCGAAAACTGAAATTTTCTTTTAAAATTCTAGGTGTGCAAAGTTATAATAGAGAAAATAAATTAAAGTGTATAAGATTCTAGTGTGAAGTATGGAGCAGTTAACATGTGATTTGTTCATTCAGAGGATATTATTGTAGGAGAATCAAGAAAATACTAATAATATATTGCAATCATTCCCGATAATGCTAGTATTCCTGGGAATGTTCTTTTTTTTTTTTTTTTTTTTTTTTGCGTTACGCGGGCCTCTCAGTGTTGTGGCCTCTGCCGTTGCGGAGCACAGGCTCCGGACGCGCAGGCTCAGCGGCCGTGGCTCACGGGCCCAGCCGCTCCGCGGCATGTGGGATCTTCACGGACCGAGGCACGAATCCGTGTCCCCTGCATCGGCAGGCGGACTCTCAACCACTGCGCCGCCAGGGAAGCCCTAGGAATGTTCTTTTTTATTGAAGTATAGTTGATTTACAATGTTGTGTTAATTTCTGCTGTACAGCAAAGTGATTCAGGTTTACGTATATATACATTCTTTTTTTAATATTCTTTTCCATTACGGTTTATCACAGCATGTTGAATATAGTTCCCTGTGCTCTACAGGAGGACCTTGTTGTTTATCCATCCTATATATAATAGTTTGCATCTGCTAATCCCAAACTCCCAATCCATCCCTCCCTCCACCCCCTCTCCCTTGGCAACCACAAATCTGTTCCGTAGAAGTGTTCTTTAATTTATAAATTTGAAATTACAAGTAAACAGATGTGCTTCTAACCTCAGCACAAGTAGGATTAAGAGACTTGAGAAGTAGAGAGCAAACGTTACCTCAAGTTTGCACCCTCCTTCCCTTCACCCAATCACAGAGACTCAGAACAGCCTCTGAGAGTCCCCTGAAAGGTGTCACAAGTGTTTGCGGAGACTCTGGTGAGCACCCCCAGGTAGCAAGACCACATCGTCTTAGTGCCCTGGCTCCTCTGGGCACGCTGCCCCCTCCACAGTGAATAGCTCCCACGTCACCTCTTGCTTTGCTAGTCTGCCCTGAAACTCCCATGCTGTCCACCGGGCACGGCTGTCATTTTCCAGAAGGCAAGGCCGGACATTCCCATCACTGGCAGCATGGGCCCCTCAAAATACAAAACTTGAGGGGCAATGGGTGGCAAAGAGGAGGGGATGTCTTCACCTTCCTTTTGTGCCACATTCTCCAAGACAGACCTCAAAGCACCATTGTTTTTGCCCAGACCTTCCAGAAAAGTCCTTCACCCAAAAGTTCTCCAGGCCCTTATCCAAACAGACCCTACACTTTCCAAGCTGCCTGTCATCTTTCTCACACAAAAACGTCATCAAGTGTCTGGGGTCTGATCCAGGGAAAAAGTAAGAAAGAGATCCCACTGATACCAGAGCTGTGAGTTATCAAAAGACCTCCAGAGATCTAAGCGATGCTGAATTCCTCATGGAAACTAAAGACTGGCCTTCTCGTGCTTTTCTACATGTTCCAGTTTTAACATAAGTACCAAGAATGTGTTGATTTACATACCAAATGTCTCAGAGAGATTTTAGTTAAAATAGCTTTTTCTGATTTAATTTCTTTGTAGATTTTTTTTTTTAGCCCCTCTCTCCCTTGGGATGTGTCCATTGGTTCATGCGGCATGGCTAGAGGACGCATATTCCTGAGGGAACCCTGGCTGTTCTCATCAGGGCTCACCCCTATTTTCATCCCCATTCGTTCCTCACTGAGCCAGGCTATCGAGCCAGCTTCCACATTTCACTCCCTCTTCATCCAGTAGCAGAGATTCCTTTCATTTGCAAAATGCTCCTTAATCCCTTACTTGAATATCCTCCTGGCAGGTCCCCCCAGCAGACCTCCAGGCACCCCTCACAGTGCGAAGGTGAGATCCTTAGATGGAGATATCAGATGAACCACACAACCCGTTAAAACAAAAAGGTGCAATTCGTCACATTCAGAGAAGTATTTGAAGATTGAAGATTCTGGGTACTTTGGGGCTTTCTGAGGATTATAAAGTCTTGTTATTTTTAAGTGACCCATCCGATCTATCGAGAGTTTATCATACCAAATGTGACTGAATTTTTGTAGCCTATCAGAGAGAGAGGAACAGGAAAAGCAGAGCTGACAGGAAGTTAAAGTTGGGACACAAGGGTTCTGTGTCCACCGATGCCACTAAGAAGTTCTGAATGTGGGCAAGGCTCTTACACTCCCTGGTCCTCATTTATCAATAAAAGGGTGGGGCTGAGTGATTGTCAAGGGCCTTTTTAGTTTTAACAATTTATGTCAGTAATAAGATATGGTTCTCTACCGAGAACCTAGAAAAGGGGGCTGGTCGTATATAAAAGATAGAACCAGAGCTGTTCCTCAGCTGGTGAGATGATTGTACCCAGCGGGGGATTTGGGCAAAAGGCAAAGTGGTTTTCGAGCTGACAGTAAGAGTGGGGAGGCTGCCAGTCAGCAGGAAGGCCAGAGAATGCCATTTCAGTGCAAAATTTATCTTGGTAACGTGAAAACTGACACACTGTCCAAACAATGGTACTTCACTCTGTATAATCCATTTAAATCAGATCAAGGCACTTTCTCAGAACTCTAAAATACCATGTGTATGTTAAAATTAGCTTCAGAGATAACATTACCAGTATGTTCTTTGAGATTAAAGTGCAGTTTAGAGCGATTCCAGCTAATTTTAAGAAAGAATGCATCTGACTTCGTGTAGTTTCCTATTTGGATTAGAACGTCCTTTTCTTAAAATGTCATCTTTTAGGCAATGGATTTTTCACTTAACCCCAGTGAATGCCAACCATGTAGGCAACTGCTAAAGCCAACTCGACTCAGCCTTGTACGTGTAGGAAGCCAGCAACTGAAGGGCAGGAGAACCAACACTTAGAAAGCGGTAACGCTTTGGGGCTTTTGTGGAGGAAAAAGTAAATTCCTTGGGTTTTGTGGAGGGAAAAGATACACGTATAAGCACGCACACATACGCACACACACGCACACACACACAGACACACATTCTCAGTCTTCCTGAAAAATGTTTTGCTATTCTTCGAGGATTCTAAACAGATCTCTAGGGCCTAAGGTGGGAGTATTTGAACCAGAAAAAAACAAAATGAGTCAAAGATCTAACAGGGCTGATAATTAGCCTCATATAGGCTTGTAAACCTTAAAAAGGCAAAGATGTGTTGGGATTTATAGTAACACGTACATAACCATCAAAACTGGGAAGTCCAGACACAATGGTAATTTATGTGGTCAGATTTGCCTTTACTCTTCAGAACTCTTTACGGTTGAGGAAAGAAAATTGGGATTCAAATGTGAATTTCATGTTTTGTGGCACCTTATTAAAATTATAATGAAAAATTAAATGCCTCTTCTTGGAACTTCAGTATATAATAAATTGCATGAAAGGACAAAAAAGTACACGGGAGAAAAAGTGCAGTCCGGGGTGAACACAATTCTATGATCACCAGTGTCAGATCTTGTAGCATTTTCTCTACCAAGAGAGCCTCTAAGAAAATTATCAAGTACTCCCACATAATAGAAAACAGCATTTCATTCAATCCATCACCCCCACGGGTCAGAGGTGGACAGAGGAACCTAAACACTTGGTATATTATGCATCTAGTCGATCACAAGTTATCTGCAGAAGATCCCTTTTCTGACATTTCAGAAAGGTCAAAATTCTCAAGAGCTTAATGGGAATGTTAATGTCTTTTACAACTGTATGGGCACTCGGTTATGCTGAATCCTTCAAAGGTCCCTGGGACTGTGGAAAATGAATGACAGTGACCTTGAACATCTGCTGGACTCTAGTCCAGAGAGTAAGGATAAGAGAAAGGGAACAAGACTTCTTGAATCTTTCAAGAAATTATATAGTTGCTGTTAGTAATATATACAGTGCTCTGTTCACATCTTCTCTACCTTGAGATGTGTGTCCTAATATGCGATTTTATTACATTGAAACATTTATGTGCAACATTTCAGTAGTCTTCTACTCAGGTGTTAAGATGCGGTGTAATTACGATAAACATTGG
The DNA here is from genome assembly GCF_949987515.2 of Delphinus delphis. Classification (NCBI taxonomy): domain Eukaryota; kingdom Metazoa; phylum Chordata; class Mammalia; order Artiodactyla; family Delphinidae; genus Delphinus; species Delphinus delphis. The sequence continues at coordinate 3,946,078 of NC_082687.1, read as the reverse complement.
CCAGTGCGACACCTGCCTGGAATGTTACACATGGAAAGGCTGAGAGATGCAATTAGACATTTGACTGCAAAACGTGAGCAGGATGAATGCACATTTTTGCTTTTAGGGTTTTTTTAAATTTTTATTTTGAGAAAAATAATTGTTTAGCCTCTTTACCCAGATTCTCATCCCTTTCACTCAGGTCTATAATAACCCTCCTCCACTTCAGAAATACAAAGCATCCAATGTCACGTATTCTATGAACTCATAACTAGCAACATAGATTAGGCAAATTTGTTTCAGTTAATGTGCATATCTAAGCTTTGCTGTAACTATTGTTGAATGTTTCATTAGATAACAAGGGAGAATTTTACAATGTCATTTTAGACTTTCCATATTCCAACTGTGATAGGCGGCCACTGGTATTTAGAGAACCTTAAATCCTGCTTTCTTACTCCTGACCTCTGTCCCCATTCTCACTTCATAAAACAGGTAACCAACGAGGACCTACTGTATAGCACAGGGGGCTCAACTCAATATTCTGTAATAACCTATATGGGTAAAGAATCTGAAAAAGAATAGATAGATAGATAGATAGATATAACTGAATCACTTTGCTGTGCACCTTGAAACTAACACAACGTTGTAAATCAACTATACTCCAATAATTTTTTTTTTTAAAGTAAGTCAAAACCAGTTGATAGTATATTCCTTTCTAGTCTCTGAGAAGAAACCACTGGAGCAACAAATTAGTTACCTGATGTAAATAAATAAAAGTGAACTTTGGACTTCCCTGGTGGCACAGTGGTTAAGAATCCACCTGCCTGAGTTCAGAACTATTGTGAGCAAACAAGTCCTGTTCCTTTTCTCAGAAAGTCTGACCTCTAAAACTTCCACCATTGGGGCTTCCCTGGTGGCGCAGTGGTTGCGAGTCCACCTGCCAATGCAGGGGACGCGGGTTCATGCCCCGGTCCGGGAAGATCCCACATGCCGCGGAGCGGCTGGGCCCGTGAGCCATGGCCGCTGAGCCTGTGCGTCCAGAGCCTGTGCTTCGCAACGGGAGAGGCCACAACAGTGAGAGGCCCGCGTACCGCAAAAAATAAAAAATAAATAAATAAATTTCCACCACAATGTGTGTCCCTGAAGAGAGCACTGACAACCCAGAGGCGCTTCCCATCCCACCAGGCAGTATCAACAGGAAACGCTGGCCTTTTCAGCATAGCGTTATTCAACTTTTATTCACAGCTGTCAACTACACTGTACTGCAATGCGGACAGCGTTTAAGTAACCGATTTTTCTTGCCTTGTCGAATCAAATTGTGAGTGAAATTGTATTGAATTTTGAAATGTTCTTGTTACCCACATGTCGTTTAAACTCTGTGTAATTCGTATGATGGTCATGAAAGTTTAGTGAAAACATATGGAGGAAGAAAATTGTTTCCATTTTTAGGACTTCGGAACTATTTTATTTTTAATGAAACCATGAATGTTAGGAGTGTTTTTCCTCTTTCACAAGTCTCTCCAATGTGCCAGAAATAAATGATGAACAGGTAGAAAGTAGTTGTTTGCTTCTTTAAGTCTCCTAACTAAACCAAATTATTGCAGCAGATAAGACATTCTGCTGTTGGTTGAGTATACAAGTTAATTAATTTCTGTACGTCTTCAAGTGCAGTTTGCTGCACAGAGGTAGTATTCTAATGATTTGAAAGAGTTAATACAGACACCTAAAACTCAGAGGGAATAAAATACCTGTTGTGTTCCTACTCTACAAGCTCTGAAGTTACAACACTCAACAAGGAGATTCCCACTAACAAGGAGACCATTCCTGTAGCAGAGATAATCATGTAAACAAAAGTTATATTGTGATGCACTAATAGCTGCATATAGGGTAAAATAATACATATTACCAATTTAAAGTAATGTCAAGCAGCACTATGCGTGTTTTAGATGTATTAACTCATTTAGTTTTCAAAACCCACTAAGAATGTACTATTATAAGCACCATTTTACAGGTGAGAAACTGAGACCAAAAAAAACAAAAAAAAAGGTTTAAATAACTTGTCAAAAATCACAGCCAGCAAGGGTCAGAGATAGAATTTGAGCCAAGTGGTTGGATACCAAAGTCTTACTCTTTACCACTGCTATAGCTGGTGCTCACTGATGCTGTTGAACAAATATTGAAGTTGGAAACACGGGCTTGCTTTGGCCAATGATAAATGAGCAGCAGTGATGTGTCATTCCCACTGGAGACTTTGGGAGACAGGTGATCATGGACATGTATACCAAGTAAAGCTTCCATTGCGAGGGTGCCTGAGTAGTTACAATGAGCAGAAAACTCCTGGGAACCAGCATTTGTGTCGTATAGGTGAGAATTAAAGACTTATTACATTAAGCCTATTGAGACTTTGTTTCCGGTGGATTTGAGGTTATTGATGTCTCATTGCAAAAAGAATTCAGTGAGAGACAAAGTGATAGGTAAGAAGTGGATTTATCTAGAGAGAAACACACTCCACAGACAGAGCGTGGGCCATCTCAGAAGGCGAGAGAGCCTCGAAGTATGGCGTGGTTAGTTTTAATGGGCTGGTAATTTCATAGGCTAAAGAGTGAGAGGATTATTCTAATTATTTGGGGGAAGAGGCAGAGATTTCCAGGAATTGGGCCACTGCCCACTTTTTGACCTTTTATTGTTAACCTCAGAACTGTCACAGCGCCGGTGGGTGTGTCATTTAGCTAATGTGTTACAATGAGCGTATAATGAGGCTCAACGTCCACTGGAAGTTAGCTCTCCCGCCATCTTGGACCTAGTCCGTTCTAACCAGCTTTTGTCATGTGCTATGGCTATGTCATTCTTTTAAAGGTTGCGCCCCTCTCCCTTCCCTCCTAATAACTTTGGAATTATTCACTACTACCACCCTGACACAGACATACTGCCTATACAATTATGAGGTTCATTCAGCGTCACTTAATCCAGTTTGGAGAGGGGATTCAGAATGCATATGACTTACCCATGGAAGGCAGGACCCAGGGAGAGAAAAAAGTGTAAGCAAAGACCCAAAAGCAAAAAGAGCATGAAGCTATCAAGAACTGCAAGTGGTTGAGAGGACTAAAGATATTCCCATTAGGATAAAGCCATAAAGTGCACAATTATTCCCATATAATTTGACTTGTTTAAGAACTGATCTTTTTTCTATAATCCATTTTTTAAAGTCATGGTAAATAAAGAGTTCTAAATTACTTATTCATTTCTATACTTAGTGATGTCAAAGAATCCTTCATTTCATTAAGACAAGTGTTGGGGGCTTAATTCTGTTTCGTTGTTGTCACAGAATCACAACAAAATTTTCCAATGAGACTAATTCTAAGCGGTCATGCCAGCTGTTAGTGGCGGAGGATAAACTTGCAAGGTCTCCTGATTCCCAGTATTTTTTGCTTCTTCCTCGTTCCACTTTTAATTTTTATTTCAAATTTGTAGGTGAGCCAGAGTAATTTGGTATATTACTTTAAGGACGTATTATTATTATTTTAAGGACGATTATATTATTTTAAGGGTGATTCACAAACTGTTAAAATATTCGCTGATGGTATAAATACAAAGGAGCCCAATATCCCACCAGGAGGCTTAGGGTTCCAAGTTGTAGAATAATTCCCGTTGTTCTGCAGGCTTTGGTGATTTTTTTTCACTTTGTGTGACAGGTAATGACATTATGAAAATTGCACTCATTATTTCTACATTTTAGGTACGTATTATACCCTTTGATAAAGGCACTTTTTGTCCGATTAAAGATGGACATTTACTACTTATTTTTTCATATATGGAGACCGACATTTCTTTCTCAGTTGGTACAAATCACCTATGAATTATTTAGAAAACTTTGCCAGGATAAACTACCTTTGCTAAACAAACATTGCTTTGAAATGGGGTCACCCATGGCAAATTGTATTGGGATGATGTGAAAGACACGCGTGTTTACAACAAAAGGGCAGGTGTAATCTAAGGGCGATGAAAGCCAGCAAGATCTACTTTTTTCAGCAGCAGAAAGTTTTGTTGAAATCTCAACTTGGGTCAGAATCTGAATCTATCTCTACCTCTCTTATGTGCAAATCCAGCCCTGTAATTGCCTATACTCTGCTATTGCCTTCCTGGAAAATTGGAGAATTGATGCGATGTTGATGGAAGTTCTACAAGGTGAAAAAAAAAAAGAGTTAAAAAAAAACAGTGAAAGTTTCTATGAATATAGAAATTCTTTCACCATAGGTTTCTTGAGAGTGTCACTTACCCTCCTAGATAATGAAAAGCTGTTACGTATTCTCACACTTTCTCTGCATGTTGCCATCAGTATTACTACTCTCCCTCCCCTTCACACCCTTCCCCAGACACATGCACACATGTGCATCACTTTTTGTATTTTGCACATCACACAATACTTTCATTCAATCACATTTCCTTTATAAGAGCTTCTTCAAACAATCTCTAATTTTACCCATCTGGTCATGCAGTGTGTCTAAAAGTCCATACAGTTCATTTTTCAGAATGTTGACAGATTCTCTTCCATTTCAGCTGACTTTTTTCCCCTGAGTCAGCATTTCCCCTCATCTATGCATGAATACTGTCCAGGAAGAGAAGCTGTGACTACAGCCTGTACAGAGCAGCCTTAGGCTCTTCCTTGGGAGTGAGTTGGACATAAGAAAATTTAAAATGTTCGTGTCTTTTAGCATATAATACTAAATGATCCATTTCTGGTCATTCTACTTTCTGATTCAGTTTCTAAAGGCACGTTGCTGTGAAAAACAAAGAAAGTTTATAAATAATGTGCCTCATTTCCTTGCATCTCAGCAGAGAGAAGAAAAGATTGAATGAAACTTCTTCAGTTCTAAGGGAAGAGTAAGCCAGGTATCCATGTCCGTAAATTCTAATATTTGAAATTTTTCATTGAAGGAGTCTCCCTCCTCTGAGATCCTTCCTCATTTCTTCTTTGTCCTTCTCTGTCTTGCTCCTACTTTGGGAGCCTGACGGATATAAGATTACATCACCCTGGACAGCTAGCTCTTGCTAGTTGACTTTTTTACTTTTTTTTATTTTTTAATTGAACTATAGTTGATTTACAATGTGTTAGTTTCAGGTGAGGAGAAAAGTGATTCGTTTTTTTTTCAGATTCTTTTAGCTTATAGGTTATTACAAAATATTGAGCATAGGTCCCTGTGCTATACAGTAGGTGTTGGTTACCTATTTTATATATAGTGCTGTGTATATGTTGATCTCAACCTCCTAACTTTTCCCTGCCCCACCCTTTCCCCTTTGGTAGCCATAAGTTTGTTTTCTATGTCTGTGGGTCTCTTTCTGTTTTGTATATAAGTTCATTTGTATCATTTTTTTCCAGATTCCATATAAAAGTTATATCATGATATTTGTCTTTCTCTGTCTGACTTACTTCACTTAGTTTGAATCTCTAGGTCCATCCATGTTTCTGCAAATGGCATTATTTCATTCTTTTTTATGACTGAGTACTATTCCATTGTATATATACACCACATCTTCTTTATCTGTTCACCTGTTAATGGGCACCTAGGTTGCTTCCATGTCTTGGCAATTGTAAATTGTGCTGCAATGAACATTGGGGTGTATGTATCTTTTTGAATTATGGTTTTCTCCAGATATATGCCCAGGAGTGTGATGGCATCATATGCTAACTCTATTTTTAGTTTTATAAGGAACCTCCATACTGCTCTCCATAGTGGCTAGCTGACTTCTGATTGGGTTCAAACAATGGGCTTTATTAGCAGAAGGAAAAGAGGTTGAGGTATTTTGTCCCCTACCTACACATTCTGGGCCACTTTTACAGCAGTGGTTGCATCATTTCATGGGCTCAGCTACTATCTGTGATTCCGTTTCTTTAGTTCCATCTCACGCTGGGCTCTGTTGATACTATTTCCTCTCCTTGCCAATTCAAAACTAAAAATGCTATTACTGCTGTTACTAATGTCTTGGTATCTCAACCAAGTTCTTTTATTTGGGTTCTCTCACCCGTACACCCAAATACACACATCCCTGTAAGTACTCTCTCCATTAAAATATCTTGCATCACTTAAGTTAAATTTTGTTTTCCACCAGGTGCTGGCTGGTATAATCAGCTTACTTGGTTACTGTGTAAATTACAAGTGTCACTCCAGTGGAAGCTACTGCCAGACAATCATCTTAAAAGAGTAAAGCAGGGCTTCCCTGGTGGCGCCGTGGTTGAGAGTCCGCCTGCCGATGCAGGGAACGCGGGTTCATGCCCCGGTCCGGGAGGATCCCACATGCCGCGGAGCGGCTGGGCCCGTGAGCCATGGCCGCTGAGCCTGCGCGTCCGGAGCCTGTGCACAAACACGGCCTGGAGACAGATTAAAATGAGCAAAGGACTCGCCCACATCCAACGAAGATGGCAAAACTTAATATTGATACTGGTCCCTTGTCAGCAAAGAACTTTTCACAAGAATGGAGTGGGTGGAGAGGTAGGTAGGGATTGAAAGGAAGCAAAATTCTGTTCCTGGGTGATGTGACGTTACAGATGATGACCAGGTGAACAAGAGGGTGTTGCCTTTGGGACATAAAGGTATTAGCAACACAATAGTTACATTGCACAGTGTGGAGCTGGCATGGGTGAAACTTTCTCCCTTCAATCTTTAAAATTCTTTCAGTTTATCAAGGTTCAGTTCAAAGCGCAGTCCTTTCTGAACTTTTTCCTGACTAAATAAATCTACTAAGCACACAGCACAGGTGAGAGAGAGACAGACTAACTATTTTTAAACTGAGACATAATTGGATCTGCTGCTTCGTGTGGCAGCTTTCAAGGCAGAGCCTTTTGGGGAAATGTTACTAAATAGAAAAATACTTGTGGCCATGTGGGAGTTCATTTTGAGCCTGCCCCCGAGGTAAATATCACCTAAAGCTCAAAATTGTGAGGCACAGATCATATGTATGTAGAAAAAATTCTAAAAGTTCCTCCAATTCTCCTCTTAGCTGTACTTAAAAATTAATTGGTAGAGTAATGGATAATTTTTGTTATTACAGTCAATTCATCTAACAGATAAAATAACCAAAATAACCAATGTCCACAAAGGAAAGTAAATGCCTACAAACAGACTAATGAATCACGTTGGATCAAACTCGTGGCTTCAACTGAGAATCAGTGTAACCCAGGGCAAGGGTACAACCCTGGAGCCAGGTGCTTGGGTTTGAATTCTGCCTCAGCTGCCTCCTGGCTGTGTAACCATGGGCAAGTCACTTAACAGTTCTGGGCCTCAGTTTCCGCATATTAAATAGCAATAATAACAGTATATGGTCCATTTGGCTATTGTAAGATCAATGAGTCTAAATTATGTAAAGTTCTCGAAACCCTGCTCAGCACGTACTAAGTGTTATATAATTGTTAGCCATTATTAGTAGAATCATAAAAGTAAACTGTCTAATTTAAATGATTAAGAGATGGGATAAAAAAAAATCATTCAAAGGTTCACTTTTTTTAGGAGTATGGAGAACTGGATTCAAGTCCTCCGCCATGCTTACACCTATGTGATCTGAAACAAGCCAATCTTTCCTTCAAGTCTCTTCTATAAACATAAATAAATAATAAACCTGAATGATAACTTCTACTGTGCCATGTGTAGGATAATCTGTAAGAGATAAGACTGGTTGAGGGGTAAAAGATTTAGGAGGCTATTTGAAGACAACCCAAAGGAGAGATAAGTGTAGTTTGAACCATACTATTGGCCATTTAGATGGTGGGAAGTGTTGGGATTCAAATTTGGGGGATTTGTGGAGGGGTTGAACAGGAGAAGAAGGAAAAGAGAGCAGCCCAAGATATTCTTTCGGTGTTTGGCCTGAACAACCTGATGGATGGTGTTGCCTTTAAGGAAGATGGGAGAGAAGCAGCTTTGGGGAAAGAGAAATCAAAAGTTCAGTTCTGGACGCGTTCATTTGAAAGTTCCGATTCACACGGACATGGAGAGCAGACTGGTGATTGCCAAGGGGGATGGGGTGAGGGAGGGATGGATTGGGAGTTTGGGATTAACAGATGCCAACTATTATATACAGAATGGATAAACAACAAGGTCCTACTGTATAGCACTGGGAACTATAATCAATATCCTGTAATAAACCATAATGGAAAAGAATATGAAAAAGAATATATATATATATGTATGTATGTATGGCTGAATCAGTTCGCTGTGCAGCAGAAATTAACAAAACATTGAACATCAACTATACTTCAATTTAAAAATATTACCAAAAAAAAGAAGAAAGTTCCAATTCAATATCCAAGTGGAGACTCAGGCAGAGAGTTGGATATGTGAAAATGAAAATCAAGGCAGAAGTCAGGGGTCAAGTTATAAATTTAAGAGTTATCAATATTTAATGCTTTCCCAATATTTAGTTAGAGAAGGTCCAAAAAGAGAAGAGGGTCAAAGACCAAGCACTGACTGAATCAGTCCGACATTATTAGAGGTCCAGCAGAAGCCGGCAAAAAAAAGTACTGACGAGAAATAGCCAGGAGAGTGTGGTACCACAGAAACCAGGACAAAGACATTTCCAGAAGCAGCAACACTCCAGCTCTGGACATCAAAGAGTCCCTTCTTGAATACAAAAGAATGTCTGTCCCCATCCTAATTTTAAAACAGCCAATTACACATCATTTGGTCAATGAAAACAGTTAGCTAGATCTTAAAAGTTAGATATGTGTTGTCAAGTGAACGAATAGCTATTTTGGTTGAAAGCAGCTCACCATTTGCGTGTTGAAGACTGATGGATGTAACAGAATCCCACTGGAAAGAGGCGTTTTTCACCATCAGCACAGAGCCACTGTGAGTGTGACTGATACAAGGAAGAGCCAGGAGTCCACACCCTGAATTCCCCTGCAGCAAGCACAGCTGCTTCCCCTCTGCTGCGTGTTCCGATAGTTTCCAGCAGCTTCCAAAACCATTTAGGAACCCGCAGTAGCCAGCAGCTTCCAAGATCACTGCCAAGAGCAGAGCAATTCTGTCTGAACCAAGCACACAGGAGGATTGGGCAGAAACAGCCCCTATCTTTATTGGGCACATCCGGCACAATTCTTATGGGAATGTGCAACTCAACTTGAGAATATAAGTTTTGTTTAGAAAGATAAAAGCAAGTAAAGATTTGCACTCTGAGGAAGCAACTTTTAAACAGAAAGGCACTGAAACACTGCAGAACGTGCATGACAGACTCAGGAGCCCAGGACGCAGCATTAATGATGCTCTTATGGCCTCATCTCTTTCCATTTGCCTCCCTTCTTGGAGCCAGACCCCTAACACGATCTGCTCTGTGGTTTAAGCAGTGTGTCTGCAAAAACGACGTATCCTGAGGCCCTGTGTTCGTGTCACTCAAGAGAGATTTAGCGGACTGGATGGGCACACCGTCATCCACCAGAGGGCTGATGGCAGTACTCAGCATTTTTGTAGCTAAGATGTTAAATAAACAATAACTAATAATAATGTTGCCAAACTCAGATCCAGCTGCTCACTGCTCAAAAATCAATGCTTAAGAGGCAAGTGTTGGGAGAAAGGAAAGTTGCTTTTAATCAAAAAAGCCCCACAGTCTGGATGGAAGGTGATTCAGTGTCCCCCAAAACCAACTCTAAAGATTCTGCTTGGCCATTAACCTTTTTAAAGGGAAAAAGTGAAGTACTCTCAGTTAATCATTGAGATATGGGGTCAGAGTCGTCACCATCTCCCATTGTTTGTAGACTTGTCAACCCCTCGTGATTTTTCTTTATTATATCTTTTTTTTTTTTTTTTTTTTTTTTTTGCGGTACGCAGCCTCTCACTGTTGTGGCCTCTCCCGTTGCGGAGCACAGGCTCCAGACGCGCAGGCTCAGCGGCCATGGCTCACGGGCCCAGCCACTCCGCGGCATGTGGGATCTTCCCGGACCGGGGCACGAACCTGTGTCCCCTGCATCGGCAGGCGGACTCTCAACCACTGCGCCACCAGGGAAGCCCTATCTTCACTCTTGACTCAAGCTCAGAAGTGGTATGTGGGGTTGGTGTCGGTAAGTCAGAGTCCACAGAAAAGGTGACCGGGGCCTGTCGCTCCAGCATGTAGCACAATGTGTTTTCCACCAGCGATGCCGTTTTGGACGAATGCCCTGGCACAAGTCAGCAGCATGGATGTCCCCCGCTCTGCTTAATCACTTCAAGCACCTTCTCCAAAGGGCACCATACTCTCCCAGGAAATATGGTCTATTTTAAAAGCCAAAGGAAAGTGAATTTTCCGTATGGGTGCAACTGAGAGGGAACAGGCCTGCCCAAGGCCAGACCAGGGCAGAAAAAGGCTCTGTGTTTTGTTGTGATTTCTTTTCTCCGCATAAGCACATCCGTCTCAGCATGCTGCACTTTCATTCCTACAACCGCAAGATCTTTTCAACCAAAAACCAACCATGCATGCACGCTGGTTCCTCTCTCTGTCTCTCTCACACACACACACACACACACACACACACACACACACACAGACGAAACGTGGCTCTGACTCCTCTTGGCATAAATTTTGGTTCAGCTTCATTAGGCCAACCATCTGGGTCATTTCAATTCTGTTTCCAGTCCCGAAATAATTGCAGCATCTGAACAGCCGTTCCCGCAATGCCACCTCTCCCTTTCCCCCTCCCCACGACCAGCTGCCCAAGCGTAAAACTTCGTCAAGATAATGTTTGGGGAAGATTGGAGACGTTTTTTTAATCCACCTAGGATCAGACAGTCAGAGCTCACCTCCATGTTGGTCAGAGCAGAGAAAAGCCCGTTCTGTCCCGGAATAATTACTAGGAACCGTGTATCCTCCCCCCACCCGTGCTCTGAACCCTCTGAACTCTCAGATGTGACTAAGCTCATAATTGGGACGGCATCCAACACATAAAATGTGAGTGCAATTTCACCTGCATCCATCCAAATTGTACTGAAACACTTGCGAGGGCCTCTGGCCTCTTCCTGACTGCTGGACTTTTTATGCCAAGGGACATGATGAGAGTTTAGGTTAACATAATCACTTGCAAGGCCCTAAGGCTCCCTAAGCTTGCAAAGGATAAGTGCTTAATGTATATAGAAATATAATTGTTGGAAGACACAATCTATGAAGTCCTTCTATTACTGAGCTTTTAAAGTGTGGGATTTTAAAAGTTGCAGAAAATAAAGACGGGAAATTCGTAACAGATTCACCAGCCAATTACTACACCTGACCACGGCCAAGTAAAAGTTGTCTTCAAAGATGTAAGTAGCAAACGTATGTATACCAAGGGGGGAGGGGGGTAGGATGAACTGGGAGAGTGGGATTGACATATATACGCCGCTGGGTATGAAGTAGTAACTAGTGAGGACCTGCTAGTTCTGCACGGGGAGCTCTACTCAGTGCTCTGTCGTGACCTAAATGGGAAGGAAATCCAAAAGAGAGGGGCTATACGTATACGTATAGCTGATCCACTTTGCTGTACGGCAGAAACTGACACAGCGTATAAAGCAACTTTACTCCAATTAAAATAAGTCAAATTCAATTAGAAAATAAAGATGTAAGGTAAAGACTATCAGAAGTAAAAGGGTTTCATTGTTTTTGTTTTGCTTGACTGATTCCTTAAATATCTTTGCTTCTTCCTGCTGCCTCATTTATTCATTTATCCAGCCAATATTTATTAATTTTTCCATATTTGTTACCACCTTCTAAAAGCTAAGGAGAAACTGTGAACCAGCCAGACACAACCCCCACCCTGACAGAGCTTCTGGCCGAGTAGAAGATACAGAACAGTAAGTAAGATTTTACGATATAGCGAAGTAACCATGCGAAAGTGAATGCAAGGTGTTGTGGAGACTCTTACGAAGAGTAACCAACCCAGTCTCGGGAAGTCATAAAAACATCTCAGGGGAACAACCTATCAGATAAAACTTGACGGATGGAGAGAATTGAAGCAGATAGGCTTGTGTCTGTGTCTGTTCAGGGTATAACAGAGGACCATAGACTAGATGACTTAAAGAAGAAACATGTCCCACAGCTCTGGAGGCTGCAAGTCCAAGGTCAGCAAGCCAGCCTGGTCCACTGAGGGACCCCCTTCCTGCTCACAGCCTCCCTTGGCCTTCCTTGGTGGGTGCACAGAGGGAGGAGATCTCATGTCTTGTCCTCTTTTTGTAAGTGCATGAATTCCTTCACGAGGACCCTACGCTCATGACCTAATCTAATTCCAATGACCTCCCCAAACCTCCACCTCCAAATACCATCACATCAGGGCTTAGGGTTTCAACATGTTAATTTGGGGGGATGCAAACATTCAGTTCATAACAGTTGGGAAATAGGTATTCCAGGCAGGGAAAACACTGTATGTGCAAAATTCAGGAGGTTGTAGAGATCAAGGCTCATTCCAGGAATTAAAAGTGACTGTGGGGTTCCCTGGTGGCGCAGTGGTTGAGAGTCCGCCTGCCAATGAAGGGGACGCGGGTTCGTGCCCCGGTCCAGGAAGATCCCACATGCCGTGGAGCGGCTGGGTCCGTGAGCCATGGCCGCTGAGGCTGCGTGTCCAGAGCCTGTGCTCCGCAACAGGAGAGGCCACAAAAAAACTGGAGAAAGCTGACATTCAAGAGACGCTTGTGAGATGGAACTTGGCTAATGACTGGATATTGGGGAAGACAGATTTCTAGGAAGTATTTAGAACTTTAAACATCTTTTTAAAGAACTTTCAGGAAGCATATTTTTTTTATCAAGACTTGGTCATCAGTTGGACCTAGAGATGATCATACTAAATGAAGTAAGTCAGAAAGAGAAAGACAAATACCATATGATATCACTTATATGTGGAATCTAAAATATGACACAAATGAACTTACCTGCGAAACAGAAAGAGACTCACAGACATAGAGAACAGACTTGTGGTTGCCAAGGGGGAGGGGGTGGGGGACTGGGAGTTTGGGGTTAGCAGGTGCAAACTAGTATATACAGAATGGATAAACAACCAAGTCCTATTGTATAGCACAGGGAACTATATTCAATATCCTGTGATAAACCATAATGAAAAAGAATATATATGTGTATAACTGAATCACTTTGCTGTATAGCAGAGATTAACACAACATTGTAAATCAACTATATGCCAATAAAATTTAAAAAAAAAAAAATTTGGCCATCAGTGAGATTAGCTGGAATCTCACAGTCTCTCTTGTGTTTCTGAGAGACTTTCATGAATTCTAGTCTGTCAACATCGTCAGTAGCACAATGTTTTCCCAGGGAAGACAGTAAACCCAACATGGCGGGTGGGGACAAACCTAAGGAAGCAAGAGGTATTTGCTTCCCTCACCCTCCACATCGTCTAGCTCTCGCTTTGCCTTCTGGGGCCCCCCACCCTCTAACCACGGAGGGTCTGACACTGACGCTGGGGTCCCCGAGCTGCCCTCCAGCCTTGCTGTCTTGGACAATCCCCGACTCTTCCGTGCTGCTCACATCTGTTCAAAGGCAACTAACTCTCCCCTCAGCCAGCTGCTGGGTGGGAAGGAGAGCTAACATCAGCCCCACAGGTGATAGCACTTTATCCTTATACCATAGTTTTAAGTCCATCGCTGGCTGACGACGATGTCACTTTTATCTGAACCTACGTTTGCTCATCTAAAAAGTTAAGTCATGGAAGTAGATCAGAGGTTATGCGTTCACATGCCTATGGAGGCTGAGCGTGTCCTGTGGATGAGCCGCGCAAACCGGGTGTCAGGTAGTGGGCAGAGGCGGTCTCCTTAGGGACCTCGCCAGTTCCCACCAGTATTCAGCTTCAGTAGACAGCTGTCCTGCAGGCTCAGTGTGGACACACCTCCACATTTTGTCAAGAGAATCTGGATATGCAGATTTTCTATGTAATTATCCAATTTCCAAAAATTTGGCAGTGTAACTAATTCAAACTTCTAAAATTTGTGAGCCAGCTCCGTGGAGGCCAAAAAAAACACAGCTGTCGGCCAAAAGTGGCCTGGGAATGACCGGTCGGCACCCTCTAGATTGGACAATCTCTGAGGCTTCTCTCTAGCTCTTTAACTGTGGGGAAAATCTGAGATGTTTTCACCTTCAGGAAGTAATCCTTAAAACTGTGGAATTCTAGACTCCAGAGCAGACCAGAGGTAAACGTAAGTTTGAACTATCAGGTTGCTCTGAGTGTCCTTCAAATTTCAGCAAATAAATACTTCATCAATATATATGATTCACTTCATTTTTGTAAGGTTTGAACCTGTCCAATGTGGTGAAGGCTGAAAGTGGTCATTTCTAAGACTAAATTGTTGCTTTTATCTTGACCCAAATTTAAATAGAGTTTAGCTATGTTAAAATTAATATCATCATATGTATAACTGAATCACTTTTCTGTACACCTGAACCTAACACAACATTGTAAATCAACTGTACTTCAATAAAAAATCATATAAATTAATTAAATTAAATCAATATCATCAGGGTAATGTTATATTAAAACAATGTGCAAATAGATTTTTTCCAGTTATGAAACATGAGAATAATAATAAAGGGTCTTTGTTAAATTACCAAGCTTTTGTTACTTCTCACGTTATTTATTTGCTTTGTTTTATTTTGTTTTTTAACAAATTTTACTCACATACGCTGTCATAGTGAATTTTAAAAGCCTCTGATCTTAAAGATCATCTATAAAATGTGAGAAGTGCTAAATATTCTTTATTTGATGCTGTATGTAAACCACACTAACATTCCTTTCCTTAAGTAAAAGGCAATATTGTAGATCGAGGATTTTGATTAAATTGGCATAGTCAAGACCAGGAAGATAAAGTGGACACATGGTCAGTGTATCTCCAGCCCTTGTCTTAACAGGCGAATGAACACAACTTGAAACACAGGTGACTCTTGCTCTGGTCTATGAGACAGTGAAGGGAGCTTCTCAGTACTTAAATATATGTGTGGTCATTTGTTATTACTCACCATCCTCTGGGTTAGCTGGGCAGTTCCTCTAGTCTGGGCCAGCGGGGCTAATCTCTGTGGTCAGCTGATGGCTCTGCTGAGGCTGGATGGTCCAAGATGGCCTCACTCTCACGCCTTGTGTAGACAGGCAGTTTGGTCTCAGGGGCCTCAGCTGGAGGCTGCCTCTGCTCCATACGCTGTCTCACCCTCCAGGAGGCTCACCCATCCTCCTTCCCAGACTGGACTCAGGGCTGCAGAAGGAGGAAGACGGGGCAAGCCAACTGGCTCATCCTAGCTACACACCAGCCCCTGTTAGTATCTGCATTTGTAACTTCTGAGCTACTCCAAGTTCTCTCCTGGTCTCTGATTAGGCCGTGTCTCATAATGTCCCATTGGCCTGGACCTCAGACCTGTTCCCTCTCTACCCCACACCCCTATCCCCCTCCCCAGACCTGTCAACAGCACAAATGACCCCTCTGCACCACCTCAGGAACTGTGCAATTTTGTGAGACCTTCACTACTTCAGAACACACATCTTTTTGTTCTTCTTCTTCTAAAGCTGCCCATGTGGTATGAGGCACCTGGTAAGGCTCTCTCTTCTCTGGATTTCATGTGGACACAGATCTCTATTTTGTTTGGATGTCCCTCAACTTATCTTCGGTTTTGACCATCACATAGACAGTCTTGTTTGAGACCCAAAGAGCTACGACACTGGATTCCTTCTGAGAAATTCAGGCCTCACCTGCTTCTATCCCTTCTGTCCTTCTCTTTGATCTTCTCATGTCAGGAAGGTCCTTTTCTTGACCAGCAGGAAAATTTTCTTAAATTGTATTCTCCACCTTCTTTTGCTCTGTGCGTTAAGCTCTATAATGACTCCTCCAAGCATTGGCTCAATAGCTTTCAATTCAAGTCCTGAAGAAGGTCTGTTCGCAATGGGTCAGCATGAGGTCTAGAGGTCAGGCTCAGAGCTTCAGTGTTATGACCATTCAAGAGCTCAGACAGGAAGACTTTATGACAGTTCTCTCTTCACCAGAGGTTATCTGATAATGGGGAAGAATGAAGTGGTCATTTTCAAAAGAAGCTAATCATGGCTTCTATCATGGCATACGTTCAAATGGAGTTTAACCACATTAAAAATTAACGTCATCTGGGTGCAACCATGTGCAAATAGATTTTGTGCACTTATGAAATTTGAGAATGAAAATATAACGCCAGGTGTTTTTTTTAATGCCTATAAAATGACTCTAATAACTTTGAATTGACATCTTAGGCGGCCTCAGTTCAGATTGTTTGCATATATTCGTAATGCTCTAGAGTCCCTTAGGGAGAAAAAAGAAACATTTACTCAGTCACCACTTTGCATGACATGGTGTTTAATTCTGTTTTCCAACTTGTTCAAAACACTCTCTTGGAATAGCTGAATAGTTTCTCTAAATCATACTTGTAAATTGTTCCTAAGAAGGCAAAGGCTTTAGCATGTTATTTTTATAATCTATACATCTAAAGTTATTTAAATATGAGTTTTATAAAAGCATAGAGGTAACTGGCCAGGAATTTCGTGTGAATTTCCTAAACTTTATTACTTCAACCAAGCCTAGTGTGTGCACCATAATTTGTAAAGCACCGTTAGCACAGATGTTATAAGAAAAGTCAAGGAATGTTTCAGAGGTGGAATCCTACCATTGAATACCACTGAGCCTAATGTTTACTAAAACATTTTTGCCTTGGGACTTCCCTGGGGGTCCAGTGGTCAAGACTCTGTGCTTCAACTGCAGCAGGCACGAGTACCATCCCTGGTGGGGGAACTACGATCTCACAGGTCGCGCGGCACGGCTGGAAAAATAAAACATTTTTGCCTTTCGTTACATGCCATCACTAAGTTATTTTTCATCATATTGTTGTGTGTTTTTTTATCTGGTTATAAGGACCCAGAAATAAAGCATCATTTCTGGGAAGTAAAGAGAAAATACACAAGAAGCAGGAGGAAAAAAAAAAAAAGCAATCCAAGGGTTTCTTAGAAAACAGGCATCAATAGAAACATAGTATCTTGAAAACAGAGATGACAGACCTGCTGTATGCTGACCTCAGATCCACTCTGGGGACCACATGTATGGTGGTGACCATGAGGGTCATTCAGATGGAGGAAGGATTGAAAATGATACCACGCTTAAAAAATCAAAAGACCTCTGAGAGATCGCAATGCATTTAAGAGAGGAGACTCAGAGTGTGGTGGTTAATTTTATGTGTCAAATTGACTGGGCTAAGAGATACCCAGATAGTTGGTAAAACATTGTTTCTGGGTGTGTCAACAATGTTTTAATGTTTAATGTTAACATTAATGTTTTGATGGCATTAGCCCACTGTGTCCCACTTTGCCTGGCAAAGCAATAAAGCAATTCTTTTCTACTTCACCCAAAACTCTGTCTCCGAGATTCAATGTGTCGGGGTACAGAGGCCAGACCTGGCTTTAGAATCAGTAGACTGAGGAAGGAGTATCATCCTCACCATTAGATGTTGTGGGTGGATGACATCTAATCTATTGAGGGCCTGGATGGAAGACAAAGGGGCAGGAAGGGCTGATTCGCTCTCTCCGAGCCATCCATCTTCCCTGCCCTCAGATACCGGCCTTCAGACTCCAAGACCTACACCGTCCGCCCCTGATTCTTGAGCTTTTAGGCTTGGACTGGAACTCACACCACCACCAGCTTCCCAGGGTCTCAGGCCTTCAGCTCAGACTGAACCACACCACCAGCTTTCCTGGTTCTAAGCTGGCAGACGGCAGATCGTGGACCTTCTCAGCCTCCGTAATCACGTGAGCCAATTCTTACAGGCAATCTCCTATGGGTCTGTTTCTCTGGAGAACGCTAACACATGGGAAATTCAGAATAACGCCCTTCAAATGTGGGAAGTACCGTCAGGGGAAGAGAAATCAGTCTTCCTTTATTGACCCTGTAGGCACAGAGGTTTTTTCCAGCCAGCCGTAAGGCATCTCTTACAGGTGGAGACGTAGAAAGACCCAGGGGTCCCCATCACGGTAACGTGCAGCCCCGGCAAGGCCACCAGCTGACAGAGGTGCCGTGGAAGGAATCTGAGCATCAGACAGGTGATAGGAACGGTTGAGTTTTAAGTTCCTTTATGTCCTCTGGCCTGAGATTTATAGTCAAACAGCACGGGTGCTGGGAGCATACATCTACCAAACCTGGGCTCTGTGAAGCCCAGTTTTACCCTCATCCTTAAAGTGCTGTCCACATCAGAGGGCCCCTTTGTGGGTTATCAGACATTCACAGAGTCAGTGAGCGCTCAGGGCAGAGGCAAATAGAGCACATTCGCAGGAAAGTTCCCTGCTGCCTTTACGACGAATCCATCCCCTTGAAGGTCCCTCAGAGAATGATTCAGGAATCCAAAGACAAAGCATCAATGAGGACACACCTGTGTTTACGGCAGACGTGGAAGAGCAAGAGACTACAGAGCAGCGGCAAGAAGAGAAGAATCATTGTTAAAAAACCCGGCCATCTGAACTTTTTTTTTAATGTTTTAAAAATGCATTTTACAAAAACCTTTGAAACACAAGGGGTCAGGAATCGTTTTTAATGTTCTGCGCTTGAACGTGGCAAAGGCAGCCTAGCTGGAGGCTGGGCTCTCTGGTTTGCGTCTCTGAAGTCGGATCGATGGCATACGACGCAGCAGAGAGTTTCTCCCCTTGTCTCTTCCATCCTCGTGGACCCCAGTTCCACCGACTCCATGCAGGGCCCGAGTTGGGCCCAAGGTTTTCCCCTTTTATCCAGAGGAAAACGTCCTTTCTGAGAAGTGCATTTCTGTTTTTCGGTTTTGAGTGAGGGTTTTGAGTGGGTTCTGTGTGTCCCCGGAGGACATCCTGCTACCTCGCATGTGAGCATGTTCGGCCCGGCCGTTCAGCCGCCGGAACGCACGCGCCTTCTATTCGTTTTCTGGTTGTCGAGTGACCCCTGCTGGTCACTGGGAGATGTTGCCGCCTTCCCTCATCTTGTTTCTAGTTAAATTCAGTCATCCGGCTGGAACTGCTCAGTTCACCTTTGTTTAGTTGTGATAGCTTCTATGAATACCTGTCGTGCTATAAATGTCATTTTCATCGCATTAAACTCAGGGTTTTGAAAACCGCTCCCCGTAAAATGGTGAAATTCACAGCAAAGGAAAACATCTCTGTGCTGGTGAATCTTAACGATTCAGTGATCTCATGCTGACAGAGGAGATGACAATTTTTATATTTTCTTGAAAAATACTAGTCGGCAACAGACACGGGGACTGACACGTTTTGAAGCCCAGCTGGCGGCACAAAACATTTGCTGAGCCTCGCGCGGTTGCTCCCATCGATGGAACATCTATAGCTACCCAACCGTAGAGCAAGGTAATCTACGGCTTACGCAGCAGAAAGGATTACAAATGAGGCTAAAAACATCCCAGCATTTCAGAAGTCAGCAGCCTAGCCTCCCTGGACCTTTCTGTCTGTAAAGCCATTGGCGTTTTTCTATTGAATAATGTTTTGTTTAGTGCACCTACCGTGTAAAAGACTTGAAATAGGGCAGGGAAGAGAATGGGTAATAAAGAGAAAATAGAATACCGCCATAGGTTAGCTGCAACAACATTAAATCTGTATATTTTGAGCCTCTTACCTGCTCGTATGTGTTCAATGATTTATTTTGGAGGTCAGTGTCTTCTACTGAGATTCTCCTCTGTTGTACAGTGAGAGAAAAAGCGATAGCATATACTTAATTACCTTAGTATCGTAATGACCAGCAATCCCCCTCCAATAACTCACTGTGAACAAAGCTACACCTTTAAAAGGATTGTACTGTATACTCTTATGGAAACTAATAGCAGCTCACTTTAGCCAGAGCTGAGATGGGCAAACTTTAGCTCAGACAATGACGTAGGTCCCTTAAGTCTCTTTGGAGGAAATACGAGCAGCGACATTTTCAGTAGTCTCAGAGGTCAAAAGGAAAAGAAGATTGGATACTCATTGGCTACATGGATGTGTGTGTGTGCATGTGTACAAATGTTCCGTATACACAAATACTCACGCATAGATGTCCAGACCCTAACGTGAATGGAAGAATCGTACTGATAACTAAATACGTTTATGGGATTTGAACGAGGCATTGCCTGTTGCCTTGTGATTTTCCTCTGTTAAATTTTAGGCACGTATAGCATATCACCTCCCTCTCTTTAGACTTTGCAAACCAAGCTATTATTTCTTCTATTTATTAGTACTTTCTCTTGAAAGGCCAATCCTCCACAGACGCGGAAATACTTTTGTTGTATTTTTTCTTTCCTCTGAATTCTCATCTCTGTTTGCCTTCAACCTGGCAGTGAAATGCCTCAAAGTGAATACAATACCCCAGGCTTTTTAAAAAGTCTTCAGGACTTTCTAATAGTAAAGACCTTGCCTGGGTTTGAAAATCAGCCTGTTTAGAAAACAGTAAATTCATAGCTTTATCCATTGAAAGTCTTATCACAACTCTCCTTTTTACTTATTGGCATGGCTTTTTCTCTCTCAAAGATCTCGTTACTTTATGTGGTTCTTACAACATCTTGACCCTTTCAGTCGATGTTAATTTAACTAAATATTTCTGCTTCTCTGTGTATTTTCCCTTGAAGTTCTCATTTTTTGTTGATGTTCTTTCTGTCTTTTAACTGTTCCTTTTGTTCCATTTTCCAATACTGCAGGGACCCTTAGAGCTTGGAGGAAACATTTGCAAATTTACACTGACTTCCTGTTTATTTATGGCTCTTTCAGCAATGTTCTTTTCTTTGCAAGGAGCTCAAATTCACCAGCAAGAGCTAAGGTCATACTCAAAACATACCTCTGATTTCAACCAAAGAATAAAGGGAGAATAAAAATTGAAAAATATTTTAAGAATCCTAAAGATACTCTGACTCGATTTAAGGTATACATTATAAGGTACATTATTCTTTTTTGCAGTGAAATGGTGTGGTCTCTGGATGTATCTCTTTTTCCACCCAACTTGAGAATTTAAACTTTGTTCAGTTTCACAAGATGAGAATTCTCCAAATATCGTGGAATTTACCTTAATAAAAAAGAAAACAAACCCTGCTCGTTCCTTCATTTTACAGTTTTTTCCTTGAGGGCATCACCCGAGGACATCATCTAGAGTATCACCTGAGGGCATCACCTGAGGACACCATCTGGAGTATCACCTGAGGGCATCAGTGGAAGTCTGCTGGACAGTCCGTATTGGTGGCGCACCTGACTCAGCCTGGACAGTGGCTAAGTGTCAGTGCTGTTTTAAGGCTTTGGCTGTTTTCTTCTTCTGACTAAGGTACAGCTGTTTCCTCATCTTAGCTATGGCCAGGCTTTACAAAGTCTGTATCATCAAGTTTTCACTTTTAGTGTAAAAGTATCTTATGGTTGATGCCATTGTCTGTTCCTTTTATCTGGCAGATGCCTAGGTAGATAAGCTCCTGAATCTGAGGTCACCTGCAGACCATCCTGTGCCTTCAAATACCGGGTGAGTGGAAAGGCAGTTGAGTCATCTCCACCCACTTCTGTAGATGATTTAGTGTGAACTCCAATCATTATCTCCATGATGGTCTTCATGTCTCTACTACTGGTTCCAAACACCGAGATAGAATCACAGACTTGCACAGCTAGAATGGAGCTCAGTCCAACCCCTTTACTGTATAAATAAGGACTAAAAAGTAGCTAAAGAAGTTACGGGATTGTCCGTGGTCACGAACGTTGGCCAATGACATAGCTAGAAAAGTATCAGGTCTTTGTGAATTTATATGTATGTGTGGGTAGATGTTCGTGCAGAATTTACCATAGACAGCAGACAGTCTGAGCTCTTCACAAATCTTGGCTTTTATAACCCTTATAGCAGCCTTCTGAAGTAGATACTCTGATTATCTATCCAATTTCAAAGATAAGGAAACTGAGGTTCAAAGAGGTTAAATAACTTTTTCAAGGTCATGTAATAGGGAAGAACCTTTATGTTCTACTGCAAGTTCATCACTAAAGGGATGTTGCCTATAAGCTTAAATTATACATAGTGGCCCATCTCTGGGACACCTGCCTCCCAGATAATGAGCATGAAGCTAAAATACCTTTGTTTAGCTCACAGGAAACACCCTGACCAGGCCCACCTGTGAATGGCTGCAGGAAAAAAGAAGTTCACACATCTTCTCTGGAGTCGTGCCGGAACCAGGAAATGTTTGATTTTACTGCCTCTCCTTTTAGCTTAAAAGAAGCTTGGGGGGGCGAGTCCACGAGGCGGGCCGCGCGCGCCGGGAGTGTTTCAGTCCGGCCCCCGGCTCACTGTGCTCGCCTCACGCCGGCCCGAGTTCGCAGCAGCGCTGGGGGCCCCGGGCCTGTGACCACAAAGCGGGAGCCGGGGGCCGGACGGGAGCGCGGCGGCGGCAGCTGAGGCCCAGGCCAGGCCCCCTCCCCTCAGCCTCCCGCCTGCCCCGTCTGCCCCGCCCCCGCCGGCGGCGCCGCGCCCCTCCCCCAAGCGCCAGACTAGCGCGGTGCGGGGCCGCGCGCGAAGACATGGGGGAGAAGCTGGAGCTGAGGCTGGAGTCGCTCTTGGGGACGGAGCCCGCCGTCTACCCGTGGCCGCTGCCGGTCTACTTTCCTGAGTTTCTGGGAAGGCCTGGTTTCCCCAAAGGAACGATTTCTGGTAGAAGTCTGAAGGTCTGACCCAAGAAAAACAAATCCAGTACAGCCGATGAATTGAGGACAAGAAGGTTTCCAATCAGATTGTTTTTCCTATTCTGGAGCCATGTTTTTCAGGTGTCAAACAATTTTCTAAGTCCTTCTCCAACTCCTAGTCCCTAGTGAGTGTGCTTTTACTGTGACAGGGTTGAACAGCCCAGACAGCAAGGTGTCTGAAGATGAAGACCATCACATGGTTGAGTAGATCAGATACGTGAAGGAAATAAGTAAGTTTCCTGAGTTTCAACCCTCAGATTGGGAGAAAATATTTGCAAATGAAGCAACCGACAAAGGATTACTCTCCAAAATTTACAAGCAGCTCATGCAGCTCAATAACAAAAAAACAAACAACCCAATCCAAAAATGGGCAGAAGACCTAAATAGACATTTCTCCAAAGAAGATATACAGACTGCCAACAAACACATGAAAGAATGCTCAACATCACTAATCATGAGAGAAATGCAAATCAAAACTACAATGAGATATCATCTCACACCAGTCAGAATGGCCATCATCAAAAAATCTAGAAACAATAAATGCTGGAGAGGGTGTGGAGAAAAGGGAACCCTCTTGCACTGTTGGTGGGAATGTGAATTGGTTCAGCCACTGTGGAGAACAGTATGGAGGTTCCTTAAAAAACTACAAGTAGAACTACCATATGACCCAGCAATCCCACTACTGGGCATATACCCTGAGAAAACCATAATTCAAAAAGAGACACGGACCACAATGTTCATTGCAGCTCTATTTACAATAGCCCAGAGATGGAAACAACCTAAGTGTCCATCATCAGATGAATGGATAAAGAAGATGTGGCACATATATACAATGGAATATTACTCAGCCATAAAAAGAAACGAAATTGAGCTATTGGTAATGAGGTGGATAGACCTAGAGTCTGTCATACAGAGTGAAGTCAGAAAGAGAGAAACAAATACTGTATGCTAACACATATATATGGAATTTAAGGGAAAAAATGTTATGAAAAACCTAGGGGTGAAACAGGAATAAAGACACAGACTTACTAGAGAATGGACTTGAGGCTATGGGGAGGGGGAAGGGTAAACGGTGACAAAGCGAGAGAGAGGCATGGACATATATACAGTACCAAACATAAGGTAGATAGCTAGTGGGAAGCAGCCGCATAGCACAGGGAGATCAGCTCGGTGCTTTGTGACCGCCTGGAGGGGTGGGATAGGGAGGGTGGGAGGGAGGGAGACGCAAGCGGGAAGAGATATGGGAACATATGTATATATATAACTGATGCGTTTTGTTGTGAAGCTGAAACTATCATACCATTGTAAAGCAATTATATTCCAATAAAGATGTTAAAATGAAAAAAAAGAAGCTTGGGGGGCTTCTCTGGTGGTGCCATGGTTGAGAGTCCGCCTGCCGATGCAGGGGACACGGGTTCGTGCCCCGGTCCGGGAGGATCCCGCATGCCACGGAGCGGCTGGGCCCGTGAGCCATGGCCGCTGAGCCTGTGCTCCGAAAAAAAAAAAAAAAAAAAAAAAAGAAGCTTGAATTCTAACTCAGCCAAGACGATTCTTTGGGATGGTAGTCCACCATCTACTGGGTCTACTGGCCTTCTGAATAAGGTTGCTCTTCCTTGTCCCAGCACCTCATTTCTGGTTTTATTGGCCTGCTGTGTAGCAAGCAGTACAAGCTTGGACTGGGTAACAATCACATACCTGGTAGGTGGCAGAGCAGGGAAGGAAACCCAGGCAGTCTGGGTCCCAAGCCTGGTCTCTTAATCACTATCTTTCACGAAGGTCAAAGTCAGTTACATGTCATCAAGGTGTCAGCCTGTTCCAACTGATGCGTAAACTACTGAGCGCAATATGAAATTAATCAGTGACGTAGCCACTCAGGGGAGCGGCCCTGGATTTTATGTCCTGAACGTACTGCTAACAAATCTACTCTGTCCCTTGTGTACACATTTCATCTTTCACCACATTCCACTCAAGAGCATTATTTTTCTTCCATTTAACCCCTCTTTGTCGCTAACATATTCTCTCTCTCTCTCTCTCCCACCACCAACACCTCACCCCCCAACACACAGTCTCTGTCAGAGAGATACAGGGAGAATCTCTGCCCTCATCTGAGGAAACTGGCCTCCAAACCTAAAAAGAAGTAGTGAAAAATCTAGTTAAATGTAATATAATGTAAGGTAAGCTCTCGGGCCATTTCTAAGTATAAATGGAAATTAGTGGAAAACTAGACTTTTGTGACTTCTTACTGCTGCATAACGAATTACTTCAAAATTCAGCCATTTAAAACAGTAAACATTCATTGTCTTGCAGTTTCTGTGGGTCAGGAATTCAAGAGTAACTTACCTGGGTTGTTCTGGCTCAGGGTTTCTCATGAGGTTTTAGTCACGTTTCACCTGGAGCTGCAGTCACCTAAAGTTCTCTGAGAGTTTGTCTGAAATTAGATTTGACTGAGGTTCACTTATAGAGCTGGTGAGTTTGTGCAAACTGTTGGCAGGAGGCTTCCGTTCCTCACAAAAGGACTTCTCCGTAGGGTCTCTTGAGTGTCCTAACGCAACCGTGGCTGGCTTCCCCTTGGGTGAGTGACTCAAGCATAAGCAAGGCAGAAGCACTATCTTGGATGACGTGGCCTTGGAAGCCATTCACCATAACTCCTGCTACATTTTCTGGTTGAGAAGAAAGTCACTAAGTCCATTCACATTCAGAGTAGGAGGGTGGTGGGATTAGACTTACCTTTAGTAAGGAGGGTTAAACCTGTCTATTTAGTAATAAGCTCTATTGAGTAAATATTAAGCATATATGTTTAAAACACTATTTAAGCTCCTAGATTTTAAATATTCCTATCAGCAGTATATGGTTTTCAAACCTTGGCTGCTAATTCCTCTCTCCAATTTTCCATAACTTTCCCCATTCCAAGTGACAGAGCGCTGTTGAAAAATGAATCTCCTGGGTAATTTGGGGTTCAGCTACACAGCACAGTGGTTCCTGAATTGACATCCATGAAAATCAATTTTAATTCATTCATATGTGGCTAAGTAAAATATTTTATGAGGTACTAGATCAAACATCTGTTCCATTTCTTTCGACTACGACTTCAGTAATTGAATTATTTTTGGAAAAGCAATCACATGAGTTTCTCGTAATTATAGACTGTTGATTTGTTCATATTTCATGTCCCTTACAACACTTAAGTGAGCAGGTTGTTTTTCCTACAAAGCACTTGTTCCATTATTTTACTAGAAGCTAAAGCAATCTTATGTACCCAAGTGACTTGCTTCTCAATTGAAATCTGTTTCTTAAGAACAATGACAAACTAAGAGTGTTTGTCTTATTGTTCCAAAACTGAACATGTATTGCTCTTCTGGTTGATTGATTTTCACTGCTAGGAAACAACAGCAGGCGTCCTCAGAAATGTTTGTTTAAGTAAAGCAAGAATCCACCAAACAAACATCATTCAGATAAACAGAAAACACTGCTTCCTCTTGCTGCGTCCCCAGTTGGGTTAACAGAATAACAAAAGTCAAAGAGTCAGTGTATCTAATTAGATCAGACAACGTATTTCAGTGAAAAAGTAATCAGATCCGATGTTTAGCTCATTTGCTCACTCAACAAACATTTGTTATATATCTGCAGCGTACTGAGGGGGAGAAGTCAAGATGGTGGAATAGGAGGACGTGGAATTCGTCTCTCCTCACAAGTACATCAGGAGCACGTCTACAAATGGAACAGTTCTCACAGAGCACCTGCTGAACATTAGTGGAAGACTTCAGACACCTAAAAGGACAAGAAAAATCCCCTCGCCACTGGGTAGGATGAAAGAAAGAAACAAGAAAAGAGGAATCGGGAAGGGACCAGCAGCCCTGGTGGGGAGCTGAAGGTGAGGGGAGGTCCCCGCGCTCAGAGAAACCCCTCACAGCAGGGGAATCAGCTGGGACAGAAAGGGACCTTCAGGAGATTGGAGGGGAGTGCAGGAGATGGTCTGTGGAAGACAGGACAGAGTAAGAACTGTACACATGGTCTGTGCTGCAGCACTGCACACCCCAGCCTGTGTCATGAGTCTCCCGGTGCAGAGGGGGACTGGGTGCTGGAAAGTGGGGTGTGGAGTGTGGACCCAGGGAGGGGACAGCTGCTGGCTGTGAAGAGGCAGCCTGAAGGGACAGGAGTAAGGAGCTCCACAGTCAGGAAAGTTTGCGGAAGCAGCCTGGGACACCACAGAGGCAAGGCATCACTGTTGAGTGGCTCGCAAGGGGTGGGCCGCCACCACAGCCCCCTTCCCCACCCACTGGCCTCTTCAGCCTCCGTGGGCACTGGGAGGGACTCCCACCAGAGCAAGTGCGCCCCGGTCTGTCACAACTGCCTGATAGTCCCCACCACTGCAGCAACTCGCACACACACCCCTCGTGGCCGCCGTACCCCTGCCCAACCTGAGCGTGTAAGCGTGCCCCAGTCAGCCGCTGCTTATGCTGCTTCTCGCCTGGGCGTGGAACAGACACCTGAGAGTGGCGCACATGCAGAGGTGGGGTCAACACCGAAGCAGAGCCCCCGGGGCAGCGCGACTAAGGAAGAGGGACGGAAATCTCTCCCTGCAGCTGCACACGCCGTGGATTAAATCCCCGAGACTGGCTTGGTAAACCCTGCATCCGTGGAATATCTGACTGGACGGTGAGTGCCCTCACAACCAAGTCTCGTCTAGCCTCAGCAGCAGTGGACTCTGGGGGCAAGTACACGTGGGGGTTGGGCCACGTCACAGTCTGAGCAGCCCCCACCGTGCCCACAGCAGGTCCAGACACCAACCTAGAGACATTGGAGGGCCTCCCGGGGAGGCGGGGGCTGGCCGTGGCTCACTGTGAGGACAAGGACACTGGCAGCGGAGGCCCCAGGAAAAGATTCTTACTACTGTTATTCTTTATTTTGTTTCTTTCATTTTGTTCAGTTGTTGTTGCTTTTATTATTTTCAATTTGTTATTTATTTATTCCTTTTTAAATTCTGTAATATATTTCCTATTTTTACTTTTTTGTTGTTTTGTGGCTTTTTCCTGTTCTTGCTCTTTGTTTTTTTGTGTGTGGGTTTTTGTTGTTTTTGTTTTTTGATTGTTTTTCTGTGGTTTATGTTTCCTTTGCTTTTTCATAGCTTGCCTTCTGTTTTTGCTTTGTTTTTTATTTTTGTTAGTTTAGTCTTTATTGATTGTTTTCATTTTGGGGTTCTTTGTTTAGTTGTTCTCTTGTTTTTTGTTTTCTTTGGGTTTTTTTGTCTTGTTTAGTTTTTTGTTTGTCTGTTTCTTTATTTCTGTTAATTTGGCTTTGTTTTTATCATTTGTCTTGGGTGTTTTCTGTTTTCTTTTTTTGTGCCTTTTTATTGTTGCTGTTTGTTTGTTTTAGTTTTTGCTAATTGTCTTGAGTTTTGTTTGTCTATTTCTTTCTTTTCTTTTTTTTTTTTTCTTTTTCTTTCTTTGGCCATGCTACACAGCTTGCAGACTCTTGGTTCCTGGGCCAGGGGTCAGGCCTGGGCACTCGGGGTGGGAGCTCTGAGTCCAGGACGCTGGACCACCAGAGAACTCCCAGGCCCAGGGAATATTAACTGTCATGCACTCTCCCAGAGGTCCCCATCTCAACACTAAGACCCGGCTCCACCCAACTGCCTGCAGGCTCCAGTGCTGGACACTTCACACCAAACAACCAGCAAGACAGGATCACAGCCCCACCTATCAGCAGGCAGGCTGCCTAAAGTCATACTAAGCTCACAGACACCCCAAAACACACCACCTGATGCAGCCCTGCCCATCAGAGGGAAAAGACTCAGCTCCATCCATCAGACTGCAGGCACCAGTCCCTTCCACCACAAAGCCTACACGAGGCCCAGGACCAACCTCACCCACCAGGGAGCAGTCAACAGAAACAAGAGGAACTACGACTCTGCAGCCTGTGGACAGGAGATCACAAACTCGGTAAGTCAGACAAAATGAGACAACAGAGAAATATGTTTCAGATGAAGGAACAAGGTAAAAACCCACAAGACCAAATAAATGAAGAGGAAATAGGCAGCCTACTTGAAAAAGAATTCAAAGTAATGAACATATGAATTTGGGGACACAAACATTCAGTCTATAGTACTTTTCCTCTAATGTCAGAACAAGACAAGAATGCCTATTCTCACCACTTCTATTCAATATAGTACTGGCCAGTGCAATTAAGCAAGAAACGGGAATAAAAGGCATCTAAATAAGAAAGGAAGAAGTAAAATTATCTCTACAGAGGACATGATCTTATATGTAGATAACTCTAAAAAGGCCACACAAAAAAAACCTATTAAAACTAATAAGTGAATTCAGCTAAGTTTTGGGATACAAGATCAACAGAAAAAAATCAGCTGCATTTCTTTTCACTAAAAACAAATTATCCAAAAAAGAAATTAAGAAAACAATTCCATTTACAATAACATCAAAAAAGAATAAAATACTTAGGAACAAACTTAACTATGGAGGTGAAAGATTTGTACACTGAAAACTATAAAACATGGATGAAAGAAATTAAAGAAGACCTAAATAAATGGAAAAATATCATGTGTTCATGGATTGAAAGACTAGATATTGTTAAAATTTCCATATCATCCAAAGCAATCTACAAATTCAGTGCCATCTGTATTAAAATTCCAATGACATTCTTTACAGAAATAGAAAAAGCAATCCTAAAAATCACACCATGAAAGACTCTGAATAGCCAAAGCAATTTTAAGCAAAAAGGACAAAGCTGGAGGCATCCTTTGTTTCAAAATACATTACAAAGCTACAATAATCAAAACAGTATGGTATGGCATAAAAACAGACATATAGGCCAATGGAACTAGAGAGCCCAGAAATGAACCTGTACATATATGGTCAATTGATAATTAACAAGGGTGCCAAGGATGCACAATGGAAAAACAATAGTCTCTTCCACAGATGGTGCTTGGAAAGTGGATATCTACATGCAGAGGAATGAAAGTAGACACTTATCTTACACCAGACACAAATATCAACTCAAAATGAATTAAAGATCCAAATGTAGGACCTGAAAATGTAAAACTACTAGAAAAAAACATAGGGAGAATCTTCTTGACATTGGTCTGGGCAATGATTTCTTGGATATGACACCAAAAGCACAAGCAACAAAAGCAAAAATCAACAAGTAGGATGATGTCAAATGAAAAAGCTTCTGCACAGCAAAAAAAAAAAATCATCAACAAAATAAAAAGGCAACATACAGAATGAGAGAACATATGTGCAAACCATATATCTGATAAGGAGTTAATCTCCAAAACATGTGAACTCCTACAACTAAAAAGCAAAAAGATAAATATCTTGACTTTAAAAAATGGTAGGATTTGGACACGCAAAGGACACATAAAAGGCTAGTGAGCGTGGGGCTAAGAATTCCTGACATAGTGAATTCATAAGAAAGGGGATCATATTTTAGAATAATCTGTCACAGGATATGCATGACAAACACAGAATCATTTTTGCTTGGCTAGGCTAAGAGCAAAGAGTTTTGGAAAGGGAATACGAGAAAACTAAAAGAGAAAAGTTGTGAGATCAGATCGTGAGGCTAAGGAGTCTGGGCGTTAGGCAATGTCCACATTTTCCAGCAGGGAAGGGACGTGCCAGAGCTCTGCTTCTAGAAAAGTTTATATGGGAACAAGAAAAGACTGGCGAGGGAGCCCAAACAGGAGGTCGCCGCAGAAATAACAAAGACCTAACACGGGCTTAGTCACCTGGGTGAGGAAGTAAGTATTTCAGTCAAGGAACCAGACTGCCCAGCGCGTAGGAGGTGCGAGGGCAAATAAAATCAGGCAGATGAGAAGCATTGGAATAGGGACAGCCTGAGAAGGTAAACAGACGAGACAGGCTAAGAGCGGCCCCTCCACTATCCAGATGAACCCCTGGACCTCCCTGGATCCAGAACCCCTTCATTTATCAGAGAGAAGTGAGGCAGCTGGGACGTTTACCTGGCCTCCCACTTTGCATCTTATGATTTAATATGATTGCCCAAGGGCAAGTCATTGTATGTTCTTGAGCAGGGAAACAATGAGATGAAAGGGATGGTTTGAAAATATGAGCCTGTCAGCAAATACCTATTGTAGGAATTACTGTGTTGATAACACTCTCAGCACAATGTCTTCCGGGTCGTATTTTATATTCTTAGGGAAGCCTTTGATACACACTGACCATGAAGCATCTATCAGTGCTGAGGATAAGCAGGACGTTTCTCTTGTAGAAAGGATAATGATGTAATTGCAAAATGGATTCAGATGAGAATTTCAAAAGCGGCACTTAAAGGCAGGGAATGGAAACTACACTCGTGAACCATTCAACAATCTCAGAGATACGGCTACTCTTCATTTATTCAACATATTATTGAGCGTGGCTTTGGGACAGACGTAGTGCTGGGTGAGGAATCCGGTGCTAAGTCAGACGGATAGGGGCTTTTCCACTGTGGAGCTTACAATATGGGAGAGACAAATAAACATACCTATTCAAGCTGCCGGCAGCACCGTGAAAAAACACCACGATGATGAGCAGTCGGCGGATCTGATTTAGGTTGGGAGGTAGACATTGGCACATCTTCCACGAGAGAGCAAGGTTTAGGCTGAGACCTGAAGGATGAGAAGGAGTCTGCTCGACCAAAGTTAGGGAGAAGAGCTGGGAGAGGAGGGGAGACTGACGGGGAGTGTGTCGTGCGGAAGGTTGCTTCCAACCTCGGCTGCGTGGGGAGGTGCTGCGCAGTTCAGCTGCCCTAAGCCTCTGCAATCACCCGCAACCCCCGCGGGAGGGTCCGTAGAGGGAATGCCATCGCCGACCCACCAACAAGTGGGACTGCACCCCTGACTCCTTCTAGATCTGATGGTCCCCACAAAACTCCTCCCCCCCAGTGTTAACATGGAAGTTACCTGGATCTTGGAATATTGTTTTCATTCATTCCTTTTCTTAAACATCATTTTGAAAATAAATAAAAAGTAAAAAACACCAAAGTAAAAGAATCTCCAAAAACAAAGAGTATATACACGTATGTGTCTAACTGAATCACTTTGCGGTACACCTGAAACTAATACAACATTGTAAATCAACTGTATTCCAATTTTTAAAAAGCTAAAAGTAAAAATGAACCAAAGTATTTGTACAGTTTAAATATTATACAATGTAGGTATCGGAAGTCTTCCTTTTCCATACCCTTTCCCTGACATTCAATCCTATTTCTACAACCCTCTTTCCTGTTGACACATTGTGCATTTCCTTGTCAATTTTTTTACTGTTTACTCAGACCTGATTTTTTTTTTTTTTTACAAATGACTTTTCACATCACCTTTCAAATATAAAAGATTGTCTTTGTGCATTGTCCCAAGATGTATATACTATATCACTTATTTTCAGAAAGGGAGACCAGCCACCACAATTCAAGGGAAAGAAGTTCTGTTATCAGCCCAGTGTCTTCCTCACCACAGATTCAGAACCAATAAAAGATCTACTTAGACTGGCAGCAAGATTATCGGCAAGCAGCAAGGTAGACCAGAAACCAGACATCTGGGACAGATCAGTTTCTTGTGGAATAAACTGTCCTTAAGATAGACATATAATATTAACACCCGAAATTTTATTCAGAAAAGTAGAGTTTAAGTTTTAAAATGCGATGAGTATTATATTGTGATGATGTGTTTGGAAAAGAAAGAGAAATTTAAAATATCTTCGTGTAATAAATGGTTGAGTATATAGCCTTTGCTTCATAAAAAATGTTAACATACCTGGAAGAGTTACGGCACGTGTGGTGAATGAATGAAATAAAGGCACTGGAAATCGATTCTATGCCCAGTATACCTAGTAAGAGCTGTTTAGTTCAGAGATGTAAGAAACAGGAAAAACTTAATTAGAAATTTCAGCATGTGGAAGAACAATGCGCAAATAGTGATGGACATTCGTTGTCTATTAGCAGGGAAGAAAAATGAAAGAGACATAGGCCCAAGTATGATTAGAAAAAAGTTAACAAGCAAATTACATTGACTGTCAGGCTAACTTTAACGCAGATAAGCTCACAGGTACACAATGCTTTACATGCGCTTTCACATACTTCTCCAAATCCCTCTCCTCTTAAATTCTCACTGTCCAAAATCAAACTAGACTGTACTGCACCCTCCCCCTCTCCACACCCTCGCTTGTAACCAAGCAAAGCCACTTTAATTGTTCAGTTCCTCAGGAAAGCGGAACTTCTGGTATATTGGGGGTATGTATTTATCATTTTACTTTGAGAACAGCAGGTCTTGGAGTTTACACGGCGAAGTTAATTCAGTACATCAGGGCTTACACTCAGCATTTCCGTGCATCACGAGGAAATAATCTGCGGTTGCAGGAAACTACCACCAGAGGGAGGGTGTGAGCCATTAAAGAAGGGGCTGAGCCCCGGAGAACCCCTTCGTTATTAAAGGAGCAGCTGGGGAGCTTCCCTGGTGGCGCAGTGGTTGAGAGTCCGCCTGCCGATACAGGGAACACGGGTTCGTGCCCCGGTCCGGGAGGATCTCATATGCCGCGGAGCGGCTGGGCCCGTGAGCCATGGCCGCTGAGCCTGCGCGTCCGGAGCCTGTGCTCCGCAACGGGAGAGGCCACAGCGGTGAGAGGCCCGCGTACCGCAAAAAAATAAATAAATAAATAAAAATAAGATGGCTGAATAAGTGGTGAGGGTTTTGATAGGTGGAAATGAGGATGCCTTAAGTGGGTTCTCCAGTAAAGCAGAGCCTGAGGCAGGGAAGTCCTTGTGCACTATTATTCTATTATTGCTGTATCAGGGAGCAGAAGGGAGGGGCGGGAGGAGGAAACAGGGAAGGGAGGGGAGCCCGTGCGACGGTGTTGTTGAGTTGACCACTGCTGTGTGCAGCTCCTTGCCGCACCTGTGGGGCAAAATGCATCTGAGGTCAGTAGCGTTATCTTGCGGAAGTGGAAAGGGGATTCTGATCTCCCCTTGGTCAAAGGTCCACCCCCAGGATGTGAATTCCACCAGCATTTCCCGGTCGCACAGGCATTTCTAGGAGATGGCAGTGACTGACAAGTATTGTTAGAGTTTGGTTTCAACGGGCTCGTGGATTTGTAGCTTGACTCGGTAAGCACTGGGGAACTCCAGGGATATTTTGAAAAGAAAAGCAGCATAGTCAGAGGGGACCCTTCCCCGGTTGTATGATTTCGCTGTAAAATCTCATTATCTGCCGAAGTGAAATATCGGCGCAGATTCCCAAGCCGGCCCTTGACTGCAGTAGTGGTCGTACAAATCCACATCTCGTGAGCACCGTGCTTTCTTATCCATGATTTCATCCGCCTCTGTGCAGCCCGTGCGACACAGGCATTTCCATTTCCAGAACAGGCAGCATCAAGCAGGACCCATGGAAGATAGTGAGGTTGGAGTGTCAGAAGCTAAACTTGCACAACGCATGAGACTGGCCTGGGAAGTTTTGTTCAGGTTGAGGTCACTCTCCTTTCTCTGGGTTGGGCGGGGGGGAGGTTATTGCTTCTAGGAAAAAACCAGAAGGATAATATTTTGGTCTCCCTTGGGGACTTGGGGGTTCTGTATTTGGAGGTTCTGCTTTCCCTCCCACCCTCTTATCTGCACAGGTTCCTGGGGTAGGTGTCAGCCTGGCATGACCAAGCCAGACGGCTGAGGCATTTGCTGCCAGCATCTCCCAGGGGCATAGGACAGACTTGTTCCTGCCCACGGGTCTCTTGACTACCTTCAGTGTGGAACAAAATCAGGGGAAATAATACATACATTTCATTTGTACAGCAGTTTATAATACAAGCCACTTGTCCAAATGTTTCCACATTTAATCTCCGCTGCTTTCTAAACCATTCTGATTTCCTAGCCCCATATTCCTCTCTGCTGTCAACTTAAATTACTTACATTTGGCTCCGTGGCATAAATGAAAAAACTGGAAAAGGCAACAGTCCTGACAAATAATAGTCCTTACCTAAGATTGTTGAGGAGATTTAATGAGATAATATATAAGAAGTGCTTAGCGTAGTACCTGGCACATAGAAGGTCCTCAGTAAATATTAGCTACTATTTTTATTATCATCATGGTGTTGCTGTCTTCGGATAGTATCCTAATCTTTAGCCATAGTCGTCATAGTAGTTGTATCGTCAGCATCATCACTGGTCCCGTTGCAAACCTTCTAGAACTAACCCTAAATGTTAGGAACTCATATAAAGTGTCTTTCTCAGTATCTAGTATAGAGCGGCTGTCTTAGTCTGTTTGGGTTGCTGTAACAAATACCATAGACGGGCTGGCTTATAGGCGACATACACCTGTTCCTCGCAGCTCTGGCAGCTGTGCTGTCATGGAAGCTGGTGTCGGAGTGCCAGCACGGTCTGACTCTGGAGAGAGCCCTCTTCCGGGTCACAGGCTTCTGACTTCTCACTGTGTCCTCACACGGCCAAAAGGAACAAGAGGACTCTCAGGTCTTTTTTAATGAGAGCACTAATCCCATTCCCGAGAGCTTCACTCTCATGACCTCATCACCTCCCAAAGGCCCCTCCTCGGAATACCATCCCAGTGGTCATTAAATGCCAACATATGAATTTGGGGGGCGGGGGAGGGGACAAACATTCAGGCCATAGCAGTGGCAATATATGCTCCAGCCACCTTTCTCCTCAGTAGGTTCAGGTGCTCCGTGGCGTGTGGGATCCTCCCGGACCAGGGCTCGAACCCGTGTCCCCTGCATTGGCAGGCAGATTCTTAACCACTGCGCCACCAGGGAAGTCCCTACAAATGGCCTTTACAAAAGGATAAAAAGGGACTTCCCTGGTGGCGCAGTGGTTAAGAATCCGCCTGCCAATGCAGGGGACACTGGTTTGAGCCCTCTTCCGGGAAGATCCCACACGCCACGGAGCAACTAAGCCCGTGCGCCACGACTACTGAGCCTGCGCTCTAGAGCTCGTGAGCCACAACTACTGAGCCTGCATGCCACAACTACTGAAGCCCATGCACCTAGAGCCTGTGCTCTGCAGCAAGAGAAGCCACCGCAGTGAGAAGCCCTCACACCACAACAAAGAGTAGCCCCCACTCACCGCAACTAGAGAAAGCCTACACTAAGCAACAAAGACCCAACACAGCCAAAAATAAATATAAAGAAAGAAAAAAAAAAGCTTGTGATAGCCAGAATTCTAAAATGACCCTAGACTCCTGCCCTGTGATATACATAGCCTTAGTAATCCCATCCCCTGGAGTGGGCATGAGAACTGTGAATTTGATAGGATAGCCATTCCCTTACATAAGTTACATTACAAAGCAAAGATGATGGATGGTCCCTCCCTTGGTGGCAATATGTTCCCTAGGACTCTATCCATGCAGAACGAGGTGAGCCATTCTCCTGCCGACTTTAAGTCAGTAGGCTACCGTGTGGTGGGCCACGTGGCACAGAATGGCATGGGTTCTGTGACCTAAGAGGGTCTCCCAGCTAAAAGGCAGCAAGAGAATGGTGACCTCAGTCCTACAAGCGCAAGGAACTGAATTCCGCAGCCTAAGTGAGTCTGGAGGTCAGCCCTTCCCAGGTGAGCTTCCAGATGAGAACACAGCCCAGAATCCACCTCAGTTCAGGCTGGTGAGACCCTGGGCAGAGGACTCAGCCCACCTGTGCCCAGATGCCTCATCCATGGGAAGTGAGGTCATGGATGTTTGTGGCGTAAAACCACTAAATTGGTGGTAATTTGTTATAGAGCAGTAGAAGCGAATACAATGCTCAACCTCACTCGCAAAAAGCGAGTGAGCTTTGGGGCTTTAGAGCGTTAGAGCTCTATCAAGATACTTATTTACTTGTCAGCTTGGCAAAGAGAAAAAAAATAAAAAATATGCTATGTGAGTAAGAATATGGGAAATAGGCATTCTCATAGATCAGCAGAGACAGATAAATGAGTATAATTTCTGTGGACAGTGATTTTAAAATATCTAGCAAGATTTTTTTTTAATACATTTATTTTATTTATTTATTTTTGGCTGCGTTGGGTCTTCGTTGCTGCGTGCAGTGCAGGCTTTCTCTAGTTGTGGTGAGCGGGGGCTACTCTTCGTTGTGGTGCGCGGGCTTCTCATCGCGGTGGCTTCTCTTGTTGCGGAGCACGGGCTCTAGGAGTGCGGGCTTCAGTAGTTGTGGCTCGTGGGCTCAGTAGTTGTGGCTCACGGGCTCTAGAGCGCAGGCTCAGTAGTTGTGGCGCACAGGCTTAGTTGTCCGCGGCATGTGGGATCTTCCCAGACCAGGGCTCGAACCTGTGTCCCCTGCATTGGCAGGTGGATTCCCAACCACTGTGCTACCAGGGAAGCCCCTCTAGCAAGATTTAAAAACACATCCCTCTCTTCCATCAAGTTTGCTTGTAATTTATTATGGAATACATCCACAAACATGGGAAAAGGTTAAGATACAAGCTTCTTTACTGCAGCGCTTGTTTGTAGCAACGAGATTAGAATCACCTATGTATTTCTCAACAAGCACCTGGTTAGATAATTTTGGGTACATCCGCAAAATGGATACCCTGAAGCCATTAGAAAGAAAGAAAAATTATTTAAGTTTAGATATTGAAAATATTCAAGATGTATTTCGAAAGAGAAAAGAAGCCATGTTTAATACAGGGTGTAGAATAATAAGCTACCATTTTTGTGGAGGAAGAAAAGGAGAGGCGAGAATATATTTGCTTACATATTACAGTAAGTCTCCTACAAACAAAAGAGTTGTTCTGAGAGCGTGTTTATAAGTCCAATTTGTTCGTAAGTCCAACAAAGTTAGCCTAAGTACCCAGCTAACACAATCAGCTATGCAGCACTGTACTGTGTAGGTTTATAATACTTTTCACACAAATAATGCATAAAAAGAAAACAAAAAATAAAGAAAACACTTTTCATCTTACAGTACAGCACCTTGAAAAGTACAGTAGTACCAGCTGCATCACCGCTGCTTGCTTCAAACATCCTGGGCTTGAAATAAAGATACTGAACTACTCTATACAGTCCTGTACAGTAAAGTACACAAAAGCACAACCACTTGTAGGAGATGCACGCACGTGACAATGTACGCCAGACACGTGAACTAACTCACATGGTTGGACATGAGAACACACATTCTCATCTTTGAAAGTTCACAACTTGAAGGTTCGTATGTAGGGGACTTACTGTACATAAAATATCTGTGGAGGGCTTGCAAGAAACTGATATCACTGGTTGTCCCAAGGAAGTGAATGGGGAAAGGGTGTCATTGCTGCAGGAGAGGAATGAAGAACGTTTACTATAGGCTTTTTTATACACTCTAGATTTTGGAATCATGTGAAGGTATTACCTATGAAAATATTAAAAGACTTGGAAAGCAATATGCTTTTGTTGACCGGTCCCCTGGAGAAGAAAACCACACACCTAGAGAGGCCAGAGCCCCCAGAACAACGCAGCCCACGAGCAGTGAACCATACAAAGCCTCTGTTGATGAATGGGTTTTTCTTCTAATCATTAAATATTGAAAAACTCTAAGCAAATTATGCATTAAAATGGACAAGGACACGGGCAGCTTTTCAAACACCAGTCACAGTGAATAATTAAAGTTCTCTTGGATCTGCTAAAGCAGATGAGCCTACCCTGGATCTGACCGGTCCAACATGGGAGGCATTTCCCTCGTGAACAGCACGAACCACCACCCTGGTAGAGTCTGTTCCCTAAGGTGAGGTCCAAGGTTGTCTGTTCCTGATCATACAAAGGGAATTCACAAAGCTTTACTGAATCGGTGTTCAGGAAGAGGGCCATCCACAGGGCAGGAGAGAGAGAGAGAAAGCTTATTAGAAATTTAGAAAATAAATCAAAAGATGTCAGTTAAATGCAGAAAACAGAGCCTGAGGCCCCAAGGTGAAGGTCAAGACCTTAATGAAGGCTTTTCCATGGAAGTGTTCACCTAATGTGTCAGTGTTCACCCAAATCAAGGGTATGATGTGACAGGCCTGGGAGGCTTGCTCTGTGTGTGTGTGTGTGTGTGTGTGTGTGTGTAAAAGGGAGATATTTTTAGAAAGAGACATGCTGGCAAGCTCTAATTCTATTCCAATGGAGAGAGGTTGCCGGT
This sequence comes from Delphinus delphis, assembly GCF_949987515.2. Taxonomy (NCBI): domain Eukaryota; kingdom Metazoa; phylum Chordata; class Mammalia; order Artiodactyla; family Delphinidae; genus Delphinus; species Delphinus delphis. The sequence continues at coordinate 3,907,384 of NC_082687.1, read as the reverse complement.
ACTTAGGACGATCAGCTGTTTAAGACAGCAATCGTGGCACAGCAAGACCTAAAACCCCACATAATAATACAGCGCATAATAAGTAATCATATACATGGTATTACTTTAACAGAAAACACGAAAATAGCTGTCTTTAAAATTATTTTGATTCTATAGTATTTCCTTTTCTACGTTTACATAAATGCTAAATTATAAATTATTGAAAGAAAACAATAGGATTAGTTAATAGTGGCGATCAGTAGAAATTAAGAGTAGGGCTAATGAAAGAAATCATATGCATGAGAAAAACATGACAATGATTTTGTGCTTCTGTCCTCTGCTACAGCAATTCTCTTTTTTTAGGTATTTAAATTTTGTAGGTAAATTACTGTGTGGTTTTAAGATACACGCGTGTACGACTTTTTTTTAACCATCTTTTTTTTCTTTTTTTTTTTATTGGCTGCAAGGCTTGTGAGATTTTAGGTCCCCAACCAGGCATCGAACCTGGGCCCTCAGCAGTGACAACGCAGAGTCCTAACCATGGGACCGCCAGGGAATCCCCACATGTACAACTTTTAAAAAGGAGATAATAAATACAATACGGCAGTTTCCCATATTTAATAAAAAACAGCAAGGACATGTTTCTTTCTGTCCCATGATACCACAGGAGCTTTACTCTTTCTGTTTCCTTTTCCAATAATACTTTCCTGAGCTGCCCGTGGCCTTTGGGACATTCTTCTTTCTCTTTTAGGTAGTGATGAAAATAGGGTCAAATTATACTCCAATAAAGATGTAAAAAAAAAAAAAAAGAAAGAAAGAAAATAGGGTCAAATGCACAATTCACTTTGACTTGCTTCTCTGCTCCTACCAAGCCCACCTTCCACTGATTCCTCGAATGAGTCTAATGTGAGCACATTCAGCTAAATAGCCTCTTGACAAACACATCTGAGTAGAGAGAGCTTGGGATTTTGTCTACTAGCAGTAGCAGGGTTTTAGCTGTAGGAATGCGCTTCCAAATCTCCAAAACTGTCCACCCACTTTGTATCTACAGGGTCGTGTAGGTAGCCCAGGAGTTTGCCAGCTGGGTCCTTTGCATCTACTAATTTGTCATACAGGCTCTTCCAGGTCTAAAATGCCCTTCACTGTAAACACATAGGCACATCAGATGTCACCATAAGTGAAACTCCTGTTTCGCAGGAAAAATGGCTTTGAAGCACAGAGGTCCCTTGAACTTTGGATAGCAGAGTCGGATTCCAAGTAAGTTACAGTTTTAGGGAATAAATCAAGAAGGTTCTGCTTAACTTGGCCGTTCTCTTCTGGAGACTTCATTCTGAGTTTTGAAGCAATATTTTTTCCAAAGAAATCAGCCTTTTGGGTTGTTTTTTTTTTTTTTTTTTCTATATGAGTTTTGGTTTCATCCCACACAGCACTGAACACCCAGGTGCGGTCAGCTCATCCTTATTAAAGCCTCTCGTGTGCTTTGGAGAAACAGTACATACGTTCCCCTTTGTAAAATCCTTTCTCCTTTTTTACCCTCAGTGTATTTCCCAATTAGAGGAAGACACTCTTCTTGACCCAAACTCTAAAAAGCTAAAGTGGAAAATGTGCTGATTTCACAGCAGACCGATAGTTTTACATTTTCTCTGTGGCCAACAACTCTGACACCTGCTTGTGGACACATGTCTGAGGGGCTAGCTCCTTCCGTTTCTGCACAAAATCTCATGAATCGCTTCTGTGCATTTTGAGAAACTGAAGAGTGACCAAAACCTTTCATTACAAAGGCCTCAGTGTCACAGGAAAGCAAAGTACAGCCATCTTATCGGTGTTATATACAAGGTGTGCTGGACGTTTAGCCGGTAAGAAGTTTATGGATTGAACAGAATTTGCCAACGTTTACATTTGCGCCGTGGAATATGCAGACGAAGGAGCAAAGTCTAGTCTGTTTTTAGGCAAGGTATCAATAATCTTTTCTTCAATATTTTCTGTGGTTTCATGAAGGTGATCTTATTTGCAAAGCAGAAATAGAGACACAGACGTGGAGAACAAATGTATGGATACCAAGGGGGAAAGCGGGAGGGTGGGAGGAACTGGGAGATTGGGATTGACACATATACACTATTGATACTATGTATAAAATAGACAACTAATGAGAACATACTGGGAACAGGGAACTCTACTTAGTGCACTGCGGTGACCTGAATGGGAAGGAAATCCAAAAAAAACGGATATATGTATATGTATAGCTGATTCACTTTGCTGTACCGCAGAAACTAACACAACATTGTAAAGCAACGATACTCCAAAAAAAATAATTTAAAAAAATCTTTAAAGAGTTTAAGAAGATTTGAAACTCCATTTTCTGAATCAAAGTACCTAAGTGCTAGCAGGAACATTTTCTGTTGCCATGGTTCAACACATGACGTGATACACTGTAGAAAGCATGATTGTTGGTGCAATCTGACAGAATCAGCTCTACCCTGTAAGGGGTCAAAATATCTGTTACCAAAGTTTCCCTTTTTGTTCAACCATTAGACATTTTAAGTTGCAACCTCCACTCTGGAAATGTGATTTCACTGGGCTTCACAGAACAATCAATGGAACATTAGCCATAGTGTTCACTCCTGTAGAACGCCCAAGCTAACCCAATGGCAAATATTTTCTCATGAGCGTTGGTGCCTTTGGGGGAACTAATCAAACTTTTCATTGATTTAGAAGTACTTGCACAGCTTATCCCAGACTTGTGAGAATGGAGCTCCAGATGGGGTTTGATGAAATAAAATTTATATTTTAAGGCAGGACAAGAAAAAATTAAACATAAAATTCTCTCTGTGTGCTTGTTTGGACCCCCTCCCTCCCCATGTGCAGGGGGCCTCTGCATTACACATTACCCACAGCTCCTCAAAGATGCGGGTGCCTGATGACCTTAAAGATCAATTTTTTTTTTCCTTTCTTTGATGCTAGCAATGTAACTTCTTAAAAGAATAGCCTTTAGGGCTTCCCTGGTGGCGCAGTGGTTGAGAGTCCGCCTGCCGATGCAGGGGACATGGGTTCGTGCCCCGGTCCGGGAAGATCCCACATGCCGCGGAGCAGCTGGGCCCGTGAGCCATGGTCGCTGAGCCTGTGCGTCCGGAGCCTGTGCTCCGCAACGGGAGAGGCCACAACAGTGAGAGGCCCGCGTATCGCAAAAAAAAAAAAAAAAAAAAAAAAAAAATTAAGCTAGCTCTATCTCAGTACAAAGCATAGTCAATCCGAAATCAAAGATGGACAGTTAACACTCACGATTACACACAGTTATGTTTCACACTGTCAGAAGGAAACAAAGCTGGACACTAGTTAGAGTAGTGTAGGGCAGATTTAATTCAGTAATTCTACAATGGGGGAGAGAACTCAGTCTAAACTCAGCTCAACTCTGCCAAAACAAAAGGCAGGAGGCTTCTGAAATTCTGGGATGAGCTAAAGGAAAAGCTTTGAGGGTTCAAAAGGGGGAAGTCCATGTGATTAGCCACCTGTGTGCTTACCAAATTCAGGCTCCCACCCTCCACAGAGGCTCCTGACGCTTACATTTCAAAGGGATGACCCGGGTTCTTGAGAAAGACGTCTCTGGGTTGTAAAAGATATATTGCAACAATAAAAAAATGGTTGTGTTCAAGGATGAAAAAAAAAAAGATATATTGCAAAAGGATAGAGAAAGGATTTATAATTTCAAGGTTTTTGTTGTTTTTTTTTTTTTAAAGGAAATGCTTCTAAGAAAAGGGAGGTCAAGGGTCCATAGGGAGGTATTGGCTGGAACAGACAGTAAATCCTTTTGACAGTGCTGGGCTTTCACAGGCAGATTCTTAAGGCAGCTGGAGTCATCATCTTAGGGACGTGACCTTGAGCTGTTAGAAACTAGACTCGTGTTTGTTCACACGTCCTAGTGTGGGGACTGGATGAAGCCGCTGGTGCTGAGAGCCTGCAGTTCTCATGGGCCAAACTGAGGCCTGGTCAAGAAGAGGGGGCAGAGGAGCCCGATCAGTTTGGTCAAGGAGAGAGTCTCTGTCGCCACTTCTTGTCCCACAAATCATGACTGTGACAGCAATTACGGGAGACGGATAATCCGCGCCACATCTGTTCAGCACTGAAATTATGTTGTTTTCAGTCCCTATTTGGGGGTGGGTTTTGTGCTTTTCTCCCAACCTGCATACCCACTGCGGAAAACCAGGACTTTTGCACCCCAGGGAGGGGCTCCAGGGAATCAGGAGTGTCTGTGCTATAACCAGGACAATCCCAGGTAAACGCCCCCTTGCCTCACAAGCCAAGAGGGATTCAAAAGAAGATTGATGTCACGTAGGATCCTGGGTGATTCAGTATCTGCCTTGGAAAATGCAGAGTAGAGATTCAACGAATGAGGAGTGGCTGCTTTGCATGCCCTACAGGAAGACACTGGGGCAGAGAACATGAATTTATTTACCATAAAGCGCCTGGCAGAAGCAAAGAGGCATTAGCCTGGGTCAAGGGAGCTGCTGGTTAGAAATCCCAAGAGACGGAGTCCAGGAGGGACCACGAGGAAAAGAACAAGCTTTGAACTTGGGCCAAACCCAGAGGAAACCAGCATCTGATCAGAATGCAGACCCTTCCTCTCTCCCTGTCTCCTGACCGCATCCCTTTTCCTTAAGCAGGAAGAACTCATTTAGTGTCAGTAGAATTGAAGTTTTACTATTAATGCAACGGGGCATTTTAGTTATTGACCAGGGCTTCCCTGGTGGTGCAATTGTTAAGAACCCGCCTGCCAATGCAGGGGACACAGGTTCGAGCCCTGGTGCAGGAAGATCCCACATGCCGCAGAGCAACTAAGCCCGTGCGCCACAAGTACTGAGCCCGCAAGCCACAACTACTGAGCGCACACGCCACAACTACTGAAGCCCGTGCGCCTAGAGCCTGTGCTCCGCAACAAGAGAAGCCACCGCAATGAGAAGCCCACGCACCGCAACGAAGAGTAGCCCCCACTCGCCGTAACTAGAGAAAGCCCGTGCGCAGCAATGAAGACCCAACACAGCCAAAAATAAATTAATTTATTTTAAAAATGTTAATTAATTGACTAATTAATTACTGACCAACCAACATTTTATTCCCTGAGTGCGAGGGGAGAAGGTATGGGAAGTGCCCTAAATTTCATTCGGTGGGTAAACTATTTCCACTGAGTAAATTCCCACTAACAATGAGCAACAAACATTAATTTGCTTTCCGATTTGACCGACCCCCGAGAAGGCTGCGAAAATTACAGAGAAAAGGTGATTTGTTAAGGGGCAAGAGACAACTAAGGGGCTATTCTCGTACAATAACCCTCACAATGTCACATGCATAATTCATTCAACAACTGCATAATAAGCACCGACAGTCACTTAACATTGTAACAAGAGCGAGGGATGTAAAGATGGAAAAACACTGCTCTCAAGGACCTTAAGGGTAGAAAGGGTGACATGCAAATATCATCATCCTTTCCAGCAGTGGCTCTGCGACAGTCCAGTTTTTATTGTTATTCCACAGATTTAAAGTTCCTAGTCGGCACACACTGCTTCCCGCCCCCCATCCCTGCTTCTCAGGAGGGCAAGGCTGAGCAGAAGTGCTGGGAGATTTGTCTCTATTTAACTCTCTCCATAAATGGCCGGAAGATCCAGCCTGGAAAGCATGCCCTTGGGCACCACAATAACTTGTGAGGAGTTTAGCATTTTGCCAAGATTTGCAAGAACAAGAATGCAAGAGCGTAAGACTTTACCGTTCAAGCCAGCAAAGGCCAGCTTGGAAAATTTTCAATGCAGCACATTTCATATAAAACGAAACCTATGGCTTCAGCAGATCATCAAGCCAAGAGCAATGTTTCCTCAATTAAAGAGGATTGTTCTGGAGCAGATGCTTACACTGATGAAACAGGCTCCTTTCGTACTTTTTATTTATTGTGAATTTTTAAAAGTTTTTATTGTTATGTGCTTGACATTAAATTATTTTAATGCTATTTTAATTGTTTTCCCCTAACCCTCTGTTTTCTAATGGAATTTAATCTTGCCAAAGAAAAAATTACCAGGTACTCTATTTCCTAGAAACCCAACCTCCATACCAGCTAAGAGAAGGCAGCTTACCGTATATTTCCAACCACAAAAATTCTTGGATTTTATTGACAATTATATTTTCACTCTATTTGCAAAGAGCCCAGCCCAAAAATCTTTAGAGCCAGAACTACCTCATTAATTTAAGACAACAGCTTGTATGTTTGACTATCGTGTTTTCTTTTTTACAAAATACAAATCATCAGAAAAAACTGTACAACGATTTTTTTCCTTTTAATTTGAGTCAAATACTGTGAGTCAAGTGATGCCCCTAAATTCATAGTACTGTGTAGTTACCGAAATGACCAGTCTGATTTAGGAGACTCTTTATGTTCGGATACTTCCCAATTTTACGGCTAAAAACAGTCGAACCATAGACCAAGATAGTCCCTGTTGTTACTGATACTTAATACTCCAGACACAGTACCGTAATGTCGAGCATCCTCAAACCTCTTTGGCTTCAAGGCTCTAAAACTGATTCAACTCTTTATTGTGCAAAGAAAAAGATTCTGAAATGATGAAATATCAGCGCTCAAGGTACAAAATGTCAAACCCAGCTCAGTGAAGCATATTATATATACGTCACGTAAGTGATCTAAATGGTTATATTATTGGCTCTCAACACTTTTACTGACGGTCTACTGCAAGCAGAGAATTACATGTAACTGTTCTGCGGAGAGCGAGATTATGAAGAGGACACAGTCCCAGTTGCTACAGTTCAGTGAGGGATACAGACATGCGCAAATAATTAGAATATGAAACACCCAGAGTTTGCACGGCAGTGCAAAAGCAATGAGACTGGAAATTGGAGTAGGCCCGGCTATAGCAGTAACCAGCTGTATAACAGTGAACCTAATTCAGAGATTCTCTGTAATATGGTTCCCTAAGATGCCAAATGAGGTGCTGTATGGGCTGTTCCAGTGGTCTCCAAATATTTTGAATTGTATACATCCATCAATAAAAATTGTTTATATCACACCTCCTGTATTTATTTATAATGATGTGTATGTGGCATTTTAATTAGCTTGGGAGGTTTTTTTGTTTTGTTTTGTTTTTAAAAGGCCAGGATCCCCACCAAATGAATTATATCAGGATACCTGGGAGTGGGGCATACACATAGGTATTTTTTTTTAAGTCCCCGAAGGCTAGAAGAAGACACAGATAAGCAAAAAAGAAAAATTAGTGTAGACTTTCAAATGTGTCGCAAGTGCTATGAAGAAATTTGATGGAAGTAGTAAAAATAAAGTGGAGGTGCTTACTTAGATAACCATGATCCCAAAAAGATGACGTTTGCAGGATGACAAGAGGCTACCCATTAGGACCTAAGCTGTGTGGACTGTGGGTGTGTAGGACAGGGGATCGGACAGTAAGAAAATTCAAAACAGAGGGAAAAGCATTCAGACAAATAACAGGAGAAAACATGACGGAGAGAAGGAATTAGACACAGCCTGGTCCTCCAGGGCCCTTTAGCCAGACCCTGCCTATCACATGAGCCGTAGAGCCGTGTGTGTTAGATGTAAAGTGGGTATAAGGTGTACGGACCGGAACTGGATCATTTCTCTTTTTCAAAAAATAATTCTGATAATTCAAAAAAGTATCTGTAGCAATGATGGCACAGATCACTGAAAAGTAGATTTTGATATTGTGAAAATAATGTGGTGTTGTTTTTTTGGTTTTTTTTGCGGTACGTGGGCCTCTCACTGCTGTGGCCTCTCCCGTCAGGCTCCGGACACGCAGGCTCAGCGGCCATGGCTCACGGGCCCAGCCGCTCCGCGGCATGTGGGATCTTCCCGGACCGGGGCACGAACCCGTGTCCCCTGCATCGTCAGGCAGACTCTCAACCACTGCGCCACCAGGGAAGCCCCAATAATGTGTTTTTTAACAAAGAGATTGGAATAAAGCTTACTCTAACGCTGAAATTAACACACATTCATTTTAAAAGAAAATATTTAACATAAATTGTATCAGTGTTTATGAATAAAATGCAAAAATGATTGTTAATGATTGGTGCTCTTCAAGTGAGCTTAAAAATGATCTAAGACCTTTATCCAAATGTGTCCTGGAGTAATAGCTATATTAATAGATTGCTGGTGTCTGAAGATCTGAAGTGTCAGTAGAATGTATTCAGCCATTTAACACATGGTTTAGACATTCAGGATTATGCATGTAGAATTTAAGACTATGTTGAAAATTAAATATTAATTTTAATATTTGGTTTGGAAAAGTATGTTATAATGTTTTCACTTTCAAAAAAACTATAAAAGTGAGTCAGTGGGCTTCCCTGGTGGCGCAGTGGTTGAGAATCCGCCTGCCAGTGCAGGGGACACGGGTTCGAGCCCTGGTCTGGGAAGATCCCACATGCTACGGAGCAACTGGGCCCGTGAGTCACAACTTCTGAGCCTGTGCATCTGGAGCTTGTGCTCCGCAACAGGAGAGGCTGCGATAATAAGAGGCCCGCGCACAGCGATGAAGAGTGGCCCGTGCTTGCCGCAACTAGAGAAAGCCCTCGCGCAGAAACGAAGACCCAACACAGCCAAAAATAAATAAATTAATTAATTAATTTAAGAAAAAGCGAGTCAGTGAGTGTTTCAAAAGGTGAGTCACATGGCCTGATGTTCATTCAAAGAAAATATTCTACATATACTTAGCTTGAATATAGGCAAACCTTTTAATTCATCAGTTTTGAAACAGGAGGGAAGGAGGCAGGGCACAACTTTTGAAAGAATGACAGCCCGAGGACATGACATAAACTGATTAGAGCCAAATGGGTCCAAGATGGCAGATGAGTCAACTTCCACCGGACCTTGGGCCTCAGTATACGCTCACTGTAACACATCAGCAAGCTAAACGACACACCCCCAGGTGCCATGCCAGTTCCAAGACATCAAAAAGTGGGTGGTGGCCCAGTTCCTGGAAATCCCTGCCCTTCCTAAAATAGCTGGAATACACCTCCCACTTAATAGCTGATGAAATTACCCACCCCCATAAAAACTGACAACCCCATTCATACCCTGGAGCCTTTCTCCCCTTCTGAGATGGCCCCCAGTCTGCCTGTGGAGTGTGTTTCTCTCTAAATAAATCCACTTCTTATATATCACTTTGTCTCTCACTGAATTCTTTCTGCGATGAGACATCAGGAACCTGAGCTTCATTAAGTCCTGAAACCAGGTGTGTGATCTCAGTTGGAAGACTGTGGGTTTTGGCTGGGTTCGAGTCCTGGCCCTGTGGGTTCAAGTGCCAATCTGAGGTGCACGGTTTCTGCTTCACTCCTAGGTATAAACCTAACAGAAATGTGTACATATGATCTCCAAAAGGCACGTGCTAGAATGTTCATAACAGCATTCAAAGTAGCTGAAAACTGGAAACTACCCAAATGCCCATCAACAGTTGAGGGGATAAATAAACTGGTGTATTCGTGTAATGAAACCCTATACACTCACGCCACCTGACAACCGACAACTACATGCAACAACACTGATGTTCATACAAACATTATGTTGAGTGAAAGAAACCGGGCATAAAAGAGTAATACTATATGGTCCGTGTCATATAATGTACAAAAATAACTCTTCACCTGAGAAAAGGGGTCAGGGGGTATGGTGCACAGGGCATTTGAAGCCCAGGTTGAGAATCAATGATGGAATATAATAGATACTGTAAAGAAACAGAATCTCTCAAGGCTGTATTTCTGAGTGTAGCTAAAGCAAAATATTTTCCTGTATGGATACAGACATAGATATATATAGATCATATATGGATACAGATCATATAGTCCTATTTAAGAGAGTGTGTTTTCAAAAGGAAAAAAAAAAAGGGTGTGTGCTTTCAAAGGATTAACACCTAAGGGCAGAATAATTCTACCCAGAGATTTAAAAACTCTTCTTTTAAAATAAAAGTGTTTTTTGTTTTTTAATACTACGTGCCTGGATTCCCAAGAAAAAACCAGAGTCGTCAGAAAGGGCTAGCGGAGGTACCCGCAAAGGAGGTTCAGAGAGGAAAGTCACAGAGGCCGAGGAGTGTCATAGGACTGCTGGCAAGGCTCTCTGTCCTGTGAGACCCACTCAGCTCCCTGATGAAAACGAGGCTTCTGCGTCCGAGGCCGACTGTAGGAGGGAAATTGTTGGTCTGACCTGAACATTCCTCCACCCGCTCCCAGTGTGTCTGTTACGTCTGTTCAATGGACAGTCTAAATTTATACTTCCATCTTTGTAAGCCAAGTAAATAGTAAATTTTTTCTTAGAAAATGTCCTTTCGTGTGCTTGCAAATTAAGATTCTTAGTTCACAAGGCTGCAGGTAAACCCTGGACCGTGCTGAATTTACCTCGGTGAATATATTGTTTCATCAAATCTGTTCACCATCCATTGCAAGAGGCACGCCTGCACTTTAATAATGCCTTTGTTTCTGGGGTGGAGTGGAGCTAGAAGGCTAGCAGGGGAGAGAAGAAACACCACCATGATGTGAAACGTACCCAGCCATTGTAAGCTATGTCTCAACATGTGCAACACTGAAATATGGAAAAAAAAAAAAAAAGTACATCTTAGAATCAGGACGACGAATTCCTTGCAAGCCCCTTCCTGTTTCTTTGTCTGGTGACCTCCCATTGTTTGGGCTTCCCTTTCACGTGGTGTCACCCCTGATCTCTCTAGCAAGGTCTCTCAACCTTTTACAAAGATTCAAAGAGACTGCTTCCCTGGGCAGGGATCTTTTTCCTCTTGAATGTTTCCTCTGGTATCCACTCCCTCCAAGAGTCCCTGTCAGGGCGCCAATGCTGCTGGGCATCCACTCTAAGGCGCTATTTAGGAAGGCTGCCCGCAGCCCCGCGGAGGAAGGGCGGGGTGGCTCGTCTGTAGTTGGAGGGGAAGAAATACAAAGGCTTGCTAAAAAGTCCTTACTGTGGATACGGCCTCCTGGGACGCAAGGAAAGCAGGCAGATGAACCTGGGTGGAGTCACGAGAAAATGGAACGGCTATTTTTAGCACAAGTGCCTGGCATTATAAAGGAGCTGCAGACAAAGACTTAAGCGGGGGGAGGGGGAGGACGGTGGCTACAACTGTGAGCTGTGTAACACAGGGATGGAGGAGAAAATAGCTGCTTCCCACGTGTAACACACAGACTTAGCAGGATCCTTAGCTATTACCCTGGCGAATCAACTATTTTTAACCACTGCATTGAGATCAGTATTCAATTGTTTAGTGATTAGCCAGGATTGCAACTGATAAACTGTCCAATTCCACACTGTCCATTTGTCAGTCCTTGTCTAACCAAGAAGGACCTTGTGGGGCTCCTTGGTACATATCCTTTCCGTGTCCCCCATTTCTTGTTTGTAGGAAACACGCTTCATTCAGCCTCCATGACCTTCCCTGAGCTCCAAAGGGCAGGTTCAAAGTGTTGCTAATCAGGGAAGGGAGGGGCAGTGAAGAAACAATGGTGCAGCCTGGGGGCAGGGTCCTGGTTCCGAATCCTCAAGGCACACACATAACAATATCTTTGAGTTCTTCGGCAGGAACTAAGGCTCCCATCCAGGTGGAGAGGCCAGGTTTTAGAAACTGGCCGCTTCCTCTTCCAGTCTCTTCAGACACTCACTCTTAGAACCCAGCCACTGTACTGTGAGGAAGACCAGACCCGCTGGATGGGCGCACGTCTATGTCCAGTTTACAGACCTAGCTGAGGTCTCAGCAAAGAGGCAGGATCAACCGCCAGACATGTAAATGAAGAATCTTCCATATGGTAACAGCCCGAGCCATCAGGTTACCCCGAACCTTCACATCTTTCTGATTGAGGCCCCAGACATCATGGGGTAGAGGCAGAGTATCCCCATGTGCTCTGTACAGATTCCTGAGTCATGGAGTCCATGATTAAATTATTAATCCACTAAATTATTAATTAAAGGTGGTTTGTTAGCAGTGACAGAAAACTGGAAACTTCCCTATATTTCTCTAGTCCTTTGAATCCTCCTACTAACGTCACCCTACACACACAGACACACACACATAGTCACAGAACTACTTTTCTCACTCTCAGGAAATAACCTTATTTCCTATTTTCCATAAAAATAAAAACATCAGACTAGAACCCTCTGCCTACTTCTACCAAACATACCACATTATTTACAGCTCTAGCTATCCTTCTATTCGAGCTGGAAAGCTCTTCTCCAAGGTAATCTGAGCAGCCTACAGGGGAAGAGTGGAGGATGGAGATTCAGACTTACTTTATCTTGAATTCAATCTTTCCCTCCCAATTGAATCCTTCCCCTTCCTATTTAAACATGTCCAACTAGTTCTCATTAAAACTAATGCGCACACCTTCCCAGAGCCTACACTCCAGCCTCTGCCCTGTCTCTTCCTTCCCAGAACCATCTCCCTTCTATCTTCTCACTCACTTTCCCGACATCTCTAATCTGGGTCTCACCCCATTATCGCTTTTTTAAAAAAACTTTTTATTTTATGTCGGATTATAGTTAACAAAGTTGTGTTAGTTTCAGGTGTACAGCAGAGTGATTCAGTTATACCTATACATGTGTCTATTCTTTTTCACATTCTTTTCCCAATTAGGTTGTTATAGAATATTGAGCAGAGAAGGTCCTTGTTGGTTATCTATTTTAAAATATAGCAGTGTGCACATGTCAATCCCAATCTCCCTAACTTATTCTTTGTTATTGTTATTGGTTTTTTTTTTTTGCGGTACGCAGGCCTCTCACTGCTGTGGCCTCTCCCGTTGCAGAGCACAGGCTCCGGACGCGCAGGCTCAGCGGCCATGGCTCACGGGCCCAGCCGCTCCGTGGCATGTGGGATCTTCCCGGACCGGGGCACGAACCCACGTCCCCCGCATCGGCAAGCGGACTCTCAACCACTGCATCACCAGGGAAGCCCCCTAACTTATTCTTTGGAAGGATTCTCACTAATGTCACAAGAGACCTCTACTCTGCAAACTCCAGTGGATGTTCTGGGCCTCCTACATGATACCTTGCGCTGCTGCAACAGTGTTGAGCATTCCGTCTTAGTCCGTTCAGGCTGTTACAACAAAGTACCGTAGATGGGGTGGATTAAACCACAGACATCTATTTCTCACAGTTCTGGAGGCTGGAAGTCCAAGATGAAGACACCTACAGAACCGGCGTGTGGTGAAGGCCCATTTCCTGGTTTGGAGATGGCCATCTAAGAGGCCAAGAGAGCTCTCTGGGGTCTCTCTCTTAAGGACAGTAATCTTACTCACGAGGACTCCACCTTCATGACCTCATCACCTCCCAAAGCCTCCACCTCCTAGGTCCGTCACGTTGGGGGTTAGGATTTTAATATACGAATTTTGGGGGGACACAAACATTCAGTCCATAATACCCTGTTTCTTTTTTTTTAAATTAATCTGTTTATTTTTGGCTGCGTTGGGTCTTCGTTGCTGCACGCGGGCTTTCTGCAGTTGCGGCGAGCGGGGGCTACTCTTCGTTGCAGTGCGTGGGCTTCTCATTACGGTGGCTTCTCTTATTGCAGAGCACGGGCTCTAGGCGTGCGGGATTCAATAGTTGTGGCACGTGGGCTCAGCAGTTGTGGCTCACGGGCTCTAGAGCGCAGGCTCAGTAGTTGTGGCGCATGGGCTTAGTTTCTCCATGGCATGCGGGATCTTCCCGGACCAGGGCTCGAACCCGTGTCCCCTGCATTGGCAGGCGGATTCCTAACCACTGCACCACCAGGGAAGCCCTACCCTGTTTTTTAAAACATTGTTTTCCACTCCTGATTTTCCTCCAACTGCCCTGACCACCCCTTCTCAGCCGTATTTCCTGGCTCAGTCTCCTCTATGGAGCCATTAAATTTTGGAGTTCCTCTCTTGGCCGCTCTCCCTCTCACTATATACTCTTTTCCTGGGAAATCTCATCCACACCCTTGGTCTAATTACCATATAAAAATCATAAATTCAGGGCTTCCCTGGTGGCGCAGTGGTTGAGAGTCCGCCTGCCGATGCGGGGGACACGGGTTCGTGCCCTGGTCCGGGAAGATCCCACACGCCGCGGAGCGGCTGGGCCCGTGAGCCATGGCCACTGAGCCTGCGCGTCCGGAGCCTGTGCTCCGCAACGGCAGAGGCCACGGCAGTGAGAGGCCCGCGTACCGCAAAAAAAAATCATAAATTCACATCTCCAGCCCACATCTCTACTGTAAGATATAAACCCTTAGATCAACTGCCTATTTAACACCTATATTCCCCTTCAAACCTGGTCCTCTTCCAACATCTCTTGTCTATGTGAATGTACGACCATCTGTTCAATTATCCAAGCCCAGAAACCTAGCAATTATCCATAATATCTTCCTTTCTCCCCTCCCCCCACTATATTCAGTTTCTCACCAAATCCTATCTTACCTACTAAATACCCCTTGTAGCCTTTATTTTTTAATCTACCACTGCTCCATTCCCCAGAGCCAGAGGGATCTTTTCAATGAAAATATGATCAAGTCTGTATAAAACAGCTTTCAGTACCTCTCAATATAAAAAGCAAACTCTTGACGTGGTTTGCAAGCCCTGTATGGTCTGTCCTATGCTTCTGGAACCTTGCTTTACTTTCTCCCTTCTGCTGGAACCACCCTGATGTTTAAGCTTCTCGACATTTCCGTCCCTTCTACCACAGGGCCTGTATTCAGGTTTATTTATAGCTTCTGCCCAGAACATTCTCTAAATCCACACCATCCAGTTCTTCCTTACTCAATAGACTACAAGCTTCAACAGGCAGAAGTCTTATCCTTTTACTTGTCACTGCACTCCTAATGCCCAGCACAGTATTTAATAGATGTCTAAAACATATCTGTCAAATGTATAAATACGTGTGTTTGATCTGGTAAAACACCTATATGTCAAGAGATACTAGGCAGTCCAAAATGCGAGATGGGGCCCAAGAGAGAAGTCAGAGCCGGAGGAGTAGGTTTGGGGATAACCTCCACGGAACTGTCCTCTGAGGAAGGGAAATGTCCACGATTCCCTAGGGACAGTGCAGAATGAAAAGAGAGTCAAGAACTCACCCTTGAGAAATATTTTCATTAAAGGGCTGGGGCGAAAGGCCAGCAAGGCGATTGCCATGTAGTTTTGTCATGAGAGCAAAATAAGACGAGCGGAGGAGTGAACAATTCAGGAAGGAAAGTGTAGTTAGGAGGGTCAGACACTATGATGAAGCATTGAATATGAGTGCTGAGGTATTGGACCTGGAAATTCGGAGGCGGGGGACCAAGTAAAGGGTGCCAATGAGAAGTCCCCGTCAGAGTCCTAAGAAAGGGGCATTAGAAATAGTACAAATCTAACGCTCTGTTTAAAGCTCTAAGCTATGCTAATCCTTCACTATAACGTTAAACTCTTCTTATCCTTCGCGTATTTTCTTTAGCAAAATGCTAATAAACACAAGTTCCTTGTATGAGCACATGGGGGTGTAGAAAAGGAAAAAAATATTTTTCTCTCTACCCTCAGAGGTCCCCCAGCTGGGGCTTTATAAATTAAATGGACAAAAAACAGATTAACAAAGAAACAAGCAGAAGTTTATTAACATGTGTATGGCGCATACACGTGGGAAAACTCGGCAATGGATGGATAGAATCTGGGCTTATCTAGCATCTTAACAAAAGAACAGTAAACGTTTAGAGAAGTGATGAGACAAAGGACTCGGGCTTCCCTGGTGGTGCAGTGGTTGAGAGTCCGCCTGCCGATGCAGGGGACACAGGTTCGTGCCCCGGTCCAGGAAGATCCCACATGCCGCGGAGTGGCTGGGCCCGTGAGCCATGGCCGCTGAGCCTGCACGTTCGGAGCCTGTGCTCCGCAATGGGATAGGACACAACAGTGAGAGGCCTGAGTATCTCAAAAAAGAAAGAAAGAAAGAAAGAAAAGGACTCTGAGTGTCTAGGATGGCAAGTTGTGGAAGGTAAGTACATGTGGAAACTAAGGAAAGATAAGGGCTTGTTTCAGCCAAGTTTGTTATGTAGATTCCTCTGATGCCATCTCTGAGCTGATGAGGGTCTAGAATTGTCTCCGGTGTTTAAAACCTCTGTCCTTCCTAGTGGGGCGGGAGGGCACCTTTACAAATTGATGTCCCACTATTAGGCAGATAAGGGGAAGGCAGAGAGTTTTTCTTATATCTGCTTCCGAATTGCCTTCAACGCAAAAGAATCCTAATGTCAAAGTGGTGTGCTTTGGGGTGGCCTATTCTGCTACCCTTCAGGGGAAATGTAATAAAGGTCTCGTCAATGAAAAATGAATCCGTCGATCTAAGAAAGAAATGGAGAATTTTATTCAAGCCAAATTTGAGGATTACAACCCAGGAAGAGCATCTCAGAAAGCTCGGAGAACTGTTCCACCTGTTTGAAGCCAAGGCACAGTTATGTAAGTCTTTTCACACAGAGGACTGCACATCAAATGATGTATTTACTGACAGCTTACGTGACCCAGATCTAAGCGTCATCGTGGTGGGTCATGTGGCTCCTTAGAAGATCAAGAAGGAATCTTATCTTTAAGGAGTTGTCTTGTTGATGCTGGGAGAATGTTGCTGTTCATACTTGAGCAGGTATTCCTGCTGATGGGGGAGGTCTGGTCCAAGCATAAGGCAGACACACAATGCACAGTGTGGGGAGAGAGGGGGCCAAAGGGCAGAGAAGGATTTTTTATGTTTACATGTTTCTTGTCATGCCATTAAATACGAATTTTATTTCACAGATTGTATTTGCTAGGGTGAGGGCAAAGCAGCTGTAACAAAGATTCCAAGAGCACACTGGCTGAAAGGCTAACTAAGTTGATTTTGTCCTCATGTAATAGCTCTATGAGCAGCCAGTTTGGGGAGAATAGTTCGGTTTTTTTCAGTCTCACTGCTCCATCATCCCTTACACCATTGTCAACCCCTGCACAATCAAAGATGAATCGACCTTCAGACTAGATTCCAGCAAATGGGAAGGAGAAGCGGAACGTAGGAGAGGCCCTGACCAAGAATGGCTCACGTTCCTTTGGCTAGAACAGTTACATGTTAACAGTCATTGTGAACTTCAAGGAAGGCCGGGAAATGTGATCTAACAGGCCAGCAGTGAGTGTATCATACCTGCCTGAATATGGAGAAATGGATAATGGATGTTGGCAGGTGGCTGGTAGTCTCTCAGAGCCCAGCTCTGTGGACATCCACATTTCTATGTGTTACAGCAGGCAGGGAGCTAGATGTGAGCAGAGAAAGGGGGGCAGGGGCCAGACGGCAGGAAACCACTCATCTTGTAAACAGCGGGGGTCCTCGGGAAGACAAAGGAAAGCAGGAACCTCCAGACTGACAGGAAACCACACATTGTGGGATGATAAGTGTCCCGGAGACACGCAAAGAAAGGTGGGGAAAGGCGAGAATCTCCAGCGCCCGATTGTAACCTGTTACCCTTTATGTTCCCATTACAGTGACATTAACCTTGCAGATAAGAAGTTCCCATCATGCACCGACGCCATAACACCTCTGATCAAGTCTAAATAAGGACAAAGTCCCTCCTCCCCTCGGGAAGGTGGAGCTGGATGAAAAGACCCAGGGCAGCGGTCCTCACCTGTCTGCCCCTCTCCCTCTGACAGCATATTCTTTTTTTTTTTTTTTGCGTTATGCGGGCCTCTCACTGCTGTGGCCTCTCCCATCGCGGAGCACAGGCTCCGGACGCGCAGGCTTAGCGGCCATGGCTCACGGGCCCAGTCGCTCCGCGGCATGTGGGATCTTCCCGGACCGGGGCACGAACCCGCGTCCCCTGCATCGGCAGGCGGACTCTCAACCACTGCGCCACCAGGGAAGCCCGAATTTGAGGTTCTTGACGTCGCGTCGCAGGACGAATTCAGCGAGAGACAAAGTGATAGGTAAGAAGTGGATTCATTTAGAGAGAAACACACTCTACAGACAGAGTACGGGCCATCTCGGAAGGGGAGAGGCCTTGAAATATGGCGCGGCTAGTTTTTATGGGCTGGGTAATTTCATAGACTAATAAGTGGGAGGATTATTCCAACTATTTTGGGGAAGGGGCGGGGATTTCCAGGAACGGGGCCGCCCGCCCACTTTTTGACCTTTTATGGTCGGCCTCAGAACTGTCAGGGCGCCGGTGGGCGTGTCATTTAGCTGATGTGTCACAATGAGCGTATAATGAGGCTCAAGGTCCGCTGGAAGTTAAATCTTCCGCCATCTTGGACCTAGTCGGTTCTAACCGGTTTCGTTACGTCCTAGGGCTATGTCATTCTTTTAAAGGTCGTGCCCTGCACCCTTGCCTCCTGTTTCAGGGGGGCAGGAAGGGGCGTGCTGAGCCAGATAAGAATGTTGAACTTTATGGGAATAAGAGAGTCAAAAGGATGCCCTGGAGGACTTGGGCTTCTGGCCTTGGCGGTGACTGAAGCGAGCAGGGCAGAAGTCCGGAGGGATCTGTCCTGGGGTCTCCTGTGGGCATCAGTTCTCCCTGCCCCTCCTTTGGGGGGCGATCTCTTAGGTGACTTGAAGTGAAGACAAGGGTTGGGGGATGTTATCAGAACCCCTGGATCCTTATAGCTCAGGCCAGGAGGGGGTCAGAGCCCCTCCACACTCCCACCCTCCCCACGCTGCCAGCTGTGAAGAGCGGAAACAGAGGAAATGGGGCTGGGGGAGAGCGCGGGGGACGGGCAGGATGTGTAACTTTGAACGGCGCAGGATTTTACTAGAGAAAAATACAGAGAACAGTGAAATCGATGTCCCCTTAACTCAAGCGTATGGACAGCATAGCCAAAAAGGGAGCAAACCCAGCAGAGCAGGCAACGGGGCGTGGGGAGAAGGCGAGGACAGAAGGAAGAGAGGGTGGAGTGGGAAAGGGGGTGGGGGGGACACGAAGGCCCCCCTGCTCACCGGACCCCGCGTTCCCGGAGACCCTAGAAAGGCCGGCTCTGTGGTCTGGCGGCCCCCGCCCCATAGCCCACATCACAGTGACGGTCGCCTCAGTGCTGAGCGGTCCCCACGTGCTCTGCCTGCCCCCGGGGCCCACTGGGACCTGAGGACCCACCTTCTGCTCACACGTCGGGCGGCCGGCTCCCGTCGGGGTCTCCCTTGCCTGCCCGGCGGAGGGATGTGCACGGACGACTTACGGCCCCTGAGCTAAATCCCTCCCCATCCACGTTGCCTCAAAGGAGCGGGGCGTCTCCCCAGGCCCTGCAGCCCTTTCCCACGAAGCCACCTTCTAAGCAGTGACTTACCTGCCTCGCCAGCCCACACCCAAGGCTCCAAACAGTAATGGTGACATCTCCAAAGTCCTCACTTCATTCCGAGCCATTTCTCAGCATTTACAAGTGTGGTAGTACGCAGCAGCTGTTCTCAAAGAGATAGGCGCTACCGGGGTCCGCAGCCGCTTCTGGAGGGGAGAGGGCGAGAGGGTGAGTTAGGGGCACAGCCGCGCTCACAGGAAACACCCCCAGGGCACACATTCCCCCTCCACAGGTCCCCGCGTGTTGGGAAAGGCATCAAAATCCTCGGGGGAAATTTCCCTGTGATGAAAAACGGCTGCCTCATCCAGTGGCATCTCTGCCTGAAACAGGATCTAGATTTTGTTAAAGGGAAAAAAAAAACCAAGCCTGTGAAAGGGTTTCACGTGTTAGTCTAATTTTAGAAGAGCATTTGACACAGTTCAGAGGGAAACAGTTGACACTTGCTAAGGTAATTCAAGTTAGTTTGACGGCAAACAGATTCCCATTATGCTGGGAAGTCAGACAGCCCCGTCTCAGGCAGAGACAGGCTGTTAGAGTCTGTCCTGAGCATCATTCCCATCTCCACACCCCCTACTCAGCACCGGAGCTGGCAGGACGGCCCCTTCCGCACCTAGACCGCGGCCGAGTCACCCAGGGTCTCCATCTTCCATTCAAGGGAGTACAAGCCCGTGGACGTGAATAGCTCAGTCCACAGACTCCCTTTGGCTTGGAGGCATCATTATCTAGTTTTTTCCTTTAATTTTTAATGGACTATAGTTTATTTACAATGTGGTGTTAGTTTCAGCAAAGTGAACCAGTTAAACATATACATATATCTACTCTTTTTTAGATTCTTTTCCCATATAGGTCGTTACACAGTCTTGAGTAGAGTTCCCTGTGCTATACAGTAGGTCCTTGTTGGATATCGTGTGTATCTGAGAATCCCAAACTCCTTGTTTATCCCTCTATTCCCCCTCTCCTTTGGTCACCATAAGTTTGTTTTCTATGTCTGTGGGTCTATTTTTATTTTCTAAATAGGTTTATTTGTATCTTTTTTTTAGATTCCACATACATGTAATATCATATGATATTTGTCTTTCTCTGTCTGACTTACTTCACTCAGTATGACAATCTCTAGGTCCATCCCTGTTGCTGTAGATGGCATTATTTCATTCTTTTTATGACTAATATTCCATTGTATATATGTACCACATCTTCTTTATCCATTCATCTGTCGATGGACATTTAGGTTGCTTTCATGTCCTGGCTATTGTAAATAGTGCTGCAATGAACATTGGGGTGCATGTATCTTTTCAAATTAGAGTTTTCATGTTTTCTGGATATAAGCCCAGGAGTGGGATTGCTGGGTCATACGGTAGTTCTATTTTTAGTTTTCTAAGGAACCTCCATACTGTTCTCCATAGCGGCTGCACCAGTTTACATTGCCACTCACAGTGTAGGAGGGTTTAAGGAGAGACTCTTGTCCCTAGATTTGCTCAAGAGTTATTGTGCTGAGACCAATCTAAGGATCAGTGGATCAGCCAGGCTTTGTCTCTCCAGAAGCGCTTATGGCAGAGAAGAGCCGGCGTGAAGGCGCTGACCGGCCTGCGTGTTCAGGGTGTGTCTCTTCTGAGTCTCCAGCTGTCTATGCTCACGATGTGTTCTTTTAAACAAGATGACACTTCACCAAGGTAGGACATGGCATCTAAGTTACAGCTGAGGTGAAACACGCTTTGCCTCTTTCCGGGAAGCTTAGCCCCTCATCGCTTTCCCGCTCACGGGCAGCAATGGGCAGCGATGGGTGACGCCAGTGTGCTGCAGACCTACATCTGTCTTGTAACTGTCCTCAAGCTTGTTCTCCCCAGAGCCAACATCTGCTCACGTCCAAGAACGTGAACTTCCAAAAGCCAAAGTCAATAAATAAAAGAAACCTTTCTCCATGGCTCACAAGTGGATTTTCCCAGCTATAAAAAGATATTTCAACGGACAGGAAATAGTTTCCTGACTGACACACTGTCTCCTGAGAGGAATTTTAACTTCTCGTCTCTCCACATTTCAAGTCGGCTGGAGAATCATCCCACCATCCTTAGGCCTCCTAACGTGCTTCTCATGGGTAATTAGATGATAAAATCATGAACACCATGATCTAATCTGAACCTGAGGATCCTTTTAAGTCATCCAACCCCTGGGAAATCCCCATCTTTACCCCTAATTAGAAATGTTGTTTTAATTAGCTCAGAGAATAAGGTCCAGGTATACTTGGAGATCGTTTTCCCCAAATAGCTGCTAGTAGTTCAAGTGGCAAAATATTTTTCCGTATTTGGTCCATCTCAAAAAGCTCCGTTTAATTCAACACGGGTATTCGTTTCCTAGTCCTGCTATAACCAACGACTACAAATGTAGTGACTTCAACAGCACAAGTTTATTCTGTTGTGATTCTGGAGATCAAAAGTCTGAAATTCATCTTACAGTGAAAGGTTGGTTCCTTCTGGAGGGTCCAGGGGAGAATTTGTTCCTTGCCTTTTCCAGAGGCCGCCTTGGCATCCCCTGCTTCAGAGTCACAGCACTCCAAACTCTGTGCCTGTCTTCTCATCACCTTAATCCTCCTTTGACTTCTTACATCCCTCTGATAAGTGTGATTCCATTTAGAGCTCCCCCAGACCATCCAGTACATTTCCCCATTTCCAGATCCTTACCTTAATCACTCGGTAAAGTCCCTTTTGCCATATAAAGGAACGTACACAGGTCCTGAGAATTAAAAAGCAGGTAACATTGGGAAGCTGTTATTCAGCCTCAGACATATGGCTTTCATTCCTTTTGAACAAGGTGGACCAGCCTGCACTATTTTTTTTAAACAATGTCTTGTTTCACACATTACAGCATGGGTCGATTGATAAAACCTAGTTTTCGCTATTTGGCGGGCAGCCTGCACTATTTTAATCGCTAACCTGAAATCCTGTACTTTACTCTGATTTTCCTCAGTCACTCTCCTCTAGGACCCCAAGACCTCATAACAATAATTCACTCGTCATGGCAAATTGTTCCCGTTCACAGAAAACTAGTTGTGTTAATCAGAACTCTTTCGGTGGCCAGTGTAGCTCAGTTTACACTGGCTTAAGTTAAAATCCTAATAATAAGTATTGGCTCACAAAACTGACAGTGCAGGGGTAAGGATGGGCTCAGGCCCAGAGGGAAGCAAGGACTCGATTACATTTTCAGGAATGTCTTACGTGCACCGTCTGTTTGATTTGCTTTCTTCTGGGCTGGCTTTTTCTCAGGCAAAGGCTAATGCTTCTCAGTGTTTGCAAAAAAGTGGCCACCAGAAGTTCCAGGCTGCAGTCTACCAGCTTGGCCACCCTAGCAGAAGTGTTACCAAACACAGGCTTGTGTGCCCAATGCGCAGTGAGGACAAACGAACCGAAACGTCAGAGTTTGGAGCAGGAAAAGTTTTATCGCCGGACCATACAAGAAGAATGGGTGGCTCACGCTCGAATAAAACCCCAAACTTGCTGAAGGGTTTCAGCAAAGCATTTTTAAAGGCCAGGTGAGGGAGGGCACCCCAGGGTATGTGATCAGCTTGTACACAATTCTCTGATTGGCTGATGGTGAGGTAATAGGGCAGGGTCACAGGGGTTCACACTGTCAATGCTTAGGCACCAGTAGGTCTGGAGACTACTGGCTCATGATCATAAGTAGTTAATTTCTTCCATTTGGTGGTGGTTTTAGCATCTGAAAAACTCAGGAAATATGCATGAGATACTATTATCTGGGTATTTCAGAGAAAAACTACAACAGAGGATATGGGGGAGGGGTCTGTCCCAGGAAGGTCCCATAGGGTCCTGCTCTGTTACAGAAGAACACACTACCTTGTTACTAAAAGTTCCAGAGAGAATTCTCCTGGACCCGGCTGAGGTCACAAGCACATCCCTGACCCAGTTCATCACTAGTGGGTCATGGTGCTCTGATTGGCCAGGCTGAGTCATGTGCCCTCCTTAAAGCCTAGGGTGAGCATATATATGGTCCAGGTCACATAATAGAGGGGGATGGATTCCCTCACCCAAATAAAGGTGCAATGAATAGGAGACATGGATAATGGCCAAACAAAATTAACATGCCCAGTACACCCGTGTTGGACCCAAGTGTCACCCTCTATGCAGAGCATCTAATGATATATCTAGACAGTCTCTGAAGGCAAAATAGCCATTGCTTCTTCTTCTTCTTTTTTTTTTTTTTTTTTTAGGTTTCAGGTGTACAACAGTGTGATTTTATATTTTTTATGAAGTCTAGTTGATTTTACTATGTTAGTTTCAGGTATACAGCATAATGATTCAGTATTTTTACAGATTACATTCCAAAAAAAGATATTACAAGAAAATGACTATAATTCCCTGTGATAGTCAATATATCCTTGTTGCTTATCTATTGTTTACACAGAAGTTTGTCTCTCAACCCCATACTCCTAATTTGCCCCCTCCCCTTTTTTCTCCCCTTCAGTAAACACTAGTTTGTTTTCTATATTTGTGAGTGTTTGTTTTGCATATATACTTATTTGTATTATTTTTCAAAATACACATATAAGTGATATCATATAGCATTTGTCATTTTCTGTCTTATTTAACTAAAAATAATATTCTCTAGGTCCATCCAGATTGCTGCAAATGGCAAAATTCCTTCCTTTTTTTAATAGCTGAGTAATATTCCACTGTGTATGTGTATATATATATATATATATATATATATATATATATATATATATATATATATAAAACACATCTTCTTTATCCCTTCACCTGTTGATGGGCATGTGGGTTGCTTCCATATCTTGGGTATTGTAAATAGTGCTGCTATGAACACTGGGGTACATGTATCTTTTCAAATTAGTGTTTTCATTTTTTTCCAGATAAATACCAAGGAGTGGAAATGATGGAGCATATGGTTGTTCTATTTTTAGTTTTCTTAGGAACCTCCATATTGTACTCCATAGTGGCTGCACAAAATTACATTACCACCAACAGAGTACAATTGCCCCCTTTTCTCTACATCCTCTCCAAAAATTGTTATTGGTAGATGTTTTGATAATAGGCATTCTGACAGGTGTGAGGCGATACCTCACTGCTGTTTTAATTTGTGTTTCTCTAGTAATTAGTGATGTTGAGCATCTTTTCATGTGCCTGTTAGCCATCTGTATGCTTTCTTTGGAAAAATGTCTATTCAGGTCTTCTGCACATTTTTGATTGGGCTGTTTTTTTTTTTTTTATATTGAGCTGGGTGAGATGTTTATATATTTTGGTTATTAATCCCTTAGGCAGATGAAATGATATTTTATGTAGAAAACCCTAAACTCTCCACCCCAAAATTATTAGAACTAATAAATGAACTCCGCAAAGTTGTAGGATCCAAGAGCAATATACAGAAATCTGTTGCATTTCTATACACTAATAATGAACTATCAGAAAGAGAAAATAGAAAACAACCCCATTTAAAATCACATCAAAAAGAATAAGATATCTAGGAATACATATAACCGAGGAGGTGTAAGACCTATATTATGAAAACTATAAAATATTGTTGAAGGAAATCAAAGATTATACAAAGAAATGTAATGATATCCCATGCTCTTGGACTGGAAGAATTAATATTGTTAAAATGACCATACTACCCAAAGCAATCAACAGATTTAATGTGATGCCTATGATAATACCCATGACATTTTTCACAGAACTTTAACAGATAATCCTAAAATTCATATGAACCACAAAAGACCCCAAATCACCAAAGCAATCTTGGAAAAAAAAGAACAAAGCTGGAGGTATAAAGTGTCCAGTCTTCAGACTATACTGCAAAGCTAGAGTAATCAAAACAACATGGTACTGACACAATCACAAATACCTAGATCAATGGAACAGAATAGAGAGCCCAGAAAAAAACTCATGCACCTATGGTCAATTAATCTATGACAAAGGAAGCAAGAATATGCAATGCAGAAAAGAGAGTCTCTTCAACAAGTGGACAGCCACATGTAAAACAATGAAATAAGAACATTCCCTCACACAATATACAGAAATAAACTCAAAATGGATTAAAGACCTAAAGGTAAGACCTGAAACCATAAAACTCCTTTCTAGGCAGAATACTCTTTGACATAAATTGCAGCAATGTTTTTTTTTTTTGGATCTGTCTCATAATGCAAAAGAAAAAAAGGCAAAAATAAGCAAATGGGACTTATTTAAACTTAAAAGCTTTTGCACATAAAGAGAACCATCTAGAAAATGAAAAGACAACCTATGGAATGGGACAGAATATTTGCAAATAATATAACCCTAACCATTGCTTCCTAAATCCAGATCCTTACCTCTGTCTTTAAGCTACAGTGTCAATCCGTTGTTTGTGGAGTCTCAGATAACACTGGAGTGAGGAGGGAAATGATCTTTTCCCATATGCCTAGGGCTGAATCATGAAAGGACTATTGTTTTACTAAAATGACCAAATACTCTAGGATTGCAAAACCACATCACAAAAATCTTAGCCCATAGTCAGATCTGTAAACCCTGGGGATATTTAAAAGAAAATAAGCAATTCAGTTGTCCAAAAGATCAAATAACAACAATGAAAACATGATGTTTAGAGCACAATACTCTCATTTCCAATAAGACAGAATGGTATGAGTAATTGAACCAAAGTCTCTTGATTTTCAAAACTCACCTTACTAAATGAAGTAAAAAGGCACCAATAAAGCTTTCTATCCCATAGCCTTTAAAGGCCTTTACAGTTGATCTTCACAAACTAATCCTTAGACTCTTGAAGTCAAAAAACTATTTCTAGATAAGGTATTCTCTTTTCATCCAAGAGTAGATATATCTTCTTAGTTTGATTTAAATTTTTCTCTTATTCAGAAAAGATGACCTAGAGAAATAGGAAAAAATTATTACATGGATAAAGGAATCTGCAAAATCACAGTCGACACATTTTTCATGTTGATATTTGTTATTTCTATTATAAAATTATAGTCTTGGTTTCTAACCATTTCTTTGTTAAATGATCATAACATGTAGTATATAATCAGTTACATCAAGTGTCTGCTGAATTATGGAGCCAGGCTGGAGGAGTGCTGCTTCCCTCATTTTCCTGTTTTGAGTGACAGAATTTTATTGCAGTTTTTAGTGGGGATCTAACTTGCCCAGTGGGAATAACTATGAGAATAACAAAAGGAGTTTTGTAATGAGCGTATCATATAAACAACTGAAAAGTTAACAAAAATAACTAAACCTGTATTACAAAATGAGAATTATATATAATTGTAATTAACTCAAGTACATAGGATGAACAAGAAATAATAAACTCTGAGATTTTGATATTCCAGCTCTTCTTAAGAGCTGGTCAACCTGTGACACAGTTAAAAGTATTTTACTCTTTTCTGATTGAATATTTTCTCTTTCTTGTTTTGGGGTTCTTCTGTTTCTTTCTAATTTTAAAAGAAGTCTGCATTTTTTAGCTTACAGTTGCATCAACTTGTAATTTTAAATATGAGGTATTTATTCTCTATCTAAATAATTTAAAAAATTTTTATTTTATATTGGAGTATAGTTGATTTACAATGTTGAGTTAGTTTCAAGTGTACAGCAAAGTGATTCAGTTATACATATACACATATCCATTATTTTTCAGATTCTTTTCCCATATAGGTTATTACAGAATATTGAGTAGAGTTCCTTGTGCTATGCAGTAGGTTCTTGTTAGTTATCTATTTTATATATAGTAGTGCGTGTATGTTAATTTTTTTTCCCTTCAAAACATTGTGTAAAATCCCTGCAATGACCTGTCTGCCACTGGGAGTGGTCCTTCTCTGTCACACTATGGGAAACCCTAGTAAAACAAGGGGGCCCTTGTTGTAGCAGGTTTCTGCTCAGAGTTGCAATTCAACCAGGAAGCAAGATACTTTTTAAAGGGAATCCAATATTTTCTTTCATATATTGAATAATACTGAAAGAGACTAAAGACTAGGAAACTCAGCAGCCGAGTTAAAACAATCCCCAAAGGGCAAGGAATAGTAGATCCTTTGCAGAGAAAAACAAAATTTTCTGGAGCCAGAGAGAGGTAAATGGGAGAAGGGAACAAGGAATATTACACAGCACTGAGGCTTGTCCGTCATGTTTCTACAACTATCGACACTGGTGTTGCAGCACATTCTGCTGTTGTTTCTTGTTCGAGCCTGTGAGACATCAAATAAGACAGGATTAGAAGGGGTTTTACAGCCATCTGCTTTTTGTGAAGAAAAAAATAACTTCCAAACTGACTCTGAAGTAAAGAGTCTTCCCCATTGACCAAAAATCACGTGTGCCAAAGCAATTTCAAGGAAAGCCATTTGTGCAACCTTTTTGGATGCAGCAATTCAAACATTTACTGTTTAATCATTCACAGAGCAATGAGTCAGAGCACAGTCTGGAGCTAGCCTGGCTGGGTTCACATTCTAGTTCTAAGCAGTCTATCTGCAACTTCAGCAACATGCCTTCTTTTCTGTGTCTCAGCGTCTTCATCTGATAAGTGGTGAGAATAATATTATCTGTCTCACAGGCTTGTGACAGATCAACTTGTCCCTAAATGTGACTTGCTTACCCAAGTGCCTAGCACATAGGAAAGGCTCAGTGAAGCTCGGTTATTACCATTCATGTCCACTCTCGTGGAGGCTACATAGACACAGTGCTTTTGGACGTTAGGATGTTGTCTACTTTTAGTATATTCACAGTGTAGAAAGATTTCTATAGGCTCTAATACACATAACATTGTGCATTTCTGGGTTCACAAAAAAGTATTTACTTAGGCTAGAAAATCATTGTAACACTAAGAGCCTCCTGCCAGCAAAAGATTGCCTCTCCTAAGACAAAGGCTAATGTGCATAGATGTTGTGTCCATAAATACCCAGGGTAAATTTTTGATTGACTTTACCATCTGACAGACACATAGCTGGCCAGTGGTCTACTTTTCCCAAATCTGAAGCTGCTGCAGTTCCAGGCTCTGGGAACATGGGATTTGGTGCTTACATTCCAGTCTGGAATTCCAGTATTGACCCCAGAGCTGTGTTGGGTCAAGACTCAGGCTCCATGGTCATCTGGTCATGGTCCTGTTGGCCCAGGTTGCCTCCTTAGACTGCTTGACATTACCAGGTTTAGAGCCTCATTCAATGTTACCACAGCATCAGATGCATTTGGTTAACTCCAACTTGCTGGTTCTGAAAGTGGCCATGTTTGTGGACTTTAATGCTTTTATTGCTCTTGGAAGCATCTGTAGTCTCTTTGCTTGTTTTCTGCTCCAAATTTGGACTTCGGTTTTTCCCTCTGCTCCAAGCCTTCCATCCCAGGTAACAGCCTCACACTTATCTCTTATCTCCAATAGAAAGTAACAGATAATATGATGAATTAGTGTTCTTAATTTCATTGAGAAATGGTTAACGTAAGAGTCTTGTATAGGTTCCATTCTATCACCAAGTGTGGGTAGGTCAGTCCACGTTTTGAAATCATAGTTTTCTTATCTAAGGTTTGATGCAGTTTTGAAAACATACGCATTTCCTGCTTTTTCACCAGGGTGAGGGTGTTCCTGTCTATTTCTATATTTCTGAGAGTTTTTATCATGAAAGGGTGTTGAATTTTGTCAAAATGCTTTTTCTGCATTAATTGATATGATCATGTGATTTTTTATTGTGTCTGATAATATGGTAAAGTTTGCTTTATGACTGAAGATATGGTCTGTTTTGGTATATGTTCCATGGGTACTTGAAAATAATTTGTATTCATTGCTGTTGGGTGGACTGCTCTATAAATCACCAAGTGTGATTGGTGATTTGATTATAAATGTTGATTAGATCCTGTTGGTTGAGGGTGTTCAGTTCTTTTCCATCCTTGCTGAATTTCAGCCTAATTGTTCTATCAGTTGTTGAAGGAGGGGTGTTGAAGTCTCCACCTGTAATTGTGCATTTGTTGCTTTTTCCTTTCAGTTCTATCAGTTTTTTCTTCATGTATGTTGAGGGTCTGTTGTGTGGTAGACACCTGTTCATGATTGCTGTGTCTTCTTGGTGGATTGATTCTTTTATCGTTATATAATATCCTTCTCTGTCTCTGGCAATTTTATTTGCTCTGAAGCCTACTTATCTAATATTAATATAGTTAATCTTGCTTTCTTTTGATTGGTGTTTGCATAGCATGATGTAAATTTTCCCATCTTTTTCTTTCAACCTGTCTATATTGCTATGTTTGAAGTGAGTTTTTTGTGAACAGCAGATAGGTGGATCAGGTTTTTAATGCACTCTGCCAATCTTTATTTTTTAATTGGTGCATTTAAGCAATTTGCATTTAAAGTAATTATTGGTATGGTAGACTTTAAATCTGCCATTTGTTTTCTGTTTGATCTGTTTTTCATTTCTTGGTTTTCTTTTTCCTTCCTGCCTGTGTGTTACCTGAACATATTTTAGTATTCCATGTTGGTTCATCCAGTGTTTTTGAATGTATCTTTTTATGTAATTTTTTAGTGATTGCCAGGTATTACATTATATATTCATAACTTGTAACCATCTCCTGGTATCATTATTTTACCAATTTGAGAGAAGTATAGAAACCTTATCTTTATGTCATTTTACTCTCCCCCATTTATAAATGGCTTAAATCTTTTTCTGTATTCATTCAGAACCACATCTAGCAGTATTATGACTTTTGCTTCAACTCTCAAATATAATTTGGGAAAAACCCAAAATCAGAAAAAACAATGTTTTACACTTACATCATATTTACTCTTTCCATTGTTCTTTCTTCCTTTCAGATGTTGCAAATTTCCTTCTTTCCTCATTTTGTTTCTGTTTTGAGAACTTCTTTTAGCTGTTCTTTTAGGGTAGGTCTATTGGTGAGAAAGCTTATTAGTTTTTCATCTGAGAATGCCTTCTTTCCTCTTCATTTGTGACGGGTATCTAGCTGAGTATAGATTTTGTGTTGACAGTTCTTTCCTTTCATCACTTCAAAAATGTTGAGTCACTTCCTTATGGCTTCCATGGTTTCCCATGATAAATGTTATTCAGACGGTTTTTCTTACACAGTTAGGATACCATTTCCCTTTCACTTTTCAGCTATTATTTCTTTAAGTGCTTTTTCAGCTCTGTCCTCTTTGCCTGCTTCTTCTAAGGACTCAGATGACAAGAATGTTAAATATTTTGTTATAGTCCCAGAGGTCGCTGAAGGTCTCTTTACCCTTTTCCAATCTATTTTTCTCTCTTTTTCAGATTGGGTAATTTCTCTTGCCCTGTCTTCAAGTTCACTGATTCCTTCCTCTATCCCCTCTATTCTGCTGTTGAGCGTATTCACTGAGTTTTTTATTTTGGTTACTGTATTTTTCAGTTCTAAACGTTTCATTTCTCTTTTTATGTCTTCTGTTTCCTTGGTGATACATTCTACATTTGTTTGTTTCAAGCACATTTGTAAAGCTTATTGAAGCATTTTTATGATGAATCTTCTAAAACGTCTATCAGATAATTCAAACATTTTTATCATCTTAATGTTGGCACCTATTCATTGACTTTTTTTCATTCAGTTTGAGATCTTCCTGGTTCTCGGTATGAGTGATTTTCTAGTAGAACCTAGACATTATATAATGGGAGTTGGAATTTCTTTAAATTTCTGGTCTAGGTAATTTCTTGTAGAAGGGCAAACAGAAATGGAGGTTGCACTGCCTCCTTCTGGAGATGGGGTGGAATTTCAGGTTCCCACTTGATCTTCATTGACACCTGAGGGGAGGGGCTCCTCATTACTGTTGGGAGTCCCTTTCCTACACTCAGCCTCCACTGCTACCTCCCTGTGAGAGGGGTCAAGGGGCCTTGTTACTGCTCCCCTCATGGCCTCCACTGACCTCATGGCCTCATTACTACTGGGTGGAGATAAAAGTCTCAACTCTCCAGCCAGCCTCCTCTGAAAGCACCCCAGCAAGGAGGGACAGGGCATCTCATTGCTGTTCATACTGCCAAGTAGGTGTGGAAATCTACGTGGTCCCCGCTGACACTGCCTGGGAGGGAGGAAGGTCCCAGCTCCTGCTCAGTTTTCTCTGGCACTAGACCGGTGGGGGTTTTAAGGGCAGGTTGGTGCCACTGCCATTACAGCCTGAGTTACAACAGTGGAAACTGGCTTCCCACCTCAGCCTTTGCTGGCATGGGTAAGGCGGGGCTCCATTTTTTCTGCAGTGTTTCCCTGCAGCAGTGCAGTTACTGTCTAACAGTTTTCTGTCTTGCTAGTTGCCCATTTCTTGGTTCTCTGGCTACAGAGCAGGCTTGTTTTGTTTGGTCCGGAGTCACTGGCAATTCTGGGCTGCTGGCTTCTTTAGCTCCAAGTCTGGGATATGTGAGGCAAAGAGAAAACACCAGGGGCACATCACCTCTGGTCCTGAGGTCTCAAACCAATCTGGTCCTGAGAAGAACCAATCATCTGTTGGTTTTATATAGAATGTCAGGGTTTTAGTTCTACTTGGTGGAAGGAGTAAGGAAAACACATTTATTCCATCTTCCCAGAGGTAGACTTTAAAAAAAATGAAACTGCAGTAAGCTACTATAAACACTAGAGGTCTCTTCTAACATACTTATAAAAAAATTTTTTTTTAATTGAAGGGAGGCCAATTTTCAGCATTCTCAAACATAATTCTGAAGGACTAAATTGGTGTTTTATTTTCAGTTCTTAAATATCCAAATTTTCTTAAATTTCATCTTGAAAAAAATCAGCTTTATCTAATTATTTTCTCAAGATTACATTATTCAGTGGAAGAGGTTATAGGCCTGAGTAAACTGTGGTTTTATTATTATTCATCCACATTAATCAGTTTATTTTTGACATGTTATGTTCATTAAAATCTTTGAAGGAAACACATCA
Organism: Delphinus delphis; assembly: GCF_949987515.2. Classification (NCBI taxonomy): domain Eukaryota; kingdom Metazoa; phylum Chordata; class Mammalia; order Artiodactyla; family Delphinidae; genus Delphinus; species Delphinus delphis. The sequence continues at coordinate 3,875,267 of NC_082687.1, read as the reverse complement.
CTGCCTGTAAAGACATTACTATCTGAAACTACAAAGTAAAACTTAAAAAGGTTTCAGAATTTTGAAATTAGTTCTATTATTTATGTATCTTTCATCAAAAAACATTCATTGAAAACCTAAATTATTCCCACAGCTTGAAAAAGGCAGTTCATACACGCACACAAAAACCTTTCCCATTTTAGCAAATCTTGTCAGCTGGAGTGGGACAGCAGATGTCACAACACTTGGATTTCTAAATTTTTGTTTACCAGATGCAAACCAAAAAATGAGTTAAATATTGCATCTAGGAAAACGGAATTCTTGGAGCTATTCCCATTGACTGTCAGCTCCCACTGGCAGTGTTGTCTGCTCGTAACCTCTCACCCACATTCTTTCATCTTCTTTCAGAATAGAGTGATCAATCTTTCCAAGTGTCACCACAGAAATTCAAATGGAAACTCTTCATGCCTTTGGAAATGCAGATTATCATTCCGGTTCAAGTGTAGGTAGAGGTCATAAACTGCTTCTCTAGCTGTGTTCTCTATCAGCCTTTGGCCGTCTAAAAATTTAAAACCAATTCTTCACCTTCAGATAGAGGTATTCCCATGATGTCTACCTGGACCAGTGGGATTTTACTATTAAATCTCTTCCATATTTAGAAACCAAAAATTACAATAACAAAACACAGATGCCATTTTAAACCAAGCTTCCCTGAACTTTTGACCTGGGTGCTTTTGTGAGTGAAGAAGGTGAGGGAAAAACTGACCTTCTTCCAATAGAAAACTTTTCAGTTGCCTATTATTTATAATGAGTGGTCAGTCTTGACAGCTTAGGAAAAAGCAAAGTCAGAACACTGCATAATGAAAGACATCCCCGGCGTTCACTGAAAATGATACACGTGAAACAAAGGCAGATGCGCCTTATGCTCAGGGAGCTCCAGAATGCACCTGCTGGAGTTTTCCAGTGTCTTCTCCCCCTACTTCCTGCTGACTGCTACCTGTCAGTCATCCACAGACGCCAACACCTGTCTCACCTACTTCACGGAGAGTCTGGAGGAAGGAATGAGATAAGAATGAAAGCAGGATACGGAAAGTCCAAAGTAATATCCACGCTTTCTCTGTGAACAGACTGTGGTCATTGTACTCTGTCAGCTACTTTTTTTTCAAAGCTGGAAGGGACATTGCTGAAGCTTGGCTGGCAGTGTGGGGGAGGGAAAAATAGAACAACATATAAAAAAGCACAGAAGTCTAATTTAAAGCAGTGAAGGAAACACAGGTGGTGTTGGTACAGAGTAAGAGGAGAGACTGAAGAAAGAAACATGATCCAGGTCCTGAGTAGCCTAGTTTATTTCAAAAGCAGTGTTTTCTTTATGCTTTAAAGACAGGAGGCCACAAAGTGCTTCTAAGCAGAAGAGGCAAATGAATCGATTTACAGTTCAGAAAGATCTTGCTAATGGTTCTTGGGGGAGCAGCTGACAGTGGTGAGACTGGAGGTCCCGAGATGCATTGGAAGCCCATCACCAGAGTCCAGGAAGGAAATGTGGAGTCCTGAGCTAAGGCAGTAATGGTGGGAACAGAGATACTAGGGATGTTGGGTAGAGAGAACTTTGGATGCTGGTTCTGTTTAGGAGAGAAAAGGCAATTGAGGATGACTCTCAGATTTACTGATGTAAAAACTGGATGGATGGTTTTAGGTGTTTTGTTGTTGTTTAGCATTGTCTTCTCATAAACCTCTAGGAATAATTTTGATGTCACAGTTTTCCTAAACTGTGTGAAACCAAGGCTCCGCTATGCACTTGTGCTTATGTGAAGCTGTAAATCACCTAAGCCTGATGTTATCTATAGGATAGACAAAATTCAGCATTCAAAAATAACTGAAAAATGAAAGCACTTTGTGTTAAAATGACATGATGTCCTGAATTTTCTTCAAAAAAATCCATCAAGGGAGCAGGAGTATATGGGGTTAAAAATGAAATAAGATTACTTATCTGTTAATAATTGTTGAAAATGATCCTGTGGAAGAGTGGCAGAATACTATCCTCTCTCTCTGTATGTTTAAAAATTTACATAATGAATATTTATTTTAAACTAATTAAAAACAAATTAAATAGATGCACAAGTTTCTTAAAATTTTCTGAGGAAATTTTGTTGCAAAAAAAAAGCAAGAGACGGACTTCCCTTGTGGCGCAGTGGTTAAGAATCCACCTGCCAATGCAGGGGACACGGGTTTGAGCCCTGGTCCAGGAAGATCCCACATACCACGGAGCAACTAAGCCCATGGGCCACAACTACTGAGCCTGCGCGCCACAACTACTGAGCCCATGCATCACAACTACTGAGCCTGCACTCTAGAGCCCACGAGCCACAACTACTGAAGCCTGTGCACCTAGAGCCTGTGTTCCACAACAAAAGAAGACACCGCAATGAGAAGCCTGTGCACCACAACGAAGCTCGCCGCAACTAGAGAAAGCCCACACACAGCAACGCAGCCAAAAATAAATAAATTTATTAAAAAAAAAAAAAAAAAAAAGCAAGAGAGAACTTCCCTGGTGGTGCAGTGGTTAAGAATCCGCCTGCCAATGAAGGGGACACGGGTTCGAGCCCTGATCCGGGAAGATCCCACATGCCACGGAGCAACTAAGCCCGTGCACCACAACTACTGAGCCTGTGCTCTAGAGCCCACGAGCCACAACTACTGAGCCCATGTGCTACAACTACTGAAGCCCACACTCCTAGAGCCTGTGCTCTGAAACAAAGAGAAGCCACCGCAACTAGAAGCCTGCGCACCACAACGAAGAGTAGCCCCCACTCACCGCAACTAGAGGAAGCCTGTACACAGCAACGAAGACCCAATGCAGCCAAAAATTAATTAATTAATTTTTTTAAAAAAAAGCAAGAAAATACCATTCTGGTAATTAGGTAGTAATGGCAGTTCAGTATTCTAATCTCTCTGAATTTCCCATTAAAAACAATCAGAGCAACCAAGAAGCAAAACCAAAGACAAGGATCTACTAAGTTACTGTTGATGACTCCCTGAAAAGCATGGTAGACTATTCTGAGAACAGCGGCAGAAATGGAGGGCCCTCTGCAGGCCCCACGGTGCAGAAGGTTCCAGCAGGGCTGCAGGAAGACTGAGGATTCTGGATCCATCCAGGAGCTGCTGCCTATGAATCCCTGACGGTGACAAACCGGACCAACTCTCCATGGCAAAGCCCTGCACTGAGGACAAGATGCTGAGAGCAGAGTCCTCACTGAGTAGGGCAGGAACAGTAGGGGAGAAGGAAAGGGGAGGTCCAGATGACATAGGAGACAGATGGGCTCCAGGTTAGACATTTACAGCCAGCCTCCTGTTTACACTTCCAGATAAAAATAGCAACAGGAGCAGGGTAGATAGCTGGACTTGGCCTCCTGTGGACCCTTAAAGATAACAGTCAGGGCAGGGGCGGAGAGGAACCGAGTCCTGCTCATATAAAACATAAAGAGACCACATATTTCTCATTCTCAAGGTCAAGGAGACCTTCCCAACTACACATGTGCAGAAAGTCTCCTCAGGGGTCAAAAGGGAGGGGCACCACCCCATAGTAAGTGATGTCAACCTACCCACAGGCCTCTTCGCTAGAATCCATCTTGACTAAGAGATGTGCTCACACAGGGGAAGACCCTGAGATAAACCAAATATAGACTCAGAGCCACACAAAGGAAGATGACTGGCCAGAGGAAACCCAGAAGAACTGCCCCATAAAAGTGATTCAAACTACCAGGGGGGCGCGACTTTCTCTCGAGTCCAGCCTTGTGAGCCTATTCACAGGTACTCTTTTTCTTCCTAATAAACACTTTACTTGTTTCACTACTTTCGGTCTCTTTGTGGAAATTCATTTCTATAAAGCCGACAGGCCAGGGCCTTGTTACTAGCCACTGGCCCTCGTGGTCTAGTTGTTAGGATTCAGCGCTCGTACTGCCGTAGCCTGACTTCAATATCTGGTCGGGAACCAAAATCCTGATTCAAGCCCCTGCAGGCTGAGGCCACCTGAGATCACAGATAAGATCAGGGGAGAGGAAGTTCACTTTCTGAAAACAACAAAACAGAGAGATCTAGAGTCATGAAGTTAGAAAAGCTATCCTGGCTCATTCATCCCTCTTAAAAAGACAGAAATACTCCTGTCACTTCAAAATGAGCTGCAGAAAAGGATTTATTAAATCTCAAACCAAGATGTTATTATTTGAAAAAGAGAACTTGGAGTATATTAAATCCTTACATACTGTGAAATAATGCCAGAAATTCAAGCTCATGCAATGAATAAGAACTTCAACTTACTATTTCAAAATATCTTAAAATAATATAAGGAAAACTATTATAAGCTTTGATAAAAACATCAAAAACCAGAATTTTTAAATTGCATAAATACGAGTAGAAAAAAAAGTGTTAAATGAAAAGTGAAAGAACCCAGAAATTATTTTGAAAAAAATCATTTGAGAAACAACGATAAACCAGATGAAACACAATAACAAATACAGCACAAAATGCTTTAAGGGAAGCAGAAGACAGCAAAGGAGGTTATTTTTAAACATCAAAAGGAAATGAAGAAAGAGACAAGAAGGATTTGACAGAAAGTGGTAGCTACAGAAAACAGCAAAAGAAGATCTAATGTGTATTACAGGGGGCCTCCGAAGAGGAAAACCAAATAATTCAAAAGAACAAATGCTGAAATGCAAAATTTAACAGAACTTTCTTTAGGGAGGATGTGAAACTACTGAATGTGCCCCCTGCTTGTATGAAATAGTAGCCAACAACTCACAGTACAAGATTTTTTCTAACAAAGCTATAACTTTTCAGGGGGGAAAAAATGTATTTTAGGCATCAATGCAAAAAGACCACAGTATAATCAGCCCTCCAAACCCAAGGGTTTCACATCCGCAGATGCAACCAACTTCGGATCAAAAATGTTTGGAAAAAAATTCCAGGAAGTTCTAAAAAGCAAAACTTGAATTTGTCACACACTGGCAACTGTTGACATAGCATTTACATTGTATTTACAACTATTTACAAAGCATTTACACTGTATTAGGTATTATAAGTAATCTAGAGAATTTAAAGTATATAGGAGGATGTGCTGAAGTTAGATGCAAATACCATACCATTTTATATTAGGAATTTGAGCATCTGTGGATTCTGGTATCCAAGGGGGGTTCTGGAATCAATCCCCCGTGGATACCAAGGGACAACTGTACTTAAAAGGAAAAGAAACTCAGTTTATCATCAGATTTTGAGTTAGTACTACGGTATGCAAGATGATAATGGCATACTCTTTAAGACGCTCAAGAAAAGGGAGCTAGGGATTTTAGATTCAGTCAAACTAAAGCAAGGACTTTCCCCATGAATCTTTCCTAATGAACCTTCTAGAGAACTAACTTCAAACAACCAAAATGACCAGAGAAACAGTATTCTAAAGATGGTGAAATATAGCTAAGATTGTGAGCCTGGCTCCTACCTTCCAGGAAAACCTCTATTATTTTGCACCAGACCACAAACTTCTGCCTATTTCAAGCAAAGGATTGTTTGCTTTCGTGGTTCTGACATTTCTAGTTTAGATTCAGACAACTAAGTCAACATTTACCAGATTTCTAGGGAAAAACATTTCTGGAAGGTTCAGGACACATTTCAAAGAATGAAAGTAACATTTTAGCAAACTGTAGAAAATTAATACTTACTGCTGCCCAATAAATTACTCCTAAAACGTAGTAACATAAAACAACAAATAGTTTCTGTGGTCAGGAATCTGGGAGCAGCTTAGCTGTTTGGTTGCCTCTCAGGCTCTCCTGCTGCTGCAGGCAAGTTGTCCACCAGGGCACCAGGCACCTCAAGGCTTCCGTGGAGCTGAAACGTTCTTCCAAGCTCACTGGCGTGCCTGTCGGCTTCACCACCTGGGCCTCTGCCGGGGCTGCCTGAGTGGCCTCGGGGCCTGGCAGCTGGCTCTCCCCAAGAGCTGTGTGTGCTCCAAAAGAAAAGCAAGAACTCAAGACAGACGTTGCCGTCTTTTATAACCTAACCTTGGAAGTTACATGCCTTCACTTCTACCATATTCTATGGGTCAGACAGACCAACATCCATCATAGAAGGGGACACAAGGGTATAAGAACCAGGAAACAGAGATCACGGAGGGCTGTTTTGGAGACTCAGAGATGTAAATTTCTCAAAGTCACATAACTGGAAACAGGAAGATTTGGGTTTTAAACCAAGATCTATGTGATACCAGGAACTATTCTATTTATAATATAGTCAAACCAAGGTGGAATGTGGATTGTTAAGGTTCTAGATCTTCCTCTTATAATGAGACAACAAGAAAAATGGAACTAACTTTTCTTAAGAGTCTCATATCTATACTTTCCACAGATAAATGAGTTTCACCTTGTCCTCAAGTGACACTGGATGTCCACACTCCTTCAAATTCACCCTAACAGCTTAGCTGTTCATCATTTTCAAGTAGAAACTCATAATTTTCATGTGTGACTTCCGTCTACTTGTTTTTAGTAAGGAAGGATCAAAATGGTCTGGGTAATAGGAGCCCAAGCTAAATTTTAAGGAAGTGGTTTCCAACCTTTTTTTGTTGACACATTTCATTATATGTCTCAGTTTGGGCTGCTATAACAAGTTACCATAGATTGGGTGCTCATACACAACAGAAAGTGATTCCCCACACTTCTGGAGGCTGGAAGTCTGGGATCAGGGCAACAGCCTGGATGAATTCTGGAGAGAGCTCTCTACCCGGATGCAGACTGCTGAATTCTCGCTGTGTCCTCATAGGTGGAAAGCAGAGAGAGGCGGCAAGCTCTCTCCCGACTCCGACAAGGGCACTAAAGGCATTCAGAGGACCTCACCTAATGCTGACTGCCTCTCACAGGCTCCTCCTCTTAATATCATCACAGAGCAGAGTATTCATTTCAACATATGAATCTTGGGGACACAACATTCAGTTGATAACGTCCACTATCCAAATCCGAATAAGCAGTTATTCTTTTGGAAAAAAGTTATGTTCCATGGAAAAAAAGCAGCTGGTTACACTTATGCTCCAACAACCCAGAGTGCATTTTCTTTTTTAAAAATCCACTTTAGGGCTTCCCTGGTGGCGCAGTGGTTGAGAGTCCGCCTGCCGATGCAGGGGACGCGGGTTCGTGCCCTGGTCCGGGAAGATCCCACATGCCGCAGAGCGGCTGGGCCCGTGAGCCATGGCCGCTGAGCCTGCGCGTCCGGAGCCTGTGCTCCGCAACGGGAGAGGCCACAACAGTGAGAGGCCCGCGTACTGCCAAAAACCAAACCAAAACAAAACAAAAACACAACAAAATAAAGCATTTTGTGAAGCTGTAAAACTGTGCCTGCTGTAAGCGTCCACTGTTTCCTTTTTTCCCTTTTAACTTACCTCCTTCCCCCATACCTCGCCACTCTGTTTACGCCCATTGTTCCTCGCCTGCGCTCACACACAGAAACACACACCTCGTCTTCTCTCTCACACTTAAGCCGCATCAAACACATTCACTGCTCTTCCTGCACAGCCAGGAGCTTCTCAGAAGACAAACACCAGTCTGATCTGAGAAAGTAATGAATTAACTTAGTGAAACGGCGATGCCCATTGCCTGTAATTGTTTTAAAGGGGGAAGGACAAAATCTTATTTTGTTGGTGAGATGGAATGAACTTTCTCCAGGCTTCTCTGCGGGGTGATGAGAGGAGGTCTCGAGCAAGAAAGGACAGCCACACGCTTCACCTGATTTGGAAACGCTGGTTTCAAAGACTCTAAAGACTGGGCAATAGAGGATTCACACTGAGCCTGAGGAATTCATGTATTTACACATTTCTCTGATGAGAACCACCCTTCAATAAGACATGGCTCAGCACCAAAGATTCCTGAAAAAAGGAACTATTTTCCTAAGTCAGGGTAGGGGGGTGGTGAGGGGATGAAGGAACTATTTTATGGTAGAAATAAATTAATAGAATATTCAAAAGAGAAAAAAGCACCACAATGGTTAATATATATTATTCATTTCTAACCCACTTGATTCCAAAAACACATTTAAAGTGCTGGTTTGCAATCCCGCTACTGGGCATATACCCTGAGAAAACCATAATTCAGGAAAAGTCATGTACCACAGTGTTCATTGCAGCTCTATTTACAGTAGCCAGGACATGGAAGCAACCTACGTGTCCATCAACAGATGAATGGATAAAGAAGATGTGGCACGTATATATACAATGGAATATTACTCAGCCATAAAAAGAAACGACATTGAGTTATTTGTAGTGGGGTGGATGGACCTAGAGTCTGTCATACAGAGAAAAACAAATACCGTATGCTAACACATATATATGGAATCTAAAAAAGAAAAAAAGGTTCTGAAGAACCTAGGAGCAGGACGGGAATAAAGAGGCAGATGTAGAGAAGGGACTTGAGGACACGGGGAGGGGGAAGGGTAAGCTGGGACGAAGTGAGAGAGTGGCATGGACATATATACACTACCAAACGTAAAATAGATAGCTAGTGGGAAGCAGCCGCATAGCACAGGGAGGTCAGCTCGGTGCTTTGCAACCACCTAGAGGGGTGGGATAGGGAGGGTGGGAGGGAGACGCAAGAGGGAGGGGATATGGGGATGTATGTATACGTACACCTGATTCCCTTTGTTATACAGCAGAAACTAACACAACATTGTAAAGCAATTATACTCCAATAAAGGTGTTAAAAAAAAAAAAAAAAGCAATTCAGGTCCTTCCCCAGAGTCACACAGGAAAAACTCAAAACGAGGCAGTTCAAATCCTTGTACCCAAGAAGAACGGTGACAGGACTGTGAGAGAAACCTTGGTATCTATTCACCTCAAAGCTACTTTTTTGAAAAAAAAAAAAAAAAAAAAAAATTTTTTTTTTTTTTTGGTTTGTTTTTTTTCGGGAACCTGCATCCGGCAGACTCGGTCAGGTCCCAGGACTCTGGAAGGGGTAAGGATTTTAGCAGAGGACGTCTGCCCTGTCTCCTGGCTGGCAGAGGGCACGACAGCAGCACATGGAAGGTGGGATCACCAGTCTATCCTCCCCTGCGCCCCCCATACTCCCCGTCAGGAAAGTTCCCGGGAGAAGGGACCCTCAGAGAGTCGGGGCTCTCCACCCGCAGGTTTTCATCCTCCTGGAGTGCCTTTTTGAGGTGAATCTTAGAAATTCCTCATAGTAAATGTTCTTTTCTGGCCTCGTTTTGCGTGCCAGGAAAGAATTATACTTTTCTTTAAAAAAAAAAAAATTATAATTGTGTGGGGCTGTGGCTTAACCTTCCTACTCACCTTCCCTGTCTGGCTCTTTCCATTCTATGTACTCACTCTCTGCTTGGCTATTTTGTTTCTTCTATGCTTTTGGTCTCTCAAAGCGCTATAAAAAAAACAAACTCCCCAGCTGATCCGAGATCACACCAATTCTGTCATTGAAGAGAAACCCTGGGGTCCATACGGCTAGAAATAGCTTGGTTGGATGTAGTGATTTGAAACCTAGACAGTGACATAGAAGAATGAATCAAACATGTGCTGGCAAATGCAGTGGATAAGCCACATGGCCTCACCAGGGACTGTACCTCGTAGGGTGGACACCCCTTCCTCAGCGCATGCATCCCTTCCCCACGGATGCAGGTGGTGGAATGGAGACCACTTGGGGCTTTGAGTCCCTGGACAAGAACCCTTCTTGACTTGGTTTTGAAAACCAGTATCATCTTCTCTTTTCTTTTTAATTTTATATTGGAGTACAGCTGATTAACAACGTTGTGTTAGTTTCAGGTGTACTGCAAAGTGATTCAGTTATACATATATATGTTGTTTTTTATTTTTCATATTCTTTGCCCTTATAGGTTAGTACAAAATATTGAGCAGAGTTCCCTGTGCTGCACAGTAGGTCCTTATTGGCTATCTATTTGGAATATAGTAGTGTATGTTCATCAAACTCCTAATTTTTTCCTCCACCACTCTACCTCTGCCCCCCGTTTCCCCTTTTTTAACTGTGAGTTTCCACATCTGTGAGTCTGTTTCTGTTTTGTAGATAAGTTCATCTGTATCATTCTTTTTAGATTCCACATATATAAGCAATAGCATATGGTATTTGTCTTTCTCTTTCTGACTTACTTCACTTGGTATGATCATCTCTAGGTCCATCCATGTGGCTGCAAATGGCATCATTTCATTCTTTTTTATGGCTGAGTAATATTCCATGGTTCAAATGGATACATGCACCCAATGTTCACTGCAGCACTATTTACAATAGCCAAGACATGGAAGCAACCTAAATGTCCGTCGACAGATGAACATAAAAATCAGCATCATTTTCTGCAATGTCTCCATCTTTGTCAATGTAGCTTCTTCCACTTTACGCACTCTGATTAGGAATTTTAAGTCTCTTAAAAGTCATTTTTTTTCGATGCCGGGGGAGGGGCTTGATTTTACCTTTAATTTCTCATGTCCCGTTGGACATCAGGTTCTACTGATTTATATTTCCCTTGAGCCGTCTTTGTTCATCCCTCCCGTCCCGACCCCATGCCTCCCGGCCTGGGTGACCCCCTTCTCCTCACCCAGCTTTGCGACCTGTACTCCAGCTGAATCAGATCTTCCCTCCAGACCATTATCTCAGCACAGATCCTTTCTTCTGCTCTTTCCCTTCCTTTTTCCTTTTTATGAACATTTATCAAGCCCCTAAAACAACAAATACAATCTCTGTAAAACATTTTTGTCCTACGTAATAGCACACTCCCTTGCTCATTCCAACCAATTTCTCAGTGTCTCCAAATCCCGAAGCCTGTCTAGTTAGGCGTGTCTCCTCGACGTCCAGGCATCGCGGAGACCTCAGGGGCAGCCAAAGACTCTCCCCTGGATAACTCAGCCTCTGTCCATCTTCCATTCATCTTCAGCCACACAGAATTTAGCTCCTAGACAGTCTTTTATTCTTTGCTCCCTTTTGGTTAATCGTAAATCCTTGCTAGCCTTGTCGAGAGTCATTTATTTGTCCGCTACACCTCAATAAAGAAAATAGAAATATGTTCAAGTTAGTTGACTTCTGAATATTCACCAGTACCGGGCACAGTTATAGACGCCCTTCAATAAATGCATGTTGTAGAATGTACACCCCCAAGAGTGAACCTAACGTCAACTGTAGAATGTGGGTGATAAGGACGGGTCAAGGTTGCGTTATCCATTGTAATAAATGTACCACTCTGGTGGGCGATGTCAAGAGTGAGGGAGGGGAGGGGTATATGGGACTCTGTACTTTCCACTCAAATTTGCTGTGAACCAAAACACTGTCTAAAATATAAGTGCTTTAATAACAAATACATGAATGCATGTTGGCTGATTTTGACTGTCCAATCTATCTATAACTGGGCCCTCTAGCGGCCCCGATAAGACGCTCATTTACTAAAACCTTTAACACTATCCAGGCACTGTTCTAGATGCTGAGGACAGTGCTTACAGAAGAGGAATGGCTCTCCATTCGGGTTTCAGGAACAACAGCCCAGAGAGCCCAGCTGCGAGGACAGGTTCTGAGGCTGCACATTCATGCTGGGGCAACGATGCCCCAGCACTTGGTTGTTCCCCAAGAAGCAGGTGTCTGCTGTTCTCGGCTTTGAATGCCCCTGCCGTCGACCCCTCACTCTCCCGGCCTCGTGGCCCCCCTCTCTTCTTACTCATGCTTCTTGCACTCTCATCACTTCTCTTGTCGCACAGCTTCTGCATCCTGACTGGGTGAGCCTTTGATCTTTTTCACCTTCGCACAGAAATTCCCCAAAGAGAATGTGATGAGTTCAATTTGGTTTCCTTTCCCTACCGGTCACTGTGCTCCTTTCTAGGACCTTCTTCTAGACGGCTAGCAAGCCTGGACTGGCAGCTTGTGGGCCAGGCATCTCATATCTTCGATCTAGCTGTGATCAAGGCTGCTTGGTAAGGTACTCATTTATGATCCTGGGATCCCTCAGTTAAGTTTTCCCCTCTCAGGTCTGAGAAATGGGAGACCTTCAGCCAAAAGAAGGCTATAATTGGAAGGCACTTTGGTTCACTTTAGTGATATCTGTAAGTACCTGGCATCCAGAAAAGTGCCTGGATCACAGGAAGTGCACACGAGTGAAATTAGCTCATTAAACCACACGTGGTAGGTTTGTACGTACTTTCATCTTCATGCTACACGTGGCTAAATCAGTTTTATAGTCTTGTTTGAAAAAAAGGTTCCCATCTATATAAATTAAGGAAAACCTCAAATACTGGGATATACTTTTACTTCATTGGTTCCCATCAGACCACACCGCATGTCAACCACTTGGTCAGAGTTAATATTATGAAAAGTTCCTAAATTTTATTAAACTAGCTACGGAAAAAAAAAAAAAAAAAAAGAACTAGCCTTGACTTTTGAAGTGTTGAATACCCTACGGTGAATTTAGTTCACTAGTTTTTCTCTTCTATAAAAATTGGTCGTTTGTAAATTTACTTCAGATACTATATTCTATGCTTAATTTTTCCCATAATGAAAATGGTTAGGATCGTACTGAGTGCCCATAAAATAAAGCCTCTTCTAAGATTCTTTAACCTTGCATGCAATGTTTTGATCCCTTCTATACATGTCCCTGTTACGTGGCCATGGCTCTGTAAAAATTAACTGGGCAAGTATCATTTCAAAACATAGGCAGGAGTCTTATTGCACTTGCCTTGTCCTTGGCTGAGATATGAATGTGGAAAAACATGCAATTCACAAATTATTGTTTCGTTCCAGTCAGTGTTTTTGTCTCCCTGTCGGCTGGGTAAACCCTCGTTCACTGTAAGATCTTTCTGAAGGGCCCTGGCCCCTGGCTGCAGCCTGTCGTACTCATTTACATCCATTACTGCCCCTTTCAGCCTCCACTGGCCGACAATCTTGTGAGTATTTGAAAGATCATTCGCTTCTCCAATCAGCAGCTTGACCCCCTCAGTGCTACACTTCCTTTATTCTTTGAGTAACAGGGGGATCAAGGACTCAGAGAGCTTCCTCTTTTTCTTCGGCACGAATAGAAGTGAGAAACACATTCCTTGAGAAATACATCAGCACACAGACCTACCAGGTGTGTTGATACACACCTTTTCAGCAGCCTGCATCCTTTGAGAACATTTTGAGAGATTATCAGTGGCTTGGTGATCAAATATATTAAAGTACAGATGAGCATGAACTCTACACCTCCCAGAAGAGGGAAGGAGTTAAAGCTGAGGAAAGTATTTGGAGGGCTTTAACCTGCATGTATGGAAACAGAACCAGGTCCGTTTATAGTCTTTCTGATTAGAGAGGAGGGCTTTCTGCCATATTCCTACAACGTGGCAAACGTCTGTTATTAACATGACACAGAGTAAACTCTGTCACTACCACTGATCACATCTGATGAACACATACTTCTTACAAACCTGGAGTGGAGTCTTTGCTACTTAAAGGTAACCTAAAACATAATCGCGGAAGAACAGGCATCATGTCTGATTTGTCATTTTCCTTTATTTTTAGCAGAATACAAAAAGTGATGAAGAGGTAATTCCTCAAAACATCAGATCTTTAATATTTTTCAAAACACACTAGAGAGGGCTTCCCTGGTGGTGCAGTGGTTGAGAATCCGCCTGCCAATGCAGGGGACACGGGTTCGAGCCCGGGTCTGGGAGGATCCCACATGCCGCGGAGCAGCTAAGCCCATGTGCCACAGCTACTGAGCCTGCGCTCTAGAGCCCACGAACCACCACTGAGCCCACGAGTCACAACTACTGAAGCGCGCGCGCCTAGAGCCCGTGCTCCGCAACGAGAAGCCACTGCAATGAGAAGCCTGTGCACCTCAATGAAGAGTAGCCCCCTCTCGCCGCAACTAGAGAAAACCCGTGTGCAGCAACGAAGACCCAACTCAGCCAAAACAAAACAAAACAAAAACAAGCTTTTTCAATGACAGAAATTTAAGGAGAGCACGGGTTGCTGTTGTGATAGGGCTTCCCTGAGCGAAGGGTTTTATAGTGAACAGATGATAGAGGCAGACACGTGGGAACACATGTGTCCACACGGGGCACCTGCCTTCTGAACAGGTACAGCTGAAGCTACAGGAATGGTTTTCATTCTCCAAATGGTTTTGGTGGCCAGATTATCAAAATTTACTCACCAAGGTAGCACAAATGCCTCAGGAAGAGTTTTAAGTTTGGCCATTTTCCCTTTAGCATCAGGACTGAACGCCTGCCATCCTTCTAGACGCCTTCTCATTTCCTCACATTTCGTGCTCGTGTTTCCACAGCCTTGCCACTCCGCCTTCTGTGGCTTCCGGGTGGGTGATGGACGGGACTCTTATTAACGCCTGCTTGAGGATAAGAAACAATCCTTGATTTCAAAATGTGCTCGACAGGGTTGCTGCTTAACTGATTCTCACCTTTTTAAATGTAAGTGCCCTTCTCACAGACCAAAATATTATTCAGACCTATCACGCATTAGGACTCGTAGACAGAACAATGATATTTGATGTACAAGCTCCAAATCACTTGCTAGATTGTACTCTTAACTTAGCGGCCATGAACTTGAATGTATATTGGGAATCAAAAATATTATGTCCCATAGAGATGTTTATTGGAAAAGAATTGGGCAGAGACAGATGCTACGTATTCGATAGATACATAGTGATATCGTAACTTTTCACTGAATCTCAAACACTATGAATTCTGGACACATGAGTGATATTAATTTCTGTTAACATGAATGATATCAATTTCTTTTCTCTGAATCAACAGAAAGCTACCTAAAAGAATAGGCTATTTGGGCAGTTTTAGGCCACATCGTCGGTCTACCCTCAGTGCCCTGTGGACTCGCGCCTGCAGGGAGATCCAAGGGCTTTCTTACGCTTCAGTACGAAAAAGCATGCACGAGTCGTTAAGAATATAGGCAAGGCATTATGTTATATTTATTTATTTTCCAGCTTGTACAAACTGGACGTAGAAGCATAAACATAGTACATTTCTACCATTTTCAACAAAAATATAACCAATATGTACAATTATTGTATTAAAAATACAAAAGGGATACAGACTCCACCAATGTCTTTCTAAAAGACATACAGGTACAAGTAGTATCAAAAGTATGAGGAAATCACCAGTTAATTGTACATTCTGCACTTGACATCACAGAGCGAACTGAGGTTACAGTCCTATGTTCTACGGTGACTTAATGCTTAGATAACATTTGTGCGACTTGTGTAGAGCAAGAGTTCTGTCTTTCTAGATGCACGTGAGGTCCACGGCCTAGAGGAGAAAACTGGCAAATAACGCATCTTACATGTAAAATTACAAATGCATCATTGATAATGTCATATATAAGCAGGTAGACAAATGCCATGATACAGGAGAGAATTATTAAATAAAGCACTGACATTGCTTTGATACAGTGAAAAAACACTGCAATTTGACTTTTAAAATTGGAAGCTATTTACGTTTATCTACTGATCAATATGATCAGCTGAATTTAATGGAAAAAAAATCCAAGACCAGCAGTTCCTCACATCTGAGTACTACTCGGATTGGCAGCCTTCACTTTTCCGGAGTCTGTGCAAAAACAACACAAAAATAGACTGGAGGGGTCATCTCAGTCCTTCTGGGGTTAATAGCAGCTGTGAACACGTGGTTGCTACACTCAGGCCTTCTCCGTCTCGGCGTCCGTAAAGCCACTTACGGGTCAGTCTTCGGCGACCAACCCGCCTTGCAAACAAAGGCTGGCGGACCGCACTGGGTTCTGGATCTTTTGATCATCTTCACGTTAGAGGCTTGTTTATTCCCTCATGGCGACTGATCGATACGGGGAGGCTGTCTTGGAAGAGCAGTATGAATAGCTGGCCTTCGCGCCAACACCCCGAGCTGCTTTCACTGCAATGCTATCCAGTTATAAACGTGGCTCTTTGAAAACAAGCAAGAGAATCCCTAAAGCTAAATAAACAGAAATCAAAGAAACATAATTTAAAAAAACATGGGGTTTGCCGTCTGTCTCGATGGAGCAGGACACGCCCTCGGGTGACACTGCCCTGTGCTCCACAGGCTCAGACACAGGACGCAAGAGTCCCAGTTCCCTCCCCGGCCATGTGCAAACAGTTGTAAAGAAGAGCCCCAGCCCCTGGGGAAGGAGGGGCCGGGGGCCTTAGGGTCTAGGTAATTGGCTAACATCTCACGCTTCCAGGATAGGGCGCTTCCCAGGCCCGGCGGGACACAGGAAGCGGGGCTGTGGGCCGGCCTTCCCTCTCCCCGGTGTGACCACACCCTGTCCGGCATATTTGGTTTTTGAGAAACCCCGGCTGGCAACCCTACTTAAAGGTTCAAAATAATACTGTAAAATCATTAAATGGATATAATATTTACTCTCTGAACACAATCATTAAACTCATTTAAAAGAAAAGAAAAAAAAAAACCCAAAAAAACGGAGGAGGGCACTGTAAACAAGCGGACAAGCATTTGTACTCAAAGGATTTCATTGTTTTCCTTTGTCTTCCTTGGTGGGTTAAAGACCCCAAGCAGTTCCATGGCTGGCTTTTCTCCCGATTCCAATGAAACCAAGTGCTAGGACTGGATTGAAATCTAAAAGGAAGATTTTTTTAAAAACTCCTTCCAGGCGTGGAGAAGTGCAGCCAGAGTGACTCATGGGTGGTGATGACCTTGGAGTCTGGAATGATGCTGTGTGACGTGGCAGGCGGCCACAGGAGCTTGGAGACGCTGCGCTGTGCATTCAAGCAACAAGGCGGAAAAGTGCCAGGGCGGTTTCTTCACAGTATTTCACATGCAAAGGGGACAGGAAGAAGGAGGGAAGGAGCCCCATGCTGCTTTTAAGGCAGGGAAGGAGGCAAACGGGTCCACCATCCTCAGAGTGTGAGCTCCAAGGCTCTGACGCTAGGGGACGTCTTCTTGTGCTCTCCTGTGGGTGGCCAACACGGGTGCAGAGGAGCCCGTGCCTCAAACCGCAGACACTTGTTCATCTTCTGCCGACGCAACCACGAAAGAAAGGAAGAAACAAAAGAAAAATCAATAAGCGAGCAAGTCGTTTTCTTGTGCTTAGAGAGAACGTGTTCACCGACGTGCTAAATAAAAATACCACAGCTATGTTCTCTTAGTATAGGTCACCTAAGATCCTCAACTGTTTTTCTACCTAATGATTAATCATAATAAAAAAGTTTAAGGGGCTTCCCTGGTGGCGCAATGGTTAAGAATCCACCTACCAATGCAGGGGACACAGGTTCGAGCCCTGGTCCGGGAAGATTCCACGTGCTGCGGAGCAACTAAGCCCATGTGCCACAACTACTGAGCCTGAGCTCTAGAGCCCACGAGCCACAACTACTGAGCCCGTGCACCACAACTACTGAGCCTGCGCTCTAGAGCCCAGGAGCCACAACTACTGAGCCTGAGCTCTAGAGCCCACGAGCCACAACTACTGAGCCCGTGCACCACAACTACTGAGCCTGTGCTCTAGAGCCCAGGAGCCACAACTACTGAGCCCGTGCACCACAACTACTGAGCCTGCGCTCTAGAGCCCATGAGCCACAACTACTGAGCTCGTGCGCCACAACTACTGAGCCTGCGCTCTAGAGCCTGTGCACCCCAACTGCTGAGCCCGCGAGCCACAACTACTGAAGCCCACACGCCTAGAGCCCGTGCTCTGCAACAAGAGAAACCACCGCAATGAGAAGCCCGCGCACCACAACGAAGAGTAGCCCCCGCTCGCAGCAACTGGAGAAAGCCTGTGTGCCGCAACAAAGACCCAACACAGCCAAAAATAAATAAATAAAATAAATAAATTTATAAAAAAAAAGTTTAAAATAAAGTATATGGGATGCACATCTTTAAATATACATACCCACTATAAAAATACATTGTATATTTACTGACTGGAAACTCATGAATGATAAATTCATTGAAAAAAGTTATAAAACAACACATGACTTCTTAAGTAATGTACACGTGTATACATATAAAAAAGTCTAGAAGGATATTTAACAAAATGCTAATGGAAGTTATCTGCAAGTGGCAGGATTACAAGTAGTTTTCATGAATTGTGTTTTGCTTCTTCCTATAATGATTATTTCCAGAATAAAACATGTTACACTCAAACCTTAAAAGCAGGAGGAAGGAGGGGGGCATGGTCTCCCCCTTCAACCTCACCCCAGCACGGCCAGCTGGACTCGTACAGAGAAGGCAAAAGAGCTCTAGAGAAGTGGGTTTTTCCACCAGACTTTCATCTGGGACTCATAGCATTTCCTCAGAAAACCGAGGATTAGGAGGGAAATGCACCCATGCCCACACGGTATTACAGGGGACCCCTCCGCAATCTTTAGTTATTTCTCCAGCCACTTCGGAAAGAGCAAAACGCAACCCAACGGCTGGCACCAAGGCCTGGGGCGGGCGTGGAACCCCGGGCGGGAAGCAGGGCCTCTGGGGGAAGCGCATGTACCGTCCTCCTCGGTGGCAAGGCCCGGGGGCGCGCAGGGGCCGGGGCGCGGGTCGTCGCCGGGCCGGTGCCACTGCGGCCGCGGGGCGGGCCTGGCGCCGCCCGGGGCGGGGGTCTCGGCCGGCCGGGCCAGCATCCTGGACCGCTGCAGCGCCACGGTGTAGTCCGGCGGCTTCCGGGCGGGGTGCGGGTGGGCGTCGGGGAAGTCGGTGATGGGGATGCCCACGTATCCCGGCGGGGTGGGCGGCGGCTCCCGGTAGCGGCCCTCCTTCCTCGCTGCGGGAGGGAGAGACAAGGCGCCGCGGTCAGCATGGGAGGGCCGGGGGGAGCGCATCCCAGGCCACGTGCGCTCATCGGGAAGGAGGAGGACCAAGACGAACAGCGCCCACGGTGAAAGGCGTGTGGGGCTGTGCGCACCAAACCCGCCACGCACCAGGTCATCTCCGGCGGCACAGGCAAAACTAAGCAATCTAAGTACCTGTAACTCTCACCGGGTCACCGCAGAGCGACTCTACCTGTCACGCAGTAACCAGGCTAACGCCCAACCCTGGGGTTTACTGGAAACATGGAGCAAAGGGAACAGAAAGGCACCCAGTCCCACGCCTGCAACACGGGAGTGGTGCCTGTCAGCGGTTCCCTCCGCTCTCCCTGCCCCGGGGGCCAGGCGAGCTGTTCTTCTTTGCTGGGCCATCTACCCTCACCAGGCAGAGAATCCCAGGTTACTTTCAAGTCTTGGGCCTCACTTCGGAAAATAGGGAATCACAATAAATTTGGAAGAGTAGTACAAAAAATGATGCAAATTTCAAAACTTAAAACCATGTGCATGTGAGGTATGTATTTTTCTTGAAGTCCTTTTATATTAATTTCATGACAAAACATGAATCTGTAAAGGCAAGTAAAAGCAAAGTTTTATTATCTTCAACTTTCTAAACTCAACTGTTAGGAACTTAAATCATTCTTCTTGCCTTTGCAATAAAAATTCTGTGTATTAGTTTGTTAAAAGAAAGTGCTTTTCTATTTGCAACTGCCAAGATGTGGAAGCAACGCGTGTGCCCACTGACAGATGAATGGATACAGAAGATGTGGTACATATATACAATGGAATATTACTCAGCCATAAAAAAGAATGAAATAATGCCATTTGCAGCAACATGGATGGACCTAGAGATGATCATACTAAGTGAAGGAAGCCAGACAAAGACAAATGTCTTATGATATCACTTATACGTGGAATCTAAAATATAATACAAGTGAATTTATACACAAAACAGAAACAGACTCATAGATTTATGGTTACAAAGGGAAGAAAAGAGGGGAGGGATAAATTAGGAGTTTGGGATTAACAGATACACACCACTTTACATAAAAATAGGTAAACAAGGATTTACTGTATAGCACAGGGAACTATATTCAGTATCTTGTAATAACCTATAATGGAAAATAATATGAAAAAAAATATATAATTGAATCACTTTGTTGTACACCTGAAACTAACACAATATTGTAAATCAACTGTACTTCAATTAAAAAAAAAAGTGCTTTAAAAATTGCAACCTAAGAATAGGTGTTAACTGTCTTCTCCTTATTCATCTTGAAAAGATATTAAACTCGACATCCACCCATGACTGCGTGATAAAATAACTACAATTTCCCTACTAATGAAAGTGATGTCTGTGAAGATTATATTCCAGAATTTCTCACTCTGTATCCTATGACGTATCCCTACACTTTATACAGACATTGAACGTGCCATAGAGAATATATCCCGATAGCACTGAAGGAGCATAAGAGACTTCACAACAGAAACAGCAGCAGCGAAGTGATAGTGTCTTTCATCTACTTATGAACTGCTAACTAGGCACTAGTGTTTTGCAGAGATTTCGTTTAAACCTCATAGCAACTGCACTGGTAGAAATTATTAAATTCATTTTACAGATGAGGAAACAGACACTGTTTAGTGCCTTGCCCAGTGTCGCAAAGCTAGGAAAGTGGCAAAGCAGGGATTCAGACCCACAGCCTGCCTGACTCCCAGGCTCTTACACACTACCTTATCTCTCAGCACCCTCCTCCTTGTTCTATCCTGTGCAGAGGGAATCTGTCTAGCACAGAAAAATTTACCTGCATAACAAACATCGACAGAAGATTTTTAAATATGCAAAGGGTAAAGTTCTAAATATACAATTCAAGGGAACAAAATACAATAGTAAAACATTTAGAACAGTTCCAATTAAACAAAAAAATATTCTTCCTCTAGAGAGAATGGCCATCCTTCCTGATAATTTTCAGCTGAGAAGATCAACGTCAGAGCAGGTAACACCCATAAGGACAACCTACTGATCCCGACAGCTACGGTGCATGGAAGGTTGACTGTTGCAGGGTATTTATAAGCACCTGACCACAGAACCTGGAGTCTTAGCCACCATTCATTTCAAAATCCTGAGTGCACTGCTAACTTGGAAGGCCTACACGGCAATGGGTGGGGCAGAATGAGGAGGAGAACCGCAAACACATGCTTTTACTTTTGAAATAAGTCAGGGTGCAGCCACGACCCAGACAGGACAGAGCCCGCGGTCAGCTTACCGATAAGCCCCTTGGTGGCGCTGGGCGGCACGGCCACGTGGGCAGCCATGGCGACGGGCTTGGCTTCTTCGGCGCTCGCAGACATCATGCTGCTGCTCTCAGCTTCGAGGGAAACGTCCTTCCCCCCCCTGCGCTTGATGGTGCCCGTGTCCCCCTCCGAGTCTTCTCCCCAGTACCCCGTGGAGGAGGCCCAGCTTGCCCGGGACTGGGCTTGATCGAGACTCTCTCGGCTTTGACTCTGCCGGTTGTACTTTGTGCTGTGGTCGGAAAACATGATTTGGTCCACGTGGCTGCTCGAGGCCCATAACCCTGCGGTGTCCCCTGAGTAATCGAAGTGAGTGTGCCCGAAGGGGAGCGTCTCCCAGCTCCTCTGCTGCTGGATGGTCTGGATGTTGTCGTGGGAGCCGCTGGAGCACGACGTCCAGCTTCCTCGGCCACTGTCGGCAGCGTCAAGTGAGGCTCGGTCCCCCTGGTCTTGGGAAAGCTCCTCTGTGCTGGGAGAAGAGATCACTGTAGCTGCAGCGTACAGGCCCCGGCTCTCAGACAGCGGTGCACAGGACCTAGGCGGCCAAAGGGAAACAAAGAAAAAAAAATAATAAAGAGAAGAGGAGGGGAGGGGAGGGGGGAGGGGGGCCAGAAAAGAGGGGAGGGGAGAGGGAGGGGACAAGAGAGTAGAGGAGGGGAGGAAAGGAGAGGGGAGGGAATGGGAGGGGAGATGGGAGGGGGGGGAGGAGAGGGGAGGAGAGGGGAGGGGGGAGGAGAGGGGAGGGGAGGGGGGGAGGAGAGGGGAGGGGGGGAGGAGAGGGGAGGGGAGGGGAGGGGGGGAGGAGAGGGGAGGGGAGGGGAGGGGAGGGGAGGGGAGGGGAGGGGGGGAGGAGAGGGGAGGGGAGGGGAGGGGGGGAGGGGAGGGGAGGGGAGGGGGGAGGGGAGGGGGGAGGAGAGGGGAGGGGAGGGGGGAGGAGAGGGGAGGGGAGGAGAGGGGAGGGGAGAGGAGGGGGAGGGGAGGGGGGAGGAGAGGGGAGGGGAGGGGAGGGGAAAGGCCAAGATTGTTAACTAATAATTCTGTGCTAAAACGCAACCACTGTTTGCTCGAAAGGCGGCCTCCTTTCCTTCCAGAAAGAGGATTAGGCCCCACCAGACTGAGCGACAGTGGCCACTCGGCCCTGTCCAGTCTCCTCCCCTGTGACATCACCACAATATCAACACGGGGGAAAGGAGCACTGACCTGCTTACAGTAAAGGAGCACTTTCCTTACAGTGTTCACTACAATCTGACTATTTCGGGAAAGCAGCTCATTGGACTGAGTCGCCCCCTGCCCTCAGCGCAGAGCAAACGTGTCCCAGCGCAGGACGGACCTCACTGGGAAAGCAGTCTGCATGACGCTTCGTGATCGGGAAATGGTGAGCGTCAGAACTGGGCTGGGAGAGCACCCCTGGGCGTCCCGTGAACAGCCCCGCACACGTGCAAGAGAGGAGCGAGCACACGGACGAGCCCCTACCCCAGGCTGCACTGGTCGGGCTCCCCCGCCGGCCGCCTCTCCGGCCGGCCTGCGGCCAGGCTGGTCTCCACAGTGCCGACCGATGGCCTCTGGCGCCGTTCGTCGGGCAGCGAGACGGGCAGCGAGTCGAAGGAGGAGTTGCTGACGATACTGGACCGTGAGGAGATTTCGCTGTGGCCGGAATCTGAGAAGTTATCCACGGTGCCACTCGGAGCCAAAGTGTAGCCTGCGTGGGAAACACATCAGTCCTTAGACACCGAGGGTTCACGGCGTCCAGCTGACGTCTCCTCAGTAGCAAAACCAGAATGCAGGCCACAGGTGCCACCGCGGAACTGGGGAGAAAACACTCTACTTGGGGACTGAGCTACAGTCAAGTTTTACTCAATTGCAGTTTAGTGTGTTTGATGAAGGTTTAGAGAGGAAAAAAGAACACACTGTCGTATGACCCAGGAATGGATGCAGACGGGATCACGGCACGACTAGACGCTGCTCTCTGAACTATAACTTATACTACATTAGTCTATGTAAACGAAACTATGAAGAATAACTAGGATGATATTTAAAAGTATGGTTTTCTTCTCAACCTGCAAAGTCAGTAGTAATTTTGTTTTCAATGGAGTTTTCACTTTTAGAACTTTACAGCATAGAATAACTCCACTGGAAAGATCTGCATTATATTTTTATTTTTTAATGTTGGGTTTTTGTTTTTTTGAATTAATTAATTTATTTATTTTGGCCACGCTGTGAGGCATATGGGATCTTAGTTCCCAGACCAGGGATCGAACCCGTGCCCCCTGCATTGGGAGCACTAAGTCTTAACCACTGGACCACCAGGGAAGTCCCTGTATTATGATTTTTTTTGGCGGTACGTGGGCCTCTCACTGCTGTGGCCTCTCCCGTTGCGGAGCACAGGCTCCAAAGGCACAGGCTCAGTGGCCATGGCTCACGGGCCCAGCCGCTCCGCGGCACGTGGGATCCTCCCGGACCGGGGCACGAACCTGTGTCCCCTGCATCGGCAGGCGGACTCTTAACCACTGCGCCACCAGGGAAGCCCCCTGCATTATAATTTTAAATGGACACGTATGAATAAGAAATAAGACTTGAAGAAGATATCTTTGGATTTTTGCCATTTGATTTTTCAGCATTAATAATATATTGGATAAATCACATGAAAGCCAATTGTTTTGAAGGACATAATGTACAAAATCTCCATTTTTCTCCCTGGACCGTCACTATGTCTAAACAGATGTCCATTTTTTGGCCTGAAGGACCCTTAACTCTTTGTTGCTAAAACTGAAAGTCACAAAGGAAGAGAGGCTTGTCTTGACATCTTTAACAAAAAAATCCAAATACTCCTTTCTCAGTATTCATTTATTTTTTACTGATTTTTTATGATTATATGTACCCAATGAAAACCTAATAAAACAATGCCATCTAGAGCACCTAAATGTTGCTGATTTACTCTCTGAAGAGTACTTCCCCATCCTTTCAGTAAATTATGAATTCCTGATTTATTTTTTTAAAAGGTTGCACAGGTCTTGATAAGATTTCACGTGTTCACCTATGAAATGTCTTCTTATAAACCACGCTGCAGGTTCTGACAGACAAGATTTCAAACCCTCCCTGAACAGTCTACGCCCCACCCCGCAAAAAACAAAATCTCTAGAGAAATAATCCCTCAGGTGGAGCATGTGGCATGGGGAGGAATCGTCCCAGTTTCCTCAGCTAATGAGATGACCCCTTCCCGTTTTTCCTGCTGGCCCACCTATCCCGTAGGTCCGTGGTGCACTGTTATTCTTGCTACTGTTCTCGCTTCCACGAGAAGATGGGGAGCTGGTTTAGTCCAACTGCCCGCAGCCAAACGATCTCAGCTGACTGCCACTGCCACCCAACGACGGACGAGAGAAGAATTCAGACGCACCCACTGAACAAGGACTAGAGACTGATACCCCCATAGAACGCACACATGTCTGAGACAGCTGAAAAGTAAAGCAGGAAAGATACTTGTTGTGCCGGTGAAATCTAACAACGGATTAATCTCTTTGGCCTCGTCTAGTGAAAACTGTCCTGGCCGTTTATTACCGGCTTACTTACGCCCATTCAATTATAGGGTGGGGAGAAAGTAACCCCGAGGTTATGCAGCAGAAAGTGATCTAGTATTTTAAGATAAGAAAGCATTAATATCAGAAGGAGAGTTTGAGTGCCTAAAATTTAATCTCCTTAAAAATAAAACAAGATAGCAACAAAAAAGATAATCCAGACTCATGTTAACACAATGAAAGATAAATCAGGAAGATAGTAGTTTTTCTTATGTTTTTATAGGCCTCTACTCTGTGATGAATGCTATGTAATTATATTTAGTTAGAACAACTGTTAGTATAAAAAGAATTATTTCCACACTTACAATCAGTAAAAAAATGAATTTTTGAAGGGGCTTATATAGTTATATAAGCTTGACACTATTTATTTATAACTATAATATTAAAAAGTACCAAAATTCTTCCAAATTTATAAACTGAGGAGAAAAAAAAAAATCCATTGGGTGTTACATATCGTGTCTTTTTTTTTTGGCGGGGGGGGGGGGGCACTTGTGTGGCTTGC
Source organism: Delphinus delphis (assembly GCF_949987515.2). Taxonomy (NCBI): domain Eukaryota; kingdom Metazoa; phylum Chordata; class Mammalia; order Artiodactyla; family Delphinidae; genus Delphinus; species Delphinus delphis. Next base: position 3,850,154 of record NC_082687.1, on the reverse strand, counting down.
AGGATCTCAGTTCCCCGACCAGGGATCGAACCCACACCCTTGGCGGTGAAAGCATGGGGTCCTAACCACTGGACCGCCAGCAAATTCCCAAGGTCATTTCAAACGACTCTAATGTCAGAAGTGATGTAATCTCTAACTAGAATTGATCCAGCTGAAAGCACAGGTCCCCATGAAGGAGAAGAGGGGTCACCCAGTCACCTTTCCTTGGCGAGCTCTGCGGGGAGGTCGGCGGGGAGGAGAACCGGGAGGACGCATCCGATACCGTGTCTTCTGCCGGCCTCTTGTGGCGCTCAAGGCTCCCTTCTTCAGACAAAGCAAGAATCTTCTTTAAAGCTTGTGGAGAGTTTATACCTGTAAGAGAAAGAAAATGATTTCAACATGCATTTCCAAGACTGAAAAGACTACCGTGAAGAACAAAACCACTTTTTTTGTGTTAAGATTGAATGTCACATGTCGTGGCAGGTTGTTTCCAGGCTCGATGGTCTCTGTACTCTGCCCGTGTAAACAGTGAGATCGCAGGGGGCACCAGGTGCCCGCCGTGTGTCTGCTGACACCTGCCGAGGACCAGAAAGGCTGCTGCTGCCATTCCACTCTGGGTTCCAAACCGCGACCGCCACCCTCTTCAACAATACATCAGGCAGCGATGAAGAAACAAAGAGATGATCTGGAAATACTCTGGGTTAGGGTGAGAGCGGCGCAGCTCAGAAGATTTATCAGAACTCAAGTTTGGGTTGGGAACAGGTATTTTGGTGGTGTTGGAAAAGTTAGCTCATGGGACGTGGGAGTGATGGAACGAAAGCCAAGAGCCCAAAGGAAGTAGCGAGAAAACAGACTGATGGAGCGCTAAGAAATCAGGCCAGTATTTGATCAGTAAGCGGATGACAGAGAAGGCAGGAGGGGACCCAGAGAGTGCCGGGTCCCAGAAGCGTCCTGCAAGCCACCGGGGAGGGCTCCCAGGAGTGCGGTAAAGGGGCGCGGAGGGGGAAGCCATCCAGCGCAGCGCCAAGTGCACGATCTAGTCGGATGACGTAGGGCGGAAGAAAAAGGATTCCATGTGCCAATACCAGGTGATTTTTCCCCTAAAATTTTACTTTCAGGAATGAGGGAGTCACATTAAGAGATGTTTTCTAAGCCTCATTATGAGGCACTCTCAGTTACCTCATTCTGAACAACAAAGAGACCGGAGGGAAGGCATTACAGGTTGACACTACCTCAGTGAATGTTAGTTTTTATGTTCTCAGACTTAACAGAATCCATTAAAAAGGAGGCAATGAAATTTAACGGAGACCTAATTCTTCATTTCACCTCAACACCTGTAAGTGTGCGATACTACTTTAATACAATCTTTTAAAAATGGCTTTTCAAGCAATCTTTTAATTACGTGTGCAGATACTGATATATACAGGGTACATGAAAATACCAGCTACACTAAAGCTACACGAATGAATAGCCTTGATTTGGAAAAGATTTCCAAGCCAGCATCATTCACAGATTCAAAAAGTGCTGCCTTCAAACAGTGAAGATGGATGTGAAGATGCTATGCCTCAGAAAAATCTGTTCCACTTCAAAAGTAGCTCTAGGGATGACGAAGACACTGAAGTGAAAAATACAGGAAGTATTCAGACAAAATTTATTTCATGAATGGGGGTGGGCCCAGCATCTCTAAGTTACTATGTTATATTCTGTGACTTTAAATGTGAAACTATCCTAAGAAGACACATGACTATCCCATCCGCATTTCTAAAGGTCATAAATTCAAATAGGCGTAAAAATATTGGAGAGAGAGTCTCTCTGGGGAAGGGGGCTGGGGATGGCTTTCCATCAGGTACACCTACATGGGGGTTAACAGGCTGTGTCCATATCAGAAGCTCGACAGAAAAGAGGCAGTAGAGGTCGGCTTACGGGGGACTTGGGAATATAAGAATATTAACAACACAGTGGAGAGACTTCCCTGGTGGTCCAGTGGTTAAGACTCCACGCTTCCACTGCAGGGGGCACGGGTTCAATCCCTGGTCGGGGAACTAAGATTCCGCATGCCGCGCAGTGCGGCCAAAAAAAAATAATAATTAAAAAAAAAAACCAAAACAGTGGACAAAGGAACACTAATTCAGTTCACTTGTGATAGGGGGAACAATGTAAGTATTTTTTTATTTTTGGCTGTGTTGGGTCTTCGTTGCTGCACGCGGGCTTTCTCTAGTTGCGGCGAGCGGGGGCTACTCTTCACTGCAGTGCGCAGGCTTCTCATTGCGGTGGCTTCTCTTGTTGCGGAGCACGGGCTCTACGCGCGTGGGCTTCAGTAGTTGTGGCACGTGGGCTCAGTAGTTGTGGCTCATGGGCTTAGCTGCTCTGCGGCATGTGGCATCTTAATTCCCCGACCAGGGATTGAACCCCCATCCCCTGCATTGGAAGGCGGATTCTTTACCACTGGACCACCAGGGGAGTCCCTGCTTTGGCTCCTTTACATTCACGAACTGACTGTATTTTCCTCCCAAGTTACAGAATCAGTGATTCAACAAATGAGAGTTCGCCTCCAGACGAATCATTTCACTTAAAAATATTCCGCCTAAATTCCAGCAACTCACTGATCATAAGGCAAACCTAGTTTAAACAAGGTATATGGACAAAACAGCCTCTGTACTTGTTAAAAATTAAATGAGTAATAGCATAATTTCCCCATGGCATGCCTTGCCTCCACTGCTATGACAAACGAGCATGATTAAATGAGATGCTCTATGAAAACAGTCCTTCTCATGGGTAAAAGTAAAGTTTAACTCTGTGAACATTAATGTCTTATAAAGAGGGAACAACCAGAGGGACATTCAAGTATACCAGACGAAGTTACCCGTGATAAGTATCGCTTCCTAGTCTGAGAAGCAGGCAGTGAATGAACAGCACCAAAAGAGGGTTGTGGGTTGTTTGTTTTTTTGTTGTCGAATTACACGAGCCGTCTGCATATTTTGGAAATTAAGTCCTTGTCGGTCACATTGTTTGCAAATATGTTCTCCCAGACCAAAGGTTGCCTCTTCTTTTTTTTTTCTTAGTATTTATTTATTTGGTTGTGTTGGTATTAGTTGTGGCAGGTGGGCTCCCTCGTTGCGGCTCGGGGGCTCCTTAGTTGTGGCATGAGAACTCTCACTTGCAGCATGCAATGTGGGATGTAGTTCCCGGACCAGGAATAGAACCCGGGCGCCCTGCATTGGGAGCGCGGAGTCTTAACCGCTGTGCCATTAGGGAAGTGCCCACGGGCTGTCTTTTCGTTTTGTTTACGGTTTCCTTCACTGAGCAGAAATTTGTAAGCTTCATTAGGTCCCATCTGTTTATTTTTTGCTTTTATGTCCATTGCCTTGGGAAACTGACCTAAGAAAACACTGCTACGATTTATGTCAGAGAATGTTTTGCCTGTGTTCTCTTCCAGGAGTTGCATGGTGTCCTGTCTTCCGTTGAAGTCTGTGAGCCATTGTGAGTTCATGCTTTTGCGCCGGCCGCGAGGGCGTGTGTCCTGACGTCACTGATTTGCATGCGGCGGCCGTCCAGCTTTCCCAGCACCACTCGCCAAAGAGACTGTCGCTTCCCCACCGCATGTTCCCGCCTCCTTTGTCAAAGATTAACTGACTGTAGTCACACAACAGTGTAATTCAACTCTACTTCAACAGAAAGTAAATTAAGAGGGAAAAAAAAAAAAAAGTGTGCGCGAACTTAGTCACCTACCGAAAGGCGGGAGATCCCGTAGGGGCACTTTCTTCCGCGAAGGATAGAGGGGCACACCGGGAAGCTGCAGCCCCGGGCTGGGCCTCTGTGACGGCTGCGGAGCCTGCGGCGGCGGCTTCGGCTGCAGCCCTGCCCTCGGGGCCACCGGGGAGGTGTCGGCCTTGACAGGCTTTCTGTCACCGGGATTCTTAGGCACTGGTAATTGTTCGGTGTGAAAACAGAACGAGAAGTTTAAGAAGTTAGTGGCCACACACGGGATACTTTTACAACCGCACGAGCATTTCCTACAGTTAGAACACTGAAATATGTATCTTTTTTTTCCCCTGTGGCCCATAGATAAAGGAGAGAAACAGGGGCGGGCGGGGGGAGAGCCTCCGTCACAGAAAGAAGGCGCGAGGGAACCAAGATTCACTTTATGAAACAAGCCGTCTCAAGAGATGACAGTTTCAAGTACCACATTTAAAAAGAAACGAAAAATGTGGATAGCTCAGTACGCTGTACGTATGTCTACGAAAAACACAAACCTATTATACAAGCTACAACAGGAAGACCACTAGGAATTATTTTTCTAAAATGACACCCAAAATGTCTTGACATATATGAGCTTAGTTTTAATTTAGCAGATGATACTAGCTGCAGTCTTGTCACTATCAAATTCTCTCTCCAATGGGGTAGAATTATCTATGTTGCTAATAGCAGCCAATACTCCTTGAGCACTGTACTGAGTGTATAATTCCGCGGCAGATGGAAAGCAAGCCAATTTAACAGGGCAATTAAATGCTATATTTTAAGTGTATTAATATTGAAGACAACTCAATGACTTCCTTCCCCCATCTTACACATAATGGAGCTCAAGTAACCGGCCTAAGGTGACACTGTTAGTACAAGGAACAAACAGGATCTGAACTCAGACCCCTCTCCCTCTTGAGGACAAACTCTTCACCATGACACACGGTGCTTTAAGAGTGTCCTGGGTACGTCTGATAACCTGAATCTTTCTCAAATGACCTAACATTTAAGTCCTATAGAAAGTATCTTCAAACTTGCCCATAAAAGACCCCAAAGTGTCCTAAACGGAAGACGCCTCTGTCTTACAAATACGGATGCCGAGAAAGAGAACGTAGCCCCCGTTTCTGGCCTGGCCGGACTTTCAGAGGCTGGGGAGCTACACATTAGGCTGAGCTGTGGTTCCCTGTGGAGAATTCCTGCCTTACACGTAGCTGAACTCATTGCCAAGTGCCGGCCAAGCTGAGGGGGTCAGAGGCAGCCACGCACCTAGCTCTGTGCCGCTCCCAGGCTGCCCGTCACGTGGCAAGTATCTTTGTGAGAGAACAAGGGATGCAAATGGGAGCTGCACCTGCCCCTGTGTCCCCTGACGGCACTCTGGCTGCGTCGGGATGAAACCAAAGCCGGTGACCCCGAAGAAGCCTACGGTGTCGTGGTCCCCATGCGAACCCCGCTGGGCACGGACGGGGCTCAGCCCAGGACGGCGCCGCGCGGTCCCCAGAGCCGCCTTCAAGGGAAAGGCGAGCGTGTCTCAGGATGCTAGCTCCCCCTGGGCCCAGCCCTGCTTTATCCGCACAGGAAACCAATCTGCATTCCAGCCGGACCCGGCAGCCACCTTAAGGAGAAACTCACATGTGTTGGTGGCCGGCTCGCACTGCAGGGATAGCGTCTGGAGGCTCTCCTCGTCCATCTCCAGCTCCAAGTTGGACAGGTACTGCTTCACCTTTCGGGCCATCTGGGCGTCCTCGTACAGCTTTTTGGCATTGAGAAAGGAGCTACGACGCACCCGCTTTTTGTGACCACCTGTCTGAGCAACGTCTAGCACTGTTGCGTTTGTACTACCCTGGCTGAGAGACCTGGAAGACGAAAAGGTACAGCTGCAGCTCGTCCCAGCATGGGATCCCTGTATCTCCTGGAAACGTGCCGACACGCCTACAAAGAGTCTACGTTCAGAAGGCCACATGCCTCATTCTGGTAAGTAAACTTTACAAAGGAATAGAGAATCATACAGATCAAAAAAATTTTCTTCAAGTTTGAGAAGAATCCTACATACACTCTACATACACATGTATGTTTGGCACTTGTTCTGTTCCAACTAGAAAATTCTACTTTTCGCCTCTATAGAGCCTTCAAGGCAGCTCTCTCGTAGAAGCCAGCAAGTAAAAATGATTATATGTCAAAGCTCATGCAAGAATAAACACACAGTTGCAATCATTAAGAGTGACATTAATCTTTTTTGTCCTAAAGAGGATGTCTTACATAAATTTAAAGAAATTACAATGTTCACGATTGTTTTCTTATTGCTTGGGTTAAATGTAGTGAGTTCGTCAAGTAATATGGTCAATCTGTTAATAAAATGGTCATGCAAATGTGAAAACACATGTATGGAAACTAGCACATGAGTTGTTAAGAATTATTTTGGAAAAGAGTCGGTTTATAGGATGAAAACAGTAGTTAGTTGAGCTGTAAAAAATTTAGTTTTAACACCGAGGGGCACCTTTTGTACGACATAGATTTACTTCTCAAAAATCTGTGCAATAGCGTTTACACTGCACAATTTTTCCTTCTGACGTCCTTTCTCCCCTCACCCCAGGTTAGATTTTTCTCATTTCAGAACACACAAATTATATTAAAATGAAGTCTTTCTGAAAGCTCAGGAGTAGGCCTGGCCTACTGCTCCCCAGAACAATCATCAATCATTTCACAGCTCTCTTGGGTCATGACCTCGAAAGCAAAAGCCCCAGTAGCTGAAACTTGAAGTCAGTTTGCCAACTGAAATTCTGCTAGAGCAAGAGGGTTAGGAAAAAAATGCAAAAATGCAAAGCATCAGAAAACACAGCAGGTAAGAAAACAATGCCACGAGCGGGACGAGAACAGTGTGGGTGTGCAGTGTCCCCGCCACTTACCCCAGACTCCTCCACTTCTTCTTCCTGTAAGTGAGAGCCGTGGAGGTTGAAGCATGGGTGTAGAGAGAGACAGAGAGATCACAAGCTCAGAAAGAAAGGACTAGACTTCTGGACAAGCAGTACTAGAAGCCCACAAACCTCCTCACACAAACAACTTGACCAGCAACGGTTTTCTGGCTCAAAAGACAAACATATGTAAATATTTGCTTCTAAAGACTTCTGTTCTCTCCTTCACTGCATTCATCGTTCTCGGCTACACTGACGGCTAAATCCCTTGTGTGGGCAGTGAGACAATACTGTTCGGGTTGTTTACATATTTTAGTTCATACTATCCATTACACCTTTTAGCTCTGCAAGTCAGCGTTCTGAAAAATAAAAATAGCTGTGCCTCACGGTCAATGAAAAATGTCAGAGGGACCAACTGTTTTCACGACAGCCCACAGTGCACTGGATGTGGGATCACAGTCATTCCCAATCAGAGCTCGACGGAGATTCCCCACACAGCCTGGTACATGTCACCATGCTACAGGCGGGCCTATTCAAAATCTTCTCGTTTACTAGGAAGCGCTAAGCTCAACCTTCTCTAACCCCGCGAGCACTGCTGAGGGGGACACACTCACCGAGTCCTGAACATGAGGGCAGGGTCCATGTTCACAGAGGCCATTCGGCCAACGTGACGAATTTCTTTTGCAATCATTCTTAGCTTCTCAAAATTGACCAGCCCGTCGACTTTGGAGTCGTTCCCTGTAATTGGCAAAAAGGAAAAGGGAATCACATGGCATTTACCCGACGCCTCCACAAGTGGAGACAGAAATCCTCCAACTTACACTTACCCTCGTGAAGGAACGTGAGGTCCTTCTTGATCACCGGGAACAGGGGGATGATGGGAGGCTGTAGGTTTTGACTGTTGAGGACATTGCGGTATTTTGCCATGTTTCTGGAAGGATCAAACAGGTCTTGGAGATCCTGAAACAGCTTTTCGTATTTATTGGGAAGTTTTTCCCAGGTGGTTCGCAGTCTTGCCACCGGTGCCAGGTTTAGGCCGCTGAGGCGGAAAAAAGAAAAGCGGTCTAAAATTACATGCCTCATCCTTACGAAGTAAGCAGAAGAGCATGCTGTTTATTTCTTAACATGTAACAGCTCTGTGTGAGTGCTGTGTATGCAGAGCCAAGTACAGGATTCATAAGAGTGTTAATGACTCTGGGTAATGAGACCTGAAGCTGGAACCAGGGACAGGGCCGAGGGGTTTTACTCTTTTTCCCTTTACACCCTCCCGGTCTGTTTACTGTGGGCAGAACAACTGGAATGCCAGGTGTCCTGAGGGCAGGGCTGTGTTTCGTTGCTTCCTCTCCGTACGTAAAGTGCTTGGTGCCAAGCAGCCGTCTGATAAAACAGACGGGACAAATATCCTAGAGTTGTAACATGAAACAAAAGCCATAAGAACAGCAAGAGTAACAGATATCGTACATTGACACATATATGTGGAATCTGAAAAAACTGGTATAGACCATCTTATCTACAAAGCAGAAATAGAGACACAGACGTAGAGAACAAATGTATGGATACCAAGGGGGAAAGCGGGGGGAGGGGAGGAATTGGGAGATTGGGATCCACATGTAGACGCTATTGATATTATGTATACGATAGACAACTGATGGGAACCTACTGTAGAGCACAGGGAACTCTACTCAGTGCTCAGTGGTGACACAAATGGGAAGGAAATCCAAAAAAGAGGGGATATATGTATGCGTATCAATGATTCAGGTCGCTGTACAGCAGAAACTATCACAACATTGTAAAGCAACTATACGCCACGTAGAAAAAAAAAAAAAACCGGTAAGAGCATGATCAAACTCCTAGACAGAAAAAATGACTAACTGAATCATCACCATCAACGTCAATATTGCTCATTGTTTCAGTCTGCACTTTCTTCCAGCCTCAGTCTAAGCACTTAAAAGGGAAGAAAAGTAACATTTACTAGGCATCCCCCTGCTGTGTGCTGGCTGATGGAACGCCACATACATTGTGGCATTTAGTCTACTTGATAACTCTTTGGGTCACTGTTATTTTATAGAGAAATAAACTGACTTTCAGAGAAGTTCAAATAATTTGCCCAAAGTCACAGAGCTAAAAAAGTGGTGAATATAAGATTTTCTGGGCTTTAAATTAGCATAAAAGCGAATGTTTTTTGAAGTACAGCTGATTTACAGTGTTGTGTTAGTTTCAGGTATACACAGCAGAGTGATTCATCATACACACACACACACACACACACACACATCTATATATATCTATTCTATCTATATATAAAAAGAATATATCTATTCGTTTTCAGATTCTTTTCCCTTATAGGCTATTACAAAATACTGAGGAGAGTTCCCTGTGCGGCACAGTAGGTCCTTGTTGGTTATCTGTTTTCTATATAGTTGTGTGTATCTGTTAATCCCAAACTCCTGATTTACCCCTCGCCAACCTCTTCCCCCTTTGCTAAGTATACATTTGTTTTGTACGTCTGTGAGCCTGTTTCTGTTTTGTAAATAGGTTCATTTATATATATATATATATTTAAGATTCCACATATAAGCAATATCATATGATATTCGTCTTTGTCTGGCTTACTTCACTTAGTACGATCATCTCTAGGTCCATCCATTACAAGAGATTTTAAATTAAGGATTAAGATTAGGATTCAGAGAAAAAGAATCGTTCCATATGATGCAATTAAAAACTACTACACTCACACAGAGTCTATGGCTTTCAGGGATTGATGCATGTTTAAATCTGCAAACTGAATCGAACCTCACGACAAATATGCTCTTACCTGATGATTGCAAACATGGAGTTAAAATTCTTGCACTCCCTGCAGTGCAGAGCGATCTTGATGAAATGCTTAATGGTCTTCATCCTCTTCAGCTGGTTCGTCTCCCGCAGAATCTCAGAGGCTACCCAGAATGTCTCCTGGTTAATGACCTCCTCGAATTTCTTCAGGTTGGCACAGCTGGTTTTCGATCTGAGCTTAAATAAATCATCGATATACTCAGTGGGTTCGATGTTGCGGAAGAGCTCAAAGTTCCGCATGGAGAGCTGCGTGGCCACCTCTACGGTGCTGAGCTGCAGCAGGGAGATCTGACTCTCTCTCAGCAGCTCCTGAGCATCTTCATCCGAACAAAGGGTCTCTGTCTCCATGTTGTTTTTCAAGTAATACCTGTGAGAGACACAGAATTCAGAGCCTGAGCAGCAGTCTCACGATACTCCTTGAAAGAACGATGCTGTCTGCTGAACGGTGGTGAGAACACTCCACTGAATGACGGAAGGACAGACAGAGAAGGCAGCAGCTCCTCGGTCACCAGATCACAGAACCCGGCCCAGAGCCACCGACAGAAACTGACGCATCACATGGAATTGCATCTGTACCAGGTGCAATCCATTTTGTCTTGTCCTTCCCTGCCTTCTAGATTACCTTTTTTTTTTGCTAAAAAGGACAGAAAATAGCTAAATTTAAAAAATTTTCAGTTTAAATAATGAAAAAAGCTCTACGGAAGGAAACAGGAAAGATTGATCAATCCAACCTATTTATTCAAATACCAAAGAAACCTGTAAGCTATCTCCCTCTATTTGATCCTATGAGGAGAACGATCCTAAAAATAGATTTTAACGTTCAAATATCTGATTTTCATGAAAACCCTCCAAGTAAGTGGGACAGGTATTATTCCTATTTGTCAGATGAGGAAACGGAGGCTCCCAGAGATGTACGCCAGCTGTAGAGAGAAAACTCAGGGTTAGCGCTCCTTTCCCTCCGTTAAGTGACTTGACAAAAACAGAATCCAGATGTTTACCCTGTGATTTTTTTTTCCCCGATTTTATACAAAGATGCTCTCCTTAAGCCAGATTCCATAAAGGAAGAAACAGAATGTGAGCAGGGTGGTCCTGCTAAACTGGCCTTCTGCATATATCGCCGAAGACACAGACCTCGGGACCTTGACACTCACAGATTTCACGTTCTCAATTTTTTTTTTTTTTTTGTGGTATGTGGGCCTCTCACTGTTGTGGCCTCTCCCGTTGCGGAGCACAGGCTCCGGACGCGCAGGCTCAGTGGCCGTGTCTCACAGGCCCAGCAGCTCTGCGGCATGTGGGATCCTCCCGGACCGGGGCATGAACCCGTGTCCCCTGCATCGGCAGGCGGACTCCCAACCACTGTGCCACCAGGGAAGCCCACGTTCTCAGTTTTGATTACTCATGAAGCCCACGATGTGAATCCATTTGCAATTTTCTTGAATACTGACTGTGAATCATGACTCTGCACCTCAGTGAGATTTGGAGAACTCCACCAAGATCACACATAGGTCAATGCATATTCAAATGATAACGAGACAATGGGCCTCCTAAAACAACCCTACCCACTAGTGTCAGGGCTGGAAATAAAGTGAAAGTGAAGAAGACAAAGGAAGTTATAGTTGACAGCAAGAACGCAGAAGCTCTGAATGAATTAAACCAGGTTTAGATGCATAACACAAAGAAGTCAAGAATACAATGAGGGCTTCCCTGGTGGCGCAGTCGTTGAGAGTCTGCCTGCCAATGCAGGGGACACGGGTTCGAGCCCTGGTCTGGGAAGATCCCACGTGCCACGGAGCAACTGGGCCCGTGAGCCACAAATACTGAGCTCTGTGCGTCTGGAGCCTGTGCTCCGCAGCAAGAGAGGCCGCGACAGTGAGAGGCCCGCGCACCGCGATGAAGAGTGGCCCCGCTTGCCACAACTAGAGAAAACCCTCGCACAGAAATGAAGACCCAACACAGCCAAAAATAAATAAATGAATAAATAAATTAAAAAAAAAGAAGACAATGAAACACTCCGTATGGCAAGAAAAAAAGAAAAAACGTGACTTATGAAAACAATTTTCAGTAAGTGCCGAATCTAGTCATTATACGAGAGCCAAAACCGAACTACTTTTTCAACTTTCCCTTATTTGTGATTTGAGGCTATCAATGGAAACACCATGTAAGAGGCTGACAAGACCCCATACGATATTTTCCTACGAGTACTGTGTGACAGAAGCGCTCTGAAGACCAAGCAGCAGCAGACCACACTCTGAGGCAAATGAGCTTTGGTTCCAGAGTTAAGAAGGGTTTTTCATAGTGTTATGAACAATAACAGGCAGTTTCAGCCAGCCACACTGTCACAGACATCTCCGCGTAAACAAACGAAGTTCCTGGAAAAGTCCGGTAGGCAGGAGCGGGTGACAGAGGATACTAGTGGAAGATGTGTTTGTGAAGGTGCGTCTGCCAGGAGAAGGGAGATGCCCTCCTGCGCGTCCTTATGGGAGCGTGAGCGCTGGCCGGCAGTGACAACGGTCAGGTCACAGCGCCCTTGTTTTGCACGAGCTCCTAAGAGATCCTTGCGAGGGGTCCACAGTCTACTGTGTGCATTTCCTTTGATACGGCAATGCTTGGTGAATGGGGAAAATCTTGCTTTTAATCTGCAACTTATTTTAAAAACCCTTAGAAAGTGTTCACCAGACTCTGGTGTGGGTTTAAGGATGGGGTAAAGAAATCCGACAGGATAGATGACGTCTACCTTCCACTCAGCTGTATTCTGTCGGCGAGTTTGGAAAGCTGATCCGGAAGTCTCCTTTGTTTGATCACTCCCTCTGGTGTGACAGAGACCTCACAGAGTGAGTACTGATCCGGGGTGGTGGTCACAGCAAACTCTCGGATGGCCTGAATGACCACCTCCTTCGCCGTGGTGTCCTTACTGATCATGATGTATCTGCTTTGCTGGTCAGCCTTGAAAACCCTTAACACTTGATCTGGCAAGTCTGGGGGAAAGAAGAGCCAGGAGAAAGGATTTCAGGACCTGGCAATACAATTAAGGAATGCAACCTGAAAGCGTCTCCTCAGAGAAGATGATGCTAAACTGTCATCTCTCCCTTACTTCAACCCTCCTGCAAAGATTCACTTAGTCAACATACAGGCACGCTACATGAACACATCTGCCTAAAGATAGTCACATTACCCAGAGACAAAGGCAAACAGATCAGGTCCCAAGAGCGGCATGCAGGGTGGTCAGGCTGGCATCTTTATTACACTGAAGAGCCCAGGAAGCTGACTGAAAATATGCCTCTGAACTCTTTATTTAACATGACCTGGTGATACCTGCATGGTACGTGCTAACTTCATTTTAGGAAAAAGAATGCAAGTTCAGAGAGATTCATTTGCACGTGGGCATATCAGATTGGTCTGAAGAATAAAGATGAACCGGTTCCAGCTGTTGGAAATTTACATTTTATCCTGACGTTTAGCATCTGATAGAGTCCATGCCACGCCGAGAGAGAGACACACAGCATTACCGTTATGTCAGGGGAAAAAGAGACGAGAAAACAAAAGCAGTGTGGGCCACGCTTACCAGGAGTAGCACTGAAGTCTAAGATGCGATGATGGGACTGCAGTAAATCAGGGTTACTGGATGATAAGGTTCCACTGACCGGCAGCGCGGTCGGGATGTGCTTGGTCTGCCTTAATCCGACTATGCTGTCATCCTGAGACTGACCGATCCCGATGTCACTGAACCAAGAGGAAAGGTAAAAGGTTATGACTCATCAATAGATAGTATGCACGGACAATGAATAAACCGTATGTCAGAAAACCCGCAGCTAACGTACAACTATCATTAATAAATTCGGTTGGAACTTGCAAAAGCAACTACTGCTTAAGCGTATCCAACTCATGTTCTTAACTGCGTAGCATGTTTCTCTAAAACCTTTGCCTTTTTAGCTTAAGACAAATCATAACAAATATTGGTAGTTTCTGAGTACAGACATATATTCAGAAAAGATAAGCCCTAGTTAGTCATGGAAATAGATTTAAGAAAAAGCACATTTTTAAAAAGGCATTCAGTCACTCAAATGATGACTTCTGCCTCAGAAGGGTAAGTTGTTTTATAATCTTAAAGAAATGAAGAAATTGAGTAAAAAAATGAATAGAGAAAAAAACATCCAAACTGTCCCAACTTCATTCTCCAGTGTTTCAGAGAAATAAATGAGATCATGATGGAGTCAAATGTAAAGAAAGCTTGACACAGACATTATTTCTTAATTATACAGAGCCTAAAAAAGCAGTGGTGCATGGTGACATTTCTTGGCATCAAAAAAGAGGCAATGGAAACCCAATGACTCACTTTCACTTTGAACTCACTACTCAAAATTTCTAGTTCTACGTTTAAGCTCCCAGAGAAATACCACTTACTATGGATAGCTACAAACTCATTTCCATTTATAAAAGCCTGGGGACAACTCTTGAAACATGGTTTAATAATACATAACATTATTTCTAGATTTGAAGGGCCAACTGTTTCCAAAACAAAACATCAGAATGAAACGATAAGCACAAACAAACACGAAAGAAGTAGAACACAAGCTCTGACCAATCTCTATAAATACCTTGAACAAGGAGAAAGAAGATCATACTAAGGTTGGGATACCAACCAAGGTGCCATAATTAAGACACTTAGAAATCAGTTAGGCTTTCGGACATGACAGCTTGATCAAAATAACTACCAAAATCTAGCAGCATTCGTCCTCTTTATTTGGGAGGGAAATGGAAATTACAGAGGCAAATAAGCAAGCACAAGACCAAAGATGATTTTAGTGTAAATTTTTCAAACTTCATAGGTAAATATCATCCAGCGATCCCACTCCTGGGCATGTATCTGGAGAAAACACTAATTTGAAAAGATACACGCACCTCAGTGTTCATAGCAGCACTATTTACAATAGTCAGTTGTGGAAGCGACCTAAGTGTCCATCAACAGATGAATGGATAAAGAAGACGTGGTATATAAACAATGGAATATTACTCAGCCACAAAAAGGAATGAAACAATGCCATTTGCATCAACATGGATGGACCTAGAGATTACCATACTAAGTGAAGTAAGTCAGACAGAGAACAACAAATTATCTATGATATCGCTTACATGTGGAATATTAAAAAATGGTACAAATGAACTTATTTACAAAACAGAAATAGCCTCACAGACATAGAAAACAAACTTACGGTAACCAGAGGGGAAGGTGGGGAGGGATACATTAGGAGTTTGGGATTAACATACACACACTACTATATATAAAACAGATAACCAACAAGGCTGCTTAGCCTGAGGAACTATACTCAATATCTCGTAATAACCTACATGGGAAAAGAATCTAAAAAGTACGTATATATAAAACGGAATCACTTTGCCGTACACCTGAAACTAACGCAACATTGTAAATCAGCTCTATTGCAATAACAGTTAAAAAAAGATTCAAAGGTAAGTCCACAACAAAATTAAATTTCCATTTAAGTGCATAGAGGCATGTATCTACAGACAAAAAGGATTCATGTGCTATGCGACATTAAATAAAACCTTCACATTTTTAGCGGAATTTTATTTTTCATCCATATAAACCAGGCTTTACTGCCAAAAATATTAGATGTCATACGTACATGAGACAACTGCTATGGACTCAGACCAAAGACAGAGCCAACTGGGCCTTTGCTGGCCCAGATGCTATCAATCCTGGCGCACTCGAGGCATCCCCCAACGAGCAGCCTTCTTCCGAGCTGTTTCTCAGCAACGTTTCAATACCAAGCATGATGATCTAACGCTCTACTATCAGCTGTATCTCTGCCGTCCACAGAGGCAGGGTTATTCTTGGACTGAAACTACTTTATATTAAAGGCTTAGTTCAGAAAGGTCCACCTCCGAGCACATTCGCTTGTTGCTGGACCTCTAGAACTCTCTCACTGCTACTGAGATTTTTTGTCCTTGGTTAACTTTATATGTAGTCTGTTGGTTTATTCTCTCTTTCCTCAGGGTTCTGCAGTCTTTCTCCACTTTCCCGACAAACAGACCCGAGCTTTACCAGCCTCCTGCCCACCCACCCCATAGTCACATCACTCTTCCGGGCCTGTCCTTGTCAGGCTGCCACCATCCAACATCTTAGCTTCTGTGATACTGATAATGTTTGAGAGAGAAAAAAAAAAAACAACAGTATATCTGGAAGATTCATCTGGGACTTCCCTGATGGTCCAGTGGTTAAGAATCCACCTTCCAATGCAGGGGATGTGGGTTCAATCCCTGGTCGGGGAACTAAGATCCCACGTGCCGCGGGGTAACTAAACCTTCATGCCACAGCTAGAGAGAAGCCCGTGTGCCACAACTACTGAGCCCGCGTGCTCTAGAGCCTGCGCACCACAACTACTGAGCCCACGTGCCACAACTACTGAGCCCGCGTGCTCTAGAGCCTGTGCACCGCAACTACTGAGCCCGCGTGCCACAACTAGAGAGCCCGCATGCCACAACTAAAGAGAAGCCTGCAACGAAGAGCCCACATGCCGCAATGAAGACCAGCGCAGCCAAAAAATAAAAAACAAATTTAAAAATTAAAAAATAGAACGTACTAGAAGATTCATCTGCTTGACTACTTTGGTAGCTTTGTCAAAAAAAAAATCTTTCTAAACATATGCTTATTTCTAGGAGAGAAAAGTTTTAGTAGTAACTAGTATTAAATAAAGTCTATCATACCAATATAATAGATCCTACAGTTTACTGAGCCTTCTTTTAAATAGAACTATTCTTTTCATTTCAATTACATTATCTATATGGATTATTTCAAATAATTTTCATAATAATATTTAATATTTCATAAAAAGATTTAAATGAGTCATCTATGTTCTTCAAGGTAAATTTAAGATGTTTCCTCAGTGCTTTAAAAATCATCATGTCTAATTATTATCCTTTTTTCTTTTCTCTTTTGAATATCTTTCTAAATACACAGAATAACATTATACATAGTATTCTCATCCTGGGTCCTTCGCCAGCACCCTGTACCGGGGATGGATTACGTCCCAGCTCTGACATGTCACGTTTCTATTAATACTCGGCAGGGTCATGCTGACTTGTGTTAGATTGTTTTAAAGGTTCATATTTAACTCATGGTCAACTGACTCTAAGATTTTTTTTGTTACCGTCCTGCTAATAATTCTACGTTAAAGTAACTGAAGTAACTTTTCTTATCTACTTAAAAATGAGCTTTTCATCAAGAAGGGTCACTTAAAAAATCGATTCCTATTTTCTATAATGCCAGCAGGCCTAATCCACTGTCTCTTAGAAACTTACTTGGTATAATCATGCTCTCGAGTCTATAAATAAAGCCGTCTTACTCACTGCTTATCCTCAGGACTCTGCTGTAGCAGTCTTTTCTAGCTGATATGAAACCACCAATCATTATAGTTTAATGGGGAAAACACAAGTTTGACACTCGACCCATCAACAGCACATCCTAGACCATATCTCTCTAATCTTTGGATGAAAATTTTATCTGAAGTGGAATTAAAAAAAAATGCTCGATACACTCCTGAATGCTTACATGTGCTGCTCCTCTGTAGGACCCATTAGATTATCAAAGAAAGAAAATAATCTTTATGTTTTCAGGTTCTCTCTTACACCTCTGTAGTTTGAGGAATCAATAATAAATGAATTTGGGGCCCCTGTGTAATTTAATACTTTAAAGAATTTTTGGGTGATGGTAACTGGGTTTTATAGAACACGCACAGACCCAGAAGGAGCTAAAATGAAGACAAAAGCAAGCAGACAAGCAAAGCTAAAAAAGTGCGACACCTGCAACTTTGTCTGGTATGAGCTCCTGGCGTAAGTAAACAGCTAAGAAGAGATTCAAGAATACACCTGACATTCTCACTGCAGAGTCCACTGGGAGGAAGGAAAGGAGTTCTGTGCTTGGTTGGTGATGTCTTGGCAACAGTTAAATAACTGAAAACAGGAGAGAGAGGAAACAAGAGAATGGCAAGCGTGAACGGAACCAACTGGGAGCAGCCATGACCTGACTGGCACACAGTGGATGCTGATGGTGGAGAAGACACCCAGAAACAAAGAAACAGGAGCAGAAATGACGCCATACCATGGCGGAGACAGGAGCAAACACACATTCTTCATATTTCAATGAAGCAAACACACATTCTTCATATTTCAATGAAGATCGGAGTGGGCAAGTAAGTGGCAAAAATGGGATTAAAACAAACTTAATTGTTCAATATCGCTTCTAAGATAGCTCAGCCACAAAAGCTTGAAAACATTTTTTACACTCATGTGCAAACACGTTACATCACCACCTCTGCACGTCATATTAACACAATAACATAATGTACAGAAAACTTACACAGACACTTACTTATATGGTTTTTGTGGCAAGATACTAATCCGAGTCTTGTCCAGTATCTTTTTTAGCTTGTTCCTTCCCCCAACAGTGTTGGCTTTACTTTTCTTATTTACTTTTTCAAGTCCTATCACCTGTTCTACGTCTACAGCGAGATCTGGAATGGAGTAGCGACTGGCCTTTTTGATGTCTCCAATTTTAGGGAGGTGAGGGGCACCATTTCTCTTCTCTTCTGACAATCTTGTTAGAAGTTCTTTAAATACTAAAAAGGAAACAAACACCGCAAAACGCCCATTATAAGAAATCTGAACAATTCAAAGGCGATTGTAGAACTTGGAAATATTATCTAAGTGCAGACTTCAGCTACCAAAATGGTAATCTTGTAGAAAAACACTACTCCAATGAACAAATGACACCAAGAATCTGTTTTTGTATGTCTTCTGTCACTTCTACTCAGATTAAGTTAAACTAATACACTCTTTAAATGTATAGATATTTAAAATATTTATCCATAAAAACATCGATAAAAATAATGTTATGGTCCTCAAGTAAGTAGATTTTGATTCAGATCTAATTATACACTTACATAATTCATTCCGTATCTATGCATTTTACTATAAATTTTCAATTCTTATGATGTTTGAATGATAAACATGACTTTTTTCATGATTAAGACCTAAATGCTAAAAAAAAAGACCAAAAAAAAAAAAGGAGAAAAATGAAGGTATGCAAAAATGTAAACCACTTACCAAATAAATTGGTTTTCACAGTGATAGATAAGTGTGTGTTATTTCTAAGAATTTCCATGGCTTTTGACAGCTGAATGTTTTCAAAGTTTTGACCATTTACTTCTAATATCTAAAAATAAAGTTATAAGATTAATTTCAGTTCCCCAGTTGACTGAAGGAGAAAAAGACACCGGTATTTACCCTTATGTTTGCATTCAGAAATAACATACCTGGTCCCCTCGTTTCAAGCCTGCCTCGGTTGCTTTGCTACCTGAATCTACACTGTCAACAAAGATTCCAAATCCTTTCTCTGAGCCTCCAAGCAAGATGAAAGGCAAGGGAGCTTCTCGGGATGGTTTTGTGAGTGTCATCAATCTTCTTTTTGCTTTAGCAGCACAAGCAATATTTAACAGCCTTAGATGTCCACCCATTTTCTACAAGAGTTCAAAAAGAGTGGTTTCAAAGATGGGCTGAATCAAATGAACTTAAAGCTGATGGTTTATTCTTTAAAAATCCCCAATATTACCTCTCTTTCCAGATTATTTTCAAATTCTTCTAGAAATCGAGTCATCGCAGGATCCCCTTCGAAGTCATTGAAGTGATTATTCACCCACAATAATACTACCCGTGTAACCTGCAAAATCAATTATTTTTAATAGGTTTTCTTCTTTCTAGTGCTAAAAATTTACGATTAAAGTCATTTCAAAAAAGTTATCCAACAGACAATTTACCTAATAACAATGAGCAAGAAAGGTAACAATAA
This sequence comes from Delphinus delphis, assembly GCF_949987515.2. Lineage (NCBI taxonomy): Eukaryota > Metazoa > Chordata > Mammalia > Artiodactyla > Delphinidae > Delphinus > Delphinus delphis. The sequence goes on along the minus strand of NC_082687.1, from coordinate 3,830,834 downwards.
AACTCTCAGATTTCATTCATAAGAGGATGACCTTCTAAAAATATACAGTAAGACTTTGAATGTGGACTTTACGCTGTTTGACCGAGAAGGGTTTTGAATCTGTGAAGGATGGTAACTAACTTTTATCTTGCTTCATCTCAAAATATATTTGAAATAGGTCACAACAAAAACTGTAATAAAATCAAAATAATACAAAAGAAGACAGAAACTTTAACATCTACAATTGTGCAGGGAAAATGAGTAGCCTTTTCTTACCCTGCACACATGTTTTCACTGAGCCCTACACTGAGCTTTATACAGAACAATACACACACTCACAGCTGTGGAATATTAGCTTTGTACCAGCAAGAACTGTGTGACCGTCATTAGACTATAAGTTCCATGAGGATGACAACTTTACCTGTTATGTTCTAAGGGCAGCCTTAATATTTATAACAACATCTAATTCTCAGTAAAATTTTACTATATGAAGTGAGTATAACTGCAACTTTAAATATAAAAGTACCTGTTTTATTTTATATGAGTTTAATGTTCTATATCTTGAATAACAAGATCAAAGAAATTTTCCATAGCATTGTTTTCAAGCGTTAACTAACCTCTTAAAGTGGGAAAATTAAGCATGCCATTCTAGCAGTAAAGAAACAGAGTAGACAGTATACAGTTAATCTTTAAACTGCAGTTAAAATACTGCTTATAGTTAGTACGCTGTGACAAATTATAGTATATAACCTGACTAATCACTCAGGAGTCAACTCTTGATATTTATATTAATTTTTATCATTTATTTCCACTAACGTCCATTTTTCAAGTTTAGGAAACCCAGATGACCGTCTCCCCTGAAACTATATCCTTAACACCTGACCTTTTCATAAAATTAAAAGTTTGTAGCTGAGAAGCCAACTTAGAAGTCTACTAGCCATATTCCAGGTTAGAAAAACGAGATTCATAAATCATAAACTGAATACTACCAACTACCATCACAACAGCTTTAAGATGCACTAAGAGACTGCTGGGAGCCAGGCCCTACACGGGTATTCACCTTCACAGCAACCCCAAAAGGAGGCTGATTACTGTTTTACGAGTAAAGAGATGAGTAGCAGGAGGGTGAGATGACACAGACGGTAAATGGCAGAGGCAATGCTAAGGCTAAGGACCTCGGCTGAGGTCTTCCATGCCTGTGACCCTCAGATTATGAGATGCAGAGCATTACTGTCCAAACGATTGCTCTAGGGCCATGGGGGAGTCAGCGGAAGGGCCAGCACTGGAGCTGGAGGCCTTTTTTTTTTTTTTTTTTTTTTTTTGCAGTACGTGGGCCTCTCACTGTTGTGGCCTCTCCCATTGCGGAGCACAGGCTCCGGACGCGCAGGCTCAGCGGCCATGGCTCACGGGCCCAGCCGCTCCGTGGCATGTGGGATCTTCCCGGACCGGGGCACGAACCCGTCTCCCCTGCATCGGCAGGCGGACTCTCAACCACTGCGCCACCAGGGAAGCCCTGGAGCTGGAGGCCTTTTGCTAGTGCCCAGTTCTGGATTTGTACGCGCTGACTCTCCTAAGTCGGCCTCATGGAAACCAGGCCGTCACGTGGAAGGAGAAATGAGTACAGGCCATGAGTAACTCTCAAACCTCACAAGACTAGGTACTTTATCACCCACTCTGGCCTTGAAAAAGAGCTTGACTCAAGAGCTGCTGAAGAGGGTTTGTTCAGAATTACATGCCTGGGGCCTACCTGCCCGCGATGGTTCTGAGGGGATGCTGCTCGGGTGCCAACTGAAAAACTGTAACTTATGTGGTGTACACTGGCCGTCCACTGAACCAGAGGATGCAGATTCCCGTGGAACCCAGGTGATTGAGGGCTGTGTTTTAACAGAATTTGCAACGGAACTAAAGTTTATAAACATTTGCCGGGGGGGAAGGGAATCAAGATGGCGGAGGAGAAGGACACAGAACTCACCTCCTCCCACAAATACATCAAAAATACATCCACACAGGGAAGGATTCTCACAGAATACCTGCTGAAACATTTGCTGGCCTATGTATCGGCCTTGGCGTTAAAAAGAAAAAAATTTCTAGGGACTTCCCTGGCAGTCCAGTGGTTAAGACTCTGCACTTCCAATGCAGGGGGCGCGGGTTTGATCCCGGGTCGGGGAACTGAGATCCCACATGCCCCATGGCGCGGCCCAATAAGTAAACAAACAAATAAATAAATTGCAAGCCCAAGAGGCAAGGCTTTACAGCAAAAAAAAATTCTAGGGCTGAACTTAGAAATCTATAACAAGAACTGCTATGTGTATCACCTTGTTTTTTTCTTTTGGCTTAAGAAGTACATTCTCTTATCCCATCAAAATATTTTGAACGTAAGTGGCATGACAAATATACATTAAAGTCTCTTTAACTTTGTATCTGAATGTTTCATAGTTGAAAGGAAACTAAAACGCAACTTCCAACCTTATCCCTGAGGCTCGGGTCATTAAACCACTCCAACAACTTTTTGCCCACTTCCATCGGGCTGCAGAGGAAAGTCCTATAGGTCAACAGGAAGTCCTCTATAAACGTCGGATCCACCACCGAATGCTCTTCCACCAAATGCATCGTTAATCTTTCTGAGGTGCCCTGCAACAAACCAAAGGCGTCACCAGCATCCCGCATGAATGGCATCTATATGGTACCTTGATTTCAAACCTTCAGCCTGAGATGAACTGGACGGTAACATACACAATAACGACTAAGACTGCTGTTCTTCAGGAAAGATAAAGATTTTTTACAATTGCTAACATTTAAGAGAAGTTACGCCTAAAAACGGAGTGGGGGCATCTTACACCGTCCTAACGGGTACTACCTACACCCTCCTGCCATGGGGCAGAGGCGTGTTTGTCTCACCTTGATGACGATGTGCCCCTTCCTCGTTCCCGTTCGATCGAGCTCTCGGTGTTCCTTCACCATGACGATCTCTCCTTCCTCTTCAACTTTTTGCATGTTCTTTTCTACTTGGTTGAGGATACGGCAGTAATCTTGCTGGGCTATGCAGACAAACTGGAATAAAATGTAAGTCACATGCTAATGATAAAGTGCTTGCGAGAGACCTATAGCAGCGCTAATGATTCAGTGTTTTAATTATTTAACACTGACATTTTCCCATGTCTCTCCCATACTTTCTAAATGAGGGCAGTAATGAACCTTAATCGGACTTCTCTACTTTTTAATGTATTTCCTCCTCGGTCAAGAAAAGTTTCATTTTTAGAATATTTATATGTAGTTTATATTAAAAATCCTAACAATGAAAAATATCGGAAGATAAAATTAGAATAGTTCTTTCTCACCACTCCCACCCCCCAACCTGTGACACTTAGAAAACACTGGGGGAGGAGAGTGGACTCTCAGGATAGATATTAAAAAGAAAAAAAAAAAAATATTGGCTATATGTACATGTATAACTGAATCGCTTTGCTGGACACTGGAAACTAACACAACATTGTAAATCAAGTATACTCCGATAAAAATTAAAAAAACAAAAAAAGAGCACACACAACTGTGGGCAGAGCAGCAAAAAAGCTCTGGAGAGTCTATACGTGGTCGTTTAAGTATCTGTTAGAATTATGGCCCTAGCAGAAAGGAAGAATATGAAAAGAATTCAGAATAGGATGATGTTAATAATGGATTGTAATCCACTCCATCAGGGTAGCTGCTGGGTGGTCGTTCTAGTTTAAGACTTGCAATGTGCAACCTGAATCCAGGGGACTGAGCTAAGGGACCACGCCTTGTTTTAGACTGTGATTTTTTGCTATACTATCAGGGGGCAGGTACAAACCTGGGGCTCTCTGGCGCTTAGGAAATCCGAGCGTGCTAACAAAATTGCTTGTCAGAAGAAATTCTCTTACCTGCCCCAACCCTTCCTGCCTGTGGCTTCTAGGGCCAGGCGAACTGATTCAAACCCCAGCTTTACTACCTCTCACTGTGGGATCCTGGGACAATCACCCGGTGGGCCTCATTTTACCATCTGAAAAGGTGAGATGGTCCTAAGAGCACCAGCCTCATAGGATCCTTGTGGAGGCTGAGTGAGATAATCCAGGTAAAACTCCTGAACTGTGCTAGGTATACAGTATGTGCTCAATAAATTCTATTATTTAAAAAATAGATATTAAAACATAATTATCATTTAGTGGGCTTTAAAAATTTGAAGACGTTCAGAGCAGCAATTTAAAAATAAAGATGATCTTAATAAAAGATAACAAAATTCAAAGATACCCAAGCAGTAGATATAACAAATTTGCTAATTATAATTGATAAAAGAAATCATTTTAGAAAGTCTGTTCCAAAAAGGTCCACTAAACAAGCCACATACTTGTTAAGCTCAAATCATTATTCCTCATAACTGGTATGAAGGTTAATCCTTGCTCTTTTAAAGAAAAAGTTAACAGAAATATGCACATGAAGCAATTACTCCTCCACGACCCCAGAAATAAAAAATTTCAGGGCTCAGGGCAAACCATTTAATTACATTTCTTAGTAGTTTTAAAGAAAGTTATGAATGAATTCTAGAAATCACTTGTTACACAGATTAGCCAGAGGCCAGTGAGAAAGCAACAGTAGATTCGTAAATAAAAATTACTGTTTTCTCTGAATTTTGAATAATTTATTCTCATTTTAAAAATCTGTTAGGAATGAAGAAAGGATGGACATTTCTTTTTCTCCTTTAAGGTGAAAAGATGAAAAGAGGGAATGGTTAAATTATAATGTACGTAAGATAAAAGATGCTACAGGCATCTAAAATCATATTTTCATAGGACGTTTAGACTTCCGGCTCAATATTCATGATAACACATTAATTTTTAAAAAAAAATTTAAAACCAAATATTGTAATAATGATTTTAATGACAATGATGACATTATTATCATCATATTGCAGTAGCTTTATAGGAACTTTCTCACTTCATCCTCCCAACCAGCCCATGAGGAAGGTACTACTATTATCCCCGCTGTACAGATGAGGAAACAGCTGTGCATTCGGCATGCTAATGTAACCAATGTCTCATAAGTACATGCTTGCTAATTAAAAAAAATTATACATGCATATCAGAATCTTGGCATCACAAAAGGCTAATAATGATTATTTCTGAGCAATGCCATTTACAAGTGACTTTCATTGTTTAATATACTTTTCTATATTTTCCATACTTTCTGCATAATCAGTAAAGCTTTTTTACAGAAGTAGCAGCAGCAGTTCACACTCAAGAATGAGCATACTATGATATTAAGTTTCTTCCATCAAGTTGATTGATATCATCTCACTAATTTTTCTATTAAGAGTTTAGAATCAAAAAGTTAAAATTCGCAAAGCATAGGCTTTTGTTGTAAGCAATTATGGATAGTTTAATAAAATTTTTTTAATGCCAAAAAACCCCCTACAGACTCATATCCTTAACACTGACGACAGGTGTGTGTATGTTTAAAATCTATGGTCCTTAGTTTCTTGCCTCAAAAATATTTTAAACTTTTTTCTTTTTACAGGGTGGCAAAATTGTTCCCCAGGTCTCCAAATAATTTTAGGTGTTCTTTCTTATACTCATTTTTAGAGAACATAATTCTATCATTTATCTCCTAAAAAAGAAATGTATCCCTGAGTTAAAACAAGTAAGTAGAGAGATAAAAAGAAAATGCTTTCTGAAGAGAAATGTACTAAAATTAATCTTCTTGACTAAGGACTTAAAGAAATTAGAATTAAGTTTGATTTGAAATTCTTAGTGTCTAGACAGACATCCTTGGCATTTCTTCTGCAGCAAACTGAAATACCATCCAAAAAGGAAAAAAGAAAGATGCCCAAACTGAATTTCTAATATGGCCATACAGAACTGATATCTCAGAAGAAATAAATTTTACAAGAAAATATTTATTTTTTATTAGCAAATTTATTTTTGCTTTAAGAAGTTTTTAGGTATAACAGGAAATTTATAGGAAAAATGTAATTTTTAATTGGTATGATGAAACCAGTTGAAAATTTGTGAGTTATACACATAATTGTTTTAGTGAGGTTTTATACTTTCAGACAGGTGTTCACAGGTGAAAGTCCTGTATGATCTTGGCACTCTGATATGAAATAAAAATTCAAGCAAGATTTCATCTATAAAAGGACAATGATTTCATTTCATTTCTTACGTCCCAGGATAATTTTCTTTTGGGCACATGACCTCACAACTTTTATTTAGTAAAAATATTAAAAATGATAAAAGAATGAAGTAAAGTTAAACTTTTATCAACATACAAAACAGTCAGCTTTCACTATATCCATGCAATTGCTTTCTCCTCCAAAACTACTGCTAAAATTCAAAGCATCACTAGCTCTCATGCTCTCAAGAAAACATGAGTCTAACAGATTTACCTTAAGACATTAGATCTGTTTAAACTGGTACTTTGCATCTGCAAGGGAGTTCATACCTAATTGTTCACACAGGCATCCAAGTGTTCCCTCCCCGCTGAAGGGTGCAGGGCAGGGCGAGGCCATGCCTGGGTGTCACTGGCAGGCCCTAGATGTAGGTGGTGGAGAGAGGAAGGGGAGACAGAAGTAGAAGAGCGGGAAAGAAAAAGAGGGACAGGCAGAGGGAAAAAGAAAAGGAAAAGGCATGGATGGGGAATGGAAAACCAATCACCTGGTACCAAAGGACATCTATGCCTGGCCCTGCCCTTGTCCTTCAAACCCAACAGGGAACAAGAATGGGAAGAGGAGGGGACTTCCCTGGTGGTCCAGTGATTAAGACTCCGTGCTTCCACTGCAGGGGGCACAGGTTCAATCCCTGGTTGGGGAACTAAGATCCCACATGCCGAGTGGTGTGCCCCACCACCCCCCCAAAAAAAAGAGAGAAAAAGAAAAAGAAAAAGAGAATGGGAAGAGAGGCACACAGAAGGGAGCAGGGCAAAACACAGTGCTGAGCACTGAGCACATCACAGGACCCAAACAGACAGAAATAAATGTCAAACTGAATCCACTCATGCTGTGTCCTCAGGCTGAACTTGGGCTCGACTCTATACACTACCCAAGATGTATTTTGGGAACCCACTGAACTGTAAGGAAATGAGGGCCAAACCTAGCCAAGGTTGCTTCCTCTTGGTAAAGGGAACACCACTTTCGTTCGTTTCATTCAGTAACCTTTGATTGCCTACAATGTGCTCAGTACAATGACACCCTTGTGGAGATCACGCTATGGACAAAGATGTGATTCTCACTGTTTAGTTCTCCCAACAAGAGGAGGATGTGGCACGCGCACTTCCTGACAAATAAATGACATTTTAGCAGCTATACGCTAAAACGCTATATAATTTAATGCAAACAAGCATTTGCATTAAAATATCTAAATTCATTCTCCATGCCTGTTCAACATGGAGGGGGGGAGCGCAGGGCCTGAGATGGGTGGGAATCACAAGGGTGATTCTTGAACCCCTGATTTCACGTTCCTTTTACAACGTGTGGAGAGGCCTGCAGGGTGAGAAGTGTCTGGCAGACGCTGCACCCTTGACCCTCTTTGTACATCCGGGAGTCTCGTATCAGGAACCACAGGAGCCTAATACTACCTCAATCAGAGTTTGCGTTTTCAATTAGAGTTTTCTCTTGGCGTCTACCTTGATGACTGTCACTCTGGAGTTTCCGCTGATTCCTCATCCAGCAGAGAGATGAACTCTCTTCCTTACATCTACCTCCTCCTCCTTTCCCAGGACTCCCAGATAAATATTTAACGTTACCTGCTACATCTGACACTACTTCAGCACTCTTGGAATATTAAGTCATAATATTTTTATCAATTATTCTGAGACATTTCTATGCCTCCTATATCACTTCAGTCCCAAGATTACAAAATTTCTAACAGAAGGGGTTGGCCAATTATGAGGCGCTAGTGTAGTAGCTGAATCCTCAGAAATAAAATAGCTTTTACTCGCCCTTTAAGGACAGAAACGGACCCAGATGCTCTAGTGATCCGGACTTGCAGAAGGGCCCAAGGAGAGACTGTGAAGCAATAACAGGACAGAGAAACCTTTAACAATTTTCCAGTTCGTTTTGACTCAGTTTGGCTTTATTTTTTTTGGAATATAATTCTGAAGCTGAAATATCACATACGACCCCTTTTAACATTTTGAGGCCAAATATAGACTTTGAGATTTATGTACCATTCTGTTTTCCTCTATTTTGCCAAATAATTGAGAGCTGGCTATATTAAGAAAGCTCTTCTGGCATTACATATTCAAAAACTGAATTTATAGCCTTTTTTTTCCTCTCTCTATGGTGCTCACTGGAGGAATTATTTAGCAAAATTATTCTCTAAGTAAGATGATTTTATTTATAGCCATGGTCATTTTTCTTTTTAGTAAGTAAAACGCTTGAAATGAAAATTTAAATGAGCACTATTTTATATTTATCAGACATTATAAAAATTCAATGATGTTCTTTTAGCATAAACTATATTCAGATGACGTATTTTAGACTGTAGACAAATAAGTACAAGGACCACTTAACATTAATTAGTCTAAGTCAACTCTTTTGGTTTATTTATATTAAAATATTTTATCTTTCAAGGACAATTTTTTAAGACATAAATTATAAATACTTAATAATGATAAAAGCATCTTAAATTTTTTTTTACACTAATATAGAGGTTACCTGTTAGATTGATCTAATTAAATTTCACATTTGGTCTCAACATTCTCTCTATTCTTTTATTAAATGCTTTTAAATAATGAATATTAACATAACAGCAATACTGACATTGTTCTTTTTATTAGCAATCATTTCTTTACTATCAAGTGTTTCTACTGATTCATACCATGATTAATTTTCATGACTTCTAAAATCAATTCCATATCTTCCATGTATTTAAATAAAAATACTGTGTAACTGTATCACAGCATCTTTACTAACCTACATATAATTTCTTTTCATCATGGGCATTTTTACTTCCATATTTTTTGTTGACTAGACTATAAATTATTATTGATGGAAATTAAAAATACTGTATTTATAGAACACCTGTTTTTTAATAGAACACATTTACAGAATGCTTAGCTCTGTGGAGTCCAGGTAACTTTAGGGGAGATTTGTTTTTAATTTCCTGGAGTGTGGTAACACTAAAAGTCATAGTTCTACTTTAAAATCTTCTTTATAAATCTAAAAGATGACCTGTTTATACAGGATGAAAAATCTTACCTCAACTGCATACGTAAATTCTTTATATTAAGCATAGAATAATGACAGTTTATACCTGGCAGTCATCCACCTTTGTCCTCATCACTCCTTTCATGTATTCCTTGTCCATAGTAGGAGAGACACCGAAACTATTTCCCATACATAGTATTTCTGCTTTTCCATCTGGGTAAGTCACTTCCACAGAACCATTCAGAATCACTGACCAGGAGTCCAGCTAGTTCCAAAAAATGAAGACAAAGCAGAAAATATAACATCATGATCGTGAAGCTGTAAATGCTGGAACGGTCCCTAAAAATGATTTACATCTTTTATTTTTTAAAGAGGGAACAAATAACCCAAGTACAGCTGACCGTTGGCCAAGTTCACAGAACCAGAACTAAAGCACAGCCATGGACCCACGGGTTTCCAGGTGCCTGCACGGCACTCCGCTCTCCTAATGACTCTAGCTGTTCCTCTCTTAAACGACACTAGGGAAAAAGTGTCTTCTGTTCCCCAAAACACATGTAAACAAGATAAAATGATCACCACAGCCTTGATAAGAACAGCACTGTGTTCTGACAAGAGGCATACTATTATGAACATTTAAGTTGCAAAATCTGAAAAGTTAAAATGTCAAAAATGTTTCTACCAGTATCATCTGGAATACCGCAAATAATAGAAAATAAAATAATGAACTTGGAAGACTCTGACACAACGAGTGCATCATAATTCCCGAATGATTGAAACTTATTGCTGCCCATGGTTTGTAAGGAGGAAACAAGAAGAATGGGGTTTTTGTTCGTTTGCTGCATCGAGCGAGGCTCACATAGAGACGTTATAAGTGGCAGAAATATTTCCTAACCTCTTCACCGTTGTTTAACACGATGGTCCCGGCTCTTTCCACCACTGCAAACACCATCACAGCACAGAGCTCCCGCCTCACCGACATCGTCATGTTGGCAAAAGCCGGCAGCTGGTGCATGAATTCAAGGAGTTGTTCTGAAAAGCAGAAGGCGTGTGAAAAAATGACAACTATTTCCCCAAACAAGCATTCAGAAAGAATGCGCTACGCCTCTTTCTTTTTAAATGTCCTACAATTCTGCCTGGTGAATAGTACAAAGACTTTAAATTATCTTCAGCACACGCTGAATTTCTTGCAGGTACACGAAGAATTCTGTCACTGTGGAAATGGTGACATTTCCTTGTTGATTCAGGAGCAACAGGACACAGTGCAGTTCAAATTCCAGTGGGAATGAAGAAATTAAGAAACTTCAAATGGGGAATTTCTATTGAAAATGAGCTGTGATCTTATTAAGGCTTATTAAGGGATGAAATGATACGCTGAAATGAAACAGAGCTCTGACAATTCTCTAGAAAGTCAGTAGGTCCATTCCGGTGCCTCTGGGGCGAGTGGATGCCCCAAACACACAGCAGAAACAACCACCTTCACTCTAAAGATGCTCCAGGATTTAGAAACCAGGGAATATCCTTCTGTGGGTCAGACAAATCCATAAAAACTAATCCATTAACAAGTTTACAACATTCTATGATAAAGGCGAATGAAAATGGATATATTATCTCTGATCCCACAGATGGACGAAAACACAGTTTGCTCACTCTTCCTATGGGCAATGCTGTGGACAAACAGCTTCTTCTTGGTAAGAATTCCTTACTAAGTTCTTTCCTCACTCCTCACCATGGCTGTAAGAGATGCATGGTTTCTTTTTCATTTCACAGGGAGGAAACCGTGTGGCTCAAAGGCATACAACTAGGAAGTGGCAGTGACACGATTCAGGACTGTGTCTCCATGCTCAGGCTGGGCATCACAGGTGGTGATAAAGACCACAGGGCGTGTGTCAGCCTGTGAACACTTACTAGCTGAATTACTTTGGGGAAGATGATTCATTTCCTTAAGGCGTGTTTCTCTCATTTGGAAAAGAATGAGATAATACCCACCTTACTAGACAGTTCTGAGGATCAAAAGGAATGAAGATGATAAAGTCCTCAGCAGAGAGTAGATACGCAATACATGAGAACTGCTGTTATTACCATTATTATTATATTCATGGTATCGTTCAAACTTTTGGCTAAGTAAAAATTCTACTACATTTTTCTTGTCTGCACATAATGATACTGTCCCTGTGCTCATTCCTGCTCTCTATTAGGACTTAGTGACAAGTTTTATGTTGTTGGATATAGTTTGTTAATTGCAAAAACAATGTATAATATAAAGATATGTTCTGTGAAAACATGACTTTTCCACAAGGTCAGACTAGGCGGTGTTTTCTGGTCCAGGTTGGTAACGTCTGTTCTGCTTAGACCCTACGTCATCCCTCCTGTACAAGACTTTTCATTACGGGGGTGGCTCTGGTAATCAGAAAGAATAACAGTGATACGTGGTACCCAGGGATTCTGTCCAACAAGACAGCGTTCTTCAACTTGACCCAGACCGATGCGTCAGGACATCAATTTACTGTTGCAACCAGCATTTTTAAAAGAGTAGGAGCGAGAGTATCAAAGTACATCAGTTACAGAAAGAATAAGTTCTGTTGAGTGAAACTTTCATTTCTGGAATGAGAAGATGTGTTGGTGTCCCGTCATAAAATATGTTTATGCCTGAGGGCAGCTATAAGGCAATTCTGAATAGCACCGCAAGAGATGACCCATACCTACTATCTGCGGGAGGTGGGACTCAGTGTTTTACAAATGCACTGGCTTTTTGACATGAAACGTAAAGGCAAATGAACAAATCGTGGTCCTCTGGCTGGCACACCCCCGTTAGTTCTGCTGTTACCAGTCTCTGTTCTCTTCGGCTGTCACACCCCACACTCCTCACTGTAAGGTATTAAAATACTAGCTATAGGTATTAGAACACCATTTCATTTTTTTCCTCTCCTAGTAAGAGCTAAATTTCCTTGGACAAGAAGAGATGCACGCTCTTAAGAAAAATACGAGACCAGAAATTGTCAGAAATGTTCTAAATTTAACATGTTTAGACAGTAATAAAAGTCAAATTACCACCACACACGATAGGAGAATATGAAGCATATGAATATGAAGTATAAAACGTATTCACTAATACTTGCAGCAATGATTTGAAGTGCTTGCACGGACAGTTGTCTTGCTTTCTCGCAGTTTCCTACTCCATTAGTGGGTCATGAAATCAATTTGTGATATGTGAGTAATGATTAACATTAAAGGATACAACAGAACAGAAAATATCTGTGTATCACATATAAGGATAAATAATAAAGGAGACAGAGAAGATAGAATAATAGTAAATGTATATAATTCTCCAGGCTCAGTTGAAAAATTAAAAATAAACAAACACTTAACCAGACAACATCCAAGTATTTTTAAAACTCTCAAAAACTCAATAATGGTATCACTGGTTTTGTGATAGCTTGTATTCTATCGTGTATTACACTGGAGGACTACAGCAATTAAAAAAAAATAAAGAATTTAGATCACCAATCTTTAAAAAAATAATAAATATAAAATGGAAGCATTTGACTACAGCAGCTCAACATAAACCCTGATGATGCCCCAGGAAGCATAGAGTTACAGGGATTATGTCAGCCAAGAATTCAGAGCGTGGAATGAGCACTGAGATAGTTCCCAGGACGTATGGAGAGAAGCAGTGTGGAAGGGAGAAACAGGACAGCTTTATTCTACACGGCTTGGAAGAATCTGTCTGGATAATACATTAATGTGATCTATCTTACTTTGTTAGGGAAGAAATATTCCTGTTTATGAAAAATATTAGACATTCAAAAAAACTTTTTTCTAGTCAATGTAACACAAAGAAAAGTTAAATAATCAACTTACAGACACCAGAAGCTTTAGTCAATTCAGAAAATTCTTATCTTATTGCTTTGGTTTAATTTTATATAAGAAATAATTTATATTAAGATTTTTTTTAAAAACCTGTGGATTTGTATGTGTGTGTGGTACACCAAGTGGGGAAAAAAAAAGGAATTCTTTGAAAGGGATCAAAGTAGTTCTCTACCTTAATGTGTAAAGGCCTCAAAACCAAAAATATTAAATTTGGAACCATTCAATAACTGAGTACCTACAGAGTTACGAGTTGAAGCGCAAAAATCAATAATGTCCCTTTCTTCAAAGTACTGAAACAAAGGTATACCCAAGAATCTGTGGGAACCCAAAGGGAATTCCTGCAGTTTTAAAAACATGATTAAATATTAGCAATTTTTAAAAATTTAGTTATTTATTTTTGGCTGCGTTGGGTCTTCGTTGTTGTGCACGGGCTTTCTCTAGTTGCGGCGAGCGGGGACTACTCTTCATTGCGGTGTGTGGGCTTCTCATTGTGGTGGCTTCTCTTGTTGCGGAGCATGGGCTCCAGGCGCATGGGCTTCCGTAGTTGTGGCATGCAGGCTCAGTAGTTGTGGCTTGCGGGCTCTAGAGTGCGGGCTCAGTAGTCGTGGCGCACGGGCTTAGTTCCTCCGTGGCATGTGGGATCTTCCCAGACCAGGGCTCGAACCCATGTCCCCTGCATTGGCAGGCGGATTCTTAACCACTGCACCATTAGGAAGTCCCTAGACCTTATCTTTCGTGATAATGATTTACTATTTTAAATAAAAATATATTTGATAGGAGCATGCATCTGAGTTATCACTGTTTACAAGCGTATTGGCAGTATTCAACTGTAAGTAATTCATCCAGAGATTATATCAACAAGCACACTTAAAAAAAAAAAATAGTGTGGTGTTCATTTGTAGGAATCAGCATAGCTCTTGCTTTCTAGAAATTCTGAGAGAGAAAACTTCTCAGATATGAAGTGAAAGTCTTAAATTTCCAAGAATAACATGCTACATGTATTTGCATAATCGTAATTTTCTTCCATAACGATACTAACATGAGCATACTCAAAAAAGGATAACCTCCATGTCAATCTGTTCATAAGCAGTGTTCAATCTAAGTTTTTAAAAACCCTATGAGCAAGGATTCTTAAGATGGGAAACCAAACACACTTCCAATTTCATTCTCTCTTTACAATAAAGCGATTTTGAAAAAGAAGTAGGATCTTGAAGTCAAACGTATGGTTGCCGAAGGGGAAACATAGGAGGGAGGGATAAATTGGGAGACTGGGATTGACACACACACACACACACACACACACACACACACACACACACACATACTACTGTATATAAAATGGATAACAAATAAGGCCCTGCTGTATAGCACAGGGAACTCTACTCAGTACTCTGTAATGGCCTATACGGGAAAAGAATCTGAAAAAGAATGAACATACGTATATGTGTAACTGATTCACTTTGCTGTGCACATGAAACTAACGCAACATTGTAAGTCAAATATACTCCAATAAAAAGTTTTTTAAAAATGAAAAAGAAGCGGGCAAGGACAAAGAGGATAAGGGAGTGGAATAAATTTTGGACAATGGAAATCAGATGAACGTGTGGTATCAGTCTGGAGGAAGCTAAACCCTACGTCTTCAGGGATGCAACAGGACCACTTCACTTCATGCTGCGGAAGCCTCAGAAGACTTGTGTCTAAGAGCACGTCAGGACCGGGGAGTGGACCAGGTGGAGGAGGGGGTGGGCTAAGCTGAGGAGGGACAGGGATGGGCATGTGAGAAGCAGCTACGTCCTTTCCTCCAACAGGAATCTAGAGGTTAATGCCCCCGGAAGGGTGACGGCAGAGGCACTTCTGTGCTGGGGGTGCAGGCGCGGCTGGCTTCCCACCACCTCCTTCGGGTCTGAACTTCTAAAAGGGCGTTGACAGTCCTTCCTTCCTACAACAGCCCCCTGTTCGCTGCACTCCCCGAAATATCTCCCCCACTTTATTCCTCAGACCCCAGCAGGACCAGGGCTCCCTGTTTGGTTCCCACTGGTCTGCCAGGACCTAGGAAACCTTCAGGCCACACAAGGCGCTCAGTCACATCCGCCGATGACCGAATGCTCACTCCACACAGCAGTCATCTCTAAAGAGCTAGCGATTCCCATCAATGGCTTTAGTTATATTTTAGATACCTAATCCAAGGTTCTGGTTTTCCATCTTTAATTCCCTAGCATACGTGCAGTGCTTAAACGGTACAAGGGCCTCCTCATACATGATACTGGCTCCCTTAAAACACAAGCAACCGGCCACTCACAGACGATGATGCCCATACTGTCCTATATCTAATCCCACTAGACCCAGTTCCTTGAATTTCTTTCAAATACGTATTGGCCCCAAAAGAGCCAACGGTGTGGAAGAGCAGACAATCAGATTCCAGACCTACGGGGCAGAGATGCTCTCAGAGGAAGCTGCTCTCACTGCCCCCGGCATCTAAGGAAGGAGCAGGGCCCATCAGGCAGGCATGAACGCTACAGCACCATTGCACAGTCAACTGTTGCTCTGACGGCAAAGCCGGGTAAAGGCGACCCCGGGGAAGGAAAAAGTGGACACAAAGCCACTTAGACTCTTAACCTGAGGGCGCACTTAAAGCCTCAACCCCCAGGTTCACGCGGGGCTCACTTGACATTCTGCTCTCTTCTTCCCCTGAGGCTCACCTTCCTACGGAACCAGAGAAGAAGAAAAGTCATTTGCATGACGGTTTTCCCGACCACCACCCGACTGATGTTCACACAAAGAAAAACTCGAGCTTCCTAGAAATAGTGCGCGCAAGACGATTAATAGAAGTAATAATGTTTGGAAGACTATGTTTATTTTTTTTGTCCAAGAGTAAGCCAAGGAACGGCTCGTGTGGAGGCTTTTATTAGCAACTTTTATTAGCTGTAGTCTCCTGAAGCTATGGCCTGAGTAAAATTAATTGTTTCAAAAATGTTTTCAACAACAAATGCCAAGGAACACTGACTGATACATTAATGACCTTTCAGAGCCTACTATTCTTGGGCTCCGTTGTATTACACAGTCTTACCTCTGAATTCTTTAAATTGCTATGAGATTCGTTTTCTCGCCCAGACTTACCGATGTCATCGTCTGTCCTGTCGATGGGGTCTTTCTCCAGGCAGTCTCGCACGATGTCCCTGCTCATCAGAGGGTCCGAGGCTCTCTCGATGTCCTCTTCGTCATCATCATCTTCAGAGTCCACTGCTGTCTCCGGTAACCCACTCAGGTCCATCTCACCAGCCTCACTTTCTGTGGCCTTAAAACAGACCCCAAATAAATAGATAGATGTATAGACAGACAGACAGACCAACTTTCTTAAGGAAATCTTTTGTGCCCAAAAGAAATAAAAACAAGTCTAGTTCGAAATATTGTTTTTTCTCATATTAACTTTCCATAACTAAGTTACACGTATTCAATGTTAACAAATAGTCGTGCACTAGGCACTACAGAAAAGAATTACTTCAACAAAATATGAGTGATTTTTATCACTGCTGGAATTTGTAGTTAGGATTAATGACTATCAATAATTCTGATTACCTGTCGTACGGCATTTGAAACATCGTAGAATAAGAAAAAGGCAGTATCTGTTTTCACTCCATTTTTCAGAGAATGGCTTAAGCTAAGAGCTTAAGGGTGACAATTAATTCTGAACAATTCCTTCCCCCAAAGAACAGGTGTAGACTTATTAATGCCAAGAAGACTGAACCACTTCTCTCTTATTAGACAGTCTTTGTGAAAAAGTGAATCCCAAATCAAAGGTAACCTGATAACTATGCAAACAAAACATTAATAATTACTTTGATGACCCCAGTGTCCACCCTCCAACTATACATCACCAAAGGTGTGAAAGACCCTACATGCCTGTAGGTGACACAGTCTTTCTTCCCATTCCTCAACACCGCTGAGTGCAGCACAGACCGAATGTCAAGTAATCAAGATCAAGAAAGAATGAGGCAAACGTAAAATTAGCTCAGGAACGTCTGAAGGAACCAGGTATAACAGGAATGAAGAGAAGGAAGGAAGTCTAAGAATGCTGCTGTCTTTATTCATAGCTGCAAATCTGTAGCTACTCTCTAGTGCTGAAAAAATGTTAAATAAATGCAATGACCCAATCTCTTTTAGAATTTGTTTTTAATTCTGGAAAGAGACTCCAAGGCCTGTTATGGTTCTGTGATTAAAAACAAATATTTAGTCTGAATCAAGAGTCACAAGTTTCAAAATGGGCTCTTCTGCTGAGCTATCTCAAGTACAGATGCGCTATCCTTTCTAGGCTATTCTATATGCTTTTGTAATGATCATCTCAACCATCATGTACTATGTATCATATTGGCCTCATCTGACATATGTACCCAGAATTTACTAACTGCTTAAGCACACTAAGAACGAGTACAATTAAGTATCAACTATATCCATTTTGAACATCATAAACGTGGTTTTCCAGATAAAATAGTAAACGCTTAGAAACGCTTTACTATAAGACTATTAATTTTGTAGAAGACATAAAGTTGACCAACTTCAAATAACTCACAGTCCACATGATTTTCAAAGACAATAAAGACATCTTATTTTGAAGAATAGGCAAATACAGATTAAAATAAATAAATGAACGATGAAAATATAAAACGCTGAACGTAATAACAGAAAGCCAACACCAAATACTGACAATGTGCCAGGAGCTCTGCTCTAAGTGCTTCACATGCATTGACTTGTTTAACCCTTCAACAGTCCTATGAAGTGAGTCACTGACTTTTACTATTCTCCAAACATATAGGTAAAAAGAAACTATTTCTCCAAGATCATGTTGCTGGTAATTGTGGAATCAAGAACAGAGCCAGGAATTCCAGCTCCAGAGTCATAACTACAACCTAATCTGCCTCTTTGTAAGAGATACTTAACACATGAGTGCAGCTTATAGAAGGATCTATACTTTTTCTATCATTTAGTTTAAATCAATGTTTAAAGAATAAATTGTATTATTTAAAAAATTTTTTTAAGAACACATATATTTGTTTGTTTTGGCTGCTCTGGGTCTTAGTGGCGGCATGAGGGATCTTCGCTGCCGCGTGTGGACTTCTTAGGTGCGGCATGCAAACTCCTAGTTGCGGCACGCACGCAGGATCTAGTTACCTGACCACGGATTGAACCTGGGCCCCCTGCATTGGGAGCATGGAGCCTTACCCACTGGACCACCAGGGAAGTCCCATATTATTTTCTTATCAACAAAGTTTCAGCTTTCTGAAGTCTTGGTTTATATCATAGAATATTTAATTCTACATTTTGAAGCAATACAAGTATGTGTTAATATTTTCTGAAGTTTAACAAAAAGAATTTTAATCACATTTCAGTTCCTTACGTACGATTTCCTGAACATACATTATACCGTACGTTGTAAGAATTATCACACATTATAAGAAAAACCTATGGGGAAAATAGTTGAAGACAGAATACCTAATGAAGACAGCATGAGTGAAAACGGAAAGTCTAACCTCTACAAAAGCTCTTTCAGCAGTGGCCTTAGTGAATACTGCTGCTTGGGTAGGACCACGGTGAGCAGAGATGCTCCAGGTGGGACAGCAACATGGCCTTGCAGCCAAGGCCGGAGAGTTAATTAATTGTGGCACACTCAGCAGCGCACCTCTCATTTATGATTTTTTTAAAAACCGAAGTATAGTTGATTTACAATGTTGTGTTAGTTTCTGGTGGACAGCAAAGTGATTCAGTTATACATATACATGCATATTCTTGTTCATATTGTTTCCCATGATGGTTTATTACAGGATGTTGAGTATAGTTCCCTGTGCTCTACAGCAGGACCTTGTTGTTACCTATTTTATACACAGCAGTGTGTATCTGCTCATATCTCTAACTTAAATCGTCTCTAGATTCCAGAATGACACTGAAACAGCAGTGGATGTGATACGGTATGCCAAGGCTGTGAGCAGAGAAACTAGGCCAATATTATTGTTATCACCACCTTATTTCTAACGCCTACAAATGTGACAATTTGCTAATGGTTGCTATGAGTACATTTTCACCTCAGTTTCATCTTAACATCAAAGATTATTATTCATCACCTTATATTTTCAAAGATACAATCAGTCCTCTATATCCACATTCTTTAATATTAGCCTAGAGTGAAGAGGCACTACTGAAGATAAAAATAAGAACAAAACACTTTTAAGTAATATAGCGATATAACTTAAGGTTTTTCTTAACTTTTAAACATCTAACGTATGGTAAGAGATGAAAGATATATTTTACACCATCCCAAAGAAATCATTCCTATCATTTAAATGAATGATATTTAAGTCTTAAATAGAACAAAAAGATTTTCCAATGTGAGTTGGATTAATCTCTCCAAAACTGAACCCACCACCCCATCTGTGTAAACAATCATTAGTTGTTTTCTATTCCTGTTATGTGTATTCCATTGCTTAAGAAACTATTCATAAAATAACATTTATGAAACCAGTAACTTAGAAGATTATTTTTATTTAAAATAAATACCCATGTTTTAGAGACACAAATGTAGAGTACAAACGTATGGACACCAAGGGGGGAAAGCAGGGGGGTGGTGGTGGGTGGGATGAACTGGGAGGTTGGGATTGACATATATACACGAATATGTATAAAACAGATAACTAATAAGAACCTGCCGTATTAAAAAAATAAAATAAAATTCAAAATAAAATAAAATACCCATTTTTATTTTAAAATACTACAGAATTCCTTTTAATAATACATCTTAAATAGAACTCAATGAACAAGTTTTTGGGAATCTACTAATTTCGTGAACAATGAGACCCTTGGAGACTGAGTGGAGTCCAAGGTTTAGTGAGCACTGACTGGTCTGTGGCGGGTGGGGAGAGGGCTAAACCTGAGCGCGCGGAACCTGGGACGCACTGGATTTACATCCGCTGAATGAACAGACAAAGCAGAGGTTAGTGGTTCAAATCTCAGCTCTAGCATTCATCAAGAGGCTTTATCAAAGTCGCTGATCCTCTGTAGACCCAGTTTTGTCACCAGGAAGCTGGAGTTACATTTCACCATTCATAGGATTGTTCTTGGATCGAATATGGGGAAAGAAAGCCAGTTACAGGCCACATTAAAGTCCCTTCCTCAAGGGGACACGTTTCCACCTCTGTGCCGGCATCCCTCTACCCCAGCAATGAGCCTTGCACGCAATTTACACTGGCAGAATTTGCCAAAACACTCCCCCCCAACACTCTGTTAAATATCCCAACCCCTTACACACTGTAAAAATTTCCCTCAGGCTAACTGCACCCATTAAGTTCTGGCTAAATGGCTCACACGATAATTATAAAAACAGTGATTCTATATTGAATGACTACTGTGTACCTAGCACTACATTTGATGCTTTTAGTACATAATAATCTTCATATCAATTCAGCAAATTAGGATTATTACCACTATTTTCCAGATGAGAAAACACGAAGGGAAACTAAATAAATTGTTCAAAACAAAACAAAACCTAGTAATTGTGCCAGGACTCAAAATCGGGTCCAACCAACACAAACTACTAAATACTTTGCACTATAATACTTCACCCAGTTTTCCAAACAGACTGTCTTCATAAAGAAAATAGTTAAAATATAATAAAGTAATAAAATGTGTCTTGCTTTGCTAAGTCATAAAACATAAAATTTACATTTGTATATAAACATAAAACACTTGCTACTTTCTAGCTTCCACCAAAGTACAATATTACTGAGATAATGCTAGACTTTAAACCCTTTCATTCTCAATAAAGATATGCACACACTTTATATTTAAAAGGTATGTAGGTAATGTGGGATTAACATATACACATTATTATATATAAAATGTGGACCTACAAGGACCTACTATATAGCACAGGGAACTATACTCAGTATTTTGAAATAACCTATAATGGAAAAGAATCTGAAAAAGAATATAAATATATAACTGAATCACATTGCTGTACACTTGAAACTAACACAATACTGTAAATTAACTGTACTTCAATAAAAAAAAATAAATAAAAGGTATAGAACAATGTCATTTAGGCAAAGAACTCCTGTTCTAAATTAATTTACCTTCCACATATATAACATAACATAGATTTAGGTGCACATTACAGCTAAATAGTATTATTCTCAAAAAAAACTATTAATATTCTCAGATCAATGCTGAGAGCGCTATGATTTATTTAAATAAAAAGGGACTAAATATAGTTTGTTATTATGAATACAGTTCTTAAAACCAGTTTATTTGGCATTTTTAAGGATATCAAGTAAATGAAGAAACTGAGGAAATATTAAATGCCATAAAGCGCTAGTGAAGTGTTAATTTAAAAAAAACAATGTAACTACTACACGTTTATCATTAAGTACTTAAAAATCATTTATGAAAAAGCTTTTTGCCTATTAAATATCCCACACCCACACATATCCCCATGTTTAGGAGGGCTGCTTTATAAGTAATCTTGAAACAAACTTTGTGCAGAATTTCAAACATACGTATGTAACCCAAATAGCACCTGAGTCAGACCCTGATATAAATTTAGGCTAGAAATTTATGTTGAAGGCTAACGCTGATGCTAATTTAACTGAGACAACAAAGTGAGTAGGCACTGCAGACAAAGCCATATATATGCATAAACTATGAAAATATATTTGGAAATAAGTATAATGCTTGCATTAAATCCAGTTTGTGTATCATAATTTGTGCTCTTCCTAATTTTACACTAGGAATTTTTTTAAAATTTCAATATAGGATTTACCTAAAAGAGAAGAACAATTCTTTAAAGCTTTTAATGTAAATTGTTAGGTTTCTTTCCAAAAGCTACAATCCTAACAGGTATAAGAATGTCTATCTATAAATATTATAAGAAAGTCTGTGCTAATTTGATAGGAAAAATAGTTTCATATTTAAATCCCCATATACTCACTTATGTCTTAAATATTTATTTAAGGTATAGACACGTGCATGTTCTCTTCTGCAAATTACCTACCCTTGTCCTTTGAATATCGTTATGCTATGAGTGAAGTATTTTTCTTATAATTTGCATGAGTGAGTTAAAAGTCTGACTTTAAATCTTTGTCTCAATTGCTCTTTTAATTATTAAAAGTTTTGATCATTCATTACACCATTAAGAGTTTGCTAACTCCTGGGAATCCCTGGGCGGTCCAGTGGGTAGGATTCGGCACTTTCACTGCCGTGGGCTCAGGTGCGATCCCTGGTTGGGGAACTAAGATACCACATGCCCTGCGGAGCAGTCGTAAGTAAGTAAAGTAAAATAAGTAAGTAAGTAAGTAAGTAAATAAATACTTTCCAAAAAAGAAAAAAAAAAAGTTTGCTAGCTCTTTATCTGGAATTTAATCTTAATTATGATACGAAGTATGGTCATTAAAGTGGGCCCCCCTCCCCCAAAGACCATTTACTGAATAATCCATCACTTCATTGATTTGAGGTTTCCTCTATTCCATATTGCATGCTTACACGTGAATTTCGTTTTGCTTGAACTCGGTTCCATCAGTCTGCCTACTTTCGTAGTTGTTTGCAGTCCACCCAAGTCACTGCTCTGATAATCACGCCACTTAACCAGGGCCTTACCGTGACTGGAAATTGCATTGTCTCGTGTCACCAGCTTAGGCACTCTGCTTTCTGTCACCAGTAGCCTCCCGCTTTTCAGCTTGCTTTCCTTGCCTTCCAAGGCAGCCCTTTTTCAAAACAAGCATGTTCCTCAGTCTTCCAGGCTCTCTGAGCTTCGTGCCTGGCTCTCACACTCCAGCTTCTGCCCCCTAGTCTAACACCACAGTCCCATTCCTTCCACGCGTCTTTCCTGAAGGCCTACGACTTCCTGGCCCTATTCCAGGCTCTAGAGAGAAGACGAAGACAAGACAGAGAAGTCCCTGCCTCTTGAAGCAGTCATGCTGGGGGACAGACCTAACTGAGAAAGTGACAATCACTTCAATTAAAGTCTAAAAGACCAGCCAGGGACGGGACCAACATGTAGGACCTGCGTTTCAAAGGGTAAGAAGGGAAGAACTCTCTGAGAAAGCGGTCCTTGGAAACGAAGGCCGAAAGGGATCAATGAAGGCCGAAAAGGAGAGAAAATTCTGGACAGAAGGCCTGCAAAAACAAAGCCCTGCGTTACGAGGAGCCTGGTGTGCTGTGCTGCTCCGTCTGTCTTTCCACTACACTCCTTGAATCAAGAGGCGGTCCCGGGGGAAGCCAAATCTTTGCTTTCTTTGTGCTCACTGTGGAGAAAACTACTTACCAGGGCAGAGGGAAATCACTCTGTATTTGGGGGCACCTACCCAGCTGAGCCTCCGATGCTCTGGTCAATTTGCTCCCCTTCTCTCCAAAACTATGATTCCAAAATGTGTCTCTCCTTGAGACTCTCCACCTGCCAACCCTCTCACTCTTTGCAAAGAAGGAACTCAGAGACACCAGGCAGAAACTCGCTCAACTCCCAAACTCCCCACTCCAAATCCACCATCATATGCCCCTGTTAAAAGAGAGGAGGTTTCTTTTCTTAAATAAGCTAGTGATCCCACTTTGCTCTTGAATTCCTCTCCTCCAACTCTCTCAGAAAAATTATTCAAACTTTTTCTCTCTGGCACATGGCATTCCATGACAACCTCTTTGTATCCGTCTCCTGAGCATTTATACTCGCTCCAACGTGACAGCTTCCTCGAAGTCAGAACTGGATGCACGAGTAAGGGGTCGCCATGGGAGACAGCTGCCCATCACTGGAGCCGCTCAAGAATCAACCTGACTGACAGGAAGAGAGCAGAGGATTCAAACACAAGACTGGTCGCCAAACCAGGCGCATCTGGCAGATTTCTTCTCACCTTCAGAATTTCTGATTTAAAGACAATAGGGGATCTCTAGTCAATGTTAGTCCTACAGTCAGTAACCAAATCCTTAGTTACATCTATGGATTTTTCCTTAGGAAGGATACAAACTTACCAGGCTACATGCCTGTCATCAAGTTTGAAATGGACAGCTGTGAAGCTCAACTAAAATGAATCAAAATACGCAGGGGTCCTCTTTTCCAACGACACCCCAAGATAAAGCCGGACTGCAGACTGCAAACTCCAACCCCCATAGAACCAGGTGGAGTTCTCACCACGGTCTGGATCCTCAGACAGCCTGATGGGGGCTGGGGACAGCCAAAGTACCATCAAGAATCTCCTCACACCCTTCCCCAACCTACCCAAGGTAATAACACATAAAGCTAAAGTTTCCCTCAGAATACGCCTCCATAACGTATACAAACGACTCACTTCATTCTTATTATAAATTTACCTTCTAGCAGGCTCCATTCAGCCTGGAATTACACCCGAAGAACAGCAGGGGTAACTGCTACAACCTCAAGCTGTGTTCCTACTACAGGTCTTTAAAGCACGTGATCATCTCAAAGTGTAGAAGACAAAGGCTCTATCATGATGTTTCAATTAAACATTCAATTAAACATTTCAATTAAACAGTTGTGCTAAAGCACAACTTTTACTTCTACCGTTCATTGTTCTATTATAAGGGATACTCTTGAATAAATGTTCAAAAAATCAACTTCTAAAAACAGGCATTATGCAAGGCGGGGGGAATAATTTTACCCTGATCCACCACCTTTTCCTCCTCGAACATTTGAAAATGGGACTACTTCCTACCGATTTAATTACAAGTTAACATTTAATGCCTCAAAGTAGAAACTTGAAAAGTTACTTTAAAGAGCCAGATCATTATGTTTCTTTTTGCAAAATAATAAAAAAAAGTTCTTAATCAGCTAAGAATCTGCAAATAATTGCATTTGTGGCTACCACTTAGTAGCCAGTGAGCTCTCCACAACACCTCTGAATTATAGAAAAGTGGGTGCCTAATGCCTCCTGAAAAGAAAATTAACTTTCTAAGATCTACTAAATTTAGGACTTAAACAGACATGTTTTGCCCTGATGGTATTCTGTTTAGATACTTTTAGTAATTTTTTAAAAAAACAGAAACTGAGCGCTGCCTGAATGTATCAATGATCCTGAAACGCTGTAATATTGTTAGAGAAAGGTTTTATTGCGGCCATCTCCTATCACGATTCCTAAGGAGCCTAGAATTATACTTTGCAAAGTGAGTATTACATTCTTTTTGTTTGAAACCATCTGAAATCCCGTATTAGCTGTAACAAAAAAAAAGGATCTTTTTTTGCATATTCCAGTCACTTTTCCTAAATCTGCATTTTCTAAGCCAATGAACTATTCCTTAACAATTAAAATTATTTTGCTTTAAAAACATTTTTGAAATTCCATAATTCTAGTTTTTCTATCCATCACTATCATAAGAATTTATTTGAAACATGTACGTCTATAGGTAACAAAAATAATGCAATAATTCAGCGATCGAATCTTAATAATCTCTTCCTTTTGTCACACCCAAGACTTTATTAAGAAAAACTTAGTATGGAAGCATAATTCTGAAGTCTTCCCTTACAATTTTGTTCAAGAAAGGGTCATCGACCTAGTACACCTACAGTCAAATTAATAAAATATTTACAGTCCGGGGACACATCTCCATTGTAACCACTCCATTTAAAATTCTGGTAACTGGTAATAGCAGAGGCAAATGCATTTAGACTGTCGTTCGACTTCCTAAAACAAACATACAACATACTACATGTCTGTGTGAAGCATAAACATTACCATTTTATGCCCATGTGTGCACATATAACACACACACACATATTTACCTTTAAGATTCTATCCATGAAAAATCACAGAACTCCTCAGAATACATGAAAATGAAGCAAATGACAAGGAAAACACCTTCCTACCTGGTAGATATCAGAAAGACTGCTGCTTCCAGAATCACTGGTGATGCTACATCCTGAGTGGCTGGAGGAGACGTGAGTCACCTGTGGGTGGAGACTGTCGGTGAGGTGTAGCTTTGTGAAATCTGCAGGAAGCTGGGGAAGGATCAGGAGAAACTGTGTTACAGCTGGAACCGAGAACGCCAAGCAGGCATCTACAAATTGTGTCACACTCTACTCCAGGCCAGGAAAGGTCCTTCATTTCTTAAATTCACCATGACTAAATACTGTCCTATTCACCAAAAATCACAAAATGAATTTGTAAAGTTTATGGGCATTCAATGAGCCTTAAATCATACTAAATTCAACGCTTAAGTAGGTGGGTTTGGCGGTTAAGATTAACCTGGTGAGCACTGAATTCAATGAGCTACAACTTTCAAATTATACACCAATGAGCAAATTAGTCTTCTACTATTTGTTAGCCAGCAAAGTGCAACTTTGTGGCAAGAGACAGCTTAAATAAGAAAACAGATTTGAGGTTCATGTATGCCCAAATGATGTTTAAAGGTTAAAAAGATGAGCATCTTAGAACAAAGTGTATTGTTATACAAGTAACTACACAGGCACTACGGAGAAAACAGGAAAGTATGCTCTCGGAGAATGCAGAGTCGAGAAGGTTATGGACAACATTTACCTATCACAGACACATAGATACTACCTGTTCACGTTTAAACTCCAAATAAAAATTGCGTCTATTGAACAGATTCCCTCAGCATCCCCCAAGTGCTTCTATCACCCCCCATACAGCAGAGAAAATGCACTGAAAAAGGAAACATTCACCCATTCAACAAATATTTACTGAGCCCTCTTCCTCTTACTATGTGCTAGTTAGTGAATGAGATGCTAAGAAAACGCTGCCCTTAAAATCTTACACTCATAAGTTATTAGCAATTCTTTTGAATTCAAAAGGGCACTATGTATCTATAGCATCACACTTAGAAGACACTACTGGCCAATAATAAACCTGACATTTCAAAATATATGCTGACACCCTGCACACTGATATCTTTCTTTCCTGCTGGCATACTGATCCGATTTGGCTGCTGAATAATAAATAATAAAGACTAACTGTTAAAATCAAACTTAAGGAAGAGCTTGCCTTGGCAATACTGCCTTCTCTCCCGGGACCCTCATCCCTCCTCCCCTTCCAAAACCAAGATGCCACTTCACAGTTTAGAGTAAGTCCCACAGGGGACGTGATGCAGGTTCCTGACACCCACAGCCATTCAGACCTGACTCAATAAACAGATTACGACACTTAATAGTACTGAACACATGGATGGACTTGGAAGGCATTGTGCTAGGTGAAATAAGTCAGACAGAGAAGGGCAAACGCAGTATGACATCAACTACATGTGGAATCTAAAAAAGTATAACAGGGCTTCCCTGGTGGCGCAGTGGTTGAGAGTCCGCCTGCCGATGCAGGGGACACGGGTTCGTGCCCCGGTCTGGGAGGATCCCACATGCCGCGGAGCGGCTGGGTCCGTGAGCCATGGCCGCTGAGCCTGCGCGTCCGGAGCCTGTGCTCCGCAACAGGAGAGGCCACAACAGTGAGAGGCCCGCGTAATGCAAAAAAAAAAAAAAAGTATAACAAAGTAGTGACTATAACAAGAAAGCAGCAGACTCACAGATACAGAGAACAACTAGTGACTAGTGGCTGCCAGTGGCGGGTGGAGGAGAGGCGTGGGTATGGGATGGGCTCAAGGATGTACTGTACAATGTGGGGAATATAGCCTATATTTTGTAATAACTGTAAATGGAAAGCAACCTTTAGATTGCATAAAAAATAAAAAAAATTAAATTAAAAAAATTAAAAAAGTAAAATTATACCCCTTCAGAAAAAAAACCATTTAATATAGTCTGCATAGAAATAATATTTTTAACATCATGGGAGACAAAGTATACAAAGAAAAGATTTAAACATAAATTTATTGGAGGGCATATAAACAGATGCTAAATAAACAGATAAAAAGGCACATGTTGGAGAAGCTCAGAGAAGTGAGATGTTTATTCAAATGTGTGAAATCATTGCAAGAATGATGTATATCTCACTATGAATGTTTTTTTAACTGATAATTGAAGATGATTTGAAATAGATAAAAGTGGGAAAATAACAATTTCCCTGCAAGGAACAGATAGGTGAAACCCCCAAATTTGAGAATTTATATATTTTATTCACAATGTAGAATAGCGAAATATTTCCAGGATTTCTTCAGGAACAGTCTGAAGACAAAAGTTTGCCAAGCTGTATTTTACTTGTAGCTGAGTGATACATGTCAGATAGTAAAACAATGGGTTCAAAGCCAGGATAAACACCCTTCCTCATGTTGAATGCAGTCACTCACCACAAAAGGCAACTGAAGAACCAAGACTCCATAGCTCAGCGACTTTAAAAGGCATCAGTCGATACAGGTACTTACAGAACAATAAACTGATTTCTACTGATTATCTTTTATAGAGATGACTCAGGTCGACATGTGCCACACAGTGTGATTTTTAAAACTTAACTTGAATATGTCAAATAAAGATGTATCCATCTGATGAAGTTTTACTCACCAGACAGTTATTGACTCAAGTCTCGCAGGACAGTGTCCGTCAACTGGTCGTCTTTCCTGACTAAATGCACTGTGGGGAAAGCACAGCAGCCTTCGAGCTCTAAAGCTCTAAACAGATTGTGGAGTGTGAACAGACAGTCCACAATCTATTCATCTACGCTCACTTAGACCCCAAAGAGCAGAATTATGTGGCTTTGTTAAGCTAAGAACCATAAAGTCTGCGTGTAAAGAGAAAAGAAGAAACACTTTCATTCTTAAGAATTCAATTCTACTTTAGAAATACTTATTAAGTATCTGCTATGTCAGACACTCTGTTAGGTACAGGAAATATCAAGGTGAATAAGACACCCCCAATTCCAAATGTAAATTCTACTACCTAAAAAGTCATTGTAGTAGGTGTCAGGCACAATAGAAAAATAAGTCAAACATTGTTTGTTTTTGGCCACGCTGCACGGCTTGCAGGATCTTAGCTCCCTGACCAGGGATTGAACCCCGGTCCCCTGCAGTGGAAGCGCGGAGTCCTAACCACTGGACCGCCAGGGAATTCCCTCAAACATAGTTCTTTAAACGTGACTTTTTATCTCCCCACCACCACTTGTGTTCTTTGCAGACAATGAAATGATGTTAAAGTTAATGCCTATAAAATTCAGTATTAGCTAAATATCTCTTTGTATGAGAACAGATGCCATGCTTGAGAAAGCTTCGCATTTCTCCCCATAGATGGGGATGAGAGTCCCGTGATTAAACGCTATCAACAGGCCACGTCGGCCAAGGCTGTGGAATGGGAGGGGTGTGGAGCTTGTCTGCCGCGAGAGAAGAGAGCCTGAAATGCACGGGTGCGGCCCAGCCTCACACTCTACAGACTGGAGACCTGAGCCCAGGCCTAAGGGAAGCGGCTCTTTCAGAGGGAAATGAACCAGCTGGGAACTGGGAGTCAGGGTGCAAACACAGGCACAGGCACCGCGTTCAACCTCAGGGCAAAAGGGTAACGCCGAATGCTGGGAGCCAGTAACTCACTGTCGGAGCAAAACATACCAAAGCAGGGGGCCACACGCCAAGGACAAAAGACTCACTGTCCCAGCTTTTCTACGCTTGATCCAGGGCCTTTTTAAGTTACTATCACCATGCTGTTTGATCAAATTTCCAATGAAATGGGCTGGGAATTATCTTGCGGCTCTAGCCACCACTTATAACAGAAATTCTGCTCAACAATAAGAAAATTTTTTGAAGCTGGGGCTATACGCAGTAGCTACCTGAATAAAATTAAATAATAATTAAATAAATTAAAGGGGAAATTAATATATTTTATACATTTTGACCTTAACACCAATATATTCAATATTTAACAGCAATTCATTACGAACGCAATTCAAGGAAATCTCATATTTTTCTTGTTGTCATTGAAATGCTTTTATTTTCATATTTGATTTTATGAATATATTACTGCTCACATTTTTCCTGGATCAAGCAATCTATATTCCTAAAGACAGGGCAC
Source organism: Delphinus delphis (assembly GCF_949987515.2). Taxonomy (NCBI): domain Eukaryota; kingdom Metazoa; phylum Chordata; class Mammalia; order Artiodactyla; family Delphinidae; genus Delphinus; species Delphinus delphis. Next base: position 3,800,901 of record NC_082687.1, on the reverse strand, counting down.
TTGTGAATCACAATTGTAACAAACTCGTGTCAGGCAAATGACTGAATCACAGGTTCACCAGAAACACTATTAATTACATAAGAAACAACAATGGTAATACGTATTTAAATCAGATTCTTAAATGCGTAAAGTAAGCACAAACAATATTAATCCCAGTTTTGTAAAATCTGGGTATCAATTAAATGATAGCTGGTTTTGTTTTCTTTTTTGGGAGAAACAGGGGTGCTCGAACAATTAGCTTTAAGTAAGAAGTACTAGGGAAGACTTAAGGCTCATATAGGAAAAGGCATTTGATAGCCTTTGGCTTATTAATTAATCTAATGATTGGCATTCATAAAAGTACCGGCTAATAAATGAACTCTGTTTTGAACATAAATTCAGTGAGTGAGGACGCCTTGAAGTCTCTGACACCGCTAAATAAATACTTTGCTGAACTGGTAAAATTCCTCAAAGTGGTGCTAACGTAGTAGAGACTAGGGCATTTCCTTTCTTCCCCTTCCTTCTCTCCCCCCAAAAACTTCTTAAGTTTATGTTTTCCAGCTCTACAGGAAGGGGCTGGTATACCAGTGGTAATACATTGGTACATTACACTGGTGATGTAATGGAAACATACTAGAGTTGTATGTCCCATGATGCATTAGCATCGTAGGACTGCTGAGAAATCCAACAGTTCAAAACTAAACAAAACAAAAAAACACTGTCACCATCAGTTGAAATTTACCTCACTAAAAATTTCCCAACGAACCCCAGAATCACTTTTATTTCAAGAAATTGCTACAACAGAACACACAAGGTTTGGGGTAACGGTTAGAATCTATCCAATCCTCCCTGACAGTTCACCTTGAGTAACAACAGTACTAAGGTAAATTGAGTATCACACTCAGTGACTGAACGCCAGCTTCATGTTAAGACGCAACACTAAGAATTTACCCAAATGAGTGCTGTTCTCCCCAGGTCATCCCTGGAGCTCTGTGAGCGCTTTCCACACTCATATTTTCAGGCTCTGAGGGGAGGAGCTGGTATGTTCCTGGACACATTGCCCATTTTTTCCTGAGGTGCCAGTGAAAATACAGCCTCCTCTATTTCCCATTCATTCATCATTTATTAAAGACCTGTGTGGTGAGGATTAAGTGAACGACTGGGTAGAAAGCACTCAGAGGAGAGCCTGGCACCCAGAACCAGACAGAAGGGTGTCGGCCATGAACCACCACGTGCAGATTCGCGGAAGACACAGGGGCTCCCAGCTGTGCATTCCTGCATCTGGAATCTAGTCTGGATGCCAGCAGGGACGGAGCTGCTCTCAGAAAGGGCCTCAGGGGCCAGTCATCACCCAGCTCCAGACACTGTTCCTTCAGCCACGGTGGGACTCAGGTTGTACTTTAAAAGCAAGTCATATTTTCTCTCTGTGTACACACACACAGCTTTTCTTTTACTAAAACTGATCTTTTCTAATACGACGAGTTCCGACACGCGCTGACCTATTTCTACATACAGCTTGCATAGGCAGGAATATTATTTGGTAGCTCGTTTTAAAGACCACTTTATACTGTGGTCAACTTTTATTTCTCTACCCCATAATATTTCTTTAGGAACACCAGAAAAAGTAAGCATTTGGACTCCTGAATATTATTCATCAGAAATCATTTTTACTTCTCTCACATCCCATTAAGACGTGCTCAAGACCCAGGACTCATCCTTGAAATAATACTTCATCCATCAGTACTCCACAAAGCAAAGAGAAAGATTTCTGCACAGTATACAATTTCTTTTGTTTGTAAATATACATAAAGGCAAGAAACAAAGCTTCCCCCAAAGGGTCATGAGATAATAATTTAATAAACTGATAGATTTAATAATATTTCTCATTAAAATACATGTAGACATTTTTAAATATTGGTATGACTATGCTTTAAAGGAACGAACGGTTCAACAAAAATTTGCTTTATATTTACTGGAGAAACCTGACAAAAGATTAGCAATTTGTAAGAACTTAATATTCTCCCAGCTTCCTGGCAGGCTCAAAAGACGTAAGTCTCATTGTACATATCAAGTTATCTTCTGTTCAACTTCCTGCTAAGTCAAGCAACCCTGAGCAAGTTGATTAACTTCTGTGCACCTTAGTTTCCTCTGTAAAATGAACGTAACATTGTCCAGTGACTAAATGAAATAACTTGTAGAATCCACCTGCAGCTGTCTCTCTCCCTTTCCATTCCCTCTGCCATTTTTCCATCTTAGGTCAGATAGTTTCCAAATTCAATGGGGAAAAAAAAAAAACTAACTTATTTTTGACACTCTCATACCTAATACCACCATTATAGTACTTTACTTATTATATATATTTCCCCCAAAACTCTACATATTATATTTTATTTTTAAAATATTTTTTGATGTGGACTATTCTTAAAGTCTTTTTATATGTTAGAAATATCTCGTGAAATGTGGTGGTGACCCAGCCCTCTCCCCAGGGCAGAAAGGCTACCCGCATGTTTTTTAGGGTTGGTAACCTATGAATGAACCATAAACTTCCTTGGCTACAGTGGCATGAATTACAATCTGAAATTTAATCCCTACATTTATGAAATAAGGATAAACGGAACACAAACAGAACAACTCGGACCCCTGTTGAGGAAAATAAATAAGCAAAACTAGTAAATTGACTGAAAGGCTGTCAGTCACACGACTGATGTTTTCAAGCAAATACCTTTAAGAAGCCTTTTCTATCGGACATTCATAGAAAGCACTGAATAGGAAACTCATGTGAACTTCACTTCAAAACAGAAAAGTGGAATCCTTTAGTATGAGGAGAAAGTGTATGATCTAAGTACCATCTATTCCAAGATGTAAGACTGTGTAAGGCAACAGTAAGGTCACCTGCACACCAGTCCTGTTCTTACAAGAATCTCATGAAGTAGGTTATTATTATGACTATTTTTATTTATTTATTTATTTATTTATTTTTGCGGTACGCGGGCCTCTCACTGCTGTGACCTCTCCCGTTGCGGAGCACAGGCTCCAGACGCGCAGGCTCAGCGGCCGTGGCTCACGGGCCCAGCCGCTCTGCGGCATGTGGGATCTTCCCGGACCGGGACATGAACCCGTGTCCCTTGCATCGGCAGGCGGACTCTCAACCACTGCGCCACCAGGGAAGCCCTATTATGATTATTTTAGATAAGAGGAACTAAGACACAGAAAAGCTATTTGCACCAAGATCACACAGTGAAAAGGTGGCAGAGAGAGATTCCTGGCTGCCTGGCCCTGTACTGAATACACTTAAGCATTGAACTTTACTGTATTTATGGACTTATTGGTTGACTTGAAAACTCTCATGAATACTGATGAAACTCTGAAATGTCTGCTTATATCAATTTACTAATGTAGTTTCTTGTACAAATTTCAAAATCATATAGAAAAACAGTCATTTAAAACAATTTCTCACTTTCATAAAACAAATTAAAACTTTACATCTGCATCTCCAATGTCAACGATTCTGACATCACACTGCCACTTTCTGAGTCATCCAATAGAGTTTTCATTCCTTCTAAGTTGTTTGAGATGCACCACTTTTTGCATCTCTTTGTGATATACTGTGCAACATTAGTGAGGTTGATTTTTCATCGTCTTGTAGGTTCTTTACAAAATCATTTACTATTTATAAGCTAACCTTTAAAATGTTATGGTAGTAACCAGTATTTGCAATTCTGAGATCACATATCCAAGAATCATTATTAAATCTGTGTAAAACTTCTTTAACTCCCTCATCCCACGTTCCACAATATGACCCTTACAACATTCCAAGCTAGCATTGTTTGAGGTCATTACTGCCTTATGTTCCTTACTGAAGAGTACTTTTTCTGTTAAAAAAAAAAAAAAAAGGTAAAATGAATTGAGAGAGAACCTCATAATGTAAGAGACAAAAGCAATTCCTTCTCTGGTAGTTAACTCTTGCAGAACGAAATCTTGCCTGATATATTTTATACAATACCCCTAACATCTGACAATCAGAGAAAAAGTATGTGGGTGCAGGCACACACACAAATAAGTTAGTCAACTAATGTCATCACCTTAAAGAAAGACACCTGGCACAGTGAGAATAGTTCTATAATAAATATCAGAACCACTAAAAGTCTGTCCTCTGAAAGACAGTTGTAGTTTTTCAAAATGAAAATGTTTATCTGGGACCTAAAATAAAACAAACTATATAATCTTCCACAGAAATACCGAGGTAGTTAATTAACATGTATGTATCACCAAAGGAAATGTCCTGTATCACCAAAGGAAATGTCCTGTTGTCTGTTAAAAAACACAGTTTTATGGGCTTCCCTGGTGGCGCAGTGGTTGAGAGTCCGCCTGCCGATGCAGGGGACGCGGGTTCGTGCCCCGGTCTGGGAAGATCCCACGTGCCGCGGAGCGGCTGGGCCCGTGAGCCATGGCCGCTGAGCCTGCGCATCCGGAGCCTGTGCTCCGCAACGGGAGAGGCCACAACAGTGAGAGGCCCGCGTACCGCAAAAAACAACAACAACAAAAAAAAAAAAACAAAAAAACACAGTTTTATGATGGTTTTCAAGTGACAGGCACTCCATTCTCACTCCAAACACACCCCCCCCCCATATAATCCCTTTTCCTTTGCAGTTTATTTGCAGCTATCAATAACCAGTGATCTGAAAAGCACACCTTTTTCTGAGGAATTTCAAAAAAAAATGTCTAGATCACTTAGTCCAAGATTTTTTCAATAAAATACATGGCAAATTTTGGCACTGAGTCAGGTAACTGAAAAGTCACCTTCTGGGTAGCACTTCACCTACAGAAATCCTAACCCTATGTGCACGTTCTCCTCACGTGAGGAATAATTCCCCCATTATCTGGGGCACACGTGTACCTAATGAGCAACGTGGTGAACATCTGATGCCTCTTTGTTCCGATACTTATAAAGAGCTCAGATACTGCACTTCACGGACGGAGAAACAGAAGGTCAGACAGCTCAAGTGGCTTGTCCAAAGCTCCCAGGTCCATGGCTCCAAAATCTATGCCCATTGCACTCTGCATCTGGACTCTAGAAATGTGTTATTTGGGGCCATATTCTAAGCCAACTGTGACACCCATCTGCTCCCTGATTTAAACAGGAAATATCCTAAGAAACTTTAATATCACCATAGCTTCACTGTCTAATACAAAAACCAACCCAATAAATATATTTTTTAGCAAAATTGGTGATTATCCATATAGTAATACTGATCATCATATTCTACAGTTACTAAAACTTGAGTTCTCGTGTTTTCCAGGACCACATGGGATCGGTGCTCTGGAAGTGGAGACCCCTGGAGATGGAGGGGAGCCGCTCGTGATAGGAGAAGGCAGTTTCTAGGACCAATTAGACAACAACTCTGATGAGCTGCAGAGGGACGGTGGGCAGTTATCCCAGCTGTAAGAATGCTCAAGGGAGCGTGGAGTCGGAAATGAGCCTTTAAAGCCAAGGAAAAAAGATTCCTATGGGATCCACGGATGATCCTAAGCTGCCTTCTTTTTGAACAAAAATAAATAGTTGGTTTGGCAAGAAAGCCTCACTCAGAATTAAAGACATTACCCCACAAGTAATGTTTAACTCTTTAAAAAAAAGTTATAAAAGCCACGTGACATCCAAACACAAATGCACTTAGGTCTCCATACAATAAAATGCCCAAAAATGGCTGAGACTGGCGAGCTATTCACCAATGTCCTCCTCTTCCAGGGAGTACAGCTGGATTGCATTTCCCAACTTCCCTTACAGTCACATAGGTGCCCATACAACTGACTTCACGCCTTCAGGGTATGAACAAACAGAAGTGATGGATGCTGTGCCTACGCCCTCCTTACATGCATCTTCTACAGACCCGCTGAGACCTTCCCCTTGCATCAAGAGTCTCTGTCGGAAGACAACAGAAGCTTTGCGCCGAAGGTTAGACAACTGAGCCATAACGTGGAGGGGCCTGGATCCCTGCTTAGAGGAAAACTGTCCACTAAGTGATCCAGAGTACTTGCTTCAGATCTTATGCAAAAGAGAATGAACTTCTACTGTATTTGAACCCTTGTGTTTTGCTTGGTTTGATACAATGGCTAGCATTATCTTAACTCATACAGATACAAATATGATGATACTTTTTTGTGACCTGTCTGCAAAAAATCTTCCACAGTGAAATTCTGAGTTCCTTAAGGAGAAGTAGGTAGGGCTCTGATGACACCCTGACCTCACAGTGCTGTGTGCAATTTGGATAAAATCAACATTAGAGCTCCTTTAGTCAGTCAAACACATTTATTAAAAACCCACTTTATGCCAGTATGCCAGGCACTGGTCCCAGTTTCCTAAGCCAGCAGCAAGTAAGATAAACTCCCTGCTCTCACGGATCTTACAAATAGCGGGCAAGATAAGTAATAAAAGATTAACGAAGAAAACTGTCAAATAGTGATAAGTGCTGCATTCAGCAAAGATTAAGAGAGACTGATGTGACAGAAGGATGATTGGGGGGACTTCCCGGGTGGTCCAGGGCTAAAGAATCCGCCTTAGAATGCAGGGGACACGGGCTCGATCCCTGGTCAGCGAACTAAGATCCCACATGCCGCGGGGCAACTAAGCCCGCGCGCCACAACTACTGAGCTCGAGCGCCTAAACTAGAGCCCGCGTGCCGCAAACTATAGAACCCACGCACTCTGGAATCCGCACGCCACATCTACAGAGACCACGCACCCTGGAGCCTGTGCACCACAACTAGAGAGAGAAAACGTGCACGCCACAACTAGAGAGAAGCCCGCACACCACAACGAAGAGCCCACGCGCCGCAACGAAAGATCCCACATGCCTCAACAAAGATCCCGTGTGCTTCAGCTAAGATCCAATGCAGCCAAAGATAAATAAAATAAATAATAAATAAATCTTTAAAAATAAAAAAAGGGATAGCCAAGAAAGACTGAAGATGTGACAATGTGATGAGAAAACTGGTTTTTATATTCTCAGTTATCTCCTAAAGGGATAGTTTTAATCATACCACTTTATTAGATATATATACTAGGTATATATATATATATACACGCACATATACACCTTATAGATCTATATCTTATACACACAGACATACATACAAACTATATATTAACACATACTTATATTTCATATATTTATGAAGCATATGTTATATTTATATTTGTCTTTGTGCAAAATTGAGAGAAGTCTAGTATATCCCTAAGTCAAAGGAATGCAATTACTAAACATTTTATGAAAAATTATTGGGCTCTTCATGCAACTTCAAAATGAAATCAACTAAGTATCACAGTCCCTTAGGAATCAAAGACAGTATAAAACAGGTTTGGATTTGTTCACTGTCCCATGAGTCGGAGAGCACTTAGTCAAATTTCAAGATGCAAAATATTACACAATGGAAATATAAGGCTTCCAAAATAATTATTTGTCCTCCAAAAGTACCGCTTAATAGGTTCAAGGGAAAATTAAGTCTAGAAGCCACCTACTCTGTCAACTGATTTTGAGTACAGTACTCAAAAATTTATTGAATAGACTGATTGCTCAGGAAAAAAACATTTCTATTGCAATGTAAGCTATACTCTTTTGAAAAACAGGAATTCATGGGGCTTCCCTGGTGGTGCAGTGGTTGAGAGTCCGCCTGCCGATGCAGGGGACACAGGTTCGTGCCCCGGTCCGGGAGGATCCCATATGCTGCAGAGCGGCTAGGCCCGTGAGCCATGGCCGCTGAGCCTGCGCGTCCGGAGCCTGTTCTCTGCAACGGGAGAGACCGCAACAGTGAGAGGCCCGCGTACCGCAAAAAAAAAAAAAAAAAAAAAGAATATGTCACACAGAGATAAGTAATTTGAAAATTAATAAAGCAGGACACGGGATATAGAGGGTAGGAGGTCTCACTGCTAAGGGCTAAGGTGTCCTCTGAGCAAAGACCTCAGTGGAGTGAAGGCCTGCACCTTTCAGGTACACATGGGGAAACGAGTCCCACGTACAAGGCCATCAGGGGCACAAGCCGAAGACACGGTGGCCTTGGCGTGTTTTAGGAACAGCTAGGAAGTCAGCACCAGCCCTGAGAAGCCCAGAGGGAATCAGAGCAGAGAGAGACGCCACGGTGAAATCATGTGGTCAAGCTGTGGGACTGACGCTGGATCTCATCCTGAATGGGATGGAAAGATCGGGGGTTCTTAGCACTCACAATACATTCATCACGAAGTTAAAACATTTTCCTAAAATGCTTAATGCAGATATATATTACCTTTTGGAGAAATATTCAATAGTAATTCCACATAACTTGAGTAAAAGATGTTTATTACAACTTGTACCAAGAGGCCATTGACAAACAAGGACCTCGTAGCTCATCTTACTTGATGTCCCACAGGCAGTGACTCAACTGTGAAGCCCTGTCTGTTCTAAGTCATGGTTTCTGGGTACACTGGCTATACAACTTTATTTACTGAAAAATCCCACCCTGTTCCTCTTATATCTGTGTGAGACACACACACACACACACACACACACACACACACACACACACACACACACACACACACACACACACGAGACTACCTAGAATTCAAATGACACCTCAGATTCCACCGCTAATGTTTCCATTTCTAGATTTCACTCAAACACAACCACAACTGCCGCTTTTCCAGTGATGAGTATTACAACTTCGCTAGACAATAATCTTTAAATCAAAAAATAATTATACGTCATCCCTCTTAAGTTACTCACACAAAATAGTGGGCATTAATTTTATGTGTCTAGAATATCAGCTTTTCCTTTCACTTCAGTGATAAACATATTCATTTTGGCATTTATTTCTAAGGACTTCAGTGATAAGACATCTAATTTAACGTCTACTTTCAAGGGCTTTGTGTGTCAACCCGGGCACACCAGATAATTTCATTGCTTTAGCTCTATCTAGAGGGCACTGGGGGAGAATTAACTGAACATCTGTGGTGCATTACTCATTGCCCAGGGCCATCAAGAATATATCCCGCATATACTGTATAAAGGCTAATAGATTTTTCTTTTCCTCCGCCTTTCCTTTTTGGCTTGCTTGTTTGTTTGCTTAGACTGGTAAACCTCAGACACCATATCACCTGGTGACGAGTCTGAATGACTAGGACACAGTTGAGCGCGTGTGACCTCATAAGGAGACTCCTTGGTAATACCCTCACTTCTGTCAATGTGCCAGCATTTCTCGTGACCTTCTCGTCATCTCCAAGGATTTATTTACATAATCAATTGATCAACTGTCTCAGGTAGCACATTCCTCCTAAACAAAGACCAACATCTAGTATTCTAAAAAGCTTTTACTTTCCTTAAACTTCAACTGCTTTCTCTGAACTTTTAAGCACGTATGTGTATGCATATTAATTTATTAATCCCAAGTTTAAATCAGGGAAACAGAATCACGTTAGTCAAGACACTTAGGGAATCTTACAACGGGTTTCATATAACCTGTGGTGTCATCAGTGCGTGCATGTGCGTGTGTGCACACACACGCGTTAACAACCTGAAAATGTCCTCTACTATAAACAGTTTAAGTTCCGCAGCCTAGAATTTTCAAAGGCTCGATTCACCTTCAGCAGAAACGAGAACTTAGAAAATTAGCCAAGTGCCCACTGTGCGTGAGACCCTCTGATGGGGATTTACATACATTCTCCTACTTCATCTAATGCCACTGCACCACCATCGTCCTGTCTTGCTTCCTACAACAATCTCTTGTTTCCCTTTTATTTCTTCTCCACGTTGCAGCTCAGTGAACTTCTGGAAGAGGATAGAAAAACTTGCACCTGATCACGCCAATCCCTGGCCAGGAGCCTGTCAGGGACCCTCTTTACCGCAGGGACAGGTTCACACCTCCGACCACTGCACGCACCTCTTCTCCTTGTGATCTCTGCACACCCCTCTCAGCTCATTCTCATGCCACACCCTGTCTCTCTCTCTCCTCTGCCTCTGCTATTACTTCCTCCTAGCAGGGCGCCCCTGGGCTGCCTAATTCCTGAGCTCCCCTCCTGGAGGTGAGACGTTGTCGTCAGAGGTTCCTGTGTCACCCAGAGCTCAGCCGCCCCTTACAGCAGCTGCTGCTCTGAACATCCCAGCCTTCCCGGAGTTAAGTCCAAAAGGGAGCACGGCTGCCTTTCCTTCACCCTTTCCCTTGCCTCAAAGGGCCTGAAATACAGTCTGTGCTGAACAGACACACACATCACTGAACGATTAAGCCGAGTTTAGAGCTGAGGGTACTGAGGCCGAGAGAAAATGAATTAGGATGGCCTCTCCTGTCCTAATTCAACAGCCACTCATTTCTGCCAGCAATTACAGGTAAGACTACCAGAATAAAGCGAAATGACGAGGAATAGAAGAAGGAGGAGATTATACTAAACCTAGGCTAACAGTAAGCATAGTTAAGCAATGTATTCAGTTTGGATTTCCTCCAAGTCAGGACAAAACTTGTGGACTCAAAACTTTTTGAGTTCCTGTCTGTATAGATTCCAACAGAGGAGCCTGGCACGTGAAGAGTGTCTGAACTCTCCTCAGAATTGTAAGATTCATTCATCTACTCAATTATTTAACAAGTATTCACGGACCGACTGCAACGAGCCAGGCATAGTTATAGGAGCTCGTTATCAGGCAATGATGGGCACTGGCAAAGCCCTGCTCCCTGGAATTTTTCCTTCTGGAGGCAGGAGGCTTCAGGGTGGAAGGTGAAAGAAGCCATAAGTAATGATAAACAAATAAAATAAATGTAGATATCATCAGTACTATATAGAGAATACTAAAGGGGGCGGGGGGAGTGATGCAATGGACCATGATAGCTGGGACTGGCGAGACTACTTAGACGGGGCACTGGGAAGGCTGCTCTGAGAAAGTGATATCCGAGATGAGAGGTCAATAAACACAAAGGATCCAACCAAACGCGATCCGGGGGAGAGCCCGACAGATGGAAGGAATAGAGGGCAAAGGCCCCGAGGGAGGAAGAACCTGGGGATGCTCAGGAAACGAAACCAAGTTCAAGGTTACTGGAGTGCAGAGGGGTAAAAGCAAGCTCAGAGTAGTAGGAACCAATCCTACTACAAAGGAGGCTTGTTAAGGGCAATGGGAAGCCACTGGGCTTTTAAACAGGAAACTAACAGGATCCAGTAACGTTTTCCAAATTATTCTGGCCAGTGAATGGATAAAGAAGATGTGGTACGTACAGACAATGGAATATAACTCAGCCATCAAAAAGAACGAAATAATGCCATTTGCAGCAACACGGATGGACCTAGAGACTGTCATACTAAGTAAGTCAGATGGAGAAAGACAAATACCATATGATATCACTTATATGTGGAATCTAAACTATGGCACAAATGAACTTATATATGAAACAGAAACAGACTCACAGACTTAGAGAGCAGACTTGTGGTTGCCAAGGGAGAGGCTGGCTGGGGGAGGGAAGGAATGGGAGTTTGGGATTAGCAGATGCAAACTATTATATATATGATAAACAACAAGGTCCTACTTACAGCACAGGGAACTATCCTCAATATCCCATGACAAAGCATAATGGAAAAGAATAAGAATGTATATATGTGTATGACTGAGTCACTGTGCTGTACAGCAGAGATGGGTACAACATTGTAAATCAACTGTACTTCAATAAAATAAATTTCTAAAGAAAGGTAAATCATTATGTCCAGGTGGTGGGGAGGGAGAATAGAGATGGGGAGAGAGTCAGGATGGAGTGGGCTGTGCCTTTGGGACCACAGCAAAACAAACTTAACAGCTTTCAAAACCTAACCTGGTCATGTTTACAGGGGCCTCTGCAATCAACTGCTTAACTTTCTCAAAAGATAAAAGCCCATCTACGTAAAGTTCCATCAGGGCGATCACCTATGTGTCACTGATCGCTACAACACTTTAGTAATTAGTTCTGGCCTCCTCTAAGTTATGTGGGTACCTGACGAAATTTCCCAGGTACAAAGGGTCAGATTATAAAAATATTCAACTTCTTACAGAGTGGTAATTTATTAAATATACTAACAAGATGAATACTTATTTTGACCAAGTTCCTAACCAGCGATTCGCATTAGGAGGTCATAAATTATAATATGAAATTGTAGAAACAATACATGGCTATATCCAAGCAGTTTGTGTGACCCAAGAAATCATCGTAATTCCTTGTAGCTTAATTTTCTCACCAGTGTGGAGTAGACATAACAAGGTCTATCCTGCCTGTCTCACAAGGCAGCTCTGAGAACAGACGACCAACGTGAAAGAACTCTAGTAATATAAAGCATTATGCAAATGCAAGTTTTTGTATAGTACAATTATAGACCTGGAAGGATTTTTAGGGATTTATTTAGCATAATCTCATTTCTCAGTTGTGGGAATTGATGTCAAGAAAAATGAACTCGTTATGGCACTGTCAAAACTTGAATCCAGATCTTACTTTCATATAATAAAAAAATTAATTGGAATATTTTCCAAATTTTCTACAATGTAAATTGTGGCATTATTATTTTTAAACAAGTATTCTGAAAAATAAATACTAAAAAGGAAAAGTAAATTGGAATTCATTATTAATGATCTATTATGTTGCATAAACCAAAATTAATTTTAACCTCAATTCCATGATTTATGTATATTAAGACAAACGCTCTTAGAAAAGCGTGTAACTTTCATAATGTTAGCCAGTCAAGGTCCCACCATGTAAAAACACAAGCAAGTACCTTGACCTGGTTTGGGCACTGAATTATACTGAAGGCCTTCAAAGATAGTTTGATCTTTCATATAATCCATATTAATATTCCTTCTAGGTAGAATGTCCAAATGCCTAAAACTTCGTATCAGCCAAAATTCCTAAACAGTTATCCCAGAAAGTTTTAGCTGCTTAGGTGAATAATATGTATTTCCTTATTTTATGTAAATGTTAAAGAACTACATGACTTACTATAACAAAATGCTGATAGTTAGCAATGTTAATCCTAATTTATCATTACGATTGCTAATGTAAATATGCCTTCAGTCTTTAGACCCTATTCAGTTTCATCTAAGTCTATCTAGCCATAGGGGGGACAATATCTTCTCAAGGGGAAACAATTATCTACTCATTCTGATGTTTGTCCATATCTGCCTTACTGTACTTTTTAGTAAATCATCTCTCACACATTCAGTAAATATGTACTAAATGGCTTTTTCATGGTAAACATATCCTAGACACGCCAGGTTAAGTGCTGAATCTCACGGATGAAGTCCCTGCTTTCATGAGGCTCACGCTTCAACGAGAGACACTTAATAAATAAGCAGTAAAAACATAAACAACAGCAAGAACAACATAAACATAATAATAAATGCTAGGCAGATACTTCTTAAAATGTGCTGTAGGGCTTCCCTGGTGGCGCAGTGGTTGAGAGTCCGCCTGCCGATGCAGGGGACGCGGGTTCGTGCCCCGGTCCAGGAAGATCCCACGTGCCGCCGAGTGGCTGGGCCCGTGAGCCACGGCCGCTGAGCCTGCGTGTCCGGAGCCTGTGCTCCGCAACGGGAGAGGCCACAGCAGTGAGAGGCCCGCGCACCGCAAATAAATAAATAAATAAATGTGCTGTAACAGAAATGCCTGCGTGGCTACCCCAGACTGGCCTGGCAGGAGACTCCCCTGCACCTGGGATCGGAGCGTCTAGGAACAGGCCAGGTGAAGGCCACAGGAGACTGAATTCGGGCAAAAAAGAACAACCTGTGGAGACTCCATGGCTTGGTCCGTTCTATGAACATAAGGAAGGTCGAGGAGCTGAGGGAAGTGGCTAAGAGAGGAGACCAAGATGAGCCCAATTCATGCACAGCTTTGCAGGGAGGGCGGATTTTATTCTAAGCACTGGAGAATTTTAAAAGAAATGACATGGTCTGGTTCTGCTTTTTTAAGATACGGTGGGTTAGCAGGAGGGAGGGATAAACAAGACTTGAGGAAGGGCACGGAGTCTGGGCCACCCGAAGAACCAAAGATAATTCGCAGGTCTGGGGTCTTCATCTCTCAGTAAATGGTAACACTAAGGATGGTGAGGGGAGGAAACCTGGAGAACCATGAGTGTCTGCGGCCTGCCTGGCTGGTTGGGTTGGTGGTTGGGAGAACACGCAGAAGTCATATTTTGGCCGTGTCGAGTCCGAGGTGACAACTCTACTCAAGGCTCTGTAATGGCCTATATGGGAAAAGAATCTTTAAAAAAAAAAAGAGTGGATATATGTATTATACGTATAACTGATTCACTCTGCTGCTCCCCTTGAAACTAACACAATATTGTCAATCAACTCGACTCCAATAAAAAGTAAAAAAAAAAAAAAAAAATCCGAGGTGACAACCTCACAGTATCTCGTGGGCAATGGAATAAACAGTCTTGAATTTTGATTATAATCAACCAGCGGATGTCTGGTTTGTGGGGGGGAAACTTTGTAAAAGTTTTCACCTGCTCGTTAAGTGCTTCCAGGTTAATATTAGTACATACAAAAATAATAATAAATGATGGTCAAGATGGTTATGATAATGAGGAAGAGGATATTTTGATCCATCCTGTGATGAGCTGATGATTCTTGAAATCAGCAAACAGATGGGGTAATAAGAGGTAAAAGGTCTCAAGTTTTCTGTCCCTTTTGAGCTAAGCCATTAACTGTAAAGGTGTTAGATACATACTAGCAAAAGCATGACAAAAGAGCCCCACAAGGGGCTTCCCTGGTGGCGCAGTGGTTGAGGGTCCGCCTGCCGATGCAGGGGACACGGGTTCGTGCCCCGGTCCGGGAGGATCTCACGTGCCGCGGAGCGGCTGGGCCCGTGAGCCATGGCCGCTGAGCCTGCGCGTCCGGAGCCTGTGCTCCGCAATGGGAGAGGCCACAGCAGTGAGAGGCCCGCGTACCGCAAAAAAAAAAAAAAAAGAGCCCCACAGGAATGTAAAACAAGAATTCAATTATATTTTAAAGTAAAGTTAGCTTCAACATCTAGGATTTTGCTCATAGACTCTTTTAAAGAACTTGAGAAACACCTAGTGGCCTCCTCCTAATGTATGAACCTAATAAAAGTTCAGCTGAGGTATGAACTTGGTTAGATGTTTGCTATCTCACTTAATGTGCCTGTATAAATGAAATCAGTTCCTTAATGCCTTCGGTTTTATCAACAGGATTAAGAAACCTCCTGAGATAGAAATCTACTTCCTCTCATGTATCAATTCAGAGAACTCACTTGAAGATTAGAGTCGAGAAACACGAAGTAGTAACCAAGACACCAATGACAAAACCTATCGAGCAAACCAGATAAACCCTAATTTCTCTTGTGTGGCCTCCTGCCTTGAAGGCCATGGTCCTCTCTGTTACTGTCTGATGCATATAAGCTAGATACCTTCCCATCAAAGTAGATATATGCATATCCTAACATATGAATGAACAAGGCTTATTCTAATGTATTCTACCAACGATGGGAAACTGGGGAATGAGAAATATATTCCAATTATAGAAACGTGGAGAATAAACCGTGAAGTTTTGGAGGTGAAAAATCATCTCTAGTCCATGCAGAAATAGTGAATTAAGACGTCTTTAATTCCAAAGTGAATAAGTGACAAGGCGAAAGGAAGGGAAAGGTGACACATGACACAATGGCCAAGAATTCCAGTTACTGATGGTTCAGATCTTATAAGACGTTTTGAAAGGAATGGAACAAAACAGTAAGATTTAATCACCTTTAACTCAGGGGAGGGGGGATGGGGTGTCGAACTGAATGAACACCTGAGAAGTCAGGTACGACACATCCCCATAAGGACACTGCTTCACTAATCTCAGTGCCAATGACTGGCTGTGTGTGTGTGTGTGTGTGTGTGTGTGTGTGTGTGTGTGGCAGGGATGGGGAATAGGGTGACAATTAACTACATCCTTAATATTTCCAATCTGAATCCTCCTTAGGGTGGTGAGAACCACCAGGTACCTTAGGAAAAAGTCTTGAAGTGTTCTATTTCACAGTTCCTGAAGGCCCCCTGGGGTGATGTGTGTAAGAAGCAGCTTATGTAAGTGTCTTCCTCGAAGTCAGGGGTGGGACCGGAAAACACTGGCGACGTGAGGAGAGCATGTTTAGCTGATACGGTTAATACACTCCTGCATCAGAAGAAGGGCAGGGCCCTTTCCCAGCTGATTTGGGGAGAACGGTTCTGAAAGAACAATGGCTATTCTGGTGCAGATGCTGTGGGGAGTAAGAAAAGGGGCCAATAAAGCCAGATTCAGGAGATTTCATGCCACTTCCCAGTAAAGAAACTTTAGCCTGAAGTTGGTCACTTCTCTTAAATTGAAATATCAGTGATTCCACTGAGGAACAGCATGACGTGCAGTGTATCACACTTAGCATACAAGAATGGCAGCGCTCACACCTCCTCTGGCACTGAGTCTCAATTTTGATGGCATGCAAATTTTGGGGAGAGGGAGAATGAACTCATGGCTCAAGAATCTGGCAACTGCTTGGATTTCACTGTAAAGAAGCATCATTAAGAAGCTAGGAATCTGAGTCACTTAATATCAGGCTTCAGCTAAATTCTTAAATGGTTACATAACACCACTAATTTTTAAGAACAAGAAAGGGTTTTTTGTTTTTTTTTTAATGTCAGGGCTTTAGGATTTCCTCTGTTTTTCATACTACAAAAATGTCCTGTCTGACCCTTCCATATATGTAGATATTGCTTATTGCTTTTTTCTTGACGAATGAAAGATGAAAGCTTTCTGCATCTTCAGATACAACCCATCATTAACCTGACTCTCCAAGCTCACGACTTTCTTTAGGTTAAGTAACTCATCTCTCTATGATAATACTTCATGTTTACAAAATCAGGGAAAATATGAAGAATTCCACTGCAATAATTAAAATGTCACTGAGATCCCAGCTGGTTCACACACTATCAAAAAACTGAATTAACAATTATAAACCACGCCTCAAATCCTGGAAGCTTCACAACACACAGATAACACATCTGAATGAATAACAAAAGTTTTCACTCAAGCTGTGACATGTTGACATGAAGTAGAAATAGATTTTAAATTTTGGAAAATGAATAAAGGAAATTTTTGAAAATTCATTTAAAAAATCTTTTGAACTTCTATATGAATATCTTCCCAAAATTAGCTATAGTAAAATCAGAAAAACAAACATATCAGTTCTATGCTTATTAGTAACCAAAGGCATCCTTTCTGTGAGAACAAGTAACACAAACAACTAACATTAATTTGCTTAGGCTGCAAGAGCTTCTTTTCCCAGAATTTTTAAAAAGATGAAAAAACAAAACAGATAAAAGAAGATATCATAACTTAATACATGACACTGTCTAGAGCAACCAGAGCAAATAACCATGTTCTTCTTACATACTCAGCATTAAATTATCTTTCACAAAGCAAAAGGCATTTTTTGAACCGATAAAGCAATATGTACAGTTAGAGGGACAGAACTCCCACATCCTGGCCTTTAAATTGTTCTTCTTATGAGACAGCAGCATTTATGAGCCCATAATGACTATTTTAAATCCCCTGAATCACATCGCAATAGAAAAACACTGTGTAGCATGCTGTATAATGGCATATTTAAATATGACCCAAAATTCCACACTTGTATAATCTATATTAAGTTGTGAGCAAATACAGGCATTTCTACCTTGATCGTTTCTCTAAGCAAAGGTTAACTAGAAGGGCCAGCCTTAGGAAGAAATAGAATACATACCATGATATAGTCTCTTTCGTTAGAAACGGCAAGAAGAACAGATTTAAATTAAGACTTGGTGTATAAAAGCTGAAAGCATAGAATTTGTATCCACATAATGAACTGATGTCTCCTCTAAAGACGTCAGATTGCTGTTCAGCTAAACTATCTAAAAATACCTCGTTGCAAACACAGACACACACACACACACACACACGCGTGCGCGCGCGAAATGACTACAAAGACAGGTCTTACTAAGCAGCTCTGCTTGCACAAAATCACTTAATAAGTGGGGAAAATTTTTTAAGTACTTGTGAAAAATTGAACAGGAATTTTTCTTAGCAACGATGATCTTTTATGAGCTATTTTGAAAACCAGTACCAATTTGTAAAAAGTAGTTACTGATGGACCTTAAAGCAAATCATAATTGATCTAAAGATGTCCAACAGAGAATCATGTTCTATGAACTTAAAATTAGATAAGGGAAAATACACGTCTGAATCACTGTCAACATTCTATTTAAAAACCAAAAAAGGGAAATCTTCTGGCTGGAAAAGTGGGAATCTAGTTCACGGATGCCACTGTGTGCAAGGTCCTGTGCCATATATGGAACCCCCCAGAAGCAACCTGAGGTAGGCGTCATGAACAGCGCTTTACGGACTAGGAAAATGGTTCAGAACATTCAAGTCATCTGTTCAATGCCACACAGCTACACAGAGGAGATAGGTCTCCAACCCACAAAGGGCTGACCCTGGAGTACTATAATCTAATGTCGATAACTGACACCCACATAGGCTTTAGAGTTTGCAAAAAGACTCTGAACACATTAACTCTTTTTATATTTTCCTCCTTTAAACCTCAAGTTTTTCATCTGTAAGACTGGGAGAATCTCACTTGGCTCCTAGTATCATTTTGATGATTGAAGAAAATAATATATGTAAAACACTTAGTAAAATAATGTAGCTATTACCATAATCATTTAAATTCATGCTGTGGGGAGAGTGGTATTATAATCATGATCTCCGCTGTGAACTGAGAAAACAGGAACTTCAAGACGTCAGATGACTTGCCTCATGCTGCAGAGCAACTAAGCCCGTGCACCACAACTACTGAGCCCGCATGCCACAACTACTGAGCCCACACGCCCAGAGCCCGTGCTCCGCAACAAGAGAAGCCACTGCAGTGAGAAGCCCACGCACCGCAGCGAAGAGTAGCCCCCAGTAGCCCCTACTCGCTGCAAACTAGAGAAAGCCCACACGCAGCAACGAAGACCCGATGCAGCCAAAAATAAATAAATACATACATACATACATACATAAAATTTAAAAAAAACGACTTGCCTAGTAGCTGCGCAGCTAGTCAACATCAGAACAAGGACTCAAAGCAAGGTCTCGGTACATATTTTATTGTTCTACTATCCAAAAAGCTAGCTGAAGTAGTTCCTTCCTTCCTAGTACTATGGGGAAAGGCTCACAGTTGAAATGAAGGGGATTTTGCTTTAAATGTCCTCATCAGCACGCCCGACGGTGTCAGGCACTGGGCAGCGGTCATAAGTGAGTTTTGCTGCACGTGACACTTTCGTGTGCCTCCCTTTTGCTCTCAGGCTCAGGCTAACACTTCAAAGACACTTGTCAACTTTACTATAAAGCAGTTGTCGGCAATATCTTTTTTCCACAGCATCTTTGGATGACACTTGAAGGAGGGAACAAAATAGAGAGAAGCACTAATACGTAGTAATGAATATATCCATGGCTAACACAGCCAGTACTTGATACATATGCCTTGAAGGATGCTCTCTAACCCTGCCTGGGATGAGGAAGCCCCGCCCACCCTCCTCCTTACAAAGGATGGCTACTGAATCCAGGGCCAGTAGCAGAGCCAAGACAAACTGTTCTTTTTTTTTTATATTGGAGCACAGTTGATTAACAATGTTGTGCTAGCTTCAGGTGTACAGCAAAGTGATTCAGTTACACATATACACGTATCTATACTTCTTCAGATTCTTTTCCCATATGGGCCAGCACAAAACATTGAGTAGCGTCCCCTGTGCTATACAGTAGGTCCTTGGTGGTTACCTATTTTAGATATAGCAGTGTGCACACGTTAATCCCAAATAAGTAAGACAAAGACAAGTATCATATGATATCACCTATATGTGTAATCTAAAAAAAGAATGATACAAATGAACTTATTTACAAGACAAGACTGTTCTTTTTTTTTTTTTTTTTTTTTTGCGGTACGCAGGCCTCTCACTGCTGTGACCTCTCCCGTTGCGGAGCACAGGCTCCGGACGCGCAGGCTCAGCGGCCATGGCTCACGGGCCCAGCTGCTCCACGGCACGTGGGATCTTCCCGGACCGGGGCAGGAACCCGTGTCCCCTGCATCGGCAGGCAGACTCTCAACCACTGCACCACCAGGGAAGCCCCAAGACTGTTCTTAATGCAAGGAGAAGCATCATCACTGGATACCAGGTCACTTCACGATGGCCGTGTGAAGTACAGCCCCCTACAAGTCATAGCTATGTTCCACAGTCCCAAGGATATGTGTTACAGCGATAAAGGCTAAAGAGATGTCAAAATTGTAATAAAGATGGACCTAATTATTATTCACACCTGTATTTTAAATGTCTAAGTGCTGCTAGGTCTGTCTGGCTGAGAAAACTCTTTCATCTGGCTATATGCTAAAATTAGCTCCTTATGAATTACTTATCTACCTGGAAACAAATGAAGACAGCAATCATATCACCCAAACAGTAAGTCAGAAACAGGATCCTTTTCTATAGTCAAGTCTAAAAACAGAGTAATTGTGAAAGACCTCTGGAGAACCACACAGATGGGAAATGTCAGATAAGCATGGTGACCTTCCTGTAAAAAGTTGCATTAACAAGAGAAAACTTTCATGTAAAGAGTTATTCTTCAGTACAAAACTGTATTCTTACCATTCTGGCCAAACTTGAAGGGTTTATTTCCTTCAACATCAAAGCACTCTATATTCTATGGTAAGAATGGTAGTTACTACATCACGCATAAGAAATCCCTTTGAAACTTACACTAAAGAAAATCAACTGGGAATGTAGGGGGAGGAATAACCTGTTCTCAAACTGTCTGATGAGAATTATAATCCACGGGACACACAGAAAACAAGGAATTGGTCCAATCCTCGGCAATGATGTAGGATAAGCAAATTTAGGTATTTCATGTAGCTTCCAAAAATAGATCTGCATGGGCACACGTGTGTGGGTGTGTGTGTCTGCACGTACAAGGAGAGACTGCCACTGGCTCCACCATGTATTAGCTGTATTACTTTAGGAAAGTTACTTTACCGCTCTATGCCTTAATTTCTTCATATATAAAAAGGGGATATACTTCTATTGTAGAACATCGCCTAAGAACACAGAAAGCCTTCCACTTTAGCTAATGACATTATTGCTACTGTTTTTTTACTCTAATATTGAATAATCAACGGAAGGTTGCTTGCTGAGTATGGAACTGTAGAGAAAACAAAGCGAATCAACTCAAGGACACGTCGTCTAAGCAAAGGGAAAACCTAACACACAGTCTCTGACCCACCTGCGTGACAGATTTAATTCTCCTTACCTTCTGGATAAACGACATCTTTAAAAGACCTAAGAACTGTGCCTGTGATGGGCCATGCATCGCTCTAAGCCTTTACAGATTTTACCTCTAATCGTCACACAACCATTTATCTCCATGTGACAAAGGAGGATTCCATGTAATAGAAAAGCTAAACACTTAGCCAGCATCACACAGCGAGTGGCGAAGCCAGAACATAGACCCGGGCTCCTGGCTCTGCAGCCTCGCTCTGACCATGAGGCTACAGTTCTTATTAATCCCTTCCCTTCGTGTAACAAGGGTTACAGCTGGTCAGATGACAGCCTTCATGATCACAGGTACAAACTATTTCCCACACTGGGTTGTGTGTACAGACAGGTCTCTAGGAGCAGCATCGTCTTCTCACTGAGAACCACCCCCCCTCAACCCAGCCCCTGTAAGTCCTGGGAGGTCCCGCAGATCCCTGGGTAGTTATTGGGTTGGCCAAAAAGTTCGTTCGGGATCCCCCCATAACGGCTGGGGAAACCCGAAGGAACTTTCTGGCCAGCCCCAATATTTCAGTGTATTTCAGGATTCGGTAGGTTCCTACCTACCTACCCTCTGGGGTAGGACCAACAGCATTCTATCAATGGTGAGAGTGTGGCATTGAACATGAGAGCAGGGCACCTCCAACCCCGCTTCACCTTGGGCTTCTACTCTTCTATCAGGATGACTCTGGTGCTCCACTTAAAACCTCCAAATCCATCTGCCTGAAACGCCCTTGCCCCCCACGTCCAACCTTATGCACCTGGTGGGCTCCAGCTGCCCGGCACATTCCCTGCCCACCCCACCCCCATCCATAAGACTCCGGGCCTGTGTCAGCGGGTCGCTCTCTGCTACTAGTCTGTGAGCAGGTCTAAGACAGGAGCCAAGACGTCCTCACACTCAAATACTCGAGACCAAACACAGAACACAGTTCCCTCCAACAAGTCATCTGGCATATCTAGTTCCACAACTGTAAGCCCACTACTCTTACTGTAATATACAGATATGGCTACATTAAGCACACCATTATACTAACGCAGCTAATAGTACATTTCACAGATTCTAAGGTGCACAGCTTCTTTTTAAATTTTAACATCTTTGAAACCGGGATCCGTCTTACAGTCAATGAAAAGAAGATCCTGGGTCCTTGGAAGTCAAGTGAACTAACCCCCAGTGCCTTGCACTAGCCAACTATGGGCAGATTAAGAGATGGTGTGACTACCAGCCACCCTAAAGGAAGCCCTAACACAAAGCCCAGACTTCAGAAACCAAAATCGGGAACACGGTTATCCCACATCACACTTTTACTTCCTTACATTTTACTGTTGATGGCTTTCTAACTACTACATAAATCGACAGCATGAGGCCAAAGCTCTCTGACTTGATATTCAAAGGCCTCTGCTTCATCAACCTGCATCTCCCAGCTGCCCCTCCATGCCGGCCACGCCAGCCATACCGATCCACTCACTGTTCCTTTCTTAAAAAAAAATAAATTTATTTATTTATTTATTTTTGGCTGCATTGGGTCTTCGTTGCTGCGCATGGGCGCACGGGCACATGGGCTTTCTCTAGTTGCGGTGAGCGAGGGCTACTCTTCGTTGTGGTGTGCGGGCTTCTCATTGCGGTGGCTTCTCTTGTTGGGAGCTCGGGCTCTAGGCACACGGGCTCAGTAGTTGTGGCACATGGGCTCAGTAGTTGTGGCTCGCGGGCTCAGTAGTTGTGGCTTGTGGGCTCTAGAGTGCAGGCTCAGTAGTTGTGGCGCACAGGCTTCGTTGCTTTGCGGCATGTGGTATCTTCCCGGACCAGGGCTCGAACCTGTGTCCCCTGCACTGGCAGGCGGATTCTTAACCACTGCGCCACCAGGGAAGTGCCCCACTCACTGTTCCTTAATTGTACACAGACACTTTCGATTCACTGCTTTAGCTCATTCCTCTTGCCTTGCAAAAAGCCCCGTTTTCTTTTCTCTTTACACCTCGCTTGTCTCCTACCCCTGTTTGTGGCACAGCTCAATTCTTATTTCCTTCTTCATCTACTTGAGTCACAAATGACATTCCTGCCAGGGGGCTCCTATGTATTTTTTTGGTCCTACTGCTCACCCAGCATTTAAATATATGTTACTTCCAACCAGAGGCAAAATTTTCAAACCATATTTTTAAATCACTTTTATAGAAATCTAGATAAAACCCACAAGAAAACATTCAAAATATATTGTTTCATTATTAATTTTCTCTTTTCAAAAGGCAATAGGTAGAATATATAATTTCAAAATGGACAAAATTAAACTGAGATTAAAAAAGGACAAGAGTAACGTTAATAACTTTCTGTAATTTTAAATTAATTTTACACTAATTTTTAATGTATTTCTTTTAATCCACAGACTTTTCATATCAGTACAGACTTACTTCTTACTAGCTACTAATTTAAAAAGTACTCAGTTTATTTTGACACTTTATTCCACTAATATTGAAAGACACTTTTGTTAAATGAGAACTACAGCCTCTATTCTCCTCTTCTATTCAAAGACAGACCTTAAGTAGTTTCTTGCTCTGAGAAAAAACTGAGAGGCATTTAGGTTACCCACAGCTCTTTTTCTAGAACAAAATGAACTTTTCATTTAATATCACTACTATCAACTTCTGTGATGTTTGCTTCTTCAAAGACATTCTTTAAATCTTACTTATATCAGTTTGTTAATTTTTTTCGGGGGGGGGGGCAAAACGAAAACAGGATAATGAAGGGGAAAGAAGTCTGGAAATATGCCCAACCAGAAGGAACACAAAGGATTTCAGTGGTAAAAGACATGCTATCCAGTGGAATGGGAAGAGGAAAGGAATGTTGTCACAGGTGTTTATATAAATATTTTCTTTAGCTAAGCTATTTGAAAGTTCACTTCTTTTTCTTTTGACATTTTAATGTTGACTTTTTGTATCTTAAAATTTTGCATCCACTTCAAGAAAAGCACAATGGTATGACTACAGTAAACTTTATTAAAATCACACTGGATTCTTTCTTTCCCATATTGGAATGGAATTCTAGCAGTAACTAAAGAAGGTTTTAAGTAAGTAACTTTTCCCTTAATTTTATGTATATATTATATATACTACATTATATATAATACATATATCATGTTGTATATTAATGTATATTATATGGCAAACTTTAAAACTATAAAGTAGACAAAGCGGTTCATGATAGTTACAACGTGTCTCTTAAATAAGTTGTCCTTAAATATACCTTCTACATATATTTGGGGGTTGGGAGAAATCTAGAACAAATATCAGTGCCAGATTTTATGCTATGGTATAATATAAACAACATTTCTGGGACTTCCCTAGTGGCCCAGGGGTTGGGAGTCCGCCTGCCAATGCAGGGGACACAGGTTCGAGCCCTGGTCCGGGAGGATCCCACATGCCGCGGAGCAGCTGAGCCCGTGTGCCACAACTACTGAGCCTGTGCTCTAGAGCCCATGAGCCACAACTAATGAGCCTGCGAGCCACAACTGCTGAAGCCCACGCGCCTAGAGCCCGTGCTCCGTGACGACAGAGGCCGCCGCAATGAGAAGCCCATGTGCCACAACGAAGACCCAACACAGCCAAAAATAAATTAATTAAATAAATTAAAAAAAAACATTTCTACAATAAGAGGCTATGTATCAAAATGTTACCAATGGTTTATCTGGGTAGTAAAATTGTGATTCTTTTTCTGTCCTTGTCTTCATCTGTTTTCTAGTTTTTCTTTAATAAACACATGTATAGCTACATATTTTTTAAAATTATAACTAATGAACAAAACTAATAAGGGACAAACCACAGACCAAACTGACACCTTAACAGTCATAACACAAAACAAGCACTGAAATTTAGCTTAGCTATTCAAAGGGTAACTCTTTAAATAAAATAGTTCCATATTTAGGTAAATGTTATCCCTAAAGTAGTATGATTTTGACATTTGATTGTTTCCCCAAGTGGAATGAATTTCAGTAAGAAATAGGAGGCCTTATACGTTAATATTAAGGTATTATATTCATATTTTTAAATTGCCATTTAAAATAAGCAAAGTATACTTTTAAGAAAACAAGTAAGTCTAAGATTAATTAGCCATAAAGAAAAAGTTAATTTCATCCTTCACATTCTCAATTACTGGAAACCTGACATGTAAATTGTGCTCATCATTCAACTTCTCCCAACCTCGCTCCATCCCCACCAACCCAGATGCTGTAGGTCCAGTGACCACAGAATCCTTCCAGATCCTTACTGACAACTTGAAGCAATCTTTTTCACCAATATTAAAGGTACTATGAACGTCTCGGTTTCAGAAAATTCAGAAAAACTACATGCCACGGCACTCCCACTTAACTCCAAATTTTTCTTAATTACTGAGAAAAGTAAAAAAGAGAGCGCTTTCACTATTAAAACTTAGAGTAAAAATGTCAGGTTGAACCCATTCTTTTTTTCCTAGCAGAATAGAGACAATCAAAGGTTACAATTCCACGCCTTTTTTACAGTCATGTTTCACTGTCTTTTATTATGAAAAGTGTGAAGTTGTGCACTAGAACTTAAAATTAGTGAAATGTTCACCTATCGGAGATAACCCATAATAAGGTGCTCCCTCATAATCTGTATTTTCAAGATCTTTAAATTAGAGCTGTAAGAAAATAAAATGGTTATCAGAGGAGGTTACACATATTTTCAGATATCTCTGAAAATTACCCTCTACCAATACATAACAGAATTCTAGCTTTTTCTACATACCTAAATTAGAGATGAGATTCTGGATTAATCATGTTTACACACACACACACACACATGCATGAAATACATGCATACATAAGGGGGGTATGTTTTATTTTATAATCAAACCAAGTCAATATTATAAACCAGTAATGTACTTCTTCGGAGTTCACGAAAGAGGAATATGTACCTTACTAACTCAGAAGTGTTTTTCAGATTGTCACTTTATTGATCAAAAACTGTAAAGTGAGTCCATGCCTATGATGTCTCTGAGAACAGCCTTTGTAATGAGCAGGTAGTGTAAGTGATAAAGAGGATGTGGTATTACTGATATGAAGTGAGGAGATTTGAAGCACGTGGGAAATATCTGTGTAATGACTTTACAGAAGAAACACTGATTAGGGCTTGACCGGTACGTCATGCGGATATGGCATGATCACAGACTGTACAAGCAAATAAGATCATTACGTATCATATACACACACGCCATGTGTGTATGTGTGTGTGTGTGTGTGTGTGTGTGTGTGTGTGTGTGTATATATATATATATATATATAGAGAGAGAGAGAGAGAGAGAGAGAGAGAGAGAGAGAGGGAGAGAGAGAGAGGGAGAGAGAGAGGGGGAGAAACACAGCATAACATAAAAGGCCCATGCTGGAGGTTTGGTCAACAAGAAGAAATGGCGGAGGTTGACAAGTGACCAGTTCTGCGTGGCCAGGGTGTTTCTAGACCGGCAGGGCCCAAGGGCCCAAGAGGCCAGCGTGCGTGCTACACTCTACGTGATTCAGTGCAGGTGCTCTCTTGCATCACCTCTTTACGTGCTTTAGCGTGTAAATGTGCATTTATGGTCTCTTGTATGTTTTTGAACAAGCTTCTTATCTATGTTCCCCAAAATAGACACTTTTACTTAACTCGTTCTGTGTAACGCCTAAGATAGTACTAACAGCCCTGGCATTTTAATACCGTACATGGAAACAACCACAAGCATGTGTCAGTCAGACCTCCGAAAATAAAGACCATTTCTTAATGATGAAGAGAAATGAGGACGTCAGAGAAAGCAAAGATCTTAGGACGAGGAAATTGAACAGAGACCTTGAGGAAATTTACTAACTTTCATTTAAATCACACACACACACACACACACACACACACACACACACACACTCTTGCACCCCGCTCTCCCTCACGAGTATATCTCTATGTATATAACAACACTCATTTTCTTTTGTTTAAAAAAATTTTTAAAAGCTCATAACTAAATCATAATCCAAATAAAATATATGGATAAAGATAAAATGGTCATTTGATCTAAGTAGAAAAAATTTTCAAAAGTTTAGAGAAGGGGCTTCCCTGGTGGCGCAGTGGTTGAGAGTCCGCCTGCCGATGCAGGGGACACGGGTTTGTGCCCCGGTCCGGGAAGATCCCACATGCCGCAGAGCGGCTGGGCCCGTGAGCCATGGCTGCTGAGCCTGCGTGTCTGGAGCCTGTGCTCTGCAACGGGAGAGGCACGAGGCCCGCGTACCGCAAAAAAAAAAAAAAAGTTTAGAGAAGATTGCTACAGACCTGACAGTAGTAAGTTGCCTTTTTTTTTCACTAGGTACATAAAGTAAGCACTAAAAGGTACTTCATTAAGGATTTAAATTAAATAAAAATAATTTTTACATGATTATTAAGCACAGGAAAAAAGAAGGAAACTCAACCAACACTCTTCAAAGAATTCTTAAACAGATTACCTGAATAAAATATTTAAGAGTATGGTCAGGTCTAAAATCAAGGAAATGGACTAAAGAAATTTCAGTTTATATTTCAGGGATAATTATATCTACATGACCAAATTTACAGAGTATTTATTTTGGTTTAAATTTAACATCAGTATTTCAAACATATAAAGTATGATATTTTAAATGAGAAATAAAACTGTAACTTTAGTCTTACTATGGTTAAATAGTTAAAGAAGAAATACTTGATATTCTAATAAGATGCATTTTGAGCATTCTTTTTTTAATTGATCATTCTCTTTTCCAACTAATCTTAATTGATTTTATTTTTATGTAGTCTATATTTAAATCGATCATTACCAAACAATGTTTAAAAGCAAGGATGGAAAGTCTGCTTCTTCTTTTGACTAAAAGTAAGGATTGTTCTTTAATATGTCCTACAATGAGATAGAGCTTTTTTCAATCTTATACACGCAAGTTGTGTATGCAATGCGTCGGCAAGTTCTTAAAATATATTTCTTTACTTCTAACAGGGTAAAAAGATCTATTATTTGTTGCCAGGGTTTCTTGGCCCAAATCCAAGGCAAGATGACCTTGTCCTTGAATAAAACAATAGGATATTGCTTCCTCTCAGGCCTCTGTTAGGTAGCACAGTGGAAAATCTCCCCAAGAGATAGTAAGAGATAGTTTATTTCATCTCGGGAAATATATCTGTCATAATAGACAAAATAAAGATCAGATAAAGAAGAGGTAGAGTCTTAACCCAAAAGAGGTGTAACTTAACACCTATGATTAATCTTGGTGCTATTTTCTACCCTGCTAAGGAAAATGCGTCAATCAAATTATATTAAAAAGACGCTCTACCCAATGTTTACAGACAAGGTCAGATTGTCATGGTAGGATGAAAGCAATTTTTTCAAAATTGAGTTTCCTTGAATCTTTTCTAGTTAAAGACAGGAGGAGGGTGGGAGGGAGAAGGAGGTTACACTCCTTCGCTGGATCTCCATATTATAGTCATTAATTTGTCAAGTGTCCTAACACCTTCCTCTCTGTCACCTGTGTTGACCTACTCTCGCTGACATAATCTATTCCAATAGTGATGATCTCATAACCTTCTAATTCCTTATATCTTTGGACCCTCACTTGCTATTCTTCCATCCTACAAAAGCCTTCTCTATTCTGTACTCTTAACAGTTGATAAAGAGTTCTGAATTCCAACCATATTCTTCACACCTGGTATGAGGAAGGGGGAGACTTCACTCCAGATACGATGTCTCATCTAACCGCAGAGACCAAAGCAATTACCACAATTAATAAAATGAAGAATTACATATTAAGTGGCACTAAATCATTATTCAGAGGAAGCAGAGATAAATATGAACAGAAACAAGGAGCAAATGAAAGTCAAGCACAGAGCACTGTAGGCTGAAAAATCGGAAAAGAAAAGGGGCCCTTAGCATCTGTAATCAGAGCACCTTGTCCTAACCGAAAAAAGCACAGTTGGGAAAAAAATATGCTCCTAAGCGAGAGAATGTAGATGACAGAGGTCCTCGGTGACCAACAGGAAGTCAGACTCATGAAACGATGACTTGTGGCTACAGACGAGCCAGGGCCAGTGTGGACTTCAGAGAGGTGGTCGTGAGCAGAAGTCGGGCTCCATGGCAGATGCAGACTCTACCAAAGCAGAAATGGGGGCGTGGAACAGCCAGGCTCAGGGCTGCCCACGGAGCACAGGTGGCCACGGTCAGGCCGTCTGAAGTTACAAAGGGAGAAGAGGAAGTTGAGGCATCAAGTTTATGCTTAAAGAGTTAAGCAGCAATTAAAAATGAGAAGGTACTGGGCTTCCCTGGTGGCGCAGTGGTTGCGAGTCCGCCTGCCGATGCAGGGGACGTGGGTTCAGGCTCCGGTCCGGGAAGATCCCACATGCCGCGGAGCGGCTGGGCCCGTGAGCCATGGCCGCTGAGCCTGCGCGTCCGGAGCCTGTGCTCCGCAACGGGATGAGGCCACAACAGTGAGAGACCCACGTACCACAAAAAAAAAAAAAAAAAAAAGGACAGAAGCTTATTGACTGCATCTATCAAATAGTTTTATAAAACTATTTTTTTAAGTTTTTAAAATAATTTTGATCATGATATTGTTGCCCTTTTACATGAACTTGGAATGTCTGTCACACATACCAGGAAAAACAAGAGTAGCCAAAGAAAAGCAAGCATGTTTTTCAAGTCGTGTATTCCAATAATTCACAGCAGCTCTGATAAGTATACAATCCAAACACCTGATTTAGACTAAATCTAGCCACAGAAGGAGAAGCAGTACAGGGTGGTGGTTAAAGCAGGGCTGTGAAATCAGACACACCTGGGCTCCAGTGATGGTTCCACCACTTACAGTCCTGGGAAAAAGGTAGTTTTTAATCTCGCTAAGCCTCATTTTCATCATCTCTGAAAAGGTGATGATAAATCTTTCTTTAAAGGGTTGCTGTGATAATTCAGATAATATGTAGTACATAGTGCCTGTCATACAATAAGTGCTCAGTAAATGATAGCTATTGTTGTTTATTCCCTGCATTCAAGTAGGCATTTTCTTACATGAACCACTTTTTAAAAGTCATCATTTCATCACGACTGAAGTCTCATTTATTATAAGTACAGCGCACTACATATATCAATAATTTCTATAAAATGTGCAAAGGAAAACTAGATGATCAGTTTGATAATACCAAGTTGATTTAAGTGATTCATGTAAAAAATTTACAAAGTTTCTAAGTCATCGTATATCGCACAACTTTCAAAGGCACGCTGAAGGCACCCTCCTCCCGCCAGTTCATCTGAGGTGGGCAAAAAGGCGGGGGGGCGGGTAGAACACGGAACAGCTGGTAAATGGAGCAACGGCCCTTTCCTGTCACCCCCAGGTTTTCCGCAACTTCTTAAGCCTGTGCAGCTTTTCTTGTGTAACATCTATGAACAGTCTGTGCCACTAGTGTTCCAGAGCAGTCTTTTTGAAATGGAGTTTTAGCAAACATTTTTTAACGTTAATAATCTCCTTTTATTGTCGAAAGCCCCCAAATCACAAGGCTCCCCTGGAGACGGACTGAGCGCCAGGCGGCACTGAGAACAGAGCCCAGTGCTGGGGGCCGTCTTGGCGACGCACAGGTGTTCACACCTGGCCAGGTGGAACCGCGACAGGGAGGAGAGGTGACAAAACGTATACAAGGCACTAGTGTAAAGGGTACATGGGGCTTCACTAACCCGAATTCATTCAGATGAGAAAGTCAGCAGTGTTTACTGTGCACCTATTAAGCGCCAGCAGCTGAGAGAACGCACGGCGCCCGACAGGGAAAGAATAAAAGCCCGTGAGATCTGAAAGATTCTCACAAAGTAGAAAAACTGAGTTTACCCCTGCTCAACCACAGCTTCAAAAAAAGCCCCCGATTCAATGTCGTTCCTTTTAGTATCTCACTCACTTCCGCAGTCAAAGCCACTTAAAAAGCCACAAACTTCTCCAAGAGGCGAAAATGGAAGTTATCTGTGACGTTACCAAACTTCACGCATTTAAAATGAGCTCTGACATTTCCCTCGTAAAGCCTCATAGGTCAGAAGAGGGGTGTCCCACTCATGTTTGCTCAACAGCTCTTTACTGAGTCACCTATTATGTGACAGCCAGGACACTGTTCTCCTGTTCACCTCCTGCATGAAATTAAAGTCTTAAAGGTCTGCTCGTTAACCAGCAAAGTCTACATAACCAAAGGCCTCATCAACAAGGACCACGCAGCAAGATCCTGAGGGTACCAACTGACAACCCTGCCCCAGAGGATGATCTGGGCGGCGAACTCCAGGACCTCAATTGGTAACAGAAATATGGTGGGAGATACCACTGACACGCTTTCTAGATATCACTTGACTCAAAGCTATTTTATGGCTAGGGTTACTTTTGTCAAAGCATTACCCTGGAATTCACTAAAACGTAAAGCACGTGTCAGGAAATAAATATGCTTTACGGGACAGGCATCCACACACTATTTGGTATTACCTGGCCCAACTGCTCCTTTTCATAAATCTAGTCCTACTTTTTCCTCCCCCGCCAGTAAACTATTTTCTTTGTTCATTAAAATTATATTATTATTAATTTCAGTACCCCCCTCCTCCCATTCTGAGAAAGGACATGTGAAAAAGGTAAACCAAGAGCCTGTGATTTGAACTTTGCTTCTAAGGTTCCTCAAGTGCAGTGTAAGTAACACACCTCACTGGTCCCTGAAAAAATCCCGAGTGCAGAGGAGCTTCACGTCAGAGGCCCTGTTACTAAAGTCTAACTAGAGTAGAACTTCTCTATAACGACCTTTCTTATTAGTGAAATTAAGTATAAGGCTGGTCTGCTTTTGGATCTGATCCGAAGAGATTTAATTAGCGAGGTACCACAGGAATCTCATTACGAGGGGGCTGTGCTCCAAGCCCCGCATCATAACATGCCTGCAACACAGCCACTGCCCGGGAACATCCCACCACTCTCTGGGTGTGCAGGGTGATGCCTCATGGGTAGCTTCATCTAAGAAAACCTCTCGGATTTAGTTAACAATTTTGTTCGTGATGGTGAACAAAACCAAATTAGATCCATAAACCTAGGCATCTAAATATTCTAATTCATGTCCTTCTGTCTATAAATTTTCAAAGCCTCAGCGATTTATCTCCATTTTCAAAGTTTAACATCTCAATCTTTTTAGCATACATAAAAGATAATTCCTGTACCCTAATAGAGTACTTGCTAGAGGCCAGAATATAAAAATAGGCATTTAAAAATACTTTAATTACTATATAAGCTGCCTAAATATATGCATTTTCATTTGGGACATTTAAATATATATATGAGACACACACATATGAATTAGTGTGATGGCAGAAAACTTCCAACATGGTGGTATAAAGGCAGCAAAATGAGAATTCACATTCCTAGAACAGGAGGCTCGGACTTGGTATTAACCATAGAAAAGTGTTTCTCACAAACAGCAGTAGCTGCCTATGGGATTTCAGCGTGACAAATGCAGAGCTGACTCATGGGATCAATTATAAAGAAGCAATACTTGTGGGATGAAAACAAACAAAAAAATTCTGTGTTCTCATCACCTGTTAATTCCTGTGAAGAAGTCAGATGAGTCCCACTGATGGTTTTATTACCAAATCAATAACCGAAGCTCTCCTCCCTCCTTCAAGCCTACATGTGAATTCCGTACCACAGACGCCTGTGCCCAATAACCTTTTCATGATCTCTCATTAAATTCAACGATACAGATATTTTTACGAGACTATTCAAGTGCTGAGTTAAAGCTGAATTGCCAAGTTTTAATCTCTGATTATAAAAATCAGCCGTCCGGTGTGTCACAATGTTTGTGATCTTGCTTTAAATGGACTGCTGGTCTTGTTGAAAAAAATGGTTAAATCACAACAGAATGGGAAGAACAAGCCAGCTGTAACTTACCCTCCCTCCTCCAAGCAGACTCTCAGACCCTCTAGAAAACATGCCTCCCCTGAAGAGACACAGCGATCATCCCCATTTTAAAGCCGTTCCCTATGACGCAAGGTGGAAGCACAGCGGCATTTGAGGTACTTACTGAGTGTTTCTCCTGCTGGCCCATAACTCCATGGTTAGCTGGGATTGCTAGTGGTTTCATAATGAAGAAACATATGCTGGACTGAACTTACACATCATGTACCAGTCTCTCATGGATGCCAAGTCACCCTTGACAGCACTGAATTAAAGGAAAAACGAAGAAGAAAGAAAGAAAAAAAAGAGGAGGAGAGCCAGCTGCAGCTTCAAGTCTCACTACCGGTGAGCTGAAAACCCTCATACTTGTGGACCAGAAAAGGGATCCGCACGACCCTGCCGGTCTCCATTTTTATAACGCTGAAACTCTAGCCATCTCCGGCTACGACGAGACTGAGGAAACCTTATCCAGCTCTCAGTCCTCCCGGAGAACAAGATCATTTCTGAGACCGAAGAACGAGAGGCAAAAGAAAAGGGGGAAAAAAAAAGCTAAAATGGCTGACTGCACACAGACTCCCCTCCAAAAGGCTTCCCAGAGAATGATCTCGGTCAGGGTGGTGGAGGAACCGGTCTTCAGCACTCAGCCAAGCATTGTTAATACTCTTGTCTCATTTGCAATCACACATACGGACCCCTTCGACCAAGGAAGAAAGGAGAAAGAGAAAGAAAGAAAGAACCAGGGCAGAGCGTGTGAATCGGGACCTCCTCCCTGGCTGCCAGTGATGCTGACGGAGCGGTGACCAGTCATCTCTGTCCCACTCCACTAACCAAGTTTGCACAATTAATCTCGGCGGCATGACACTGATGGACATTTGATCTAATGATGTCTGTCCCTTACACTCAACACAAGCATGACTGCCAGCAAGAGAGTCACTAACAGAAACACGGCACATGCACACACACAATCTTGAGAAGCACGAGTCTGAATGCAATACACCAATATAATTACATTATTGTGCTTACTTTGGAGGACCATGGCTGCAGGCAGTTGGCATAGCAACGCACAAGGAAAGCCATTTCCTGGGTAGAGAGAAAGCTTCCTTTTCTAAATAAAAAATTCCTCTTAGGAAACAGGCGGCATTGCTGCTTCCTGCAGAAAGCAAGACACTGGAGCCTGTCTCTTAACCTGCAAGGCTCACACTCAATGCAGTTCTAGTGATGTAAGTGGATTTCTCTCTCGCCCTCCCTCTCCCTATATACACTGAAATATTCAGCTCAAACGGTACACACATTCCTTAAGGCTCGCCCCCTCCTCTACTTAACCATTTCACTCATTAAGGTAGCAATGGACAATTCAGATAAAGTAACGAGCTCTTGCCTGTATTTTATCAGCGGCTGTAGGTTAAGCAAGTCTCAGAGGGATGGAATCCATTGATTGCTGACTCCAAATAATATCTCTGAAGACAGGGTGGGAGAGCAGAGCAAGGACTCACTTGAACAGCTTTGAACTAAAATATGATTTTTCACCAAGGGGAAGAAACAGGGATGGCTGTGACCTCGTCCCCACCCTCGAGTATCACCGTGCTGGAGGAAACAAGTGCCCACCAGAAATTCACAAAATGCAAGCTTTGTATAAATTTAGAAGGTGTGATTTTTCACAAACACCCATACACACACTCGGGCACACACACACAGCACCTTGCAAATTATATCAAAATAAACCCACTCGGGTTTTTTTTTTATAAAAACCAAATCAAACTTCTTTTAGAGGTAGAAAGTTGAAATTTAATAAGGTTGTGTAATTCTACCACACTGAATTCCACCCGGGTTAGTAGGTTATTGGAAAAGACAGCATTACTGTTGACATTTTAGCTTGGAAGCCCTGGTCCGGTTCTCATGGTCGCATCTATCTATAAACGGTATCCACGATCGAAAACAGCTATGGAAAATCTAGCTACTTGAGTACCTGACTTTGGAGCTGCCCGTACCCGCTGCTCCCTAAGCTGACTCCCACACCACTTATTCTCTTTCCTCTCCCTGCACACCTGAAGGCAGCCAGGCCCTCCACTTCTCGATGTGGCATCCTTCTACCCCCAGCATGCCCCTTCCACAGACTTCTTATATCATCCACTCAACCTCTCGCCCACAACTAGAGGTTCTCCACTTTTTTTTTTTTTTTGCGGTACGCGGGCCTCTCACTGTTGTGGCCTCTCCCGTTGCGCAGCACAGGCTCCGACGCGCAGGCTCAGCGGCCATGGCTCACGGGCCCAGCCGCTCCGCGGCACGTGGGACCCTCCCGGACCGGGGCACAAACCCGTGTCCGCTGCATCGGCAGGCAGACTCTCAACCACTGTGCCACCAGGGAAGCCCTCCACTTTTTAGTATGTTCAGGTCTCTCCTGTCTCAGAAACAAAACCAAAACCGGAAACCTTGCCAAGATCCTACATTCTCCCGTGGCTACTGTCTGACCTCTTCCCCACTTCACACCCAAACCTCTGAGGAATCACCGACTTTGGTTCCGTCACTCCCTCACCGCACCGCCCTCTCAAATGAAGGACCACCACGGTCCTGTTATAATGCCTGAGACGTCGACCAGTCACCCTTAACACCCTTGTCCACATCCGATCCGTCACAGTGTCCCACTAATTACGTCTCTACCTTCCCTACAATTCAGATTTCTCTCCATCTCCGCTGCTACCATCCCACTCCAATCATTATTTTTTGCCGCGAAAACTGCAAAAGTCTCCTTACTGAACTGTCTGGATTCAGTTCTAACCTCGTCCACTCAACCCATTTGACAGACTGCCTCTGAGATCTCTGAAAAACTAAAATCTGGTCATTTCATCTGAATCCACTGAGCCCCCTTTTCCAACCCAGACACACGCATGGCTTCCCACTGCTCTCAGCGCACAGACTACAACTCTTGTGGTATCTGCAAGACCTGCGTGTCTTCAAGACTCACCCCACACTCAGACCCTCAGGTAACCTCAGCGGCGCTTGCTTCCTTGAAGGGGCAAGAGGACCTTTTCACGTGTTATTTCTTCTGCCTTGAACTCGCCCTCACCCTCCCTTTCCTGATCGCTCCTACGCCACCCCTCAAAACCCACTGGTGAAATGCCCTCAAAACTACCATCATGTTGTATATCACTCTCCTGTCATGCCGTGAGTTCATGCTTAATCACGAACTTATGTGCAATTAGTGTTTGCTTTTCCCCTGCTACACACCCCTCTCCTTGATGGCTGACACCATGCTTGCCTGCGTGCCACTAGACTTGCAGTGCGTAGCACGCTATGTGCTGTATACAATCAACACTTTTTGAATGAATGAAACCCCCAGCGACTGGGAATGGACATTAGCAACACCATATTTGATCCTGTAAACCAGTCCCTAACAAAAAAAGTCCCAGATATTTTTCTATAACAAATGAATTATTTAAAAGTAAACAGTGCTGTTCTTTGACAAAGGGAAAAGGCAATATGATAGAGCAAAGAGAGTCTCTTCAACAAATGGTGCTGGAACAAATGGACATCCACACGCAAAAAGCATCACATCACCTAGAAACAGGCCTTACGCCACCCACAAAAATTAACTCAAAATGGATCACAGACCTAAATGTAAAACGCAAAACTGCAGAATTCCTACAAGATACTGAGAGGAAACGTAGACAACCTTGAGTATGGTCATGCCTTTTTAGATACAACACCAAACGTGATGCGTGAAAGAAATAATGGGTAAGTTGGATTCACTAAAATTAAAAACTTCTGCTCTGGGGCTTCCCTGGTGGCGCAGTGGTTGAGAGTCCGCCTGCCGATGCAGGGGACCCGGGTTCGTGCCCCGGTCCGGGAAGATCCCACATGCCGCGGAGCGGCTGGGCCCGTGAGCCATGGCCGCTGAGCCTGCGCTCCGCAACGGGAGAGGCCACAACTGTGAGAGGCCCGCGTACCGGAAAAAAAAAAAAAAAAAGGTAAAAGCTAGAAGCAACTCAAGCGTCCATCTATGAATGAATGCGTAAACAAAATGTGGTATATACATATCAATACGATGGGACATTCGGTCTTAAAAAGGAACAAGATTCTCTAACGAGCTACAACAAGGACACGCCTTGAAGACACTGTGCTAAAGTGAAATGGTTCAGTCACAGAAAGACAAGCCCTGTACGACTACACTTGTATCAACTTCACAGACAGAAAGGAGAACGGTGGTGGCCAGGGGCTGGGAGAAATGAGGAGTCATGTTTAATGGGTATGGAGTTTCTTCTGGGAAGATGAAAACGTTCTGGAGATGGATGGTGGCGATGGCTGCATGATGAGGTGAATATACTTAATGCCACTGAACTGGACCCTTAAAAACGGTTAAAATGATCCATTTAAACGTTATGTGTGTTTTACTACACACGCAAATAGAGCCAATGGCAACTCAAGAACTACGTGATCAAGCGGCACAGCTTTCCCCCATCCAGCCCATGCCCCACAGGCCCACGCGACGGAAACCTGTCTCCAAGGTGAAGTCGGGTCACCTCCATGCTGATGGCGGCCGACCTTTTAGGGGAAGATTTCGCGTTGCTCGTCTTTGCAGAAAAACCTGTCACCTCTCTGGAGGAGGAAACTAACCTCATCGGGGACCCTGAGAGATGAGGTCAGAGTCGCACATCCTCAGGCACTGATGCTCTTCTGTGCTGAGACTGGTGAGATTTCTCTCCCAACCTGGCTCCCCGCCTACAACCTACACATTGCAAAACTCATGACCGCAGTACTGAAATTTTACTATCCCTACTACCTTGTACAATGAAATACAATTACACCAGGTTATAATATGCCAAACATAAAATACGAACTGAAGATTTAAGAGAATCCCATATTACAGATTTTACACAAATAAGAAAAAAATCACCCTTAGGCTGATTTTGGTTCTATTTACCCTATTCCTTAACCATCTAGATTCAGCAAATAGCATTAAATAGATCCAGCTAGAAAAAGGACCACGTAACAGCTTTCTGCCTAAGAACTTCTAAATTATCAGCAACAGTGACCCAAAGGATAGATCATAACACAATTCAAGACGTTACTTAAGCCTTTCCATGCTAAATTTAAACCCATCATATTCATTTATACTTTTTTCCACCTAAAGTATGCCCTTTTTAATGACTATGAAATTGAGAAAAATGGTCTGTTCTTCTCAGTAATTATCAACCACATTTAGGATTAATACGTGTTTGTTTATGTAGGGCATCTATAGTGTTTATCCACAGATCTCCAAGTGCTTTGCAAACATTTAATTAAGCCTGGTCAGCACCCAAGGAAGCAGTAAAATAATGGATTCGTCCTTTCCCAGAAAAATTAAGTGTATGAGATTATAGAGTTAGTAGTTTGGAAGAGCACAAAATAGAACTCCAGGTTTCTCATATAATTTACTTTATCCACTATACGTATGTTGATTGCTTTCCCTCTTCTCCCTTCCCCAGAGGAAAAACTACAGAGGTTGGAGAAAATCTCTTGGAGAGGCAGGAAGAATTTATTCTTCAATATCTGGAAACATAAAATTTTACAAATTTGAACCCTAATGTTTTATTGTTCATCAAAGAAATGACATTTTAAAGTGCTATTTTCTACACCACACCAAACCCACTGAGCACCAAGCCAATGCAAAACTGTGCAAGGTACGGTCAGAAGTTTCACTTCTCTTTTCCTAAACCCAAAACATCCCATTAGTATTAGGATTTCTTTCTAAACAAAACAAAAAACAAAACAAAACAAAAGTTGATCATCTGACAAATTCTTTACACTGTAATTCATCACTACATTTCACATAATCTGTTTCATCCTCGGGTGAACTTCAGACAGGTCCCCCCACACACCCTCCTCACAGAGGAAATCGGGGCTAGAATTTTTATTTTTTCTACTCTGACCAATAAAAAGGTACTTCAGGTTCTTTATTTAAAATAATTTAATTACGAAATAAAATGAGAGACACCAACACTGTGCCTGATACGTAATAACTGTTGAATACACATCTGAGTTTAATTTAAATGAAGGCTTTAGAAATACTAGGAACCATTACTTGAATTAGCACTTAAAAAGATCGAATTGTGAGTCCAAAAAAGATCACCCAGATATACTCTAAAGATATATTCAAAGAAATCTTTAGGCTATGTCTTTAATTAAAAAAACCTGTCTGACAACAAACTGCTTATGTTGCACCTGACTCATAACTGGAGAACTAATGTAACCTGTCTATAATAAATATGCTCACTATTTACGTGGGCCACGTTAGAAGAGAACGATTAAAAGATGGCATGAAATGGGGAGTTCCCTGGCGGCCCAGCGGTTAGGACTTAGCGCTTTCACCGTCATGGCCCAGGTTCAATCCTTGGTCACGCCCCCCCCCCCCCCCCGCCAAAAAAAAAGATGGCATGAAATGGAGACATGCAGAAAAACAAAGAAAAATAAAGAAGGCTGTAAGCGAGTAAGAAATTCCAACATACAGAACGGGGCTTTTCAAAATGCACAGACTTTAACAGCTGATTTCGCAAAGCTTACCTCATTCCCAAGAACCTGTTTTAACGAGACCAGACTTCACCTCAAAATGCTCAGCCTCAGAGGGGAAGTCCTTGTACACTGGTTGCCAATCATTTCACCGCTTTGTCTAAGGACGAGGCCTGAAAGTGGGCTCCTGACTTCAGTATTTCATAGAGTACCACTCCAAATATAAATAGCAATTACTGGGCTTCCCTGGTGGCGCAGTGGTTGGGAGTGCGCCTGCCGATGCAGGGGACATGGGTTCGTGCCCCGGTCCAGGAAGATCCCACATGCCATGGAGCGGCTGGGCCCGTGAGCCATGGTCACTGAGCCTGTGCGTCCAGAGCCTGTGCTCCGCAATGGGAGAGACCACAGAGGTGAGAGGCCCGCATACTGCAAACAAAAAAGCAATTACTATCTTTATTACTAATTTGGCATGTAACCTATTCCCTTATGTTCCCTTATGTTTGCACGAACACAG
Organism: Delphinus delphis; assembly: GCF_949987515.2. NCBI lineage: Eukaryota > Metazoa > Chordata > Mammalia > Artiodactyla > Delphinidae > Delphinus > Delphinus delphis. Next base: position 3,760,689 of record NC_082687.1, on the reverse strand, counting down.
TAGTTAATTATCACTCTTATTTTTATTTAACAAAAAGAGAAATACTGACCACAAACTGGAATGTAAATTAGCTGAAAGCAGGGACCATACAACATTTCATCTCATATTGCCAATGATAAAATGTTTTGTCTCTCGTACTTAACACACAGTAATTGCTCAAAGAATAAATGCATAAGTAATTCCACTTACACATTTTCAAGAGTAACCTGTGAAGTAGTATAACACCAGCTTTATTTTAAGCTGAGGAAGCAGACATAGGATAGTTGTGCAACCATGAAAGATGTCCAATTTGCTTACTGACAGAATGAGGTGTTTTAAATAACGTGACAGGTGAAAAGAGTAGATAAAAACCAGCAAATCTAAATTTAACAGTGTACCATGTGTACCATCAAAGTGTCACTCTTACAAGTACAGGAGAGGGAAGATCAGGCTGGAGGAACAATTCGTAGCGTGGGGGGGTGGGGGTGGGAGGTAGGAGGGGCTATCTGTAAAAGGGAGCTGGCCCAAAGCTCCAAGGTGACTGAAAACCCTAATAAAATCTCAGGTTACATTATCAGACACAGAAGGCCCAGAGGGAGGGGGACAGGAAGCTCTGCTATAGCCTATAGCCTGCATGTGGTTTACAGCAACCCATTCTAGACATCATGACTTAGGACAGATGATGAGTAACTGTAATGTTCAAACAGCAGAAGATCAAGATGATAAGGTGTTCAGAAAAGTTGTAAGAAGTTAGGAATGTGTAACCTAGAGAAGAGGCTGAACAGAGCAGGGTCTCATTAAATATCTGAAGCACACTTACATGGAAATGGAACACGAATATTCATTTGTGCTGCTTTAAGAGATACCTAGAACCACAGACTAAGATACAGAGAGGCAGATTTCACTAAACATAAGGGAAGTTTCTTAATAATTAGGCCTTTCCTACAAGCAACGATAACTGCTATGATTTACAAAACCCTTTCTCTGTACCAGGCGGTAGGGTACAATTTTGACACACGTTACGTATGGACTGTCTCACAAATATCAGTGCTAAGTGTAACTAAAAATCTTAAAGCAGAGGATGAACGTCAGTGATTACATAGAAAAAAATAAATTTTATTAAGTGGTTTGACTGGCAGATTCCTACAATCCTTTTACGTTCTTAAAGTTATCTTAACTATATGGCTGGTCCCAAACGTTAGCTAGTAGCAAGATGGGGGTAGAGGGGTAGTATTTCCATTCAGATGGTCTATCTTGGGATAAGATTTCCTGGTGGTAACTATCCTTTATCCTGAAATCTTTATCTTCCTACTTTGGCAGCCAGAGAGGAAATATTAAAATGCCCTTACTTTTTAAAAATTATAGTGATAATTGGACAATAGTTTAGCGGTTTTCTTTTTAACATCGCTTACTCTGCAAATTAAATGCTGTCAAACTTAGAAAAAAAGGTTAAGTAAAAGGTGTTTTTCTTAATGGTAGCAATAATTTGAATTATTAAAAGTCCTACATAACTACATCATCAGTTTTACAGAAGGTTTATAAACCCCCTGATATTATTTGATATACATTTTCAATATTCTTAAATACTACCAGAACACTTCCAATATTTTCTGGTGCAGAAGTTAGTAATTTTGTGGCGGTGTTTTTTTTTTTTTAAATTTATTTATTTATTTTTGGCTGTGTTGGGTGTTCGTTTCTGTGCAAGGGCTTTCTCTAGTTGCGGCGAGCAGGGGCCACTCTTCACCACGGTGCGCGGGCCTCTCACTGTCGCGGCCTCTCTTGTTGCGGAGCACAGGCTCCAGACGCGCGGGCTCAATAGTTGTGGTGCACAGGCTTAGTTGCTCCGCGGCATGTGGGATCTTCCCAGACCAGGAGCTCAAACCCGTGTCCCCTGCACTGGCAGGCAGATTCTCAACCACTGCGCCACCAGAGAAGCCCACTGTGGCGGTGTGTTTTTACCTCTAAAAATGATGACTACCTTTAGACAACTGTAAGTTGTTTTAGTTCGTTAAAAAGTCATACTTACAAAAGATCTTCTGGCAAGATTTGGCTTGTTACTTATAATATTAGTGGACCTAACTTTTAAAATACACTAATTACATAGTTATGCTCTGTTGTGAAATAGTACTGATGGCCAGTGAAAACCCATTTCTGTATTGGAATGAAGCTAGAAAGGTTATTTAAATGGGGGGGGAATGCTGTGCTTTATTGATGAGGGATGCATGGTTCGAGAGGGGAAAACACCCAGTTGCAACAAAAAAGACTGATGAATCAACTAAAGCCTACTAGAATGGACATTCTGTGCTCTGGCCTCTTTCCTTTAAAGGTATTTAAATTGTAGGCATTTAAAGTGGGTGAATTATATGATATATATTATATTTCTTTTAGATCAAATTTAAAGTTTAAGTAACATAAAAGCAATATATGTTAAATTCATTTTTAAAAATAAATAATGTTCTGTATCAGGGACAGAGAAGACCTATGTCTTTATTTGATTCTGTGACCATGAACATCGAACACATTACTTGACACCTTTGACCTTAGGAGGCTTATCTCCTAACAGTGGAGATGCCATCACCAAACATTCAACGCTGCAGAAAAGTCTGATTGACGAAATACACGAAAAAGCACGCTGACGACTGGTATATGTCATAAGGATGCAATAAGGGTTGATTTTATTCCTTCCAAGATATTCTAAAAATTCAGCTGCACTCAAGGTTTGGGCAACCCATTAATTAATGTTGTATTGATGTGTTAATGCAGGTGGATCTGTGATGCCTCTCCTAGAAATGTTAACTAATGCTAATTCTGGGAGTTTGATCGACACCAGCATGGAACCAGGACACTGCTGAGGACCTACCGTAACAGCAATACACACTGTGCAAAAGGTATACGAAGGCATACGTGATACTGTCTGCTTCCAAAGACTCTCCTGACTCTTCAGGAATTTAATTTTAACAAGCATATTTTCATTTTTTAAATCTGAGGTTTTCAAATAAATATGTATAAATTTTCATAATGGTTCAATAATCTTCACTCTAAACGAAAATAACAGTATTTATAAGCAGCAGCATTCATCAGTGGACTTCACGACCAGGAATAGAACTGTGACTGCCCATCTGATGTAATTAAATATACTCCAGACAGGAAATGCTTCCAAGTAAATTTGCCTGGAAAATAATTAAATATAGAAGAGACTGTCTCAATATAGAAAATATTTTAGATGCCACAGAAATTTTTTAAATGTTCCCTTAGAGAAGAAGCCAGCCTCCCACCATGACCACATGAGTTTAAGATGACAATATTCAATCTTCCTTCTCATAAATAAATGAATAAACAAACAAAGCCCAAACCACCCATCTAATTTCTCCCTCTCCTTAAAAGCTCTGAAAAGGCAAACAGAGTATTTCACCCTATTCATATTTTAGTTGCGCTTTGAAATGGTCAATTACTACCATGCTGGTATTTTTAAAGGACAAGACTAGAATATTTCACTGTATGTCTCAGACAACTATAATTGTTAGAACTGCTCACAACTGGCCAGATGAATCACAATCACGGAAGATTATACCTCCTGATTGTGCCATAAAGTAGCAGTTCACTGTATTAACACACAACCATAAATCTATAATGAAACACTAAACAGAATAAGTAGCATTCACTCATTCATTCTACACTTAACCCCCAAGACAAAGTGGGACAGGACAGGAATACAAGAAATCAGGTATGACCTTCAGAAATCATCCTGGTTAGTTCAATAGTGTGGTGGACATAAGCAAAATGTACTGTGCATCACATGAAATGGTTACTAAAAGGCTGCCTTGGAGCAAATGTATAATAAAACCTATTTTTCTTGATGGCTTGTATTTTATAGGTAATGCTTTTTCAAGGAGGTGAAGCCAAAAAAAAAAAAAAAATCTGTTGGGCCAAAATTTTACAACCTACCATTCAATTCAGTGGACTTTTTAAAAACAAAAACCAAAACTAATAATGCCATTTGCAGCAACATGGATGCAACCAGAGATTATCATACTAAGTGAATTAAGTCAGAAAAAGACAAATACCATATGATATCTCTTATATGTGGCATCTAAAATATACCACAAACGAACCTATCTACGAAACAGAAACAGAATCAGGGACACAGAGAACAGACTGGTGGTTGCCAAGGGGGAGGAGGGTGGGGGAGGGATGGATTAGGAGTTTGGAGTTAGCAGATGCGAACTAATATATATAGACTAGGTAACGCCAAAGTCCTACTGCATAGCACAGGGAACTATATTCAGTATCCTGTGATAAACCATGACGGAAAAGAATATGAAAGAGAATATATATACATATGTATAACTGAATCACTTTGCTGTATAGCAGTAATTAATACAACATTGTAATTCAACTATACTTCAATAAAAAATGAATTAAAAAAATATCATACACACTACCAGAAAGCATGGTATTTACAATAAAGATAAAAATGCGTTAGGGAAGAAAGTGAGACAATCACCTAAAGGGGGAATTTCTCTAAGCGAGAAGGGATGCAGGAATCTATAGTGACCACTGACCTCATAGAATGTACAAGTGGACATTTCAGCTCTTACCAGGGCAAACTTATCATCTCAAAGTTGGGAGCGGGAAAACTTCCAGTCCCTTCCCCAAGGCAGCGCTACCCTTTCAGATATTCTGCTGCAGTAGCTGATTACTGAAGCACACCGAATCTCAGAGCACCACTATGAGAAGTAAACCACATGTTGTGATGACAAAGGAAACCAACCACTGGTGTCTTAACATAAGCAGGACAAGTGGAAAGAGTGAAGGCAGCATATTTATTTAGACCAAAAAGGAAAAAGGGAGCCAGTAAAAAAAGAAAAAAAGATACTCAAACTAGAGGATAACAAAGATATAATTCGAGAAAAATAGTAAGAAGGTTAGAGAAGTTTTAAATACATTGCGAGGTACTGTTTATTTATTTCGCACTATCAAACTGAAACAATTTGTAATACATTACATTATCCTGAATCTAAAGTATTAATCACGCACAGGAGGCTGTTGAAATTACTCCTGGTGAGGATCTTTTTTTGAGGGTATGGGAGTGGGTGAGGACACCAAAAACTAGTCTTATCGGTATTAGCATAAGACCAAAAACTCAGCTTTAAAGGTTGTCTCGGGCTTCCCTGGTGGCGCAGTGGTTGAGAGTCTGCCTGCCGATGCAGGGGACACGGGTTCGTGCCCTGGTCCGGGAAGACCCCACATGCCGCGGAGCGGCTGGGCCCGTGAGCCATGGCCGCTGGGCCTGCGCATCCGGAGCCTGTGCTCCGCAACGGGAGAGGCCACAGCAGTGAGAGGCCCGCGTACCGCAAAAAAAAAAAAAGTTGTCTAACACACTCTTTACAGTTATGATTAGGTCATACTTTCATATCACACAAATGTTTGCATAAAAAGTTTAAATATTTTATAATTCCACATAATGGCTCATAATTGTCTTAATAGGGAAGAGGAGGCAGAGAACTTTCTGGGGGGAAAAGGGGCTCCAAAGATAAAATTCCTAAAGAGAAACACTCTCTAAATGAGAAATGCTAAATAAATTAAGTAAAAATATGTACCTTTAAAGATTACTACAGTAACTACAAAAAGGACTGCTGGTGACCATCCAAACCAATTAATTAATATATTTAAAACCATTATTTAATATAAGGCATTTTAAAATTCTTCTGATTCCATCCCAAGTTAGCTTGAGGGCTTTCCATTTTCTCCTTGTATCTATGAGGAGATTAAGCAGCCAAAAGGAAAAGGAAGTAAGGGGAAGAATCACACAGGAAACAAGGTCGGGGCAGCCTCATAGGTTTGCAAGCTCGGCCGTCTACGGGCCCTGCTCTCAGAAGGGTCCTGCACTTGGTTTTTTCATGGAAAGCTATTTCTGTGGGAAAGAACAAAAAATGGACAAACTGTGGTTACTGAGACTAGGGTACTTGGCCGATATTTTCTTGAAAATGGACAAACTGAGCTTGTCACTTCAAGGAAAACAGCTGACAGCACTTTCCCAAGGATAAAATTTTAGCTTTCAAGTAAAAATTAGACATTAGGAAAACATGTCCAATCCCATAAGCTTGACAGCTTCCCAATAATTAAGGCCTTTTGACATGAGACTGGTAGTGATACTAACAAATGTGATTTTTTTTTTATATTGCGTAACAAGCCAAAATTTGGAAGACCTAAATTCAGTGACGAATGCATGATGTTATAAAATCACACATGAATAGAAAGACCCATTCGGCGTGTAAGTAAGGCGGATGGGTCTTAATAAAAGAAAAATTTTAAAAGCTGACTGACAGAGTGTTATGTCCCTCAACACAACAGCAGGTGTAAGGAACTACCGTTTGTCAAACTTTGGTGTAGTGTATCAGGAAGATTATTTGAAGAAGCTGTTAAAACTCTCCTCCCTTTTCCAACTACCCATCTGTGTGAGGCCGTACTTTATATACTTCAGCCAGAAAAGGACATCACAAAAGACTGAATACAGAAGCAGATATGAGAATCCAGCTGCCTTCTACTAGGCCAAACATTAAACATATTTGTAGAACTATAAACCACCACCACCCTTCCTCTCACTTTTTCTGTTTTGAAAATATAGCTACCTCTCACTAAAAAAACCTTTATGTTAATGTATAATGGGTTTATTATGTTTAATTAACCAATGAATACATATTTTTAAGTTTCTCAGTTTCAATTTTTAATATGCCAAGTAATGATGTAGATAATTCATATAAACAAAAGCTGTTGGAGCCCTCAAAAAGTTTTTTTTCCTTAATAAGTGTATTTATTTTTATTTTTTTTATTTTTATTTTGCGGTACGCGGGCCTCTCACTGTTGTGGCCTCTCCCGTTGCGGAGCACAGGCTCCAGACGCGCAGGCTCAGCAGCCATGGCTCACGGGCCCAGCCACTCCGCGGCATGTGGGATCTTCCCGGACCGGGGCACGAACCCGTGTCCCCTGCATCGGCAGGCGGACTCTCAAGCACTTCGCCACCAGGGAAGCCCAGTGTATTTATTTCTTTATTTTTGGCTGCATTGGGTCTTTGTTGCTGTGCACGGGCTTTCTCTAGTTGCGGCGAGCGGGGGCTACTCTTCGTTGCGGTGCGCACGCTTCTCATTGCGGTGGCTTCTCTTGTTATGGAGCACGGTCTCTAGGCACGCCGGCTTCAGTAGTTGTGGCACACAGGCTTAGTTGCTCCGCGGCATGTGGGATCCTCCCGGACCAGGGATCAAATCGGTGTCCCCTGCATTGGCAGGTGGATTCTTAACCACTGAGCCACCAGGGAAGTCCCTCTCAAAAAGTTTTAAGAGTGTAAACAAGTCCTGAGATGGACAAGTTTGACAGCTGCTGCTCTGAGATGAACCAGAAAATGATCAGCCTCTTGGCTCTTTGTAAAAACCCAGTTGTCGGCTGTCCTTAGATTCCTTTAAGATAAAACCCTGTGAGGTCCTACCTCAGCTGAACCTTCTAACAGCACATCCACTTGCAGGAAGGCTAGCTGCTCACACCTTCCCCATCTAACTAAAGTTAGTACCCAAAGTTAGGCAAACTTTCATGCCGAGGAGGAATAAAAAGACTGCAGTGCTTGTTAAGAATGCCCATGACCGTCAAGGGCATCGAGGGCATCAAGACTATTGCCGAGGCCCAAGTATTCTCTTCATCACACCTGGTTGGGATGTGCATACTTCATAAAGTAACAAACGGCAAAATGATCTTTTTCTTGAAAACGTTCCTGAGTATTCCAAAATTCCTGATGATTCAAACAGGTTTTTGAAGGTTCGGTTTAAAATTTCAGATAAAGAAGTGGACGGAAAGTAGACGTACACGAATAATTAGTGCGAGGGAAATGCTACAACTTACTTTGAGATTTTAACCTTATTTTCTAACACTCCTAATGCCTTCCGGATCGTACCAAAGCCACAGGTGACCAATTATCACTGTTATCCTCACAGACATCTGAGTAAAAGTCAAGACAGCCTGAATACTTTCTTTTTCATCTTCAAACCTTTCCCTTCGGAATTCCTCCGCCATTTATCCCAATTAGCGATTCATTGCTCAGATCCGGCCCACTCTGTGGTCACATCATTTCTCCTCTAGGCTAGCAGTTCTAAACTCTGCGTCACATCCAACCACCGCCAATATTCCACTTGAAAGTGAGAAAGGAAGACACAGGAAAAAATAAAAGGCTACTGACCCCATACTAAGTTCATAAGAAATTGCTCTAATACAATTGTTCAGTAAGCCTTTTATTTTTTTCAATAGATTCTATAATTATTTTTTTTCCTAACTATCTTAAAGTTATTTTTCAGCCTATGTGTAATTTAAACTATCACAAAGGCTGTGAGGTACACCTGTGAACTGGGTATGTTCAAGTCAGTCATTACTACTGATATTCTTACTACTACTGAACTGTATACTTAAAAATGGTTAAGATGGTACATTTAGTGTTACATATTTTTTAATAAATTTATTTATTTATTATTATTTTTGGCTGCATTGGGTCTTTGTTGCTCCGCGACGGCTTTCTCTAGTTGTGGTGAGCGGGGCCTACTCTTCGTTGCGGCACGCGGGCTTCTCACTGCGGTGGCTTCTCTTGTTGCGGAGCATGGGCTCTAGGTGCAGGCTTCAGTAGCTGTGGCACGTGGGCTCAGTAGTTGTGGCTCATGGGCTCTAGAGCACAGGCTCAGTAGTTGTGGCGCACGGGCTTAGTTGCTCCGCGGCACGTGGGATCTTCCCGGACCAGGGCTCGAACCTGTGTCCTCTGCATTGGCAGGCGGATTCTTAACCACTGCGCCACCAGGGAAGTCTCAGTGTTATATGTTTTTTATAAAAGAAAAGAAGAAGAGTTGAATTATGCACTTTAAATAGGTGAACTGTATGGCATGTGAGCTGTAACTCAATAAACCTGTTATTTCTTTAATCTGTAGTTTGTTCTTAATTAGTTTCTGTAAAAGAAGGGGAAAAAAAACTTTCCTACTGAGATACGGATAATGACTACTTTTTGAGAGGATAAGGAGGAAAATTTATACACAAAAATATGTACAAAATCTAGTAGACATTTAAAAATTATTTTAATATGAATCATTAAAATTTTCCTTTCATGAGTGATGTCAACCTAACACCCATACATCGAATCACATGCTAGAGTTTCTTCCAGAGGTTGGTCAACAATATCTTCTAGCTAATAGAAAGGTATTTCAGAGTTAATAATGTTTTAACACAGGATTCAAAATCAAAAGAGAACACTTCTAGTCACCCAATGTTTCAAATAGTGAAAACAGACAACTTAGAATGGATCAGTTAATTGTAAAAAAGGTCAGTTCAGCACTGGTAGGAAATAGGTCTGAATATCAAAGTAGATTTTTCCAAAGAAAAGAGACATTTTTCAAATCAGTGTGTAGCACTGCAAAATCTCATGGCAAAAAAAAAAAAAAAAAAGAAAAGAAAAGGAAAGAAAAGAAAAGGAAAAATCACATAAGAAATGAGATGGCTGAAGATGAAAGGATTGTTGCTATTGAGACTAAAAGTTAAATTTTAGCCAAATATATTTAAAACATGAACAGGCACAGAGAGAGCCACCAGTGTTCACAGTTAGAGGCAGGACAAAGTGGCAGTGATCTTTCTGACAAATAAATTGCTTGAAATATTGCCATGACATGCTACACAACACCCCGATTACTTTCAATTTCCAAGTGCAACCAAAAGATGGGTCCAATTATGACATCAATACAAGCTTTCTTTCAGAATGGAATGAAAGAACAGTAAATCCCAGTGGCCACGGGAGTTCTGCAGCAGCGATGATGTCATATATAAAAATAGACATCCTCTAACAGAAGCTGAAACTTGTGTAAACAGCACACTGCACACTATTCTCAACTGCCTTGCATGAATTTGCAATGCATGCTGTTAATAGCACGAGATTAATCATTTCATATTTTACACTATTTCCTGATTTACATTTCAATTTCTAAACAGACTCTATGGTGTAATTTCTCAATCTGTATAAATTAAATCAACATAAATACCTGATTATAACTGCAAGAAAGAGAAATGGTCCCCCCAAAGCAAGGAGACAGAGACCACCGCAGCAGCTCTAACAGGCTGCATTTTGCCAGGAATGCAACGCTCTTATGTCCACCTATTGTTCAAAGACCTTTCCGCAGGAAGCTTTCGGCAGGATTTTAAAATGCAACATGGTCTAGGTGAGGAGGGGCTAGTAAACCTGCTGAGAATAAGCATGAAAAGCAAAGGATACTTTTGCCACTTCTCTTTAAAAGACTCTCTGATGCAAATATAAAGACTTCGGGGTATACATACAACAGTATCTACCAAAATGTGGGGAGGGCAGGTTTGTATCTATCACTCCTATCAACAGTCTATGCACATCCCCTCTTTCCCTTCTTTACTTCCCAATTCATTTCTTTTTCACATTTCTATTGGGCTTTCTTGGATTAAAGAAGATTTTCCTTTGAGCAAAGACAGTAAGGCCATTCAGGAAGCCACGTCGGATTCCTCAAGATGCCTGGCTTTTGAGCCTCCACGGTACCTGGATTTCCCTCTATCTTAACTGCCGTCGATTTATCTGTATTTTGTGCGAGGCCATAAAGTCAACGGGGGCAGATTCTGCCTGTCCTGTAGACCTTTACAGCCATGGAGTCCGGCACAGCCCTGAAACAAGGTGGGCGCTCAATAATATTCATTAAAATAATAAAAACATACAAATGAAAATACTGAGCTTTCCTCCATGATACAAGAAACAGAATACACAGATTTTCTGAAACTCCATCCTATTCTAATTCACAGAGAGGGACTGAGGACCACACTGAAGACAACGGCTTTTGATTTAATTAAGCAAACAAACGCCTGATGAAAGATGAAGAATAAAAATATTCAAGTAATTAAGAAATTTCCCCATACTTGAATAATTTCTGTATATGCACATAAACAGATTTTAAATATCATCACTGAATAAATTAGTCAAGTGGGATATGAACTGACTGTTATAAGTTAAAATCTTAAGACCTTAATATTCTAGGAAATTTAGTAGACACACAAGTCACTGATACACAACACATGCTCTTACTGTTAAGTAGCATATATTGGATTAAAGTAGGAAGACCTCAGTGAAAAAGTAAAGAATAAGTGACAAAGCAAAGCCGTAACATGAGGGAAAATATTGCCTATTTCTAATGCGAGAACAACAGCTCATGTCAAAAAGTCTAATGTCAAATAAATGTGCATAATCACACACTGTAATTTTCTCATGTTTCAATATTTAAATTTTTTTGAAATTAACCTACTAAGAAGTCCTTAACTGAAGATGAAACCAACTTAAATCAAATCCATCACTTAAAAAAAAGTGATAGATTATATTCAGAGATATATAAGATATATATAACTTAGGAATGATTACCATTAGAAGAAATAGTACTTGTCTTACATTATGAAGAATAACCTTATTAAAAATAGGACTCATTTTCATACGCCTCATATAAGAATCAACCTTATTACATTGGTGCTACGTTAAAGATATTGTATTATCGCTGACTATGATAAAAAAATTAATTCCATGATGTTTTTGTAAAATTACATTGTATTTGACTTAGATTATATTAACTTACTTTTATGCAGTATTTTTATTTCTTTTGTACACCTGCACCAAGAACTTTAAACTAAGCCTGACCTACAGAAAAATTCAATACATAATTATTAAACGGTGCCCTGAAGTGTATATTCCCATTGTCGAAAAGGATTACTAACAGAATGTGTGGGAAATACCTTTTTCTATGACCGATGGGTTCTCCTTATTAAAAGTTTGCACTGATTGGAAACTTTATAAATAAGTTTTATGTTATATTGTGTTTGAATCCTCCTAATTCAAATTTGTATAAAGTAAAGCCACACTTTGGGGGGTAAGTAGGAGTGGAGGTGGAAAGTCAATCGGAACCTCAAAGAGTGGAGAGCATTTTAATTATGCAACCAGCCCTGGAACGCTGCAACAGTAGGAAACGTCAGTCGGTACACATCACCTCCACAGTTTAGACGGGACAACTTTTCCTCAGTCTTCAGTCTAATATCTCTGTACAATTTTCACACTTTCTAAACGAGGAAGAGAGCAGAGCTGTTTTTTTCTTTTTCCCATTAAAAAAAAAAAAAGGAATAAAAAGATGACAGAACAGGTATGCGCAGGTACGTGCCAGCTTCCCCATCCCGGCATCCAGGTGAAAGTAAGAAGGCCCTTCTTCCCTTTTAAGTCCTCTCCCTCTCCTCTCCATTCTTATTATGGAACTCACATTTCCCTACCCACCCAAACTTCTAGAATAAATTACACATCAATGCAGACGGGGCCTGTAATTAGGGGTAAAATAAACAGGTTCCCCCCCCCCCCACCCTATTCCGAGCCTGTTGACAAGGTAAACCTGTCCAAAGTCCCAAGTCAGTCTAGAAATGACCCCGAATTCCCCAGCCTCCGCCGGGAACCTTAGCCAGGACCTGACTCTGCCACCTGCCTCTCCCCACTCAAAGACTGAAAATTCGTGCCGCATCCTGTTTTCTGGCAGTCTTAAACACAGCCTCAACCCAACTCATCAAAATGTAAGAAAATGCTAATGAAAGCCATCTCCAATCTTGCCTTCTCACTGCATTTTAAAATGCTTATTCTCTGCAAACCTCACACACTTGCCTTGAAAAAGTGACCTGAAAGCACTCTGCATGGACTGTGCGAGTATTCGTGTTTCTGAAGAAATTACTATCATCTGTCTTAAACTGCTGCAACACGTCTAATTTTTAAAAGCGTACATAAGGTATACATCATAACCCAGTGCACTTTAAATTCAATTCCTACTTCTACATGGGAATTAGACTAACCTGTCATTTCTCATACTGAACAAGAGGACTAATTACATACCGGTGTACCTTTTAAAATATTAAAGTTATATACGTTTTAAGTATACATGTACTAGATAAAAGCTCAAAGCACTGGCACAATTTAAAAAATTTTTATACAATTTTACAAGAATCTTATCAAATTTAAAAACTATCAACATTTTTTAGATTTACCACATCACTGAAAAATTAGCAGCGCTTCTAAAATAAAATACAGCTATTATGTCACCTGTGACATTTTAATATGCATTATATTGTATAGAACGTAAAGTAATGGCCTTATTTTAATTTGAAAAGTTATACAAATATTTCGTGTTTTCAGGCGAGGTTACTGTAATGGCCAAAGACATTACATTGACAGTAGCCTTCCACTAATGTGAATTAAATTATTCATGATCTTTTTCGTGGGCAATAAGAAGACACAACCATAACATTTCACTAGTTACTTAACCAATTAGTTTCCAGAGATAAATGAGTTTTTCTTCCCTGACTCCAAATTCCCTGATAACCCCAAATTGGACCCAAAATTTCAAACGAGTAATGCTGAAACCGTAAATTAGTCATATATTGGCATGAAACAAATGAGCAAAGATATTATTATAGGCCTCAATTAAAATACAGAATGAAATAAAAGCATGAAATCTGGTTAAAAATCAAGCGCAAATAAGAAAACGCAAGCGAAGTGTAAATTCTTATTTCCTTTTTGACAAAGTCTTTATTCTGACTAAAATTTTACCAGTGGTCTCCCAAAATGCTCTCACACTGGGATTCCTGAAATTTAAAGCTTTCACCTCTAGCCTTTAAAATGTAGATGTCTAATGGATTTCCCATAAAACTTACACACAAAAAGCAGTTAAACACCCACGATGCCTATCTGCCTGTCTTTCTCTCTCCATTTCTTTATGCGCCAAGCAGGTTAGGTAAGAACTGTGCTCCACTCATTCTTAAAAATACGTAGTCTGCACTTGTATTCGCCCCTCAAAGAAAGTGAGCAATTTGTCCCTAGGTCTGCACAAATAAAGCAGCCTGTGACATCAACCAAACCACTGACCCTTTCAAAGTTGTAAGGGGTTTTACTAAATCAGGGCAAAATACAAAAGAACAAGACGAAGCAAAACACATCAATGTTATAAACTCATTAGTTACAATGCAAATTCACAGATGGACTGAGGTTAGTATTAGGAGACCACACACAGATTACAATACCTGAGATTTAGTGCATTCCTTTGAGCCAAAATGAAATGAGTGCCATAGAGGAGGAAAGGAGAAGATGACATTATCAGACATGCTACAGTACATCTGCCAAAATGAAGATCAGGTTAAATCAGGTTAAGAATGACCATACAGCACTGGCTACATGTATGACGTCCTTTATGTTCCTTAGCCATGCACCTGAAATGCACCTGCAACCATTTGGGTCGCCTGTGAAGGAGGACCATGCACCTTTTCAACCAACTTTGCACCTGGCTCCCACCTTACTAGGGTTCTTGCAAAAGGAGTATTTCTGCTCAGAATAAGTAAATGTGACTTAGGGCTAATTGTGTTGTTTTCGTATGTTAAAATCATGTACTTAGGCAAAATAATAATTATATAAATAAAATTAAAACACAATTTGCATGAAAAGACGGGATTCAATATTTAGAATTATGACACTTGTTGCCCATCTGAACTCACTTAGAAAAATTAACACCACCATGTCACGTATTAGCAAACTGGTACCTGATCCATCAGTGAGCAAGTGAAATTTTTCACCCTAGTACTGAATTTTCCCTCATAAAAGTACCTGTTGACCAGGTAAGACATTTTTTAAAACCACTAAAAAAAAAGGAATCTTGAATAATTTTTAAAAACTGCACGTTTACCAAAAAATCAGATTAAAAAGGGGGAGTCATGTAGGGGAGGTGGGTGAAGTATTACATAAAGGGGGAAAACATGGGGCTAGGAGAGAGAAATAATTATAAAATGACACCCCCCAACTTAAATGGGACAAATATAACTATAAAATCAAACCAATCAGCTTGAACGCTAAATCTTTAGTAACCCACACTGCCGCTAAATATCTTGGTGTAGAATCTGACTTGGAAACATAATTCCAAAGCAGAAAGAGTATTAACAATATTAGTAGGTTGTACTAGTAATGTGTACAACTATTTTTAACCCATAGTTCCTTCTTCCACGATGCTACATCGACACTAAAAATACTACCTTCTTGTATAGACAATGGTAACAAAAAACCTTTCATAGGTTTTTTTTCAAAAAAATACCAAGGCTCTGCAGCAGGCAAACAAAGCTGACTTTATGATGAGCAAAAAGCAACCCTTTGCAAATGAGCTCAATGAAATGATTCAACTATGAAATTCATGTGAAATTAAAATTGTGCGCATGGGCAGTGAGAGGAGCAGGCTGAGAGCTGGTGGCCAAAACTGCTTGAATATTCAAATACAAAGGGCTCTCAGAAATAGAACACATCAAGTGCGGGTATAAGATGCATCCCTCCAAGTTACCAGAAAATTAAGTACATAGTTTTAAGTCTATATACATTTTCCCATGCGGTTTGCATTTATACTTATTTGCAAAAAGAAAGAAGAGGATACGGAAGACAAACAAATAAATGTAAAATAGTTGTCGTTTACCTATTTTTATTTTTTCATATGTTTATTTTAAAATTAATTTCACGAATGAGTGCTCATTTAATGGTATTGTAAGTATAGATGAACCATATTTGACCTTATTATGACATATGGAAGAATTCAAATTACGTTCTTCTTGAAAACAGAAATCCTCAAATATATTTGCCACTATTCTGGGTGGGCCACCGGGGGACATGGACACAGCACAGCTGAGCAGAGAGAAATGAGTGAGAAAAATAAGGCTCCCAAACTGACTACGCTGGGGTCTTGTACAAATCAATCATTATCTGTGCCTCGGTTTCCTCAAACATAAGAAGTAGTTTCTTCACCTAATATTTACGGAATAAATGACGATCAAGTGGTGAAAGTATTAAAGAGGACCTCTGAACCTGTCAGAAATGCTTCAGACCATCTTTACACTGGGATTTACAGAAGCATCATTTCAAATTATGCTCTCACTTCATCATATTAAAAACAAAAAATTCTCAGATAATATTCTCACAATGGTATGAAGATAATAGGTAATTTTTAAATATCTAACTTTTGAATAAAAAACAGGTATGATACCCGTCACTGGGGACGGTGAGGGAAAGGGCAACATTTTAGATTAAGATCAGAACCTAAAAATATCCCAGTTACAACTGTACATGATGACCACAAAGCTGATCCTCAGAGACCGTGTTAAGAAATAAAAAGGCTAAACAATGCCTTTTGATACCTTATTTCAATGCTCCTTAAACTATTCATATTATGTGTTTCCAGAAAAATCTGCACTTTGAGTAAGTATACCACAGAAAGGAATTATTCATCAAAAATGGAAAATGTATGCCCTTTCACAAAACTCCCACCAAAAAGCTATAAAGATAATTATTATACTTGTGTAACTTACCGTATGATAGCCTCTAGGCAAAGGTGGTTTGCCCACAGGATAAGGATCCACAGTGTCGATAATCGTTTGTCTTTCCCCTTTCTGGTTGATTTTTCTAAATCTCCTTCGAGACTGTCGATGAGAAGCTTGACGCTGAAAATATTCTTCATTTTCATCCATATAGTCTACCTGAAATAAAATCCCCCAAGATTTCATTTCTTCAAACACCATGTTCCATATTAAGATTAGATGCAGAATAAAACTTACGGATAGTCTACATTCATTCACTGTGCAAAGACATTTGTAGACAAACTATCTCGACAGACTTCAGATGTTTCTGAACTTCCCTAGAACTAACTGGTTCTGAGTAACTTTTCTTTATAAAAGAGAAGAGGCATTTTCAGTTCCACTTAGGACAATATGGGTAACTCCTGAATTTCCTGCAGTCTCAAAGGGAAGGATATTTTCAGTAGTCTTTGTTCTGATTTATTAATGAAAGATCTCACAGGATACATCACCATGCATTATGAAAGCAACTGCCCCATTGTCTTAACTAAAGCACAAAAACTCTCATGAAGTAAATCTGTTTAAAAAGAAAAAAAAAAAACACCCAAATCCCAAATGACTCAGACACGACTACTGGCAGAATGACTTTGGTAGATTACTTAAGAGCTTCTCTTCCTACTTTCATTCTACGGATTCAGTTTCTTTTTTCTTTTATTATAAATAGCATTGTTCTCAAAACATAATTTCCTCATTTTAAACATTTAGAAAGTGATGAATGGACTAACAGAAGAAAAGTTACGTTCGGTTAGTCCCCGTCACACTTACATAATGTATTGCTCACAAAAGCATATTTAGATTCTAAGATGGTTCTCACACTGACAAACCTAGTAGTTAGCATCATATGGACAAGGACAAAATCCTCAAGGAATTTTGGAGATCAAAAATCCTTCAGATCAACACAAAATAGCAGTAACAGAGACCAAAATCTCGAGGGAATATCTAAAATGCTTTTCAAGACCTGTGGCTGGAAAGCCCAACGTATCTGCCTACATTTTTCCACTCCTAAATCTTTACTCACCACCATGCCACTTTCTCACTTAACAGTACATTTTGGGAAATTTTACCAAAAGTTTTCACTAGCTTTGACGAGGAAGTTCCCATTTCTGACAAATTCCTCTCCTCCATCATAGGGAAAAAACCTACATCTCCTCTGAAAATAGATGTATAGGCATTTACCAAATATTTTATTAAATATGAATAAAAAGCCTCCATCATCATCTATTTTAGGCCATCATTTATTCAAAAAGTTTCCTTGCCCAGATAGATGCTGGATGGGAAATATTATGCACATCAGCCAACTGAATGTCTCTACTGGGCACTCCCTCCAATCTTATTTTTGTTGCTGATTTTTTTAAGGGGTCCATAGTGTCCCGTCTTAAAATCATTTTTATATAGTAAGGAAGAATGTGACAGGCTTTTCTTGAAGCATCAGTAAAAATAATTATGTTGCTAATATCTCTTCTAACGTTATGTTTTTTTGCATATGTCTTACCTCAATATATTTTTTAAATCACACTATTCAATTAAAAAGATAAAAATCTCAACAGAGTATTTAACCAGCATAAAAGTCCTCCAAATTTCTTTCAATTAGATAAAGGAAGTGAACTGATTTCCTTATGTCAATTGTTGCCTGAATATATATCACTGTGTCTCATTTAAAGTATCTCACTCATTCCAACCAATATTTGGAGAGCTAAAATCCTGCAATTCCAAGATTCTCTCCAAGTTTAAATTAAATGGCATTTTCATAGACTGATTTATAAAGTTCAAACACCAAACATTTAGGTACGTGACCCTTTTAAACTTTCTTTTTCATTATTTGAATCCCGTAAATAATTATAATGATTATGAATTAAAACTCAAAAAGTTATGAAATAAATATACCTAAAGTTATGAAATATATAATACACTATTATAGGTAGTTTGTGAAAATACTTTTATTTCATAACTTTTTTTAAGGGAAAAAAGTCTTCACAGAAGTATTCTTACCACAATCATTTCAGAAGGCTCTAACACAATGCATTCACAGCCACGCCTAAAGCTTCCTGCAGAACGCTTGCCAAAACTAGAAAGAAAAAAAAGATTTAAGTAATACAAATTATGAATTTAAGCTAACCCTTCAGATGAATAAAAACAAGGAAGAAAACAACTATAAAAAATACATACTGAAGAAAGAGAGCTATCTCAAACCATTATTACACAGAATGACAAGGAACCATTCAAATTTTTAAATCTCAGATATATTTTTCTGGAAAATTCCAATATAACGTTTTTGAATTCATAATGTAAGTAATGAAGAATCATTATGAATGTGTTTGGGGTTAGGCTGTTTGAAACCACACCCAGGCAGGTGAAGATTTAGAATATTCTAACAGGGGTGGGAGTTGGATCAGTGGCAAACTATAAAAATATCCAAAGTATAAAATGCATATAGTCCTCTTCTATAACTTAATTTGCTTAGGTTAAACATTTCTTTCACTTAAAAATGTAGTTATTTTTCAAATCAACTTATTCAAAATCAGTTTAAGGAAAAGGTATTCAACTCAGGGCTTTCAGCTACACAGTGACTTAAGTGGACATGCATTCCCAAAGCCCCTTTCCGCGTGAACACTGCACTGCCGACTGCAGACACGGCACCTCTGCCCCATCTGTGGAAATACCCACTAGAGCAGATTTATTCTCTCTGGCATAGCTATATGCCAACTAGAGCTATGAAGAGTTCTAAGTAGTCATGACTTGTTCTGCTAACGTACCACCTACCTCTGCTCATTCACTACTCCAAAAGGCCTCCCTTCCCTCCAGTCAACATCTTAGTACCCTTTTTTTTTGTGGCCACACCGTGCAGCATGGGGGATCTTAATTTCCCAACCAGGGATCGAACCCGCGGCCCCTGCAGTGGAAACGCGGAGGTACGGAGTCTTAACCACTGGGCTGCCAGGGAAGTCCCAGTAATCATTTTTAATCATTTTTGAGAAAAATATGAGGAAAAAACGCTTCCAAAGAGCTATTTTATCAAGCATTTTTTCCCCAAATCAATTAGACATTTGAGCGGCTCCTATGGACATTCTCATTCCTTTTATAACTCTCTCTACGTCATGGTAGTACACAATGTTTCACATATTAGAACCCAACTTGGATTAGGAAAAAAAAAAAGTCATGTAAGATGAAGAGAACAAGAAAGTCAACGTTCTCAGTCTATCAGCCTGTGACCTCTAGCAAACCAACTTGACCATCCTCATAGTCTAAACTGTACTCATTTTTAAGGTTATCGGGTGAGCCCAGGCCATCACTGAAGTCATTTCTTGCTCCAAAATTGTTTCTATGAAAATCAAAAAGAACCATACTTAGCATATCTGAAAAATCCTTCAAAAAATATTCATACATACATATTCTCACAACCATACATATTGAAGTGCTTTTTTTAAGTGGAAAAAAATCTACCAAGAAAAATAAAATAATCTTATCTTCTTTGTCATGTTATTTCACATGCAATTAAAATGACCTAAATTTTTACATATTCTCCTCTTAGTTTACAATTAAAAACCACTAAAGTTGTGGAAAATTCTCAACACACACAAAAATTTGCTTCTGGTTTTTGAAACTACCTACTTGCAATTTAAGTTTTTACAATGAAGCTTATAATTTAATGATGCACTACAAACTAAGAAATAATCTCAGTGTGTTAGTAAAATATGTAGCAGGTTTCATGCCATCATTGCCCGTTGAACCCTGTTATAGGACTAGGTAAAAACATATATTGTATGTTTAAGTTTTATCACTAAATAAAATAGCATTAAAATCTAAAGAAAATCATGTGACTCTTAAGTTTTTTCTTATTTTATTAAATTACAGAACCAGACAAGCTTCATAATCATAATGATCGAGTGGTTTTCCTTTTTTAAAATTTCATGTAGTAAAAAAAAAAAAAGTCAAACGTCTATAATGCATACAGTGTTCAGATGACAACTTAAAAGATAAAAACTGCTAGAATTGAGTTGCTCACAAATTTTAGCAACAAAAGTAGTGACATCAACACGAATAAACTATGTGGTATTTGTTTATTTTATGCCTAATTCTAGTACCAACCACTCCGTACTCCAGAATTAAGGCTGTAAAACCCCTTACCCATCAGCCATTAGTTCAACAGAACTTTATGGCTGAGAAGATATTCATGTACTTAGTTGCACTCACACTATTACTCTAGGGATGAAAAGTGTGCATCCCCTAAGATGAGCTACAAAAAATATCTCTATGCCTTTTGCAAAGTGAGCTGCACTAAAACCTAACAAAACTCTCTTTGAAGCCCCAAAAGACTCAGGTTCTACTGACCATCACAAAGATGTGAACCATAGGAGAAAAAATAGACTCTTGTCAGGTTAATTCTTTGAATACATTGAGGGGGAAAAGGCAAATGCCCAGAGAACCCACTCCAGCAAAAGGGAGAATAAATTATTTCATTTATCCAAAAATCCACTGTTTCGAACACAGCCAAGAACCCAGAAGGAAAGAGTGGCCTCAGAAGAGCTAAGGCGCAAGTCATGAACGCACTCGCTGGGGCCTAATGACAAGGTCCCTTGGCTCTTAGCTTACAAACCAGAAGCTGTAAGGTAGGAATGGTCAGGGAGGAATGAAAAACGTCACCTAGAAACCCATTCAGCCCACAAAATACTTCTGCTTCTACTCTCTGATTCTTTGAAACAATAAATATAGAAACAAAGGTTAAGTAAACACCATTATTTACTAAGTTTTAAAAAATCTCTGACCAAGTTCTATATAAATAAACTGTTTTAAAAATACAGTCCTGGACTCAAGGCTCTGGGGGGACCTAATGGGAAGGAAATCCAAAAAAGAGGGGCTATATGTATACGTATAGCTGATTCACTTTGCTGTACAGTAGAAACTAACACAACACTGTACAGCAACTATACTCCAAGAAAAATAAATAAACACATAAAAAAATTTTAAAAATACAGTCCTGGAAAACTTTAGAGATAAAAAAGGTAACTGGATAGAGACATACAGCAGGTAAGATCTCCCACAGATGATATTAAGACCAAATTTTTAAAATATTTTAGATGATTTAGTAGGAAGAAATGGAGAGAAATCCTCAGGTGTACAAATGACACAGAGACGTTTAGATAGTAAAGCACAAAACAAAGCCAGTAAGAATAAAGTACAAGCCATTTTTATAAAGTTTTATGTGCGTATAAAAAAGCAGGAAGGACCCAACCTGCACAAGGAAATATTCTATGTGAAAAGTGATCAAATGCACAAAGTGTGTAAGATAAGATTAAACAGCAAAGAGTTCTCATGTTTCAATTAAAAGTCAAATGAAAACTAGAAGTCTTTCAAGGCATTAGCACAGTAAACTGCTAACATAATAAATAACAAATAATAAACAGAGATACACCTCAAAAGGATGGACACACTAGGAGAAATTAAAAATGAAAATTACTATACATACCCTTATAGAAAACCACATGAATCTACAATAGAGCACCACCCCAGAAAAGTTTCTAAGGGGAAAAACACAAAGCTAAAAAGTTTCCACCAAAAAAATTAAGGGTAGCCAAAGGGCTTTCTGTAAAACCAGAGGCACAAATTAAAAGATCACTTCATTCAATCTTATTAACAGCAGCTGAAAGTTGGTATCATTTAAATTTCTAAAACCATGACTTAAGGAATTGTAGAAATGATACAGATTAAATAAGAACTTGGTTAACTTAAAAAGTACACCTACAATCCTTGAGGGTTTTAAGAAAAGTCAGAAATAGATAAAGATTGTTCCAAAGCCATTTGCCTAAATTCTCCTCCAAATGTTCCTTGGTGCCACTGTCAGAAATGAAGTTAGTCCTATCAAATGCATTCTTTTTTATTATTAAGTCTTAGAAGAGACTACAAAAAGTGATCTACAAATTTGATGCAATTCCCATCAAAATACCCCAAAAATTGTTTTTGCAGAAAAGGAAAAACCAATCTTCACATTCATATGAAATTGCAAGGGGCCCTAATTAGCCAAAACAATCTTGAAAAACAAGAGTTAGTGAACTCACACTTTTAATTTCAAAACTTACTACAAAGCTGCAGTAATCAAACCAGTGTGGTAGTGGCATAAGGATAGACACATATGGACCAATGAAATAAAACTGAGAACCCAGAAATAAACCCATATCTATGGCTAATTTTGACAAAGGTCAAGTTCATTCAACGGGGGAAGAACAGTCTCTTTAACAAATGTGCTGAGACAACTGTACTTCCACATGAAAAAGAATGAAGTTGGACCCCCACCTCTCATGACATACAAAAATTAACTGAAAACAGATCACTGACTAAATAAAAGAGCCAAAACCCATAAAACTCTTAGGGGGATAAAAGAAGGGATAAATCACCATTACCTTGGATTTGACAATGGACCCAGAGATGACACCTAAAGCACCAGCAGCAAAAGGAAAAATAAATAAACTGAACTTCATCAAAACTGAAAACTTTGGTGCATTGAAGGACATTATCAAGAAACTGAAAAGATAATCTACAGAACAGGAGAAAATATTTGCAAATCATATATCTGAGAAGGGTTTAATATCCAGAATACACGAAGAACTCCTATAGCTCAACAACAAAAAGACAACCCAATTAAAAAGAGGCAAAGGACTTGAATAGACCTTTCTCCAAAGAAGATATATGTATCAACATCCTTAGTTATTAGGGAAAAGTAAATCAAAACCACAACGAAGCTACTCACCCAAGTTGCCCACTCTCCCCCCAAGAGTGCTTAATAAATCCTTGCTGTGCTTCCTCAAAATAAAAACAAAACAAACAAAAAGACAACAAAAAACACAACCAGATACCATATCACACCTGATACTAGATGTGAATGAGATATTAGGATGGCTATAATTAAAAAAAAAAAAAAAACGCAAAGAATGCAAAAAATGTTGAAGCGGATCTAGAGAAGCTGGAACCCTTGAATTTTGCTGTTCAGAATGTAAGATGGTGCCGTCACTGTGGAAAAGAGTTTGGCACGTCCTCAAAAAGTTAAACACAGGATTAATATAAGACCCAGCAATTCTACTCCTAGATAAATACCCAAAAGTATCAAAAACATGGACCCAAACAGATATTTCACTGCAGCATTATTTGCAATAGCCAAAAGGTGAAAACAACACAAGTGTCAACTGATGAGTGGATAAACAAAATGTGATATATACAATGGAATATTATCCAGCAATAAAAAGGACGGAAGTTCTCATATATGTTATAACATGGACAAGCCTTGAAAGCATTATGCTAAGTGCAAGAGCCAGTCACAAAATGACAAATATTGTAAGATACCACTTATGTGAACTATCTAGAATAGGTAGATTCATAAAGACAGGAAGTAGACCTGAGGTTTCCAGGGGTTAGGGAAATGCAAAGTTACAAAGTTTCTGTTTGGAGCTATGCAACGTAAGTTGTGGAAATAGGTAGTGATGATGGTTGCACCACAGTGTGACTGCAATTAACACCACTGAATCCTACACTTTAAATGGTTAAAGTGGCATATTTTACGTTATGCACACACATGCGCATATCCACATTTTTTTTTAAGTATATAAGAGAAACTTATCAAGAAGATTTGTGTGTTTGTTTTAGTGGTTTTGAGTATTTTGGCAAAATTCAGGACTGGAATAAGAAAAAGGAGTAATTCCACTTTGACCAAACAAGAACCAACCTTAGGGGCAAAGGAAGAGTTAAGTTTGATGACTGAGCTATACCATTGATTAACTTGGAACCAATCTTTTTCTACACTGATTTAGCAATGAAGTGATAGAGGTCATGGGTGAAAGAACTAGGAAGATACAAAGACATGGTAAACAAGTATTACTGAAATATCTGAAATCAGTTTTTTAAAATTTTTATTTTATATTGGAGTATAGTTGATTTACAATGTTGTGTTAGTTTCAGGTGTACAGCCAAATGATTCAGTCATACATATACATGTATCAATTCTTTTCCCATTTAGGTTATTACAGAATATTGACCAGAGTTCCCTGTGCTATACAGTAGGTCCTTGTTGGTTATCTATTTTATATATAGCAGTGTGAATGTGTCAATCCCAAACTCCCAGTCTATCCCTCCCACCCACCCTTCCCCCCCTGGTAACCTGAAATCAGTTTTGAAGATTCAATTATACCTACATTTTCCTCTGATCCAGCATTATCCCATTTTTTATTTTATCCCCGGTCATAAATGAGGGCGTCTCCCTGCCCCGCGTCCACATATATATGAAGAGAGAGGGAGAAAAGAGAGAGAGATGCACACACACACACAATTTTGTTTCCTATCCCTCTTCCAAATACTCACTGGACACGTACTACAGAATCAACATGAACTATGTAATCAATACAGAGCTTACAAGAAGCTCACTAAATATAGCCCCTATTCTTAAATAGTTTGTATTCCATGGAAGATGACCACACAGAAAGTTGTGATAACAGGCAGAACAGCGAGCGCCAAGAGTTTAATAAAAAAGAATGTCATATTTGCTGCCTACAGTGCATCTCAAAAACAAAATGCAGGCTTCCCTGGTGGCGCAGTGGCTGAGAGTCCGCCTGCCGATGCAGGGGACACGGGTTCGTGCCCCGGTCCGGGAAGATCCCACATGCCGCGGAGCGGCTGGGCCCGTGAGCCATGGCCACTGAGCCTGCGCGTCCGGAGCCTGTGCTCCGCAACGGGAGAGGCCACAACAGTGAGAGGCCCGCGCACCGCAAAAAACAAAACGCATTTCTTGAATGTCAGAGCTGAGAAAAAACTTGAAAATCATATAGTACAGGGTCTCTTGGCATTTTTTCCTCCAGCTTCTCACCTGAAAGTATGTCAGAGTCCAATGTGCTACATCAAAAGCCCTCAAATATTTCTATTTAGGAAAAGGCCCCCAAGTGCTTATAATATGTATGACCCACCATCCTCCTCTTCCCATGAGAACTGTCCCTCCAGTTCAATTTTCATTGCGTAAGTGGAGAAACTAAGCCAATCTACCTAAGAGTAGGTTAAAAGAGATGCCCCAAATCACCATCAGACTCCATCAGCCACCGACCTGACCCTTCCTCTGACTTTCTGCTATAGCCCTTTTCCACACTCAATAATATAAGAACTCTGGTCTTTGGTAAGCTTGCCATGTACAAGGAATAATTCCCAGACCTCCTCAGGAACATTGCTATAGTGCATCTCTTATACCAGTCAAGCATAAACCCAGTGACAAGTGGGGAACAGAGCTCTGTGGGAAGGTGGATTCTCAGAAGCCTGCTCACTCGCTGGCTAGCTGAGTGAAAAAGACAAGTCAGCTGCTGTAATTCAGAAGGCAACTCGAATTCAGCAGAATTACAAATGACCATCAAGAGCCTGAGGGTCACCCTGGGAGACTCAAAGATTTAAATGTCAAATCTATAAAAACCAAGCCTCTTCAGGCAGCTGCCGCCAGAAATTCAACTACTAGCACATCTGCTCCTTTGAAATGGCACTCAGAATACGACGCACCAAGATAAACAAAGAGATTTTTAAAATTTAAACTCAATCTTTAAAGTGACACAGCTTTTTTTTAACTTTGAATTTAAACTCAAAAAAAAAATGATCCCCGTCTTCTGGTAATTTCAGTCTTTCTATGTACATGGGCATTTACATATAAGATACAAATATTAAAATACATATATAATAACTGTCTTTCAAAAAAAGATGTAGGTAACAGTTATCAGTGAGACGGTCTGAATACTTAAAAACCTGTTAGCCCTTCCTCTACTTGATGCCAGCCTTTCACAAAAGGCCAGAAAGTTAGAAAGAGATGCGGAGAAATGGAGAAGTACGGTTTGTGTGTTTTAAGAACGCTGACAGGCTTCTGATTCTACAAGGTGTGAACATTTAATGACTATAGTCTTTAAATCCTTCTAAATTGTTTTGTAAAGGTATGGTGTATAGCTTGCCTTTCAACTATTAACCTCAATGCAATTTCAGAATGTCCCGATAATCTTACACCAAACAACCAAAGGTGACAACTAAAAGTGACGCAGACTCACTTTGCATCAAACTATTGGTTCTCTGCGCTATTTAAAAAAAAAAAAAAAAAAGGTTAAACTCCCAGCAACTGATTAATGAAAAGACCACCTGCAGCACAACAGAGTATTACTAAATGCTCATATTCCCCCAGTAAAACTAACTGAGGAATGGTTGCTCCAAAGACAGTTTAACAATCCAGATTTTCACTCCCATTAAGTTATTTTAACGGAACAAATTAAAAATTAAGAATTACAAATTGTTCCTAAAAGTGAAATAAACTAAGTTTAATATTTTTACAGGTGCAAAATGGAATGACTTGATAGTACCCACAATATGCAGACAAAAAATTTACTGAAAGTAATTAGTCTTCTACATAATGTAAAATAGTGAAAAACATTAACAGCCTGATAAACTTTCAAGTTCAAGGCTCACAGGAAGACAGCACCAATGCCTGCAAATATAAAATCTTACCTAGTTTTCACAAATACCCACAGGCTGTGATTCACCGGACAGGGTTTTGCAGGCTCCTTCTGAGGGAAGGCCACCCTGTCCTGCGTTCCTGTGACCACATTTTCCCCATCCAAGTTGAGTCATGAGCACTTGCTGTGAGTGTGAGTTTCCACGAAAGGCAGTCGCTGAGCACGGAAGCCTCTTCCGTCAGTGGCCCTAAGCTTGCCCTTTGTATGGGCCTCCGCATTCCTGTGGTACGTCAGAACTGCCCAGTGGAATGCAACTCCTCAGTATTGGAATGTAAACTTTTTCATGTCAGGCTACATCCAGAGAGGGAATACACAGCAATCACACCGTGACTACACTGGTAGGCAATCCTAATTTACAAAATGATTGAAAACGTGATTCTCCGAGATATCCATTTTTCATATCTTCATTTCTAGGAAATGATAAGCAGTTACTAAAACCTAAAAAATGTCTGGCCTGATGCTCCTAAACCAAAACCAATTCATTTATTTAGGACTTACAAAAAATACTCACATGCCCCTGTCTTCAGATAGCAGAATAGCAATACACATTAAGAAAAAAAAAAAATCTAACGAGTAACTGCTGATGCAATCGATTCCATTCTCAAAAATCAGTGGACTCCACAGGAATACATTTAACAGAAGAGGACAGTGGCTTTAAAGACATCATAAAAATGCATTTAATCTTTTAAAAATATGTTGTCCTCACTCATTAGTTTAACAAGCAAAAAAAAAAGTAACAGCTATTTAAAACAAAAACATACACACACCAAGTACACACAGAAGCTGTGTGTGTGAACAGGCTATTTCAGAACTAGTTGGGAGAACTGAACAGACAGTTTCTTTCAAGGCTCATTTAGAAGTATTCTAACAGTCATCACCCTGCACAGACGAACAGAGATTGGCTCCTCTACACAGCGAATCTTCACATTTTAACCTTCGCTTATAAAAACAGAGCGCAGGAAAAAAAAATGACAAGCGAAGCCTCAGAGCTATGTTTTCTCCCCCTCTGTTCATTCCTCAGTAGCCTGTGATCTAAGTAACTACAGAAGTACTAGCCATCTGATACTTATGCTGTTAACATTTCAATCCCTTAAAACCAATCTAACCTGCACTGGCTTCCATATCTTTGAAGCAGCCGCAACAGTGCTGCCTCGCTGTAGAGGAGTTGGGTGTCTGCAGCCTCGAGCCCGCCCCATGGCCCCCGTGTTTTCTCCGGCTGAGTCCACGCGGCTGCAGCCTGTGCTCGGAGCCTGCATTCCGCCTGATGGCCAATTTCCTGCTCCGGTGACCCACCCACCCTCCGGGCTGCAGTTCTGAGTTACGCGTGTTGTGCGGGCACTGTTTCCGCATACCAGCCTCATGACCTCAGCGGCAGCCTGACAGACACTCTTTATCAATTTCTATTCATTACCCACTCTCCGAAGCCAAGGGCACGTAGGGAAATCTGCCATGTCTGCTCTCCTCTGAGCCTTCAAGGTCAAACGCCTAGGTGGGCTCGGCAACGCAATTTTGTTATTAAAATGTACCCGAGCTCTACTACACACACGGCTCTCCACCACCAGAGGGATGCTGAACTGTGCACCTGGCTGGAATGATTACCGTGGAGAAGACGAGCATAAATTTATATCAAAGCAACATGGGAAAAGTTGCAAGAGGCTGCTTTTGCTCTTATTTTTCCCTTCTAGAGAAAAAAGGTGGCTCTTACCTCAGCTGTACCGGGGTGAAGGGAGCAAGCAGTTTTTGTCTCTTGCCACAATCTAAGCAGCAAAGGCCAGTGGTGTGGTGATGACTACACTTTGGTGGTGTCTATGTCCTCGTGACCAACTGCTGGGGAACAGCTCAGCTAAACTGATGTGCTGCTATCAGTCTACTCAGTGGCACAAACAGGCCTCTCTGCTGATGACAGTGCTTTGTACACAGATGGCAGCTGATCAGTTTGCAGAAAAGTTATGGTCCATAACAGCTTTCCCATCAGCTTCTGGACACATGCCTTATCCAAAATGCCTTTGTTAAATCTTCCCCGTTTCATTGTGCAAAGCACACTGTGGATGAGCTGAAGAGGCGAGGAAGCTCAGCTCTGAGGTCTTATTTTAAAATAACCTGATTTTTGGACTTCCCTGGTGGCGCAGTGGTTAAGAATCCACCTGCCAATGTAGGGGACACGGGTTCAAGCCCTACTCCGGGAAGATCCCACATGCCGCAGAGCAACTAAGCCCGTGCACCACAACTACTGAGCCTGTGCTCTAGAGCCCAGAGGCCACAACTACTGAGCCTGCATGCCACAACTGCTGAGCCCGTGCTCCACAACAAGAGAAGCCACCGCAGTGAGAAGCCCATGCACTGCAATGAAGAGCAGCCCCCGCTCACCGCAGCTAGAGAAAGCCTGTGCACAGACAGCAACAAAGACCCAACGCAGCCAAAAATAAAATAAACACATTTATATAAAAAATAATAATACAATAAAAGAAAATAACTTGACTTCTGTAAAATTCATTAGAGGTAAAATAAACAATTACATGAAGAAATAACTGAACAGACCTATGTAACTTGTTAGTGAGAAAAATGGTAGATGAATTCAAATGAATAGTTCAGATTCATCCTAACCAGTAAAAACCTGAATTGATCTCAAGAATCAAACATTCAAATAATGGCAACAGAAACATCTGGTATTCTTTAAAGGCTTATACGAATGGCACCCAAACCCAGCCACCAGCCTCCCCCAAATCTGGTATATGTCATAAAAGATGTTGAAATAGCACACATGTCTTTATGAAATAGGACCTAAACAATAATTCAGGTCACTTGAATTAATACTGCATTCACAAAATTCTTGGAAGTTAAAAGAACACATTTCCAAGAAAGGAAAAGCATAAATTCACACATATGTGTGATTTCTTACGAAGATATCAAGTAATAAAATGTCAATTTATTGAATTCAACTGCATGGAATGTGGACATTTTTCACAAACCAAACTTATCTTGTTTCCCCTTGTTTTGTAAATAACCGTTCCTTCTAATTCTACCAACAGTAACCCTGGCAATATTGTTTAACCTGTTTCAGATCTGTTCTTATAGACTGAGGTAGTTAAAAACCTAGTATGTATCATCAAAAAATATTTAGGAATATAGTTAATGAAGGCTGTGTATGACCTGTAAAACTACAAAACTACAAAACTACTAAAAACTACAAAAGGGGATGCAATCCTACAAAGGAAAATAATAGAAGATCTAAATAAATTATGAGCTATACCATGTTCATGGTTTGGAAGGCTCAATATTAAGGTAGTAAACCTTCCCAAACTGATCTACAGATTCAATACAATTCCAGTCAAACCCTAACACTGACAAGCAGATTTCAGAATTTATATGGAAAAGCAAAGACATAGAAGAGCTAAATAATTTTGATATAGAACAAAAGTGAGGGATTTATACTACAGGATTTTTACTATAAAGCTACACAAATAAAGATAATGTGGTATTGGTATAAGAACTGACATGTATCGATAGATCAATAGAAGAAAAGAAAGAGTCCAGAAACAGACCTGAAACAAATTTGGTCTACTGATTTTTAATAAATGTGCCAAGGCAACTTAATGCATAAAAAATGTTCTTTTCAATAAATAGTTCTGGAACAGACGAATATCTGTATCAAGAAACATAAGCCAAACCTCAACCCTTACCTACACCATACACAAAAATTAAATCAAAATGGATCTCAGGCCTAAATGGAAGAGCTAAAATTATTAAATTTCTAGAAGAAAAACATGAGAAAACCTTTCTGACATCAAGTGAAGAAGAGATTTCTTAAACAGGATACCAAAAGTACAAACTATAAAAGAAAACACTGACATAAATGGACTTCATTAAGGTGGAAAGTTTTTGCTTTTAAAAGACACAGTTAAGAAAAAGGCAAGCCACAGATTGGAAGAAAATTTTTGCTAAATATATCTAAAGAAGGAATTGTACCCAGAATACATAAAGAACACACTCAAAAATAAGACAGTCAATTCAATATTTTTTTAATGGGCAAAATCCAATTTTTTAAAAAAACTGTTTGAAACGGGTAAACTAACGCTTCAAAGAAGATATGTGAATGGCCAATAAACACATTAAAAAATTCTCAACAACACTAGTCTTCAGAGAAACACATAATAAAACCACAGTGAGATGACCATCACATATATGCTAGAGTGGCTAAAATTAAAAAGACGGACAATACCAAGTGTTGGAGAAGACGTGGAGCAACCAGAACTCTCAAAAACTGCTAGTGGGAAGGGCAAAATGTTACAGCCACTATGGAAAACAGTGTGACAGCTTCTTATAAAGTTAAACATCCATTTACCACATAACCCAGCAATTCCACTCCTAGGTATGTATTCAAGAAGTCATGAAAACATACGTCCACACAAACAGAAGTCCAAAACTGGAAGCAACCCAAACCATCAGTTTCAAACTATGTTTTGTAAAAATTAATACTACCTCACTTACAAAATTCAATAGGATTTATAATATCTGGCATCCCCTTTATATAAGAATTGGCAATATATTGCATGACTTGCTTCAAAATAGGACTGGAATGGGCAGTAAAGCACAAGTTTAGTTGTCAAAGTCTGTCCCTATAGCCTTCTGACATGATAAGCATCTCTTTTTTTGGCTCTGTATTCCCCCTATTTACCTGCCCCTCCACCCTCCCCTCCCCTGCCCTCCCCTTCCCCCAAAGCTTTTCAGGTGACTCAATGCCCAGATCATGTCTTCATATTCCCTGCAGCTCCCCTGTCTGTCAAAGCACGAACCATAACCTGCCCTAAAATCAAAAATACTCATTTCACCTCTAATATCCACCCACCTCAACCCTCTGGATTAGGCTGTAGCTGTCAAATGCATCACACTGCCAGACACGCAAGTTCAAAGCATCTTTTAGTCAATCCTCTCCCTTATCTATAATTTCAGTCACTAAATTCCATCATCAGTCCTCCTCAACTACTCTCACATCGAATTCTACTTCCATGAAAACACTGGTCAGGCCCTTGACCTTGGCTAACCAAGGCCACAGAGATGGGGTTCCTATCTCCAGTCCCAGCTATATGGCATCTTCCAGGGTCCCCTCATTCACTCATCTTAAAACTCCAGTGCTTACACATTGGTTCCATGGTCATTAGCCCAGCTGCTCAGTTCAGATCTGACTGACCAACTGCTTGTAAGCTTTGAAAACAGGAGTATAAAGTCCAGCCCAGATCGTAGTGACTGAAAACCTCCAGAGCCTGGACCTCAGTGCCGTACCCATTCTAAGCCAGGTGAATCCAGTAACAGGCCCAGTTCAGTCAAACCTTTCATGTTATCTCCCAAACATCTTTATTGCCAAATACAAGGACTCTAAACAAGGTTTTTTCTACGTTTTGTTCCACAAGCACATTCTTAGAAAAGTTAAAAAATACTTCTCAGGCTTGAGAGGTTATCAGGCAGCTCTTCTCCATTTACTCGAAGGACAATAATTACTCTGTACTCTGACATAAATAACCAAAAAAAAAATCTCTGCTTTTAGCCACAATGATGCTTCCATACACAAAATTAACCATATATATATAACTATACATAATATAAACTACATATAACTATATAAATTAACTATATACAAAATTAACATACAAAAGTTTACTTAATATATGTCAATATTACCTCAATTCTTTTTAAAGTTCACTTAAATAGGATAATGATTATAAAACCTTGAAGATCCTATGCATTCTCTGTTTCCAAAATTATATATTAGTTAAAATCCAAGATGAGGTGACAAAGTGGTAAATTGAAATGGTCTCAAAATTCTGAATAAGAATTAATTATTATTATTATACACTATAAAAACTACCATGGCAGCAGAAAATCTCTGATACACATACATACATACTTATATACATTCTGGATATGATTTAGACTGATGAAAGAAAATAGTTTTCCTATTTGTAAAACTGAATTAAGTATGAATACTTAATGGTGGTTTTCTAACTGCACCCTAATGAACCAAAATATAATAATAAAAAAAAAATACAGGAAAGTGTTGGACAGATTTTGGCCATGGCCCTAATTTTAAAAATTATCTGAAAATGTTTAAGAAATAACAAAGATATCTTAATGAAACCGACACACTAAGCAGTTTACAGAATTAAAACGTAGAGTGAGTCATCAGTAAAAGATAATGTAAAAATTATCCTTAAATGTCTGACTCAAAAAAAAACTTTGAAAAGCAGAACTAAAAAAATCCAGTTATTTGATGTTTATGTAGATCTATATAACACATGAACATTCAATACCAGAAATTATATTTTATATTTAACAGCAAAAGTATCCAACACCTATAAAGCCATAAATGTGTGGCAAAAATATCTAAGGAAATAAATATTTTTAATATTTTGAACTTACAGTTCAATATTCTAATCAGTAATAAATATTAAGCTGGCAGCTTTTAAACCCACATTATATTTAATTAAATTCTAACTTTTATAAAAAAGGCAGTGATATACATGTCTAAGCTATTATTTCACTTTATTTAAACTATTTCTTAATTCTTGAAGTACTTAAAAAATTTTTTAGTACATCTAAAAAATAAAGTGGGGTTCATAGTACAGAATAAATTCATTTTCTTTAACGTTCAAATATATGACTGGTGTTGTCTATTATATATAACATGTACCTATATATGTAATTTTATAGTCATAATAATTTTATAGTCAATGTAAAATAAAATAGAAGGTCCCTGAACTATGGTTAACTGGAAATTTTATTTTAATAGATATTCCAGTTTTACCAAGTATAATTTGCTTCTTCTATGAATCTCTCTCTTAGCGACAGCCTTACTCTCGTCATTTTCTGTCAGTGTCCCCAATACTGAAAGCATATTTCTTTAAACAAAACCCAATTTAGTTGCTATGTATTTTAAGACACTTTGAATTCATACAGGTGAAACAGTAATTCACACACCCCTCCAACCCAACCCTTCCCCAAAATAAGTGTGCACACACAAGGGTTGGGAGTTCCTTTACGCTTAGCAGCAAACAATTCCAACATTTTACAGAGAAAAACAATACTGTATTTCATTGACGCATGCATGTCAGACTTGAAAACCTTTATGAAATATAATATCTACTTTTGCAAGAGAAATCCAAACATCACTGCAAATACGGACTTCTAGGATGAAATCACACACTCAGTTATACGAGGACCATAGATGACTAAACTCCCCGACTGAAGACTTCAAGCATCAGCTGACCTGTGATACCACATCATCTCTACACACAAACACATCAGAGATCTTCCTTTGAAGGCTACTTACTTTGTTAGGACACCACCAACGCCAGTAGTCCAAGGACCATGGAAGCCTGACTTACATGTACCGCTCACCTGCGAAGCTGTAGTTATAGCAACCAAATTCCCAACTGGACCCAGCCACCGAGCTCCCTCTCTAGAGAACAGTACTGCTCTGAGGATCGGGTATCACATCGGAGTATGGTCTAAATGATGCTAAAATCATGTTAGCTGTCCAAGATGAAGATGCTGTGTACTGGGGCAGAAAGTATAGCTGATACCCAAAGGGGGAATGCTTTGGTATATCCCACTGTATCTTTTAACGTATTTTACCCTATTCCTTTAATTTATACATCTACCTTATTGCAAATTTAACACAGCACTTATTTACATCAAGTGCAACTAAACTCTCCCTTCGACAGCATCAACTCTAGTCCAACCAAGCTCACATTTATTTCAAGACGTATTTGCCTTATTTGGAGCTCCTTCCCGGCGCTTCCTTAAAATCTTTAATATATATGTTTACCGTGTGTGTGTGTGTGTGTGTGTGTGTCCTGGGAATACTTGGACTTGAGTCAACCTCAGGTAGGACAAGTGGAAGTTACAGATGATGTAACAGCTGAAGGAGAAAGGTACAGGGCTGAGCAACGGACACATCTCGTAAAGAAAGGTAACTGACAAACTAAGAGAGTGTGAGGGAGACTAAAGAGGCTGCTGGCTGTCTGTTCCAATATCCATTCTCCTCTTTCTCCTTAGAACGATATTTTTATGTTATTATTTTCAGGGGCATAATTCATCTCAGAATAAAAGACTACATGCCTCAGGCTCCTGGGCGACCAGAAGCGGCCATATGACCACACCTGGAAAATGTGATGTGAAGAGAAATGTTGTTTCAAAGATGGAAGTTAACTTTTTTGCTCGTCTGCCTCTCCCCTGCTTCTAGCTCCCACTGCAGACGTGATGGCTGGAGCTTGGCAGCCAGCCTGTGCCCTGAGTGGAAGCTATGAGCCGAGAAGAAGGATGGGGACCTAGGGCTGTCCTGGCCGTGGACCTTCAGGGTTCTCTTACGGGAGAGAAAAAGTAAGTAGCTCCTGCTATGCTCGTACAACTGTTTTATGCAACCAGTATTAATAATTTCACTGTAATTAATACAGACGGCGAACAAACGTAAGATGCCAGTAAGATGCCATCCCAGTAAGATGCCGTCTGCCCTTTCCCCCTCCCACGCCCTGCACGGATGACGCGGTACCTCCACCCCGGGCTCCCTGGACCCGTCCTTCCGACACACTGCAGCCCTGTTCCCTCCCAACTCTTCTCCTCTATACTAACCTGACTTCCAACAAATCATAGCTTATTACAAGTGATTTCTAAAGGCATTAATTAGCTTAGCATAGTATTGCTAAGCTCCTTTTTAAAGTGATTTTTTTAAAGGGCACGTTAAAAATATAATCCTGAACCAGTACGATTCAACGAATATTTACTGAACGCCTGCTCTGTGCTAGGCACCGGGGAAGCAAAGATGGACAATACAGCCCAGGCCTTTAAAGACTCTCACAGTTGAGAAAGCATGTGGTTTTCACAGGTGAGGAGGGGTGAAGTGGCTGTCCCAGCAGAGGGAGCAGCCTGGCACGTCCTGAGCTGCCCTGCACACCTCGCTGCAGAGGCTGGGTTTTATCTGTTTGGCGGCTGAATGTCACTTAAGCTCCTTAGGCAAGGGATCAACAAGCAAAGCGTGAGCTTTTAAACGATGATATGGCTTCATACGGAAGCAGTCCTGAGGGCAGGTGGGGAGGTGCTCTGACAACTTAACAAAGGCCCTGGCGGTGGTGACCGAGGCAGGTGACTTGACAGGTACGGTCATTCCTAACTCTGAAGGGTTACTTGCTAAAAGAAAATGAAAAGCAACTGTCAGGAGAGAAAAGAGAGGCCAGAACTGAGACTCAAAAAAATTTCTAGAGTAGGTGACAAGCTGTTTATGAAGCCATCAGAGATGGAATTCCAGACACATATCCTCAGTCCCAGTGCCTGGGCGCACCCGTAAGCCCTGCTCCCCTGGCCCCGTTACCGCGTCCCTGGCAAAGCACAAAGCCAGCAGTGCCCACACCCACCTGCTCCACACCTGCCCCCAAACACCTGCTGGGCGGTGGGCGGAACATAAACGACCACATCTCAGTGACCACTGGATTAAGTGGGCACTCAACACTCCCTTTGCTTCACCACCTCCCTCTCTGTCAAAACCCCTCAGCGCCCACCACTGGGCTCCCACACCCACCCACGGATCTGTGGCTCTGATCGAGAGCACATGAAAGGGTGCAGCGCTCGCCCTCCCTCCAGAGCCAACACCTGCCCCGTTGCAGGCTCCAGCCACTTCTGCAGCAAGGCCCCTCCTTCCTGTGCGAAGCCCTCTCTGCTGGGTCACTGCCATCCACCCACAGACACGCTCTGGCTTCTTCTGAAGAGACAAGTCCCCGTGGACCTACACCTACCACCCTGCTTCCCCGGCTCCTCTCTACAGTGAAATTTCTGGAAATAATGCAACTTCTCTTTCTCCAGTGCTCATCTGCACAACGAGCTCTACCACTTGACTGAGACGGGCTCACTCAGGCCACCTGTGACCTGCAGGTTGTTAAACCCAAAGTCACATCTCCAGTCTCACCCTACTGATGCTCCGTGAAGCAGCAGACGAGCAGACCGCCCCCGCCTCTCTGCGCACAACGCCATTATCCCTCGGCTCTGGGGACCCACAGCAGCGTCTCCGTGTGTCAGCACCACGGTCCAGGCAGGCACGTGGAGGCTCGATTACATTTGTAGGGTGGCTGAGTAACACAGAAGGAGACGCATATAAACACCAGCAGTGGAGCCACTCAGGACAGAGGGCAGGACGGAAAGGCTCACTCGTACTAGCTAAGCATCCAGCTCCCTCAGAGACACAACGAGTAGCCGAGGGTGAGGTTTGATTCTGGACATCAGCTCCAGTCATTTTGCTCTTCGCTATTGATCACCCTCGTGGCAAACATCCTCCTGAGATATGAACGTGTTAGGACACTATCCCTCCTAGGAATTAGGTATAACAGATTAATATTTAAAAGAACAATACAGTCCCCATTTACTCTTGATAACTCTCTGTTTAACTTAATAATTACTTAACCTATGAAGTAGAATGCTTTGGTGATCTGATACAGATATGTCAGCTTAACTGCTGCTGGGCTGGATGTGGAGGAAATAACTGTAGAAGCTTGAGGGAAAACAGTCAAGTCCCAGAGGACCAGCTCGCTCTCACATTCTCTCTCTCTCTCTCTCTCTCTCTCACACACACACACACACCCCTTTATGCATGTAGGTGTATATTTTAATCCAATTATACATTCAGCTATACATATGTTTCCATGTGCAGATCAAATCGAACATTTTTAAGTTAGAAGTTAAAATAAAAGTACATTTCTGTGACTCCATGCCTAACCAACTATTTCATTAACTGGTCAATGACAGGTCCAGTCACCTGCTTCTGCAAAACAATGTGATCACGGACTATACAAAATAATGGCCAAGATAAGTAGCTCCTATTAGCCTTACTCTGCTGTTAATCCACTCACTTTAGGTCACTCCAAATAACCATTAAACAGTCTTATGGTTTCTCTTGGAAGTAAGGGAGGGAAGGAGGGAGGGAGGATGTTTCCAAGAAATACGAGAAACTTCTAACAGCAAAGAAATATAAAGAAAACTAGAAAAGCGTATTATCACCTCATTTAATCCTGTTATAAGTTACTGGTGTCTCCCCATGTGAGAAGGCATCTTTTATCTTATCTCCTCATTAAAACTCAATGAGGCAGTTTTCAGATGATTCCGTTTTCCCTTTGGCTTTCTACTTTTCCCATCCCGTCTTCCACAACCACGCTCTCCCTCTGAGCCTAATCTGTGCCGCCACTGTTGGGATTTTGCCAACACCTGGAGGTAAACCTCACCTGTAATGGACAACTTCCAGAACTGATCCCCGCTTCTCTTCACACCTTTCGGACACATGCCCAATGAGGGCGCCCTTCCACGACACGCGAGTGGTTTTTAAGACGCCATCGTCCATCTCCCATAGGGCATCACGTGACGAAACGAATTTGTGCCCCTTCCAAGCATACGATATTCTAATCCTATACAGCCCTTTACGTGGAATAAGGAATATTTAATTGTGCCTTCAGTCCCTACCAGAGAGACAGAATCATTCTCCCACCGTTTCACCTTCTTTCACTCCTGCGAACAACTAGCGAGTTCTCTGAGCAATCAATTAACCTGCCATGTCCCACGGGCAAGCAGAAAGGAGGCCTGCGATGCTTCATCTCGAGCAGCTCATTGTTTGTCATGTGAGTCAAAATGAGGAGAGTATTTCAGCCTCTCAGAACTGATTAGTTAAATGTCTTGTCTCCCCACTTATCCTCATCATAGCTGCCAGCTCTAATTTAAAATGTGATTATCACGAGTACCGTGACAAAATTTTAATTTTTAAATTGTGGGTGTATTTGGTATCGGCGGCAGAGGAACACTAACCGTAGGGGGACACAGCTACTGCGGTGCAAATCAGTGCTGCACGCCCTTCTCCGACGTGTGCCAGTGTTATCGGAGACCTAAGGGACCAGCGGCCCTGGGCTTTCCAGCCACGCGATGCAGCTTTGTAAACTGGGCTCTCGTGAACGGCACCATCGCTGACGCTTGGCAGCTCTCCACGCCTGGAGCGCACGTCTATCCCAGACAAACAGTCCTCCTCTCGTGGCCCTACTCGAGCTCCTACACATCTTTGCACTGGCGTTCTTGACGCCTACTTCCGTGCTGTCACTCATGCTCTTTACTATGTTCAGATTTCCTTTCCAACCACTGCCCCACAGTCTGAACCATCAACGCAACCCAAAATTCACTTCCTCAACAGCCACCCTCGACTACCATCCACATGCATTAAAATACCCCTGTCTTTGGGGGGATTTTGCCTTCGCTGTGGCCTTTGCTACACCAGTTCACGCTGTACTGTTTAATGACCCCTGGGCAATTTTTTCATGTTGCACATACGACGGCCTCGTCTCCCCAGATCTTCCCCTTCAGCCTCACAGGCCCTACCCTGGTACTGCATTGCTATGAAGGGGAAGAGACTGTGTACTGATTGCTCTGAATGTGAAAAATAGAGACAGTTTTTGACTGTCAGAGCAATAAAAATATTATCTACTTATGATTAAATATGGTGTGCACGATCATTTCTATTAAAAGGCCTTCCTTGGAGGCCTCTATGATAAAATTGATTCTACTGAGAAAATCAGATTCAATGTTTTAGTAGGAGTGTTTTTTTTTCAAGATTGTGACTAACAAATTCAAGAAGAGTCTGTCTAACAATAATGCTTCACACCTAAAACATCTAGTGTACCCTTTTTTTTCCAAATAAGTATAAAAATGGTTGCTATATTGGTAGAAAAAGATTCCAATTCTATGAGTTAATATGCAACCTAGGTAAGGGAATTCCCTGGCGGTCCGGTGGTTAAGACCCTGCGCTTTCACTGCTGAGGGCCTGGGTTCAACCCCTGGTCAGGGAGCTAAGATCCCGCAAGCCGTGTGGTACAGCCAAAAAAAAAAAAAAAAACAAACAAAGCAACACACTTAGGGAAGCTATTTCCTTCTCTAATAAACAACCCAAACAGCAAGGTGAAAGTTTAGAAACACAGTCTGGGCCTATCTTTACTACCTAAATTATTGCATAGAATTATCAGCCTTTCAAAGAAGTCAGCAGTCAAAAAATAACATTAATCCAAGTTACTATTCTGTGACTTTGCTATAAATGGGCTTCAGCACTGTAGAGTGGGGCACTTTTGAAAGTGAGAAGATTTAAGAATATAATAATGTCTATTACAGTTCCCTAAATACACTGATTTAGAGCACATTAGGGCAATAAACAGTATTAGTATTTTCCTGCCCATTGTGTACAGAAAACCAAATGTTCTTTTAAAAACGATTTCTAAACCTACACCTTCAGCTAAGATAATTTTCCTCTATCAGTTCCCAGCCCCAAGGCTGCTGCAAATGATGCCTTTGAAAAACTTCTTCAAGACACTTCGCTACCCTCTGCCCGTCACTGTCTTAAGACACCCATCTACATACCACGACTGTGGACGTGAACAGCAGGGCACAGCCTGGACCACAACTGCTAACTGCTCTGCTTACAGGCTTGGAAAAACACATACCGTTTCTACCATTTCTATGTTCATCTATGGCAAGTGTCCACTCTGGCCTTTTCCTCAATGAGAATGAGAATAGCCTCTGCTGCACTGCTACCTCACCTTTGCTCACCCGCCTTCTGCTCATGCAAAGACACTGAATTGTAACAACGGCATTATACGCAACACTGTAAATGACATGACAGCCACCTGTGCAAATATCCATGTTTCACAACTCGGTAAATTTCTAATAGGTTTACAGTAAAACTCATAAAACATCATCTTCTCACTGACATGGCGTGGACCGAGGCAGAGTGAGTAGGTTGTCACTGACAGTCACAAAGGAATTCATAAGCTCCACAAATGTTAAAAATCTCATCAAGGAATAATATTCATGCTTGAATAACCAAAATACAGAACAACCTTTACCTGTCTAAAAATAAAAACAAAACCATAAAATGCTGGCCTAAATGTCAACTGAGGAATTCAATAAAGCTCATGAAATCTGGAAGCCAACCTGCAGCGTACACCACCCTTCCTACTGGATGATATCACATGTCAAGGCAATTTCATGAGAATTAGTCAAAAATGTGAAAATGCTGTCCAAAGTGCTTTGATCCAAAACTAACTGTTCGGGGTGAATTGCCCGACAAAATGAGTTGAAACTTTCAAGAGAATGGTCAGGTTACTTATTATACATAAGGATAACCAATTTCCAGGCTACCATGGTAAATGGAGAGAGTCATCTGTGAACTAGTTGTTTTATAAAACCAGACTGCTACTAACACCTCGTCCACATGACGCTTCAATCAAATCTCAGTGTTTCCTGGAGGAAAATACGTAAGAATCACTGATGTTAACCTTTCAGGTAGGACCAGCAGAGGGCCCTTCTTACGAAAACAATCTCAGGACTGTCCCTAAGGCAACATCTCCAAAGGAAACAAATAACTCGGACGCAGCAAAGGTCACCAGGCGCAACGTGAAGAAATAACCTATAAATAGCGCTGGCTTGTCATTCAGTCAGAAACACCATCCCTTCTTCACCCCATTACAGCCCTGACTCGCCGGCATTTGACAGACAGCCAGAGAAAGAGTAACGCATGACATCTTTGAAAATAATTAGACGTGGACAGCCAACGTATTCATCAAACAGGCCTGAACTGCAAGTCCTCTTTCTTGTAGAACAGCAGTTTTCTGAACACTGGGTTCCCGTTCCACGAGTTAGGACAAGCTGTCACTTGAAGCTGATGACGGCTGGTAGTCAGGAAAGATGGCCACAGGCTCCTGTGCCGTTCTGGGGACCTGGTCTATAGATTTCATTTGTACAACAGACCTTGTATCACGACGTCGCTAACCTCGGTTCTCTCTAAGATGTATAAACTTCAAATCACATTCCTTATACCATTATTTATAATAAAGAGTATCAAAAACTTACTCTTTACAATTATTAACCAAACTGTGGAAGGTTCAAATAACTGAACATTAAACAGACATCCTAATGCGTAACGAGTAAGCCTTTACAAAGAGTTTTTGACATTAATGAGTCAAGCGAATACATACTCTTTAATTGAAATTAGCAAGACATTAAGTTGTTTATAAAGTATGCTCTTAAGTATGTAGAACACATACATGTAAGGCTAGATAGGAAAAGACTAGACTATTAAAGGATGATTACCTTGGATGACGGACTTCAGAGGGTATTTTTCCTTACCTTTCCCTTTGAGCATTTATATAGCAATTATCATTGCTTTTTACATTAAAATTATATGTAATTTTAAAAACATGCCTATGCTTAAATATTAGCTGCCTCTACCCACCTCCAAGTTTGGAAATAGAGTCAGAGCCCCCAGAAAGAGAGCAAATAGTAGGTCCTGTGTTTGAAGGAAGAGTGTTCTATTCAACTCCTCTGGGAAACAGAATCCCTGAATGACCGAACTCATTCCCAGGGTCACACCAAGCCTCCCGGGCAGAGTTCGAGGATGGAAAACCACCCACCAGCCTACACTGCCAGAGTTTCCTCTGTTACAAAACGCAGGTAACATCTTGCCAAAAATGCAAAACCTCATTCTAATCATGTGAGCACATCACACAAAACCAAACTGAGGAACATCATAAAAAACACCTGGCTCTTCGAAAATATCAAAGTCCTGAAAGATAAGCAAAAACTGAAGAACTGCCAGAGACTGGAGGGGACTACGGAGCAATAAAAAATAAATGCAAGGCGGGATCCTACAGAGGAGCTTGGAACAAAGTCGGTGAAATTCAAAGATCTGTAGATTAGCTCACAGTACTGCACCAAAGTGAATTTCCTGGTCTTACTCACTGTATTGTGGTCACACAAGACGTTATAATTTTAGGAGAAGCTGGATGAGGGGGTATATGGGAACTCTACTATTTTTTGGCAATTTTTCTGTAGGTCTAAAATTAGTTCAAAATTAAAAGTTTAAAAAAGAAATGCAGGTAACAACCATACCTACCTCAAACGACAGTCATGAAATTAAATGATTTATATATAAGTAAAGCTTTTCAAATGATGCCTGGCAGACAGAAAGCACTACCTACCAAACCCTTAGCTACTGTTCTCTCATCATTTTAGTACCACTACAACTA
The DNA here is from genome assembly GCF_949987515.2 of Delphinus delphis. Lineage (NCBI taxonomy): Eukaryota > Metazoa > Chordata > Mammalia > Artiodactyla > Delphinidae > Delphinus > Delphinus delphis. Next base: position 3,717,635 of record NC_082687.1, on the reverse strand, counting down.
CGACTTCTGTTTACGACTACGACCGGGGCTACTACCATCCTGTAAGTACTGCTACTGCAAGAGCAACAAACAAACAGGCAATGGCTCTTCCCTCCCTCAGGGGGCCATTCTCCAAGCAGAATAATGCTTGCCGAGCTGATCTGGGAGGAGGACGAGAGTGGGGAGGCCTGGGAACCACGCCGGAGGCTTCTCCCATCGGAGACGCCACCTCGGGCCTCCTTCCTGCCACCGGGGCCCATCCTGCACCTCGGCAGACCGATACAAATGACCTCTCCCCGTCTCGCTTACTCTTCTTACAAAAATTTCTAAAACACATTCTTCACATGTCCCTGACCCATTCTGAATGATTTATCAAGAATGTATCTTAATATTTTTATGAGAGGGTTAGGTTATAGAAGGTGGGGAGCGGAGGGGCATAGATTGTGATGCTGTGATAAATTTAGTCAATTTATTTACTCAGTAATTTTAAATAAAGATACTTAATCAGTTAAAATCTTTAAATCTTTAGTCAAAATAAACATACTTAATTGTGAAACACACACAACGAGGGGGAAAAAAATCACTCCCGAAACTCAGTGGTTCCAGGGACCCTCAGGAACCCGCACAGGGGCAGCGCGCTGGTGGCAGGGGAGCCCTGACCCTCTCTGGCCACAGCTGCTTGGAACTAGGTAACCGCTGCCCCGGCCCCACCAGACTGTGGCCTGAAGATCCGAAGAAAAGACATGGGCACGGCCGTCAAATGGTGCAAGCTTTAGGGACACAGGCCATAAACCAACAGTCAGCACCCAGGAGCCAAAGTCCCAGGGAGAACGTCCCCAGGGGTGACCTAGCCCCTGGTTTCTGTTTCTAGTCCCACGTGGGCCCAGGGAACCCTCTCGGACTCTCTTTAGACGTGTATGAGAGACAGTTTTCATTCCCTCTGAACACACGAGTCCTCAACTAGCCGGGTACGTCCACGTAACACGTCAGCAGCACGTCCTTTGTCCTCGCCCTTCGTTAAAGAGGTTGAATCAGTGTTTACAACATAGAAGAGTCCTTTCTTAAGATTTATATACCAACACCCCAAGGTGCTGCCTTGCTTTGTGTCAGCAGAACAGGAAATCCGACGAGAGAGGAATTCGGGAAGAGAACTCATTCTGCAAAAGGGTTTCAAGCTCCACGGAAACTCTACTCCAGAATGTCTATGCGATACCTGCTTCGTGGCAGAAACATGGATTCCTTGATGAACACGGAACCAGAGAGGAGGATGTACCAGCAGGTCCCAATATCATCAGGACTGAAAAGAAAAGATAATAACATCAGATGATTATCTCCAACAAAAAAAATAAAAATCATAACATACAAAGCACACAGTATCCATGTTACTCGTACAATCCTGAAGAACAATGACATGTCACAAAGCACACACCTAAAATACCATCCTTCAACTACTGGAATTAAAAATTATTTTTCACACCTAAATAAGCTAAAGATATTTATCAGCAAACTTAAATGTTTTAAACGTTCATTAGACCTATAGCACCTACCATTCCAAGTTTTGGGTTTTAGTTTCATTTTTTTGAGCTGAAAATACTTTCCCTTGCTTCACAAAACAAAAATACAAAGAGGCAAACAGCGGACCTGAGCTTTCCCACCCTTTGCCCCGTCTCCCAAGCCCCTACATTTCTCCACCACACTCGCTGGCATCTTTCAGAACTTCCTCATGCACACACAGGGATGGACATACATTCTTACCCCTCCGCCCTCTCCTTTTTACAGAGAAGATGGCACGCGCTACAGAGCTCTTGCCTCTGTGCTAACGCAGAGATCTTTCCATCAGGAGACGGCCGTCTCGTTAGATGTGCCTTATTTGACTTAAGCAAGCCCCCACTGCTGGTCATTTCAGTGGTTTCTCGTGTATGCAGTTATTTTAAAAGAACATGAAAACTGTGATGAGTAAGCTTATAGCTCCAGGAGTAACCTTGACTAGAAAACTAGACCTGCAGCTGCTGAGTCAAAGGGCACAGACACTGTGACTCTGATAAATAGCGTCGCGGTGGTTAGTTAGTAACTTCTGTGCCTACCACCTTCCCACGGCCTTGCAAGTAGAGTCTGTCTATTTATTTAACAAATGTTTAACAATTTCAGGATGAAGTCTGTTCTAGGTGCTTAGGATACTTCAGGAAACAGCAACAAAGATCCCCACCCTCGTGGAACTTGTATTCTGGTGGGACAGTCCCCATAATAGACAATAAATATAACAGATCAGTAAATTATAAATCCATGCTCTGGGAATAAGTTACCGTAGGGCAAGGAAGATAGGGGTGGGGTGTTATAATTTTAAACATATGGTGGACAAGTCTCGTTGAGAAGAGCAGATCTGAACAAAGGAAGCGAGTAGACAATGGCTCCCGAGGGACGAGGATTCTCGGCCAAGGGAAGGGGGATGCGTGCGGAGGCCACAGGCCAGGCAGCTGGGCAGGGTGGCCAGGGGTGCAGTTGAAGCGAGGGCTGAGGGGTGTTCCTTCCCTGAAGCTGTCTATCACACTTCGGGGTTTTTGCCAATCTGCTCGATGAAAACTGTATTTTAGTGTACTTTTTTTGGGCTGCGTTGGGTCTTCTTTGCTGCACCTGGGCTTTCACTAGTTGCGGTGCGCAGGCTTCTCATCGTGGTGGCTCCTCTTGTCGCGGAGCACGGGGTCTAGGCGTGCGGGCTTCAGTAGTTGTGGCACGCAGGCTCAGTAGTTGTGGCTCACAGGCTCAGTAGTTGTGGCTCACGGGCCTAGTTGCTCCGCGGCATGTGGGATCTCCCCGGACCAGGGCTTGAACCCGTGGTCCCCTGCATTGGCAGGTGGATTCTTAACCACTGTGCCACCAGGGAAGCCCTCTTAGTGTTCTTTTATTTTTCTTCTTTATTGTAAAAGCAACTTTTTTCTTATGCTCATGAGGCCTATTTCTTTCTCTGTGAAATCAGTTCATAACTTTTAACCAATTTTCTATAAATCATGAGACTTTTTCTTATCTAGAAGCACTTTATACAAATTAGCATTTTGAAGCCATGAGCTGTGACCACCTTTTCCCCAGTTCGCTGCTTCTGTTTGAACTTTATCCTGATTTTGCCATGTCTTACGTTGTTTTATTTTATAGAGGCAAGTTTATCAAATTTATTAGTCAGGATACAGGCTCAGCTACTATGAAAACAAAGCAGAAAGCCCGACACAGCAGTGGCTGAACAACGGAGGAGCCCATTTCTCTCACACGTGTAGTGACAGCCTGGTGTCGGGAACCCAGGCTCTCTCCCTGTGTGGCTCGCTCACCCCGGCCCGTGGCCTCCATCTCAGACTCTAAGGGGCAGGTCCTAACCCACACCTGTCCGCATTCTAACCACTAGCAGGAGGCACACAGCCTACCCCACCTCTTCTACAAGGACAGCCTGGAAGCTGCAGCCCAGCAAACCACATGTGCGTTGCAAGGCAGTCTTCCGCAACCTATGCCAAACCTTTTTACTCTCTTTTTTCCTTTTGGCACGTGGATTCCAGAAGTTGCCAAAGACCACCAAGTTGAATTTAAAATTCTGAATAATTAAGTTATTTAACACACTAATCAATATCACCTAATCACTTTCATTGCTATCTGCTTCCAGAGCAAATCAGCAGCAAGTCACTGCTTCCTCCCAAGCCCGTTCTTTACCAATTTCACAACTGCTTAGTCCTCAATAGCAAAGCCTCAAGAAAACATGAAGGAAAATATTGTCAAATAGACTTTAGTTCCAACGAAACCATCAAAGTAAAATGATTTCTCAAATGAAAATGCAAAGTACTTCAAAAAATAATTTATACCCCTTTCTCTCTAGTGCTTAGTCATGAGCTTTTACAATCAACAATCATTCACCTAGGACTTCCCTGGTGGTGCAGTGGTTAAGAATCCACCTGCCAATGCAGGGGACATGGGTTCGAGCCCTGATCCGGGAAGATCCCACATGCCGCGGAGCAACGAAGCCCGTGCGTCACAACTACTGAGCCCGCATGCCACAACTACTGAAGCCCGCGTGCCTAGAGCCCGTGCTTTGCAACAAGAGAAGCCACCACAATGAGAAGCCCGCACACCGCAATGAAGAGTAGCCCCTGCTCGCCACAACTAGAGGAAGCCCGCGCGCAGAAACAAAGACCCAACACAGCCAAAAATAAATAAATAAATTATAAATAAATAAATTTAAAACAATCATTTACCTAGCTTAGGGGAAAAAGTGTACTTGTCTTCCTTAACATAAGGTCACAGCATAATTATTCATTCTGATTTCTGTCAAGTAAAAGTGTCAGATGCAAAAATAGTTTAAATTTTTTTAACAAGTAATAAAACACTGAAATAAAAAGAAGAAAAAAGGAATTATCTTGTAAACTTTTAATCTACTGTTGCACTTACCACGTTCCCTTTATCACCAAAAGATTGGTCAAGAGAAATGAAATCTAGTAGGAAATCAAGGTTGATCACCACTAACTAGACATGTGAGCAGAGCTGTACAGAGGCTCAGTAAACACCAAGGACCAGCCCGTAGTTGTTATCATGGTAAGAAGCACAATAAATGTCACCATGGTCCAGATGAACTGTGACGCAGAGAACAAAACAAACATTCCCTGGCTTTTTAGTTATTCCACATCTGTCCTTTTTGAAAGTAAAATTACTATGGACAAAATGAACACAATGTTTGTAAACTCAGCTTTCCTGGAGCTGAACAGAAAACACGCGTGAAGTCAAAGGCAACCCATGTCCAAAATGGATAAAACACTTGTGACAGCAAACAGTCTGGCCCCCCGAATACCCACCGATTACCCTACCATTAGGGCTGACTCTTCGTATCAGGAGAGCCTTGGTAAAGATTTAAGGAAGTGAAGAGAAGAAACTGGTCCCCCATCTCTGTCACTTACTATAATTTCATTTGCCTGTTTCTCTCCCTTTTCCAAAAAATTCAAATCTTAACTCCCAAGAGCTGTGTCTGCCGGTGGAGGCATCTGCAGAGAATGACCATTCGAACGCTGACTGGATCTGGTGAGCGTCTACTACCTGCCATGCCAAATAAAAGTCACGATGTCTTTATTAGTGAGGTGTCTCTTTTAAAGATTCATGTCTTGCAAAAGCAAACGAATTAGAACTAAGAATACAAAAACAGTGAGTCTCATTTTAAAGATGCTCTGGAAACAGCTGTAAGCTAGAGAAACACACCCCCTCACCTTTCACACCCACACCCCACAGGACTCAGGTTTGGTTTCTGTTCTGAAAATTCCTCGTTGTGAGATACCATCATAAAATCTGTTTAACTCAGTCTTAATCAGCCAGAAAAGTGTCCTGACCTCATCTGAAACCACTGTGCTATCTCATTTAGCCTGTTCTGTGCTTTCCCCTCTCATGTATAATCACACGTCAGGCAGGCAAGTGTTTCAGCATGAGGCACGACCCTTCCCTTCAAGGTCTGCAAATACGGCCCTTCTCACAGGGCACCTGTCACCTGTGGGGCTCTATAGGTGCCAAGCGACGACTGTTCGTTTTTTTAAAGAAAAGATGAAAAGGAAATTACCTAGCAGTAACAGCATCAAACTTGTCTACACTTAGAGGGGACGCAAAATGAACCCGAGATCTTGCTTGCAGACACACTGGCGATGAAGCTGGCTAACAGAAGACTGATTAGTGTAATAATTATTATTGTTCATATTACCTACGACTAATACTGAGACTTGATTCTGTCTAGTGGTCCTCAAGCTTTAACGTACACATGAGTCCCCTGGAATGCGAAGTAAAAATGCATGTTCCCAGGCTCTACCCATCCCGCCAACACCCCAGAACCTGATCAAGGGTGGGAGAACCATCACGATGCCGTCTAAACAAACATTCCAGGGGATTCTTATGCGTGGGGGGCTTGTCAAGTTGAAAAACCATGAGAAAAACTGCCTAGAACTCAAGCCCCAACTGGAACAAATGGCAGGGGAAAAAAACCCAAAAAAATGACAACTCTGTCAACTGTCGATACAACGTTTCATTCGCTAATGGCATTTAAATTTTTCTCAAATAGTTGTTTTATGTTTTAAAACTATGAGCTAAGGAGTTCCATCAAGGGTTGTTGAAACAATAAAAGGTGAATCTTGGAATAACTCTAACTGACCATTTCCAAGTAACTTTAGTCCTGTATCACCAGTGACAGGTAGAGAAGAGAAGCCTAAAGATTAAAGGGGTACATCTAGCAAAACAGGACTTGCCAATCTCTCCCATCACCAAAATGACACTTAGAGACGACCTGCAAGTGTCAGACGGAGCTAAGAACTCCAATGGACAAATGATTTGTGACACCAGCACCTCCCCGCGCTACAGCTGGCAAGATGAAGCCCAGAAGTGCGGCCCTCTGCAAAGCTCCTGTTCTGATTTCATCCACAGGGACGCAATGAATCAAGGCAAACGAAACAAAACAAGCAAACAAAATATAAACAGTCCATCATAAAATGATCGATGTGCCGTGCGATCAGAAAGAAGGACCCTGAAGCCATCGAGACCGTCCGGCCCTGCCGCCCACTCCTCCCCGGCTAAACCAAAACGTCCCGTGCAGCCTGGGGACGAGAGGCCTACGTAACCTGCTCCCACGCTCTCCCGCCTGCCTTGCCTCTACTCCTGAGCCCAACCCCCCTCCTGGGCGGCACCTGCCCACCTTCTAAGTCACCCCACACCCCGAAGGAATGGCTCCAACACCACTTCCTCAAAAGGTCTTCTCACTTACTGTTTCCCACACTCCAAAATGCGTGTTCAAATTTAGCCTGTTCTGGGCTTTTCTCTGTCGATTTCTCATCCCTGAGCTTCCTAGGGGTCTCCCTCCACCTGCACGGGGGGCTGCAGCTCGTGGGAACGGAGCAGATCTCAGCAGCATCTGCTCAGGGAACTGAGACCAAGATACACCTCCGCTTATAACCCTCAGTTCCTGGACCGGAGGAAGCCCAGCCCCACTAGCCAGCACCTGGAAGCAGCAGTTTGTTGCCGAGCAAAGAGCCAAGGTTTGGGAACACACGTTCTTTCACACCAGCCGTGCGGTCCTGGTGACGTCAGCCCCTGGGGTTCTGGTTCCCCGACCGTAAAACGGGGATATTAGTCCCTCTTCACAACGTCACTCTGATGTAATGACACGGTACGTATCAAGCACCTTGCAGAGCAGGGACATAAAACACTGCTTCTCTTCCTCTCTTTCCCTCCCTCACAACCCACCCTGCAAGGGTCAGCCTACACCTCTACTCTCTGCTCCGAACCCCAGCAGATCCTGGGCTTCAGACGCCCTGCTCAGCCGTCCTCCACCTTTTCCTCCACATAGACCTCAAGGCCTTTGAAAAAACTTGCTGTTCTCACTCCTAAAGGGTACCTTCTGCCTAGGAAACGCATCACTCGCCCTTTGAATTCCAGGTTAACGACCACTTCCTCTGAGAAACGTTTCCGTATCTTCCAAATAAAGTGAGTCCCTCTGTCCTGGGTTCCCAGACACTCTGGATTTGCTCACACGAAGCAGAGCGACATCATCGTTTACCTCGGAAGCCTTCTCCCGTTAGCTCTTAAACTCCTCTAGCGCCCCAGTACCCCCAGCAGACACACTAGCTTTGGCTCGACTGGCACTCAGACATTGTATTAACCAATGTATTAACAGCTGAATAGACACCAACTCAGATACGGTGTTAAAATGACTGAAAGTCAAAGACGTGAGTTTCAATTTACCAGGGACTGGAGAAATGAAGCGAGGCTTAAAGAACGTCCTCAGCAATACCCTAGAGGTGCACAGGGTGGCAGTGTCTCCCCACGAAAGGGCTGCGTGTGCAGCGGCGCGGTCCCCGTTAAGGAAGCCGGGGGAGAATGAACACGAGGGACCAAGTCCAAGTTGACAAGGGGGTTGAAAGGATAGTAAGATAATACATCACAAGAAAACAAATTAAGTCAGCAAAGGCGATTATGCGAGCGCAAAAAAGCAACTTGGGAAAAAAGCTACAGTTGAAAAAAGTTATTCAGTTATACTGAAAAAAGTTATTCAGTTGTTAATACAACGTGAAAACTTAAGTGGAGCCCAGTTGGCTAAAAGGCTGCGGGGGGGGTGGGGGGAAAGGCGGGGGAGGGGCTCTGGGCAAGGGCACACGTGTCCTAGTGGACGTGGAGCTGACACCCACCTCCTGCCGGCCACAAACCGACACCTAACCCACGTCTCTGCGTGTGTGTTTGCGGGGGGGTGGGTGAGTCAGCCAACAGAAACTGAAGGAATGGTCCCCAAGCAAGAAAACCCAAACAGTCTGGGACCAGAAATCGGTGCCCAAGGAGGGCGTCGCGGGTACGGGAAGGAGTTCCTCCCGGTGAGCAGATGAGGGGCAGCACGGCACTGGCACGGCACAAGGGCTTGGGGTAGAGAGCACCCTGCGGCGCTGCATGCCGGCGACAGCTACGGCGGCAGCAGGGCCCGGAGACGCACGAAGCGGCAACCGCGTGGGAACAACGGCGGGCAATACGGGCGGAAACGCCCAGAAACGGTGGAGAGGACGCCCACTCAGGGAGAGGTGGGGGCACGCAGCCGCGTGGGCCAACACGCGTCAGGACTCGGGGAGGTTTAGAAAGAGAGGCTGCATTCTATTATATATACGACCCAGATGCCACGCCACGTCCAAACGACAAAGCCGGCGGCACCTGGGAGAGATGGGAACGGGATTCTTACCACCCGGGCCTACCGGCTCCACATCTCGAGCTGAGAAGCCAGATGGGCAATAAAACGAGGACCATACAAAGTTCCACGAAGTAAGTGGAGCCCGCTAGCAGGGAACCCAGAGGGACAGCCCCCCGTGACCACGGCTAGGAGAGCACCCGTCTCTTTCCCTGTATCTGCTGTCCCAGCAGCGTCATCCAACGGAAGGATAAAACCAGAAAACAGAAAGTCCGCCTAAATTTCTCCCTCCGCACAACCCCCACCCCATTCTGTGGGCTCCGCTCGGAAGCCTCTGCTGAAGTTCACGGCCTCGCTCTTGGCCCGCTACACTGTTACTAGACTCCTCTCACCGGCACAGACGTGTACTGTCAAATGTACAGTTATGCCGATAACCAAAGCAGGAAGAATTTTACCTGTTGACAATAAATCACCCTCTACCCCTTTCCTGGGAATCCAGCAGTTGATTCAGTAGGACGTGGCGAGGCCCTTGGGACAGAAGCCTGTCCAGCCCTCTTCCCACCCTAACGGCTACTGCAATGGATCCGAGCCGGATTTCCTATGAACGAAGTGTTCCAGGGCTTAAAACAGAAGTCCTAACAATGGCCACCTTCCAAGATGCAGATGGCTTTTCAGATACACAATAACTGTACTCTTTTTCACAAATACATGACATCACTTCTGCTACTGGGTTTATCAAAAAGTTTAATAATTGTCTTTCTTGCTCCTCTGATGGGGCTCTAAGCTTTAAGCTCAAAGACAGAACATGCCTTATGTATTTCTGTACGGCCAACGGCACAAAGTAAGCTCACAAGAAAAGTTAATGCAACATGGCAAGTGTGGGCCCTGACAACACCAGGTCACGGTCAAAAGAAAGGTGAAGTGCACACACCCACAGGATGTACTCAGGCATGAAGTGTAGAACGTATGATAGAAAGAGCTCTATGGAGAGTTATAATGTACATTTCTGACGTACAGAATAGCAATACTGTACTACAAAATTATGCACTTCATAATATTTCATCACAAATTCTCACACTTATGAAAACAACACATTTTAAAAGTGGAGGGTAACTTTTTGTTCCATTTCCTGAAAGTTCTACATTGTAAGGAAGTTACTTCACTTTTATCACTTAAAACTCTGAAGGAAAAAAGCATCATTTTAACATGAAGTTTTTCAGAAAGTTCCTTAGCCTCCTCTCAATAAATTATAGGGGCTAGACCAACAAACAGGATAAATCAGTAACATCAATAAAAACTCCAAGAACTGATGGAAATACTGAGGCTATTTCAGCTTTATTTTGAAAATATTTTATTTTGAAAATATTAAAGTATTTTGAGAATATTTTTGTTTTGAAAAAATTAATATTTTGAAAATATAGGGGATAAGTGGACATAATTTTTTTAACTGTGATAATTCACTTAACAAGCAGAGGGAACAATATAAAGAACAATACTAAAGAATTAGTAAAGCCAAAGATTCTATAGACTCACTGTGCAGTCTTTCTTAAATTTATAAAATCCATTTTAAAAATGAAATGAGGGAGTGATGTCTTGGGAGTTATGAAGTTACTCAATAAACTTATTTTTGAATGAAAGAAAAAAACTCACTACAGATTACATACATATGGCAATCCATCAGTCAATGATTCAGCTAGACTGAGGGCAGAGGGCTACACCCAAGGGCTCGACGATTTCTCAAATTTAAGACAGCAGCCCAAATGAACTCTTCTGAAAACTACCAATGGGTCACGAAATTAATTCACAAATCTGCATCTTTCAGTTACACACTGCAGTTTCATTTGCACGACAAACCTGTCCCTCTTCTACAGAAAACTGGCACCCGAATTGCTAAAGAGAACTCGGACATCCAGAGACTGACCAAATTCACACCAAATCCGCCCACCCACTGCCAAGGTCCCGGGTGATGGGAATGGCACTACCAGCTCACAAGCACCGTGACCCGCAATGACTAGAAAGCATAGGGAGAGAGCTACATGTTACTATAAACACCTATAGTTAAGAGGAGTTCAGAGGTTTTTATTCACTAAGTAGTTTCACAGAGAATTGATAGGAAGAACCGAACACCTAACCTGCAGTCGGCTGTTTTACCCAGAAGTCAGGCCATAAAGAAGGTCTCTTCCTGCTGATCTAGCAAAGGAATATATTCCTTGAAATAAATGCAAAAAATGACAACAGAGAACAGACAAGATGCAAATGTCTATGCTGGGCACGGCACATGTAAATCTGAACTAAACACAGTCCCTGCCCTGATGGAGTTTACAGACTAAATACATTTGTTAATGTTTTTATTTTACTACTCTTTCACTCACCACAAAAATAAAACATTTTCATTCAAAGACTAACAGTAAATATAAAAATATCATTATTGGCAAGAAAGCTTCAAGTATCGCCATATGTACGTAAAACAATCTTAAGTCTATTTGTGGGTATGCGCGTATCCACGCGTGCCTATTTGAATTGTCATACTTACACAGAGCACACGTGTACATCACAACACACCAAGCTCAGGGCTGAGCACCTTTATCCTACAAGTCTGTGCAAAGGCTAAGTCTTTAGAGTGTCATGCCTTCAAGTCAACGAAAACCTCAGGTTTCACCTTTTCCTTATACACACGCACAAGCACAGTAAACTTATGGAAACATGGACACTCCAAATAGTGGTTACATATTGCTGGGGAAGAAAGGAAGGCAGATTTGAAGTATTTTGTCTCCTGAGGGAAAATAAACAAAAAAAGCAAAGCAACCTAGGTAGTAGGTAGTGCTTTTGTAAAAATTTTCTTAAAAGACTACGATGTAGATGGCATCTCTGGTGGTGCAGTGGTTAAGAATCCGCCTGCCAATGCAGGGGACATGGGTTCAAGCCCTGGCCCGGGAAGATCCCACATGCCGTGGAGCAACTAAGCCCATGCGCCACAACTACTGAGCCCGTGAGCCACAGCTACTGAGCCCAGGGGCCTAGAGCCCGTGCTCTGCAACAAGAGAAGCCACCGCAATGAGAAGCCCGCGCACTGCAACCAAGAGTAGCCCTCACTTGCTGCAACCGGAGAAAGCCCGCGCGCGGCAACAAAGACCCAACTCAGCCCAAAATAAATTAAATAAATTAATTAAAAGTAATAAAAATTTTAAAAATTAAAAAAATTAAAATAAAAAGACTACGATGTAAAAGTAAATAAAAGCTTGGCCACATCCGAAAGGAGAAAGCAGTACAATAACTGGGTATGGGCCAGAGCCCAGGAGAGCTTCCTAAGGACGGAGACACGGCACCTCACCCCGTGTGGGAAACAGGGCGGGACCCAGGGGGTAGGAAGAGCAACACTGCAGGGAGGGCAGCTCTCCCTCCAGGAGGGCAAGGGGACAGGAGCACAGGCAGCTCTGAGCCCAGATGGGCCACTGGAGGAGGGGCACGCGGAGCGGACAGGGCGCGCTGCGGTGGAAACAGGAAACCCAGCCGTGGAGTGAAGAGACCGGTAAGCGCAGGCAGAGGGGCAGCTGGGCCGGAGGTTCGGAGGTTACAGATTTCAGTGAAAATGCCTGAAAGACTCCACGAGCCTCCACGCAGCTTCCTCTGAAAAAGGAACAATTTCCTCTCCTGCAATAAGGGGAGATAAACCCTGTAACAAAGTGCTCTGAAAACTCTTCTGGAAACCAAAGCATTCAGTCCGACCCGTGCGTGGCAATCGGGCCCACGGTTCAGGGATACCCGTGTTTAGAGAGCGGCTGTGTGTGCAGGCGTAAAAAAGATACATCTGAATGGTCGAATTTCTGATCTAAAGGTTTTTAGCACTTTACATGTAACTATATATTAAACTGAAATGGTGAGGATGGCTGGCCATTAAAGAGAAAGTAAGGAGAACGAACGCACTTGTTTATCTCCTTTCTTAAATTCTCTAAAATAAGTGCCTCAGGTGAAATGAGTATTATCTCACTTAGTATTTCCAAGCTAGCAAAATACCCAGCATCTAACAGATAGCAAATGAAAGAAAGGCAGAAATTACCTGATGTTCCTGTCCACTGTGTAAAGCTCAACTAATCGTACCTAATTAAATGGGCAAGTCTACACTTTAAAAATTCCGTTTTATCAGAACCACAGCTCTCTCCTGAATCACAATATAATTTTAAAGGGCATACTGTTTGTCATACTGTTCCTGTTAAAACAGTAACACCAGGGGAATTAGAACAGTGCTGTCATCATTCCTTCCTAAAGAAAGTTTAAAGCAGCTAAAACACTGGGAGAACAAAACGTAAATTACCAAAACAGTGAATGGAGTGAGAACGCTGCCCTCGGCTGACATTCCTGTGCGCCGACCATGTGCGCCCTGCTCTACCTCCTTCACACCGAGCCCTGCATCTCAGCCTCACGCCAGCCGGAAACACTGAACCCTGTGATCACTGTGTCCCCACTTTACAGGTAATAAAAAGGAGGCACAGAGGTGGATCAGAAGAGTACTGTATTTACCTGGTGAAATTACTGGAATCATAGACTCGGAAGTCACCAGCACGCAAACATAATAAGGAAAATGAATACTCATCTCTTGGTCATAAAACAAAATTCTGAAAGTCTTTGATATTTCAACTGCACTGTTGTTCTCCAGGCTCAAGCACAGACTCATTTCCCCCTAAGAGGTCATGACAACAGGTCCCAAAAAAGAGGGGTGGTATTACTAAGTTATTGCAGATTTATATACACCCCAAATACAAGAGTTCTTTAAGTTTCAAAACCGCGCTTACACCGACTGTTCAGAGCAGAGACAAGTCTGTTCAAGGATCACAGAGGAAAATCCTCCCACTACCCTTCAACACAAGCTTGGTCAAATACTAGGAATCTGACTGAGGGTATCTGCACTTAGTCTCTGAATTTTTGGTCATAGGAAATCATGATCTACCAAATACCCATAGATTCTTCATTGCTTAGGAACACTGCCACCTCATTCTCATTAGTCCAAAACAAACAATTACTACAGTCAACTCTTGCTGCAAACTCCTGAATGCATTCAATTTAGGATTATCCAAGTCACGGCTTTGCATGATTCGCAGGGCTCCTATTCACCGTCTAAACTGACTTTAAAAAGAGAAAGCAAATATGTTTAAAACACTGCAATCTCCCTTCCATTTAAATGAATAATAATTAATAATTGTCAGGAAGCCGGCACAATGTGGGCAGAAGTGCTGGTGGGTTTCAGGGGCCGCCACCACCCCTTGGGGAGGCCACCCCAGGGAGAGATGCAGTCCTCGCGCCTGCATGCACACAGCATCATTTTCTACAGAGGCATGAAGAAGGCTGGGAAATGCTGCTGTGTGGGGGGCAGCTAGGGCTGCAGAGTCACCAGGTCTGGGCACAAGTCCAGATCCCGAGTTGAGCAGTGACACAGGCCTCAGCACCTCATATCTAAAACGGGGGTGATGAAAGATCTACCTGCAAGACGGCTGCAAGGAGGAATGAAATCAATGCACACAGAGCACGGATTTGAGTGTGTGGGACGGACGAAGGGCTTGTTACACGTTTGCTATTGCCTCGTCTTCGACACGGCCCAAACCATGTTTCAGAGGGAAAGGACTGAAATACACGTCAGTAATATTCATCAGAGATTGCCAACCCTGACAGGTGTACACCCGTTAAACGGATAGCTTTTAATTGCTCCTGAAAGAGGACAAATAGTCTTAAGTTATTTACATCATGATTCCTTCAAGGATAAATATGTTAAGGGCATTGGCCCCTGGTGTGAGTTTTCTCATTACCACTTATGTCTGGGTTATTTACTGCTCTTATCTATTGCATGTATATTCTCTGAAGCCCTAGATGGATACTGACAGCCAAGAACCATCCTGCATCAGATCCACCCATATCTTCTACAATCCATCCGTGATGGCCCCGTCCCTCCATCTGCCCAAGTTCAAGCACTGTCACCTCAGATGACTGCAATTCTCTCCTAAAAGATTTCCCTGCCCGTCCACTCAACCTAATCCACCCTTTGAGGGGATGTGTGGGGCTGGGAGGCGTCTGGTCACATCATTTTGCTGCTTGAAAACTGGCCGCCTACCTACAGACTAAAAGAGACTTAAGAAAGATAAACAACCAATAAACAACCTGTACCAAAAACAATTTGAGACAAAGAAATTTGATTATTTTCATGATATGAAAATTATTTCTTAAGGTTTGATGATAATATTGTGGTTAAGTGTTTTTTTTTAAGTCTATCTTTTAAAGATAAAAACACATATCAAAACAATGATGGCTGAATTGATATGTCTGGATTTACTTCAAAATAATCCACCGGAGGTGGAGGAAGAGATGAAACATCATTGCTTGTCAGTCGACAACGTGGCAAGGTGAGTCCACGGGGGCCCGTTTTACTACTGTCGCTAATACTGTGAACATCTGTAATTTTCCAGAATAAAATGTAATTGAGGAGGAAAAGCACTTATTTCCAGTTGTCTAAAGAATCGAGGATGACTTTTTCAACAACACATTCACACGCAAGTGTGACTGTGGCCTGCCCCTTCTCCTGACTCCACACACCCCACGCCGTGCGCTCTAAACTGGCCGCACCGTTCAACACGTGACGCCAGGCCCCTCCCGCTCTGTCCCTGTACACACAGTGCCTCCTGCCAAGAAAGTCCCACGAGACCACCAGACATGCTAGGAGATCCAGGGCAAAGGGCCCCTTCTCCGAGACCCTCCCCTGCACCCCTCCTGTACAAACCTATAGTCTCAGCTATTCTGGTGGGTTAGTTTTCATTGTTGCTTTCCTTTTTTCTATTTCTAACTCCCTCAAAAGATTATAGCCACCCTAAGGGCAGAAGCTGTATTTTATTTATTTCATTAAAGATTCCCTATAATATGCATGGAAAATAGTAATTACTGAGTGAGTGCCTTGAAAAACAGGAAGGAAAGTCAACAGAACAACCGTCATTCACAGCAAACATTAACAAAACAATATGTCTAGTAAATCAGAGCTTAAGTATCCGTAACACACCAATACTTATCTACTGAATGTTTATCACATTGCTTAAAAAACTAGTTGCCATTTTTTCAAGAAGTACGTTACAGATCTTAAAAGGAACATCAATATGATTTAAAGAAGAAACTTTCCTTTGGAAAGACTCTACACTATTTCTCATTTCATAAAAGTCAAAATACTCCATAATGTGAAATACTATCTCCAGCCACACGTGAGTAACATATAGATGCTGATGTGAACTTATCAGCAAAGGACTGAAATAGTTGAAATGCTTCACATTTCTAAATTATGCAATGAAAGTTAATGCAAAATTAAGGCAGTGCTGACTTGACAAGGTGCCCCTAGTACTTCTTTGATACTTTAAGGACATCATCTAGCCACTGCATTACACATTGTGCAAAGACAAAGGAAACACCTACTAGTATAAAACTTCATTGGCTTCATGTCTTTCATATCTCACAGTTTCACACATTAACCTGTAAAACAAAAAATAAAGACACGAGTTCATCGTTTGTCATGAAAAAACATACTAATAGTTTAAAAACATAAATGAGACATTATGTAGAAAATTAACATTACTTTTAGGAATTGTCACAATCAATTGTCACAATCAATCATTCATTCATATCACAAGATAAATATTTGTGGTGCCTAGGTTAACAAAATAAAATGAAATCTGGTAAAGAGATGCTAGAAAAGAAACATTTTGTTAGATGTCAGCTTCACCTAGTTTATTTCATAGGGAACAAAATTGTATGTGTTTTATACTTTGTAAATGACATGTGGACAAATTAATGTTCTCCAAGGTAAACAGAAAGTGAGAGAGAACCTGAAAATTAGAAAGGAAAACCTACTAACTTAAAAAGTGATAACATAATTCACAGTTTAACATTAATGTTACTTAACAGTATGGAATTTCAGACAAAAGTAGGCTTTTATTAAAGTGCGTATTTTTATGACTAAGGACTAAATGAATGCTTTACAACTTAAAGATTTATTTACTTCAAATGATTCATCCCTGAGGAAAATAAACTATGAAAATTATAGAAAACATGAATAAATGTTTAAATATTCAAAATTACCTCAAGAGCAGCATCTTCAAAAAGCATCTTATTATATTAAGCCCATGTAAAATTTCCCAAAAGTTACAGAAATGTAAAAGAGAAAAGGATTATTCTTCTTAAGAAGGAACTAGGAAATAGAAAAGGCTGGCTGTAAAAGTGACTGTTTCGGGCTTCCCTGGTGGCACAGTGGTTGAGAGTCCGCCTGCCGATGCAGGGGACCCGGGCTCGTGCCCCGGTCCGGGAGGATCCCACATGCCGCGGAGTGGCTGGGCCCGTGAGCCATGGCCGCTGAGCCATGGCTGAGCGCGTCCGGAGCCTGTGCTCCGCAACGGGAGAGGCCACAACAGTGAGAGGTCTGTGTACCGCAAAAAAAAAAAAAAAAAAAAAAAAAAAAGTGACTGTTTCAACAGCAGTGCCATTTTGGTCAGCGGGGCTACCAGTCCCCATCTGTGAAAACACTGGGATCAACACACATCCACCTTTCCGCTGTTTGCACGCTCTTGATTTTTCACTTGAAAACGACCCTCCTGGGTTCTCTTTTGCCTTGAAGCAGCACCCTGCTTCAAAGGCCCCCTCAGCCTCTCAATCCCTTACCCGTAACTTCCACTCAACTCCAGAAGGTAGCATCGAACCTTGAATACACATCATTAAACAAAGTTTTAATAGACTGCATCGTACCAATTCTTCCTAGGAAAGGATGAGAGACACAAGGAATGGGTCTAAAAATACCAGGTGTTTAAATTATGTAACCGACTCTGCCCTGTTTCCTGTTACACCCTTTTCACTGGATCCTGGTCCTTCTACGGTTGATCCTGTACTCCTGCAGGCTCACCCCTCCCACACCATCATCCGTTTCCCCCTCTCTCCTAAATCACTTCCTTAATACACAAACACACCTTATGCCCACTGTGTGGGGAAGGAGACATGCTTGGCCCCATATCCACCTCCAGCTACCATCCATACTCCGCTTTTCCCGCAACAGAAATTCTCCTTTTAGAGCTGTCTACGGGAATACACCGTCTCCATTCTCTCGCCCTCCTCCCTCTCCTCCATCACTGGGTCCCTGAAACTCAACAAAAAGGGGGGTCGGGGGGAGCTGCTGGCGGCCTAGTGTGTAGGACTCCGCGCTTCCAGGGACAGGGCCTGGGTTCAATCCCTGGTTGGGGAACTGAGCTCCCACAAGCCGTGTGGCCAAAAAACAAAAACAACTCTGAGAGCTGTCAGCTTCCTCTGCGTTATCTAAATCTTTTCTGACCTTGCATTAATGCCACTTCTCAGCAACACATGATGACTCCCTTTTCCTTACAGCATTTTCTGGTCTAAGTCTCCTGGTTTTCCTCTTATTCGTCATTTTTTCAGTCTCCTTTGGACTCTCTGCCCCTCTCACTCCTCTACCTGACTCGAAATGCATCGCCTCCAGGGGCTGTCCGACCTCTTCTCCTCTGCACCATGTAACCTCATCCAGTCTGTGATTTTTTTTTTTTTTTTTTTTTTTTTTTTTTTTAGTACGTGGGCCTCTCACTGTTGTGGCCTCTCCCGTTGCGGAGCATAGGCTCTGGATGCACAGGCTCAGCAGCCATGGCTCACGGGCCCAGCTGCTCCGCAGCATGTGGGATCTTCCCGGACTGGGGCACAAACCCGTGTCCCCTGCATCGGCAGGCGGGCTCTCAACCACGGCGCCACCAGGGAAGCCCCAGTCTGTGATTTTTAACGTAATCCGTAAGCTGATGCTCCAAAGCCATGCCCCACACCTAACCTCTCACCGTGACACCACGCATCCAAATGCCTACTCGGTGGAATAACCGCTCCATGTTCAAAACGTCCAACAGATCTTAAATTCCTTCCCCCCAAATCTGCTCTCCCACAGTCAGAACCCAATCGTCTAGGCCAAAACCTTGGAGTCGCCATCCTTGACTCTCCTCCCTCTCCTTCAAATCCCATCTTTCCGCCACGTCCTGTTTCCAAAATCCACCCTCCCAGGCAGACCACGTTCACCACCTGCCGGTGAAAACCCAGTCTCAGCCACCATCCCACTGTCATCTCCTACCAGGACCACACAGGTAGATTCTGAGTCTGTTCTGCACACCTGTTGTCCATTCTCCAGACATGACGTCACATCACCTCGCACCTGCTCTTTTTAAAATTTATTTACTTATTTATCTATCTATTTATGTTGGCTGCATAGGGTCTTAGTCACAGCACGCGGGATCTTTCTTCCTTGCGGTGTGCGGGCTTCTACCTCACATCTGCTCTTAATCTCCACTGCCTTTACATGAAAATCCAAACTCCTATCCTTGAATACGCAGCCCTGCGCTGCTGACTACACTTAGCATCCTATAGTTACTCTCCCACGGCCCCTGCCTGTTCCCCCCGTGGGCATCGGGGGCCCATCGGCACTGCAGGGCTCTCCGCACAGCTGAGCCAACCCAAGTGTTCCCTCCTTTCAGCCACAAAGTCAAAGCAGCCGAGCGTCCATTCTTACCACGCCCGACAGGCTCACATCTAAATCCTGTCTGCCCCACTAGGAACAGCAGGGGCTTGGTCTAGTTCACTGCTGTTTCTTCATGGCCTGCCTGGATGTCTAGCAGGTAGTAGGACTGCACTGGATAACTGCTGACTGCATAAAAGAACTAACCTAGCGCCACGAGAAAATCACGATAAAATCGTCTATAGGACAATGTTCTAAATAAATGGCAACAGTACCAAAATGCTTTTTTTTTCTTTAAACATTGTTAAGGAATGTTTCATCAAAAGCATACTGATCTTCCCTGAATTCCTAAAGAATATACTAGCCAGATTTTAGTTGTTCCTTAAGGTCTAAAACTGCCTGTATAATAATAATTACGCTCATCCATAATGCTAAAGAATCTACATGTATACAAACTCACATACATAGAACCATATATATGTTATACTGTATATAGGTAGTGTACATATATATATACATGTATACGCACATACATATAACCATGTATGTTATACTATATATGTAGTGTGTGTATATATACGTATACACACAACATATATATACTATATACATAGTGTGTATATATGTATACACACATATAACCATATATGTTATACTATATATATGTAGTGTGTATACATATGTGTACACACACATAACCACACATATGTTATACTATATATGTGTAGTATGTATACACGTATAAACACACACACACATAACTCAGCAGGCTCTTGCTTCCCGCACTGAGTGGCCCCAGTCACTCTGCTCTTTACAGATTCTTGGCCTCCACTCCCACTGGACCTTCCTCCTCCCCTCTGCAAATATGCTGCTTCTGACCCACCTGTATGAAGGGAGTAAACCTTAGAAAAATAATGCTGTGTGGAAAAGACGTACAGTATGTCAGTGAGGACCTGGAAACCTTTCCATTGTATAGAGTGTGTGATCTTACAGCAACACAGGCAATTAACTGCACGTCACCAACTGCTCAGGATCAACGCACTGCTTGCATACGGACAGCCCCACGGTGCACAAAGGGAGGCTCCCACAGTGGAAAGCCTCCCCTCCTTCCTAGGAGACCAGTGTTCCATTGCCCAGCACTCAATAAACAGACCTGGACAACCTTGAGGAAGAGCTTTTTTTTGCTAAAATTGGATAACTGTATTGTGTGGAAGTCTTAACTCTTCTCTATTAATCCCAGGGGTAAAATTTTATTTATAAAATTCAAAGGAAATAACTTCTCTAAATTAAGACAAGACGTACTTTTCCCAGAAAGGGTAGTTATTACAAAGCAGTTTATCCAAGTCATTGAGTTTATCTGTGCTTCTTTTCTTGCTATTATTCATTCTGCTATCCTGATCTTCTTCTAAAAAAGGACTCAAGTTAGTTGATGTCTTGCATAAATATGAGAAACAAACGACTTTTTGACACAAGCAGAACAAGAGACACATCTTAAAGGTGACTCCTTGTAAGTTCACGCCAACAAAGCTGAATTGTCTCCAAAATAGACTTCTTTAAGGTCTAAGTCTGCTAAGCTACACTGTTGAAGTTGTCAGTTGTTTCTAACCAAAATTTACTTGTGAAATAGCAGAAAATGGTTAGTGGGTGTACAGGGCTTTATTGTATTACCTCTACTTTCGTAATCTTAAAAATATTCATAAGATGTATTAAAATTTTCCTTTTTCTATTGCACCAAATTACTATTACCTAAGTAATTTTATAACTACATATATAGACACACATTATATAATTGATATATCTGAATATTATTGAAATATTATCCATGTGTAGTCATATGCATATGGCAATGTGACACTTATATTTTCATATTAATTAATTCATTTGCGTTTGCAGGTTAACTGCGTTCAATTAAACAGACAATTGGCGCTATAATTTTTTCCTAGGATAGCTGTCATCAAAAAACATAAAATGAAAGTTACATACTTTAGAAATTATCCTTGCTTTAATTTGAGCCATCTTCCAAATTCCCAATGGTTTTGCTCTTTCTAATAAAACTTTAATTTAAATCATTTTCATTACAAATTCAATTTTAGAAGTATTCAATCCTCTTGACACTTTTTTCAATTAACAACTAAATATGAAATTGACATGCTCACAAATTAACTAGTATTTAAAGAGTAAAGGGGAAATACACAGAAAACGTATTCCTTTCATAATTAAAAACTGCTGGTATCAAAAGTAGCTGGAGACAACAAAACTTTCCCATAACGTCCTAGTTGGCGTTTATATGTAATGCGTCTTCCTAAGGTCCTTTATTTTCTATTCCAGTTAATCACTGGATTATACAAGATGTTTCTGATCTTTTAATGTAAGCCCAGATAACCATAAATAAGGTTGCTGTATCACTGCACAAGAGAAGTGGTAAGATTTTTATATGAATGGACTATATAAAAAACAACTATGGTATAAACTGAATTTCCCAGAAAAGGGCAGTCAACTTAATGCAATAAATATGTTATATATAAAGGCCTAGAACATACTAAAACAGTGAACTGAATCATTCTTGGAACAGTTAAACACATTCTGGTTTCTTATGTAGCTGAGCGCTAGGAAGCAGATTTTTATTTGCCAGGATGGCAAATAATGCTCCTTCGGTGTATTCACCAAGTGGTGTTTATTACTTCAGGTGGGGAGGGCAGGGAGAGGGACGGGAAGCAGAGAGGTGATCACTACGGCAGAAACGTCGGAAATTATTATATGGATGTAAAACTTACAAGGCCAGATGAGGCAGAGTTTTCACAAGTCAGTCATCTTTAATCCTACTTCTAAACAATAATAATCACATAAAATCCAAGCATGCTACTGTTATTCATATTAAAATGCCTTACCTAAGCTGGTGCTCCCTCAGGTTGGATAAGGCTTCCATACCATGTAAATAGGAGTACACGATTTCCAGATCCTGTTTGAAAAAGAGAACAGAAATTATTAAACTTGTCGGGAAAAGAGGCTTCTAAAATAAGGCATTATATTAACAGACCAAATTTAAAATAGCTTTTTTTTAAATACAAGCTTTTAGACATCAAAAATCACATTATTCAGAGAAATGCTGGACTGCACAAAATGTCATGCATCACAACTGCCTTTGGGATACATAGAAAGGCCATTAAAATATAAACTAAATTGGCTCAAATTTACAAAAATAAATTCCTCATAAATTGTTATCACCTATTTCCCAGCTTTTACATCAAAATATCAAATGTAAAGTTTTAATTTTAAAGTATAAATATTTACCAATTCCATCATTAAATGATTTTCTTAGTCAATATAAAATTAATGCATGTTATTTCATGCCTACACTTAAAAATGAGCATGAATTCAATTGTTTTCTATTCTTACCAAATGACATTTCTTATATGCAGAAATATTTAAATTTAAATATTCTCTTTTAGAAAAAGAGACATGCCTTGCTTTTCCAGATCATATTACAATACATAAAAAAAAGATTCATAGTTATTCATGAACGTTTAGAACAGGTAAAAATTCAAAATCCTGTTTATATTCATTTATATGCAAGTCAGCAGGGAATTAGTATTTTTTTTAAATTAAGGTATAGTTGATGTACAATATTATATAAGTTTTGGATGTACAAAAGTTAGTATTTTAAGACTCCAATGAGGGGGCATCCCTGGTGGCGCAGTGGTTAAGAATCTGCCTGCCAATGCAGGGGACATGGGTTCAAGCCCTGGTCCGGGAAGATCCCACATGCCGTGGAGCAACGAAGCCCGTGCGCCACAACTACTGAGCCTGCGCTCTAGAACCCACGAGCCACAACTACTGAGCCCGAGTGCCACAACTACTGAAGCCCACGCGCCTAGAGCCTGTGCTCCGAAACAAGAGAAGCCACCGCAATGAGAAGCCCGCGCACCGCAAGGAAGAGTAGTCCCCGCCCGCCGCAACTGGAGAAAGTCCACGAGCTGGAACAAAGACCCAATGCAGCCAAATATTAAAAAAAACAAACTTAAAAAGACAGACTCCAGTGAATATCTAGCAGTTTCTGATCTCAAGAATACAAATCTACATTTACTCCGCCCCCAAATCTTAGCCAAAATGTAAAACAAATGTATTTTAAGAACTTTGTAAAATTACCCTTTTAAAATAATAGCTCTACTGAGATATAATTCACACATCATTTTCTTTTCTTTTTTTCTTGCAGGGGGCCACAGCCGCACTGTGCACAGGACCCAATCCAGGAAGTGGGCATGACCCTCCCTGGCCCCTGGCTCCACCCGGGCTGCCGGACTCGCCAGAACTCAAGATTTGTCACTTGTGGATAATTCCGTGGTTTGTGTTCGTCCATCACCACCGTAATTCCTGAACATTTTTACCACCCAAAAGACAACCCCGCACCCTGTAGCATTCACTCCCCATCCTCCCTTCCCCCAGCTCCTGGCAACTGTTAATCTGCTTTGTGTCTATGGATCTGCCTATGCTGGACATTTCGTGTAAATGGAATCTCACAAGGGAAACACACGACCTTTTGTGACTGCCTTCTTTCTCCTGGCCTAATAGCTTCAGGGTTCATCTAGGCTGCAGCAGGTAACGATATGTTCCTTTGTATCACCGAATAGTACTCCATTATAGAGAGACGCCACAGTTTATCCGCTCATCCACTGACGGACATTTGGGTTCTTCCTACTTTACGGCCGGTACGAATAATGCTCTTGTGAATTCTCATGCATACGTTTTTGTTTGCACATCCGTCTTCAGTCCTGATGGGTATATGTATACCTGCGAGTAGAACTGCTCATTCGTATGGTAACTCTGTGTTTAGCTTTTCAAGGAACTGCTGAATTGTTTACCTAAGTGGTTACATCACTTATAATCCTATCGGCAAGGTCTAAGGACTCTAATTTCTCCACATACATCCTTGTCAACACTAACGTCTGTCTTTTTTATTTTAGCCTTCCCAGGTGTGTTTGAAGGTGTTGATTTGCATTTCACTAATGACCAAGGGTGCCGACCATTTTTCATGTGCTTATTGGCCATTCGTACATCTTTGGGTAAATACCTATTCAATTCTTTGTTCACTTTTCTTTTCCCCCCAGGGGTTATTTATTCTTTCTTTTCTTAACATCTTTATTGGAGTATAATTGCTTTACAATGGTGTGTTAGTTTCTGCTGTATAACAAAGTGAATCAGCTGTATGTATACATATATCTCCATATCCTGTCCCTCTTGCGTCTCCCTCCCACCCTCCCTATCCCACCCCTCTAGGTGGTCACAAAGCACCGAGCTGATCTCCCTGTGCTATGCAGCTGTTTCCCACTAGCTATTTATTTTACATTTGGTAGTGTATATATGTCCATGCCACTCTCTCACTTCGTCCCAGCTTACCCTTCCCCCTCCCCGTGTCCTCAAGTCCATTCTCTACGTCTGTGTCTTTATTCCTGTCCTGTCCCTAGGTTCTTCAGAATCTTTTTTTTTTTAGATTCCATATATATGTGTTAGCATACAGTATTTTTCTCCTTCTGACTTACTTCACTCTGTATGACAGACTCTAGGTCCATCCACCTCACTACCAATAACTCAATTTCATTTCTTTTTATGGCTGAGTAATATTCCATTGTATATATGTGCCACATCTTCTTTATCCATTCATCCATCAATGGACACTTACGTTGCTTCCATGTCCTGGCTATTGTAAATAGGGCTGTAATGAACGCTGTCGTACATGTCCCTTTTTGAATTATGGTTTTCTCCGGGTATATGCCCAGTAGTGGGATTGCTGGGCCATATGGTAGTCCTCTTTTTAGTTTTTTAAGGAACCTCTATACTGTTCTCCATAGTGGCTGCATCAATTTACATTCCCACCAACAGTGCAAGAGGGTTCCCTTTTCTCCACACCCTCTCCAGCATTTACTGTTTGTAGACTTTTGAATGATGGCCATTCTGACCGGTGTGAGGTGATACCTCACTGTAGTTTTGATTTGCATTTCTCTAATGATTAGTGATGTTGAGCATTTTTTCACGTGTCTGTTGGCCATCTGTATATCTTCTTTGGAGAAACGTACGTTGAGGTCTTCTGCCCATTTTTGGATTGGGTTGTTTGTTTTTTTGATATTGAGCTGCATGAGGTGCTTGTATATGTTGGAGATGAATCCTTTGTCAGTTGCTGTTCAGTTTTTAATTGGGTTATGTATCTTTATTATTGCATTTTAAGAATTCTTTATGTGCTCTGGATAGAAGACCCTTATCAGGTACATTATCAGTAAATACTTTCTCCCTTCCTGTGGCCAGTCATCTCACTTGGATGGCGCCCTTTGAAGCACAAAGTTCCTAATTTTGATGCAGTCCAGTTTACCTACTTTTTCTTTTCTGCGTATGCTTTTAGAGTCACATTTAAGAAACCATGATCTAATCCAAGGTCACAACAATTCACTAATATATTTGCTTCTAAGAGCTTCTTCTTCCACAGCTTTAGCTCTTACGTTTAAGTCTACAATCCATTTTAAATTACTTTCATATTCAGTAAGGTAAGGGTCCAAGTTCACTCTCTTGCGTGCAGATATCCGGTTATCCCATCACCCTTTGTTAAAAATACTATTGTTTCCCCAGTGAATTGTACTGGTGCCCTTGCTGAAAATCAGCTGACCATAAATGCCAGTGTTCATTTCTGGACTCAGATCTATTCCATTGGTCTGTATGTCCATCCTCGTTCCACGACCACTGTCTCACTTATGCAGCTTTGGAGCAAGTGTGAAATCAGAAACTGTGAGTGTTCCAGCCTTATTCTACTTTTCTGCGTGCCTTGTGTTCACATTTGAATTTTAGAATCAGCTTGCGCATCTCTGCAGAAAAGCCAGCTGGGGTTTTAATAAGGGTTGCACTGAATCTGACGATCAGTTCAGGTAGTACAGCCATCATAACAGTATCAAGTCTCCCAATCTACGACATGGGATGTTCTTCCATTGAATTAGGTGCTCCCTAATTCCTTTCAACTATGTTCTCTACTTCTCAGTGTACAAATCTTGCACTACTCTGGTTAAATTTAATCTTCTCTTTTGATTAAGAAAAAATTTCTGCAACCTTAGGGATACCTTTGAGAATAGTTCAAACTATCTGTGCACTTAGATTTCATGTATCAAGGGCACAGGGAAGGGACAGTGGCTCACAGAATAACTAGGTAAGGAATTCAAAACCTTCCTAAGAGGATTCCAAGAAGGTTTTCAGCCTAAAATATAGTATTGTACACCTTAAAACAATATTATGATGTGTTAAGAGGAAAAAAATACCTCATTTATAATTCTCAATTGTCCCAATTTAAAATTTATTAATACTAGAAGTTTAAAGTGTCGCCCTCTAATGGTCAACTTTCAAATAAACTGATGGACTTTAATTTTATTCATCTGTAGCTTTGTTATTTCCCATAAGTCTTTTAAAAGCTATTTATAGATTGAAATCTAAGTCTAGA
This sequence comes from Delphinus delphis, assembly GCF_949987515.2. NCBI lineage: Eukaryota > Metazoa > Chordata > Mammalia > Artiodactyla > Delphinidae > Delphinus > Delphinus delphis. The sequence continues at coordinate 3,691,010 of NC_082687.1, read as the reverse complement.
CCTAAAAATGCAATACAAATAAGAAAGCTAAAACGAAACCTTCCCCGCCATCCAGTTACCAGAGTGCATTCCTAAAGCTAATAAATCCCTTCTTTAGACGCAGTCGTACCCCAGTCTTAATATTCTACTTGCAGGTAGGGAAAGCCAACAAAAATGTCCTAATTAATGAGTTTTCTTTAATACTTACAACAGAAAGTCCTTCTGAATAACGCTAAGGTTCACATTCTCTGTTAGGTATTACAAACATGTGCTACTGCAGTCCTTACATAGTACAGAAGGCCACCCTCCCATTTCTGAAGAGCTTATCATCTGAATCTAACACGAAAGTCTTACACTTTTTTCACTGAAATACCAATCAGCCCCTTACAAGCTGTCCAAGGCCCACAGTACTTCCATCTAAGCAAACAGACAAGACGATTATGTTCATTAACCTTCATCGGGCAAATATAATAGTTACACTGACCAAAAATGTCTATTTAGGAAAAGAGTAGAAAGAAATAGGGGTTTTCGAAAGCTGGGGAAGGCAGAAGTCTGAAAGAAACCTGAAAGGAACAAGAATCTGGAAGATTCGAGTCAGAGTGGAGGAAAAGAACAGCCCTAACCCTTCAAAGACAACAGGCCTGGACGTAACCGAGTGTCTTCTCCTTCAAACCGGCAAAGCAGAAGCCAAGTAAAGAGGCGCGTTCCTTGATGCTGCAGCACTTCATATTCATCTGTCGCTCTCTAACGTCATGGGGTTTCCTAGCTGGACGAGGGCACCTTCCTGGATAAGTTATGATGTCACGCCCATTACGAGTGTCAGCACTGCGCCCATACACTTAGCAACTTTGAGTATCAATGCATAACCTGCGTGATTACACAGAATCTATCTATGAACAATAACTACTACCATTATTTCTTCATCTTAAGACAATATGCGTAACTAAAACCTGCAGATTCAATACGGCTGTTTATTAGTTCATAAAAACGTGCAGGACCACTGCGTGCCCTTACCAATAAGGCGCTGACATAAGTGACAGGTCAGGAAGCTGTTTCAGGGCCTGTAATATGCACTGAGCGTGTGCGTTACACCATTACTGCAGGAGCAAATTTAAAATGCAGTTTGTCCTTCTGTCTGTGTGTAGCTGCATAAATAAAACACCTGCACCGCACATAATCCTGATGTTTGGGGGCAGAGTAAGTTTAAACATGTGTCTGTCAAGCAATACAGAACCAAAGAATCTGGTGCAACTGTGTCGCGTATTTTAGATGTGTGGCCAGACCATGAGCTTCTTCAATGAACTCAACGATTACGTCCAGAGTTTCTCTATTACTCTTAGAAGAAGTCATCTCAAAGGAAACTTTTACCTGGTCTATGCCACGAGGAGCCTGGAAACTCGAGGCGCAGACGTCATTATTCTAACACAAAGCCTTCACGCTGAAGGCTGGCTCATCTAGCTGGAATTAGACGACTTTACAAATATATTCCACCTCAACCTGAGATCTCTTCTTTGTAACTAACAGAAGGAACAGTAAGAAACTGACATCTAGACAGCAGGCAACAAACGAGTCCATGCAATGTTTCACTTGGGACCAGCACAGGTTTGGGTAAGTAGGAAAGCTTAGGAAACAGGCATCGGGAAATTCTGCTCTCAGACTCCAAGGGATGAAAGACAACTGAGCAGAGATGAGCCGGGGAGATTGCAAACTAAAGGAAGGCCGGCCGTGTAGCCACACTTCCCTGCAACACAGAGCCTGGTGGCCAAATAGCAGGTTTACCAGTGATGAGGGATTGCAGGTGACGTGAACGACACTGGAAGGCAAAAAGGAACACACGTTTTCTTCTTTCCTAGGGGCAAGGTAGATTGGGCGGTATTCTGAAATAGGCAAATATGGCCTTTTGAATCTTCTTATCAATTTTTTTCTACCCTCTCCCCAGGTGTCCAGCGACCTCGCATCATGCCGTCACTCTGGGCGCCCTGCCTTGGTCTAGAAGCTAAAGGGAGATGATGTGAACACAAACGTGAGTGATCCCTAGGGCTTTGCTGCATCTTCCCCGGGGACCTGTTGGTCAGCATCTGCATTTCCACAGTCCAAACAAATCTCTAGGTGGTAGGAGATTTCAGAAATGAAATACACCGGGGACGCGAGGAAGGAGACCCGGGGACAGAGGCTCTGCCGGGAGCTGCCTGGCCCCTCCGAGCTCGCCCCTCACGCTTCCTCCACTTTCCACGTGGAGGTTTCAACCCTCATCTCCCCTTTGCGGTTGGCCTTTGTTAGAATAACCCAGGAGTTGGTAAGGAACGGCCTTCACCCAGCAAGGGACCAAAAAGGCACAAGGGTGGGTGCTGAGGAGTGCTGCTGCTCAAACCAGCCCGGTATCTGCCGCGTGGGCAGCATCTCAGAGCAAGCTTCCTCGTAAGGGGAACAGGGAAGTGCGTGCCCTTCAGGGACTTACACTCCTGGGTTCTTTTTTTTTTTTCTCTCTCTACACAAATGAGACATTCAGAGTGAAGTTATGTTTCAACAAACTTGACTATAGGGAAAAAAAAAAAATGCTGCAGCACTACATCACCTAAAGCATCAAACTGTGTCGTTTCTGTCCAGAAACCATGACCTGCAAACAACTTGCAAACCTCCCCACTGCACCTCCCAGTGCAAATAAAACCCATCTGACTATTACTATTTTAAAGGGCCCTCAAAAACTATAAGCTATTTCCCGCTCCCCCCCCCCATTCTCTAGTCCTGGATACAAACAGGAACAGATTGCTTTAACCAGGAAGCAGCGTTTTTCAGAACAATAGGCCTTTTCTAGAAAGGACATCCTTTTTTAAAAATAGATGTTATTTGAAGGCAGAGAAAAGTCATAAAACCACTGTAGCCCAGCAGACAAGAACACTGACCGGCCAATTGGAATGCAGTTTTCCATGAAAAAGACTTTTTTTTTTTAGTCCCGAATGTAAACAATGTATCTGAACCCAAAAGCATCCTCTACGTCCGTTTGCGAGAACGACTGTTCACAACCTAAAGGATCATCTCGCCCAGAGCGTGTAAACACAGCCCAGCTCAACCGGAAGAAGCCAGGCACAGCTCCTACATCTTGGGCACATTCTCCAGCACCTCCTTAGAGGCTCACTGAGGGTATAATCGGCTTCAGAGCAGACTTACAATTCACCGAAAACCAGGTTTTAATTTCCTAGCTTAGCAGCATGGGGACTGGCTAACAACTTACAGTCTATTTTAACACGATCTTTGAAGCGCTGAAAGAGGAGACGCACCCTCCACCTCCCCCCCACCCTCCACAGACGCATATTTTGCACTGCACTGTGAGAAAGAATATATCCTTTTCCTTTAAAGTGAGTTTTGTTTCACATTATGGAGTTACATATTTGAACTATAACCAGAAGCGAGGTGGTCAAAGGTACAACCTTCCGGTTACCAATTTTTTAAAACAAAAAACAAGTACGGTTGATTCCTTTAAAAAGACTGTATCTCAGGCTTCCCTGGTGGCGCAGTGGTTGGGAGTCCGCCTGCCGATGCAGGGGACGCGGGTTCGTGCCCTGGTCCGGGAGGATCCCACATGCCGCGGAGCGGCTGGGCCCGTGGGCCATGGCCGCTGGGCCTGCGCGTCCGGAGCCTGTGCTCCGGAAGGGGAGAGGCCACAGCAGTGAGAGGCCTGCGCACCAAAAAAAAAAAAAAACCAAAAAAAACACTGTATCTCAATCACATAAAAGAAGCGAAGGCCAAGCCCGCGCTAGAGCTTGCAGCCTATGGAGGCCCACGCGGTGAGGGACCTGGGCGCCCTGCCTGCCCCGCCGGGACCAGGAAGCATGCTACTGAGCCAACTGCTCTCCCTCGTCAAGACAAGAAGGTACCGCAGCCTTCCTGGCCAGGGACCACTAGCAAGGAATGAGAGTTAGTTCTGAACGATATTAACAAGGAGGTTAAAAGCTAGACTATCCAAGGCTCGAGCTCAAGGCCACGGCGCACGGGGGAGGGTCAGAAGGGGGAGAGGTCTGCACACTTTGCTGTGTCTACCGACACGGGGGTAAGCTGAAAAGTTTTACCTGGGAGAGGCCACACTTCTTTATGCTGAAACACGTAAAAGCCATCCTCGGACAGATAGTGGAAAGAACATGAGCGCTGGTGTCAAATGGAGCAGAGCCCAGGCCGTCCTCCCCACTGCTGCCCAACGTGAGACACTGCACGTGCTACCGAGACTCTGTCCGCACACCAGCATGACTCCACCTACTTGGCTGGGCTGTGTCACCAAAATGACATACCGTTTCATAACGACACACGGCACATACAGACCCTTGAAAAGTGGGGTAGCTGATTTCCTTACCTATGAGATCTGCAGACAGGCACACAGGAACGCCAAGAATTACAAAATTTTAAATATCCCTGAAATTTATATACATCAGATTTTGTATAAATCACTGCATCCTTTTCATATGTATCTCTATCCAAAAAAAAAAAAAAAAAGTGAATTATTCATGAAACATGTCAAGGGCCCCTGGATGGCCTGCTGTATCAATCCAGCTTTTACATCCGGTGGGACCGGAGCGGGGGTGCCAGCCGCCCGCAGAGCACAGACCTGCTCGCACTTCTGAAGCTTGTCGCCGCCTGCCTCCAGGGCTCCCCTGGCTGGCTTCCCAGGAGAGCCCCCCGTCACCGACCCTCGCACCCCTTCCATGCACGCGGCCGGCAGCGCGTGGTGCAGGCCAACACAAAGCCCCTCACACCCCCTGCCTGCAGGGACCTCCCTCCTGAGCCCTCACAGCCTCCCGGGCGGCAAACCCGCACGGGCGCCCCACGTGCGCTCCGTGCAGCCGTTTCACCTTCCGGGGGGCACCTGTTACCTCCTCGGTCAGAGAACAGACACCCCAAAGTCACTGCTTTCTTTCACACCTCTTTCTCATCTCTGCAACAGGGAAAGGTGTTCTCAGCCCCGGTACCCGGACAGACTGAGGCAAGCGTGCACACGGCCACCAGGCGGCAGAGCGGACCGGCGGTCCCTCTAGGCCTGGGTCTCACAAGGCGCGCCCACTGCTCGTGCACGTGTAAGTAGGAGACTGGACCTTTACAGCATCCCTGAGGGTGGCTCAGAGACCACGACCATCCTTTCTCCTCCGCTCCTAATGAAAGGGGACGGGGGACAGGAAACGGGCCCACCAACACTCCCATTAAAGTCACTTCATTTCTACCATCCCGAGCAGGGAGAAATCTTATTTTAAACCGGGTACCGCCCTCAACCCTACACACCCTGGGAAAGAACCAGAGCGTTTAAAACAAAGATGTCCAATCACTCCACTGCTGAGCTGTCTGGGGCCCTCTTGCCTCACACCCCAGGAAATTACATCATCACATAGTTCAGGGAAATGTAAGGAAAAATCCATGGTGGAGTGCATGACTTTCAGTAAAACTTTTTTTTTTTTGACGTGTCAGTACCAGTTTATTAAATGTGACAAGTGTACCATCCTTGTAAAATATTAATAATAGGAAAAACTGTGTGGAGGACATACGAGAACTCTCTGTACTATCCTCTCAGTTTTTCTGTAAATCTAAAACTGTCCTAAAAATAAAGTTTTTTTCTTAAGTTTTTATTGGCGTATAGTTGATTTACAATGTTGTGTTTTAGTTTCTGCTGTACAGCAAAGTGATTCAGCAAAACTCTTAAGTTTGTTCTTAAACAGCAATTTCAACCCTAAATCATATGAAGGCTGTTTCTGAGCTTACTAATTTATACCCGAAAGGAAGACAGTCCCCCAGAGCTTTGATTTCATTCAAATGCACATATCAAAATGCAGAAAAATAAAAATGTTAAAAAAACAAAAACCGCAGGAAAACCTGGTGATTATATTACTGGTCATCTAGACTCAGCCTGGATACCTTCCTTCAGCCCCAGGCTCTTGAGCGCTGCATCCTTACAAGACACGTGGATGAGGAATCCCAGGAGTAAAACATACAGGTTCAAGCCATTGTTTGTCCAAAATTTCCTCAGATGTTCCTATATCTTTAAGAAAGAGAGTGTTTGAACAGTTCCTAAACTTGAGACAGGGATAATTATAAGGTAAGTACCTCTTGAATTAGCCATGAAAATTACAAAACAGACCTCGGGGTTAAGCAGAGCGCAGGCTGCCACGCCTCCTCTGTTTCTAGCTGGCAGCAGGGAGCCCAGGAGCCTCACACTACAGGGGAGATGAGCTGCAGAGGCAGAGGAGTACTTCCTACATTCTAAGGAGCAGAGGACGTATCGCACGTAATCCTCACCCTCACTGAAGAAAACGTGAGAGTTAAATGATTCAGCAACAGCAGCCATCCGGTGGCAGCTCTTATGCTCCTAAATGGGCAGCGTTCTGTTTAGCAACCGAGACACTCGTTACGCCCTTGCACTCACCGCCGTGTCCGAGGGGAAAAGAGCAAGTAAGTTTGGTCTGTGAAGGTTAAAATTTCTCATTAGAAAAAAATCAACAATTTCATTGTAACTAAAAACTCATCGGGCGGACAAATAAGAAAAATATCAAGTGTCTAAATCAGTCCACAATTCCTGTTTTCAAGGGTCAGTATGTGTATTTCCACTTCAGAACAATGCCCACGACCAAGCTGACACCTCCCCCGAATCCACATCTGTCTGGCAGCGGGAACAAACATCACAACAGATCTTCACTGTGAAGTATCTACTTTATTTTAATCCCTCAGACTGCAAAATGTGTCGTCAAATTTGAATTGCACGGACACAGATGAACGCACTAGAAAATGATTTGCCGTGAACTGAATGCCAGTCTGGTTTTTGTTCTCCGTGAATAAGTGAGCAGGCAGTGAATGAGCACATTTTAAGTTAACATTTAAACATCTGATTAAGTACAACCGGAAAGGTCAATCAGCTGTATACATACACACATGTGCACACACACACACACACACACACACACACACACACACACACACACCCCTTCCGCCCCACCCCCACCCCCAACTAGGATAAAATGATTCCTGGACCATCTTCCCTTTCAATTTAAAAAAAAGAAAAAAAAAAAAAAAAAGCCAAACATGCCCCTTCCACCCAGTTCTCCTCTAAGGACACAGTTACAACCTTGCGCCCAGTGTGGCACTCGTTCCCCAGGGATGGTCTGGCTCGGGTTAAGCCCTGCAGGAACCGAGCGGGTGCGGATGGGTGGAGGGGGCAGAGCCCACCGAAAACCTGGGCAACAAGGGCCCAGGGCTGCAGAACTACCCTCAGGACGCCCCCAGTTCCAAAGACCACCTAACTGCAGAGGCTCCTTGAAAGGTGTGCATTCGGAACCATTCACTGTGCCAGCCTGAGCATCCCTACAGGACTGGGTTCGCACAGTCCTGGCATAACAGAAGCAAAGCAGAGCAGGTCACTGAGGACACGGGCTGTCCACAGCCTCTTGGCAGAAAGGAAGCACTCCCGTATGAAAGCAGGTTTTAAATATAGAAAACGGCATTGCTGCTATTTTTCTAGGACAAAAGACAAAAATAATTTGACATATGTTTTTCCCATCTTGAATGTTTTACCGAGGAGTCAACCACCAAGAGCATTACTGATTCTCAAACTTTTTTTATTTCTCAAGCGGACAGGAGAAGCACATGCGAATGTTCTACCTAATCAATGAAAGCCTTCCAACTATGTTCATCAGAAATGAACTAAACGCTAAAGACATTTTAGATACTGTTCGAAATTGGTCTCTTTCAGATCTGTCCATAAATAAATAATTCTAATCAAGTGCTCCACTGGAAAGCACAGCAGGTGGTAGTTTCTGAAGCATCCTACCTTTCAATCATGTTTCAAACTCTCCTTGGAAGTTAACATCTAACATCATTACCTTATAGCTGTCCTACTGCCCCCGACTATACAGGATGTACCACGTGCGTCTGACAGCTTAAATTTGTGGATGTGTATATTTGATCTATACACTGGACTCCATCACATTCATAAATAAATATCATAAATCAAGAGCCCTTTGGCCGGGCTTCCCTGGTGGCGCAGTGGTTGAGAGTCCGCCTGCCGATGCAGGGGACACGGGTTCGTGCCCCGGTCCGGGAAGATCCCACATGCCGTGGAGCGGCTGGGCCCGTGAGCCATGGCCGCTGAGCCTGCGCGTCCAGAGCCTGTGCTCCGCAACGGGAGAGGCCACAATAGTGAGAGGTCCGTGTACCACAAAAAAAAAAAAACAAAGAACCCTTTGGCCATCAAAACAGCAATGCTCACACACACACACACATACACACACACACACATCCCCGGAGACCTCGAGCATCATACCAAGACCCTCCAGAAATCAGGAGGAGACAAAGAGCCCTCGGTGAAGTCGGTTATGATGGGGGAGCCGTCACAGCCGGAAGGGGGATGAGAAGGAAGGTGGGAAGGCGGCCCCCAGCCCCACGTTTCCTAAACTGCTCAGAACTCAGAACGCCTGGCACTCCAGGGCCAGTGCGATAAAGGGGAGGTGGCTTTGCTGATCAGCTACTTCATCCCAGAACCAGAGGATCCACACAGGAAGAAGGAAAAGGAAGCTGTGAAATTTCCTTTTCCTGGTAAAGGACAAATTTCAAAGAAGCCTCGAGGAGGGGTTCCAAACGTAGGTCCACACGAAGGCCTTCTCTAGCATGTGGCAAAGTGAAAAAACAAGGGTGCTGTACAAGGTTCTGGACGAGCCAGAGGGGCTCAGCTTAAAGAGCTCAGCTTTGGGGATCATCGCCACTTTCACATGCTTCTTTTTGCTTCTATAATGTCATCCTTTGAAACCATATTGATACTAGGTGATGGTAATTCATTGTTCGAATATCATTAGTAGAAGAAGTCTGTTGTAATTGCCCACATTATGTCGGCACCTCAATTTCTGAGCGGCGGTCAGGAGGGTCAAGGGTCTCACTCGATGAAACCTAAGAACCTGGGGCACCCACTTAGGTGAGCCTGCCGCTAACGCGGGAATGAGGGGTGACCGCAAATTCCCCAAACTATTCACCTCTTACTTCCAGCTCTCATTCTCAAAACTTTCCGGAGAAAAGCACACTAGGTATTTTGATCCTCCCCCCAAAAAGAGATTTTTCAATAATTTTTATTAAAGAAATCTCTAAACATTATAATCTTCTGGTGGAATGCCGGGCCTTGGAATAGAATGGAAAATTTGCAGAACATGTAGCAAGATGCTCTGGGCAGGGCAGGCGACGGGGGTGCACCCTGCGGGCACCTCTCCTCGGACCCTCGGCTCCCCAGTCCTGGCTCTGCGCTCCCGGCAGCCACTCAGCCTCTCTGTGCCTGTTTGCTCACCTGCAAACTGGAGAGGATGATGGTATCTAAAGGAAGATTCACAAAGCTCCGAGGACAGAGCCTTGGCAAAGAGCAGGCACCTTCTGAGCCCCAGCTACCATATTTATCATCCACTTTTAACAACAACGATGGCAATCTCAGGCGGTCGGGTGCCACAGGGCGAAGGAGGCATCAGGAATTCTCCGGCCACGCTGCAGAGACATCCAGGCGACATAGTCGGAACAGCACTGTAGTTTTTCCTTTGTGTCTTCTTAGGCGATTTCGGGTTTTAAAGTACAACACAGTGCTGCAAGAAGTAGCGAACAGCTGGACTCGAAAATAAAGAATCCTAAACACAGCTCGTATTTTTCCTAATACCAATGACAACTGCTATTGAGTCCCAAATTTCAACAGAGAATGTGGGGAGGGAAGAGCCCCAAAATCTGTTTGTTTAGACGTTACCCTTCCCCTGGCTCACAGGGAAAGCCCAGGCATGGAAGACTCGCTGTGCACACAGCCCCGTGCCGGGCGCCGTCCTGGAGACAGTTCAACCAAATGCTGGTCCTCAAAGACACACTACGATATGCAAACAGATAACTAATCAGAACCTAGCGTATAGCACAGGGAACTCTACTGCGATAAACCAGCATCTATATACTGTGGTATATCAATATTCTGTGATAAACCATAACGGAAAAGAATATGAAAAAGAATAGATACATGTATCTGTATAACTGATTCACTTTGCTGTACACCTGAAGGTAACACAACATTGTAAATCTACTATACTCTGAAAAAAAAATTTTTTTTAAAGATAATCAACAAAGAAACAAGAAGGAAAAAGAATGACACTCCATCTGTTAGGACCCATAAACTCCCTCACAGATGACTACAATGTGAGATAGAAACTCAGTTGTAAGCCACAGGCATCAGAAAACAAGTTTTCTAATGCCCAAACTCAACAAATGCTCTCCACCGCTCCATCACCACTGCCAGCTGTTCATCAGAAGGTTTATCTACACCACATCACACACATTCTCCTGGGGGCCCGGGACCCTCACACAAACACAGTGAACTAATGAACCTCACCCTTCACGACTTGCCACTGAGTACCTACCACGCACAGGAACATGCGATTAGACCCTGCATTTAGCTTCAAGTCCTTTGAGCACTAGAAAAAGCAGTGTCATTCCCAAAGTAGATCTTTATTGAGTTATTTAAATTTATTACAGCTCAATGATAAATTATACAGCAATGCCCTCTGACAAAAAGTCAAATAAATTTGCACGCCTCTGGGGATGAAACCCAGCTTGACAGAACCACCGGCTAGGCTGAACTCGGGGGGCCTGAGCCCCCCACTGCCCTGCATCCAGTCTACTGTCAGAGCCAAGTGTCAAGGACAGGATGAACTGGGACCGAGCCAGGCAGAGGAGAAGGGGAGGCGGGGGCATAGCCGCTCCCTCTCTGGTCACAGGCCGTGCACCACCATCCTCAGTCACTCCCAGCAGCTGACCGTCCGCAGAGGCTACATATGCTTGAAGAACATCTGTGTGGCCAACAGGCACATGAAAAGATGCTCAACATCACTAATCACGAGAGAAACGCAAATCAGAACTACAGTGAGGTACCACCTCACACCAGTCAGAATGGCCATCATCAAAAAATCTACAAACAATAAATGCCGGAGAGGGTGTGGAGAAAAGGGGACCCTCTTGCACTGTTGGTGGGAATGTAAGTTGGTGCAGCCACTATGGAGAACAGTACGGAGGGTCCTCAGAAAACTAAGAATAGAACTACCATAGGACCCAGCAATCCCACTACTGGGCATATAGCCTGACAAAACTATAGTCCAAAAAGATACATGCACCCCAGTGTGCACAGCAACAGTATTCACAATAGCCAAGACATGGAAACAACCTAAATGTCCACCGACAGATGAGTGGATAAAGAAGACGTGCCATATACACACACACACTCACACTCACACACACTCACACTCACACACACACACAATGGAATATTACTCAGCCACAAAAAAGAGCAAAATAATGCCATTTGCAGCAACATGGATGAACCTAGAGATTATCATACTAAGTGAAGTAAGTCAGACAAAGACAAATACCATGTGATATCACTTATAGGTGGAATCTAAACTATGACACAAATGAACTTAACTACGAAACAGAAACAGACTCACAGACATAGAGAACAGACTTGTGGTTGCCAAGGGGAGGGATGGATTGGGTGTTTGGGGTTAGCAGATGCAAACTATTATATACAGGATGGATAAACACCAAGGTCCTACTGTATAGCACAGGGAACTATATTCAGTATCGTGTGATAAACCATAATGGAAAACAACTTGAAAAAGAATGTATACATATATGTATAACTGAATCACTTTGCTGGACAGCAGAAGTTATTTAACACATTGTAAATCAACTATACTTCAATAAATTTTTTTAAAACCAGAATATCTGAAAACACATTCTTTTTGCATATTATCACTAGCAGTTATTTCTGGGAGCTTTTGGCTTTTGAGAACATCCAACGTTCACCCAGAACTACGCCTAGGGAATGAGTTGGCCATATAAGCTCCAGCGGGATCAAACATAAAATACAATTACATGAAGTAAAGAGGTACCTTCCCTGTGGGGTTCACTAAGCAACTCTAATAACACCACCATGATATGGTCTAAAAATGTTCCGAGCAACAGCACGGGTTTTCATAAGAACTGTGTCACTTGGAAATGTGACAAATGTTAAGGATATTATTTAGATATATTAATCCCTGCCTTTTAAAAATTTCACTTCATTACAGCTAACCCTCATTTGGAGTGGAAAACGTCAGTAACTCAAACATTAGATAATTATGGAACTAAATCTACTACATTAGACTACTTGTCCCTGTGTATCATTTTCCCCTCCTTAACCTTACGGCAGATAAAGACTACCTGTTACATTTCTTATTCTTCTGGGCCCAAGGCGTTGTTTTATTCGGGAAGGTAATTATTAGATGTCACTGAAGTGACCCACATGTAACCTTTGAAACCCCTTACTTCATAATGCCGGTGGGGATTCCACCAGCTACGCATACAAGTCTTGCCCAAGGGGGCCAATTTTACCTTGTGAGTGAAGCACTGACTGCACAAATCTGAAACGCAGAAAACAGTCTGGTAGCACTGATCACACCCCCAGACACTCATGTCCACCCTGCCGTCAGTATTAGCACCCTGAGCGAAAATGAAATGTTTACACATTTTAAAAGAACGGAAAAAAAAAAACCCAGAATGAATACTTTTTCTGCTTCACCACCCCTTGTGTCTTTTCTGAAATGAGTAAGCCGTTCAAACGTCCGCACGGAATCACACAAGCAACAACCACACCCCCAGATTTTTCAGCTCTCAACACTGTGCTCTCCCCACCCCCTCCAATTCTCTTCTTAGAAACGCAGAGGTTTCCCACTGACCCTCCTTCACCTGACCTTCCAAAGTCCTCACAGCAGCAGCTCTGTTTCCCTGCCAAGGTTCTGGAGTGAGAGGTTCATCCCTCTTACCCCTTTTCTCAACTATCCAGTTATTACACAACCTTTTAGAATCTGATCTTTGCCCTTCACTTTGCTGAAATCCCTTTCTCAGAGATCACCAAGGATCTCTTTCAAACAAATTAGCATTGCCTGTTCCACCCCGTGCCTAGCACTGTTCTAGACGGTAGGGATTCACCAGTGTACAAACCAGGCAAAACCCCCTGACCTGTGGACATGCGGGTCCAGTGGGAGCAAAGGGACTGACTAAGCAGAGTGTCGAAAGTGTTAGACAGTGATGAGCAGTCAGAAGGAAAGACAGCAAAGGGAGGAGAGCATGACACGTCAGGGGCGGGACAGCACTGCCCACCCCTCCCCCTGGGTCTCCCGGGCCCCTCAAGGGGCTCTTCAGGCTGCACGGGTCTCCCCAACGCCAGGACCGGGCTGGTCCTCAAACCTCACTCTCCTGTATAAGAAACCGTGTCTGCTCTCAGCCCATCTTTACAAGTAACCCCGCGACCCTGACTGCTCTTACAAACCACCAGTCACCCCCCGATCGGTTACCTTCTGAAGCTGCTGGAGCATCACTTCAAATGGTAGCTGAAATCCACATCATATTCACCCCCAAAGACTAGCTACATCTGATCTCCCCTCTTCTGCCACAGGTTCAAGGGGCCCAGCTCTTCCAGTGAAAACCTGAGAAGCTATCTTCCAACTTGTCCTTGCTCCTTGTAGCGGCTCTTTTCTCTTTTTTCACACATTTAGTTAGTTTTTTCAATCCCGTGAAGCTTCCTGTCACTCTTTTTTTCCATTCTATTTCCAATGGCATGGGCAGTTTCAGGGCTTTCTTCCCTTTTATCATGCATAACACAAACAAAATAAGGGGCCCTGGACAGCTTTAGAGAGGCTGTCACCTCCACCAGGGGAACACTTTCCTGGATCCCCGATTTGCATCTTGTCACACAAGCGGGTTGGGTGCCCCCCAGGTCCCACTCCAGCCTCCTCCCACTTCCTCTGCCCCAGCCTCCACTGGAGGCTGCTCTGTCTCCCAGCCTCCTGCCCGCCATCCTGATGGGCACCTCCACTCACACCCCCCAGGAGGCCTTTTCGGGCCACTCTGCTGCACGCTCCCCTCCCCTCTTCTCAGTCATAAGCAACTGACCAGATACGTTCGTTTGTACCATTGGTATTTTTCAACATACACATGAAACACCTGCAGCAACAGGGCAATACGAGCAATACTGGGTAAGGCCGTATCCCGGGGAGGGACCCTATCTCGTACCTCCCTCCTACTCGCCTTCGACCCCAGGAAACGGCTAGAAGTGCTGGATTCTGGAACCCGAGCAGCAGAAGGCCCCGTGGCCAGCTGCTGGGGTGAGGCTGGTCCTGAGGCTCAGATCGCTTCACAGCGTGAGGCACCGAGGTCCCGATGCAGGAGGAGGGGCAAAGGCGCGTCTGGTCACCGCTACCTGCACAACGCACGCGCCTCTCCTCCGGGGGGCACCCTGGACCTGTGCACACACCCACCTCCACGTGCCTCCTGCCAGAGCTGCTAAGGCCTCCAGTTCAGGCCTCTGCTCTTCTCCCGACATCCCTGGAGGACTAACCCACGACTGTCCGCTCCTACTACCAATTTCTTACCTTGCTTTCTTCAATTCTTTTGTTTGTGGCTGGTTTCTCTTATCCCCTGTGATTTTTTTTTTTTTCCAAATCTCCCACAATATCCACTGCTTACGCAGTTTGACGGTACAATGGCCAACATGCTAAAAAACAAAAACAAAATACCTGCTTCTATACTCAACCTGACATGAGTTCTTCACTGATGATAACCTGAGTTTGAAAAACTTCAGACAGAGAGCGGATACATTTAATTCTATTCATGTATACATATATAATACAGAGAAAATCACTGCTGAACCAGATCTGAGCCCTACATTTTCCTCTGAGTTAAAAATATACTGACTTTAAAATAACAGCTATATCTGAAATTCACATGTAACCAGGCCTCCTGCAAAAAAAAAAAAAAAAACCAGCTACACCGGAAAGAATTAAAACTTTGCACCAGGTGGCCCATTTTAAATGTTCTATTTGAGGCAACATTAAACAAGACTCCTTCACAATAAGTCATCATTTAATTAATATCCAAATACCTTGAGAGCCAATAATAGTTCAACAAAATAGCTGGAAATCAAATATCAAATATAATTACTCACAGCTGGCTTTATTCAACTGATGTCATATTAAATAAACTTATCCCACAGACCTTCTCCCCTCCCCCCAAAGGGAAACAAATTCCTTCAAGGAACATAGAAGGCTCTTTGTGTTAGATTTTTTTCAAAGTTTGCAGAATATATTCTAGTATTAAAGATTTTCAGCAGGAGTACATAATATTAAAGATTTTCAGCAGGGTACACTTGTTTTCTGTACCATTCTGTGTGTTTGCAATATTTCAGAGCTTTGGAGCCTTGTTTTCCTTAAGACTAATACAAAAATAGCAAACCAGACTAGGTCACAAAACACAATGGACATCTGTATTTTTATGATCTAGCATTCAATTTACTGTTTGGATATTGGGCTGCATTATTTTTGTAGAGATGTTATGTCTCTACAGCTTAGTAATAAAAATTACCAACAATATTGGTTTCAAACCTATTGTTTCAAGGCATTATTTAAATCATTTGACTGTACCACCCATGTTATATGAAGGGTAACTTATTCCTTACGAACAATAACAACTATCTATTATATGCCAGGCATTGTACTGTATGGTCTGCATCTATCATCTCTAATTTCTGTAACAATCCCACATGCAGATACTTTATATCTAACAATTGCCAAAGGAAAAGAAATCAAAGATAGTGTGCAAACTGCTAACCCCACCTCACACATACACACACAAACTCCACAATAAGCGAGATGATTACATATCTGCTACAGCAGAATTTTCAAATCCCAAACAGATATTTCCATACTCATGCCTCTCATTCAAATTCATTATCATATTCCCAGATTCATTCATATTCTCTCCCCCCTCCCTCTCCCTTTCTTTCCCCTTTAAGAAAGAAAAAAACAGAAAGAAAGAAAATTACGGGGAGTGACACATGGTATGGTTACCTAACCAGCAAACTTAAAACTAAAGGAATACGTACTTTAATGAAAACTTACCATTAGTCCTAGTGTTGTTTCAAACTATGATATAACCTTCCAGAAATCTAAAATTAAGTGCATGCTTGTAGCATTTTGTATTTAGAAATACAAGTCCAATCACAACAGATCACTTTTAAAAAATGTTTGTCACTTTTAAACTACTATATATCTTGATGCAAACCAAAGTACTACTAATTATACTCAAAGCAAGTGGCACCCTCCAGGGCCTAAGGTTCAAGCTTTGGTCATCTTACGTGTCCTACTGCTGCTTCACACTCACCCGGACGCCCGCCACGGCCTCCACGGTTCTCTGTCCACTCTTTCCACATCCTCTTTGACCGTTCAGCACATCCATCTCTACATCTTTTTAAACTACACAGCATTTAGCACATAATATGCCCTCAATTAAAATGTGCTGAGTCAGTGAACAGAATGTTTCTTCCAGTGCGCTGAAAAAGGTAATTCTCGTTTTCATGCCCACTAAATAATTTCAATAAATTAATTTTAACACCAAATTTCCTTGGATTGCCTTTGACAGTCTCACTGGATTGATTCAACGCATGGATTTTAAGAAGAATGAACGTCATTTTTAATCAGATATTTCATTTTTGCATGTAACACCAAACTGTTTTCTGCAACATATAATGTAAAAAATATGGACTTAATGCAGCATTATTCACAATAGCCAAGGTATGGGAACAATCTAAGTATCTGTGGATGAATGAACAGATCAAGAAAATGTGAAATAGATATACAGGTGTGTATATATAATCACATTTTATATCTACATATATCTATATATATCTCTCACATATGCACATACATATATATAATGTGAGATTTTATTTATCTATGTGTAATGGAATATTATTCAGCCTTTAAAAAGAAGGAAATCCTGTCATGTGCAACAAGATGGATGAACCTGGAGGGCATCATGCTAACTGAAATGAGCCAGAGAAGGGCAAATGCTGCACGGCACAGTATCACTGACATGTAGAAACAGAAAGTGGCAAAGTGGCTGCCGGGGCTACAGGGTGGGGAAAATAAGGAGAGGATGGTAAAGGTCCAAACTTGCAGTTATAAGATGGATAAGGTCTGAGGATCCAACACGGTGGATAATGGCTGACCACCATAACACGGTCCTAACACGGTGACTACGGCTGACAACACTGCACAGTCATGCTCAGTGGGGGGTTGGCAGGGCGTGGTAGTGGCTGCAGGACCCCCGCAGGTACTAAATCCAGAGATGCTCGAGTCCCTTACATGAAATGGTGCAGCCCAGTTGACCCTGAACAACAGGCGCTTTCGCTGCACAGGTGCACTCACACTTGGATTTGGTTCACTAGATCCGTACTACAGGTCCACAGGCTCTGAGGCTCGTTGAACCCGAGTACGTGGAGCCACAGGTGCGGGGGGCTCCGATGGAGGGTGGGCACCCCTAAACCCCTCATCCTTCAGGGGTCAACTGTATTTGCATATAACCTAAGACTAAGCCATCTCTAGATCACTTTAATACCTAATACAATATAAATGCTATGTAAATAGTGGCCACCACTAGGCAAACTCAAGTGTTGCTGTTTAGAACTATCTGCAATCCTTTTTCTGAATATTTTCTACCCTTATTTGCAGAATCCACAGATACAGAGGGCCGACTGTATGGCATAACTGAAATGTGTTAAGAGTAGAACTTACATATTCTCAAAAACAACAAAAAAGATACAGATGTGAGATGATGGACATGATAATTACCTTATTGGGGGAATCTTTTAACATACAATGTGTACGTTAATCACCAGCATTTCAATTAACATACAATGTGTATGTTAATCACCACCATTTCAATTAACATACAATGTGTATGTTAATCACCACCATTTGTTTAAAAAAATTTTTTTAAGATAAAAAAGTAAATTCTAGAAAAAAAAGTATAAATTTTTTTTAAAAAAATATAAATATTTTTTAAGATAAAAAAGTAAAATTCTAGAAAAAAAGACCTATATTTTGAATGCTCTTTCACATTTTTATTGAACTTCTACAATCTTTCTTTATTTGCATTATTCTATCAACAAACAACCAATCTTACCCCCCCAAAATAAAGTAAGCATCCACAAGCGAAAATAACCATCAAGATAAAGCGCTTATTCAATATTCAATGTTTACACTTCACAACAAAATAACATCTCCATGATTAACTCTCATTATATGAGGGACTAACAGGGTGTTATTGGGGTTTTGGGGGAGGGAGAGAGAAATTCCACTACAGTTTTATAAATCTGTAAAATAGGTAGTGATGACGCACAAAATTATCTGAGTAGAAGAAACAGTTTTGCCGTAAATAAAAAATTACTGAACCACTTACTTCAAGCACTCCCATCTTCTAGTAATTAACCACCTTTTCTGGAATAATATGGTACAAAATGTTTTAAATTAAAAAGAAATTAACTACTTTACACAGCTCACCGAGTGGTGCACAAATCATCAGAAATGCTTCCTATTTGAGGGGGTCTTGGGGAGGCAGAGGGCAGCAGGGAACAGAAAAGATCAGAGTTCCAGGCCGCTGCCTACATGCTGACATTTCAACCATTTCTTCTCTCCCTGAGTCACGTGATGAGACAAAAATATTACAAGGCTAACAGAAGCGTCTGCAGGAATGCGTACTTGAATGTGCCTTGCAGGCTGGCGCAGTGGGTGAGAGACGGCCCTGGTGCCAGACTGGTGCAATCCACAGCTCTGCCCCGCACGTGACTTTAACTGTGGACAAGTTGCTTAACCTGAGAAAGAGTTCCATTTGAAAACATGGTGAGAAAACTAATACGTACTCAACCCACAGGAGTTCTGCGAGGATTAAATGAGACGGTGCCACCCTTAGGTGCTGGGTCCATGGCTGGGAGCACAGTGTACACGTGTGGGCGGGATTTACGCAGGCGCTGGTCCAGGTTCATTCCTCTATACAACCAGCCCGAAATTTAAGGGCAAAGACTTAGGT